>NC_142066.1:78274748-78942248 GCF_059756535.1 Pantherophis guttatus
TGTTGGTGGCGCAGTATTGGAAGAAGGAAGATTTGCCTACTATTCAAGAATGGATATTAAAAGTAGCAAATTTAGCAGAGATGGTAAAGATCTCAGCGTATTTGAAGGACTATTCAAATGAGAAATATATGATAGAATGGAAAAGATGGATAGATTATATTCAGAGTAAATATCGGACTAAAAAATTTCAAATAGTTTACGAATAGATAGACAGATGTTATTATGTATTCAAATTTAGTTTGGTAAATGGGGAGTTAAAGTATTAGAGGGATGTAAGAGGTTATAATTAATTAGACTATGTTAGATTATGATTGTTGAATGTTATACCCTGTATTTTGCTCTGGGAAGTAGGGAGGGGGGTGGGTGGGAGGGTGAGGTTGGGGAGGGTGGAGGGAAGGTGGGGATATATATGTAAACTTTTTAAAACTTTTCAATAAAAAAAAAATAAAGCCTCCTAGAGGTTGAAATTTAACACCTTTTAACAATTGCTTTCCAGTTAGATATAATAAGTCCATTCCCCAATCTCCATCAGTTTTCTTAAGAAAGTTCAATTCATCATTCATCAAATGTTCTGTCAACTCTGAGTTTTTAAAATCCATGCCCCTTTCAGTTTTCTTCAACAAGTTTCCTTCAAATTTGTCAGCAACAAATTAGATTTCAATCCATCTGGTTGTAAGTCTGGTTTAACTGCTGTTACTTAAACCTGAGTATCATCTTTGGGTTGATCTAAAATTGTTGATATTTTATCAAACTTTTATCTTTCAATTTCAACTTGTGGGTTAAAAAGCATTGTTTTCAAAAGTTTTCCAGAGTTTTATCTTTAAGTTGATGCATTGTTTGCATTTTTTTATATAGTGCAAGACTATGAGACTGTTTTTAATTTAACTTTTACTACCAAGCATAACAGTTTCTCTCAAAGACAGGGGATGTTAAGATAATATTTCTCATAATGAAAATGAATGGGAAAAAGGGAAATTTCCATCAAAGGTTAAAAAAAGAAGGGCCTTTAAAAATTAATAGAATGCAAAATCCCTAAAATGAAAATGCAGTGTAAATGTAAATCAAATCAGATCACTTTCTCTACTCAGGAAATCATTGTCGACTTCCATATGGAGAAAGCAAAACTGATTTGCAGCAGTAAAGCAATACAGTTTTAAAAACTTCAAAAAATTCATTCTAAATCCAGCAGGGGGTTAGAATAAATTAGCATTCAACCAGTTGATTAACATATAAAAGTAAGAATAAAAATAGAATAAAAAAGAATAAAAAAGGAAACTTCAAATTGTGCAATTAAAATCAAGTTGTGCTCAAAAACACATAGCTGAAAGGAAAAAAATGGAGACCCGAGTCTCTGGATGCTTCTACTGAAAATTGCAACCATTAATATTCCTCTTCCCAGGTAGTTCATAAAGGGTTGTTTTGGGTCATTACTAATTGCTCTCCTTCAAATCTGGATAAATTTAGTTATCCTCATTTGGATATCTGTAGTTTCATTGGATCCTGTGTCCTTATTCTTTCATAAATGAGTACAGGGTTGTAGTTTTATTTAATAATGAGAGAGTTAGTCAGATAACAGATTGGTCAATTTTATTTGTTGTTGACTGAAAACATTTATTGAAGGAAGAAAAATGATACATTTATGTATATGAGTATGCCTTTGTATGTTTGTGTGAGCCTGTCAGAAATGACATGCTCATGCAAATGCCACAGCTTAGGTACCTGTATCAGAAGTGCTGGCACAAGTACACATGCCATTTATGTGATTATATGCATGTTGCTATTGTTGTATCATCACCTATTTTTGTAGGAACTAAATTCACGTACCATAATAAGCTTAATAGTAGAAAAAACATGTTAAATAGGATTCACTGCAGAAATGGGCAACCTGTGGGATCTTTTGTGGTACATGAAGCCCTTAAACTAATGCATTTAAAAATCCCAGTGTCTGTTCCCTGCTTTACTTTGAAACCTAAATTTTCACTAATACTATTTCACATTCTTATGTGCAAAAGCTTTGTTCCTACCATATTTAGTTAAACATAGTGGAGTTGTGAAATATATTGGAAGTTGTGGAAGTTTGCATGAGTTTCTATTTGTCAAAATATGCAGTATTAGTTGATAAATTGATCTAGTTTGGATACAAGTCTGCTTTTTTTCCTCTCCTTTTTAATCTTCATAGAGATGGAAGACACTCATTTCCATTTTAAATTCATTGTTCTATTTAAACTGGGAGAAATTGTGTTTGGTTGAAATAATCCAGTGCTATAGTCAAAATGCACTTGGGACTTCCATTGTTGGCCAATAGATTTAAAGATGAAATTTAAAGTGTGATTTTATTTTACCATGTTTTCCTGAAAATAAGACCTGGTCTTATATTTTTGGGCCCCCAAATAAGCACTAGGGCTTATTTTTGGGAAAACACAATTTCAGGATAATCAGCCCAGCTGGGCACCCCGTCCCCGGTACACGCACAAGAGGTGGCAAGCATGTGGGGACCGACAGTATCCAGTAGCAGCAGCAGTCAGCTGGTCCCTTGGTCAGCACATTCTGGGGCTGCGCAGCCCACGCAGCGCAGGTGAGCGATTTGGACAAGCTGCAGGAAATCAGAAAGTCAGTGGGCCAGAGCAGGTGGCTGGCGGTGGAATGTTTGTCTTTGCACGGTGGTACTGGTAGCATACAGAGGCAGAGGTGTGGGGTGGAAGCAGGCGAACCTGACGCACCGCACCACTGCAGGCAAGCCAAGAGATGCGAAAATGAGCCTCCTGCAACTGCCCACCTGGTCCGGCCCACCAACTCTCAGCTTTTTGCTTTACAGAAGCAAGCTAAAACAGTTTTTCAGGGGGCTGTTTTTAATTGCTAGTTCTGTAGGAATTGTTTATCTTGCTTAGAAGTTAATGTTACATTATTGTGATTTTAATTGCTGTTATATATCACCTATTATAATGTGGTGAATATTTTGTGTTTGTATATTGTTGAAGGTTGTAAGAGTATGGAAGATAAAATCCTGATAAAAATACTGTAAATATGTAAATTCATAAATAAATACAGTATAACTATTTTAGTGTGCCAGATGAGCACACTAACACTTAGACTGGTATCACATTTCTTCACACAATTAATAAACCTTGTCTTAAAGATACAGAATCAAACCTCTATAGAGAAAAATCTGTATTGTACAGCCAAATATATATCCTAACAGGATTGCTTTAAACGAATTTATTGGGATGTATAGCACATTGTGCAAAAGTCATATTGGCACTAATTTATTTTTAAGAAGACTTGAAAAAATAATATTTGGAGTATAAAATAAGTCTGAAGTCCTTGGTTATTAACCACGGCTAAAAAATATAAATTGTACAGGAAATTTTTTTAAATGTTTAGTTTTCTGGCTCACTAATATTGCTTCTCCCCTGGAATTGGAGTTTACTCTAGACTAAATGGATATTATTAATCCTCCCTTCCATCCATTGAGATGCAGCAGTGAAAGAATCAATTATTTATTCATTATCAGAAGAGTTTTACAGATTAAACATTAGCAGATTGATTTTCCAGGTTCACTGTTCAGTGACTGAACTTATAAGGTGAGATGCTGATGAGCATCAAGGGAGAAGAAGTTGCCATACAGTTAAAAGGGGTTCTTTGGCCATGAATTTATCTGTAATCGAAAAGTTGACATAATCCATACTAAGTATATTTATTTCAAGCATTTTACATTAAGTAATTGATTGTCACAAAGGATATATTTTGTAAATGGCAGATTTTCTTCAAATAAAGTTACTCAACAGTCTTCTGCCAAAAGAACTCCAAATTTTTCCTAAACTTTTTTTCCTCTTATTAAAGTTAAATATTTGTTTAATAATGTCAGCTTACCATTATTGGTAAGTAATAAACTTACTTATATTGTCCAGAATTCCAAACAGGCCTGCACGAGAAATAACTTTGCAACTAGTAGTGATTCAATGGAGGATACTGTTCTGCCCCAGCTCTGGTTTCCCAAGGATTGTGAAACACCACCGACGGTCCTTATCAAAGTTATAACGTACCAAGAATAAACAAAGTCCGGCAAAGGTTGGCAACCAGCCCAGAAAACAAAATATGATAAGACACTCACTGTCCAAAATGCTCTGTAATAATTACACGTTGTTTCCTGCAAGAAATTACTAACTGCATGTGACTTAAATAGGCTAAGGGAGTGGCCAATTATCCTCAAACCTTACTCTCGAGGAGACCTCCTCCTCCTGCGTATCCACTCCTGCCTTTTGGTAGTCCTGCGTGCTCGAGCATTGAGGAGAGGCTCCTCCATTTCGCTCTCTCCACTTGAAGGAGCCTCTGGAGGTTCTGAAGGCCCTGGCGGAGTCTCTGCCTCTGGCACCACATCCTCTTCAGCCTCCTCGCTGTCTGATGCGAGCTCCGGCTGCGCAGGCTGCTGGCACGACTCCACACTAGCCTCCTTATTGTCGGGATCAGCCACGATCCGTGCAGTCTGCTGGCGGGCCACAACAGATACTAATTCCTACTTGACATAGACTATTTGTCATGAAATCCTGATTTTTGTCTGTGGCTTAATTACCAGGAGCCATTTCAATTATTTGCCATTCGTTACTATTAGGCCATATGTAATATGTGTGACAATTCAGCATATACCATGCTGCAACAAAATCCTCATTTTCTAAAAAAACTGCTATTGGTTGGCATGGCATCACTCTATTCACATATGTGTAAATTCCTTCCATTTATCAGTCAGCTGCTCTTTTTTCATAGATCTGCTCTTGGGAACTGTCTGCTCTTGTACTTTCAAGATTGCAAAACCCTTTTTCTCTTTTTAGAATGAAAGTGATAATCTTATTATTGAAACTAAGTTACTATTTTATTTATATTCTACCCTTTTAATAGTACTTCAGTGATAATGCAATAAAATATGACCCCAAAGCGTGGGTATATCAAAATATTTTAACTACTGTTCTGTCCTCACTACACATTAGTGTGTGGCAGCTCAACATATAGCTAAACCCACCTATCCTCCAATAAAACAGACAGTGTGCGTAGATCTGAATGCTTTATTGAAAGAACAGGATATGGGGAAAGTGGGGAAAATATGGATACATACAATGAGAACCAAATACAAGATAGTATTGAGTTACTGAACGTAACAATTAATAAATACAAACAATTTAAATCTCACCAGCGATGCTCTATGTGTGGGATGGGTTTGTCCTTGGATAACCATGTGCCACAGATGGATTCTTCTTTGTGTGACTTCTGGTTGGCGATCCGCAGCAAGACAGTGGAAGGAGAACGATCCCCGTTCTTCAACCCCAGAGCTTTCGTGTTTTGAGGACTCTAAGAGGCGCAAAAGCCTGGAGGATATTGCGGACTAGAGAGGGAGTCCAGAGGGTGTTGAAGTGAAGGGCGATCACTCGCTGCGTGAACGGACGTCTCAGTCAATCCAGCACGAATGTGTCTGACATCTTGGATGGCAGACCTGAGGCTGCAATGAGCTGATAAGCAGAGGGAAGAGAAGATTATTGAAATAGATGGCGTCAATATAAGTGATTATCTGGAACACCGTAAGATTACTATAACTTCGAAGAAGTGGGTTCGGTCTTTTCGGGTCAGAAGACTCATAGCGAGAGAATGAGTGGCGACTGGGCAGTTGGAGAATAAATCAGCAGAATAATTCTAACTGTTAAGATGGCAACGAGGAGAAACAACGACACCGATGAAGCAGAGGCATGGATAATAAAAGCTGGTGAGAACTGTGAGTGAACAGAAACCAAGTGAGAGAGCCAACATCGCGGAGTGGCAGAAGGAAACAAGATTGGGATTGAGAAGAAGAAGAAGAAGTGAGATCCGCCATTGCAGTGACTTAGCAGAAGGCGAGGACTGACAGTTTGAACTGTAAAGGAAAGAGAGGACTATCATATTACTTATTTGAACCTACATTTGAATGGAGGACGTGAAGAATATTGAGGCGACAGAAGGAGAATATTGACTTCAAGAACTAAGGATAGATATAAGAGTCAAGAGCAGCATTTGAAAGAGAGCTAAAGACCTAAACCCTTAAGAGATGGTTGTTGAAACAAATATAAACTTAATAGTACTTTTGCCTGCTCCATCCCTCATTGTTCTTCTTCCTTCTTTTTTTCTTCTCTTCTCCCTTCTCCATAATAATGTTGAGTGATTGATTAATTAATTTGGTGATAATTAAGAAGTAACTAATAGAAATTGAATAAGAATTTTAATACAAAGGAATAGATTAAGGTACTAATAATAGAGACTATTAAGTATTAATTATATGTTTTATTATAGTACTAATTGAAATATATAAGATAGATTTAACTTGAGGTATAGATATATGTGATTATTAATAAGAGATTCAGATTTTGACTTAATTTATTTTTATATGTAGATTGATTTGTCAAGTGTTTTAAGATTCACTATAGAGTATAATTATTGTAGAATATATAGACTATAAAATTTCATCAGTTATTATATTGGTACCTCTTCAGTGTGATATTAAAGACAAACATGAGGAATAATAATAAGAAAATCAGGCAATTAACAGTGGATAATAGTGTGGAAAAATATTTACAAGATTCTGGGAGATCAAAGTAGAATACTGAGAGAAATGACAAGCCTCACCATGACAATCCTAAAGGCAGGGAAGAAAACTACGTCCAACCCAATGATAACTATGGCACCTCCCTCAACTCAGCGGTCGACGGACAGGCAAAGATGGAAAGATCCACTGTAACCCAACTATGCAGACAATGCAAACCACCCTAACGCTAATACAAGAGACAATTGTTAAAATGCAGGAAACAATGTTTAGTAATCATAGTGAAATGAAAACAGACATCCAGAACTTAGATAGCAAAATGACTGCTATACAAGAATCAATTTATAAGAATGAACAGAAAATAAAAAGTATAGAGGCTAAAATGGAGCAAAATGAAAGGAAACTGGAACAAGTAGACCAAACGATGGTGGCCCTAAATAAAGATCTTGAAGATTCAGTGATACAGCTGGAAATGGATCAAGCGGCATTCTATCTGAGATTTCAGATAGAAGGGAAGGAGGAAGACCTGGGACAGATAAAGGCGGAGATCATCGCAGACACTCTACAGAAGGACAAGCAAGAAATTGTAACAGAAATGGATGAGGTACACCGAATCCAGACAAACTATGCCAGATGACATAAATTACCCAGGGAGGTCCATATCAGGTTCATTAGGAAAAGGGTCTGCGATATAGTCTATAATATAACGAGAAAAGTACCTATGATATATAAGGGAAAAGAAATCATAACCCTGAAGCAATTCCCAGAAGAGTAAGAGAGTTACGCAGAGACTATCGTTTCCTGGCTATTTAGTTGAACAAGCGAAACATCATGTTCAGATGGATATTACCAGAAGGGATGCTTGTCACATGGCAAGGCAAAAAACTAAAAATAGATATCCTAGTGATGGCGCAACACTTTCTAGATCAATTGACAGGAACTGAAGAGGAGCAGAGTAATAAAGAGGAAGTGGAGACCATAAGCCAGGAAGAAGAAGTATCACACCAACGAGACATCCAAGAAGGAACCTCAGAAAAGAAAAACGAAGAAGAAAGAGAGAACCCAGATACAAAAGGAAGTAAAAAAGAACACAAAGGGTCACAAGGGCGAACAGATACTAATACTTGACAGAGAACCTAAAAAATGGAAGACTGGAAGCTTCTATCGATAAATGTGAATGGACTTAATGCAACAACAAAGAGAAGACAGATATTTACAAAGTTAGCCAAGCAAAATATAGGTATAATATGCCTCCAGGAGGTACATATTCGGAAACAGGACGAAAGATACCTGGAGTATAGTAAATTAGGGAAAGTATACACAACACTATCAGAAAAAAAAAAGAAGGGGGTTGCAATATATGTTAGGGGAGGGATTATAGCTAAACAAAAATATGCGGATTCTAAAGAAAGAATATTAATGGTGGAAATAAAGAGAGAATTTCTACCAATATTGTTAGTAGTTATTTATGCACCCAACAAAAACCAGGGGGATTATTACAAAAAATTACACGAACAGTTAATTAGGATGGGTCACATAAATATTTGCATTGTGGGGGACTATAATGGGATAATAAATATAGAAAAAGACTATGCTAGCAGTAAAGACAATAGGAAAAAAAGAAATACATTACCTAGAACATTCTTTAATATGGTAAAAGAATTAAACTTAACAGATATGTGGAGGACCCTACACCCCACAGAAAAGAAATATACATTTTATTCTAATCCCCATGCATCTTGGTCTAGAATAGATATGCTATGGATGAATAAAGAATTAGGACTGGAAATAGAAAAAATAGAAATTACTCCCAATTTGTGGGCAGATCATAACCCTCTGGAGGTAAATTGGAGAGCCTCCCCCCCAAAAAAGAGAACCAGAAGATGGAGGTTAAATTCACGAATTCTAAAAGACAAGGGATGTGT
The DNA here is from genome assembly GCF_059756535.1 of Pantherophis guttatus. NCBI lineage: Eukaryota > Metazoa > Chordata > Lepidosauria > Squamata > Colubridae > Pantherophis > Pantherophis guttatus. Next base: position 78,283,233 of record NC_142066.1, read on the forward strand.
AGAAAGGATAACGAAAGAATTGAGACTATTTTTTAATGAAAATAAAAAACAGCACACTTCCTTAACTAATCTATGGGATACCATGAAAGCCTATATAAGGGGGATAACAATAGCATATAATGCACAGAAAAATAAAGAAAAATGGAAGGCACTTAACATCCTTCGGGAAGAAAATGGAACTATGGAGGCAAAACTTCAATTCAGTCCGGGAGACAAATTAACCAAGGAGAAGTTGACCCTATTGAGACATAAAATGAATCTATTAGAGCAAGAGGAAATTGTAGAAAAACTAAAATAATCTAAACAATTCTATTTCGAACATGCAAATAACACAGGGAGGTGGTTGGCCTATAAACTGAAAAAAGAAAGTGAGGCACGGATTATTCAACAACTGGAAGATACGAGGGGGAACATACAGAACAAAGAAGATAAGAATGAAACAAACAAATGAAAATAGCACAAGACTATTACACAGACCTTTATAATAAAGAAGATATATCAATAGAAAAGATCGAAAATTATTTAAGGGAGGAAAAGATTTTACCATTAAGGGAGGATGAAAGAGAAATGTTAAATAAAGAAATAACAATAGAAGAGTTAAGAGTGGCAATTTCGAGACTCAAAAACAATAAAACACCAGGTCCAGATGGTCTCCCAGGAGAAATTTATAAAAAACTAGATGAAATGATAGAACCAAAATTATTGGATATCTGCAATGAGGCCCTATTGGAGGCAAAGATACCAGAATCGTGGAGGGAAGCATATATTACACTACTCCCAAAAGAAGGTACTGACAAAAAACAGATAAAAAACTATAAACTGATATCCCTCTTAAATACTGACTAAAAAGTCTTTATGAATATAATTGCAGAAAGATTGAAAAAGATATTAAATGCTATCATAAATCCAGATCAAAATAGCTTTCTCCCGGATAGACAAATAAGGAACAATATAAGAATAATTGTAGATACCCTGGAGTACTATGAAGCACATCCAGAGAAACAAATGGCCCTTGTTTTCCTGGATGCCCAAAAAGCCTTCAACAATTTAAATTGGCAATTTATGATTGAGCAAATTAAATTAATTAAATTTGGAATTAAATTTGAGAAAATGATAGAAACAATATATAAATTACAAAGGGCAAAAGTAATAATGAATGGGGATATTACAGACACTTTCCAACTAAAGAAAGGGGTACGACAAGGGTGCCCGTTGTCACCATTGTTATTTATTTTGATATTAGAAACCCTATTAAACAGAATTAGGAAAAATTGTAGGATAAAAGGATTAAAGATTAGAAGAGAGGAATATAAGGTGTAGGCCTTTGTAGATGATGTAGCACTCATTATTGAGGATCCTTTGGAATTGGGCCCAATTTTATTGCAAGAAATAGGAAGATATGGGGGAGTAGCTGGATTTAAAATTAATAAAGGGAAAACTAAACTATTGGTTAAAAATTTAACAATAACTCAGAAAAAAGAATTAGAAAAGGAATTAGATCTACAAATAGTAAAAAATCCCAAATATCTAGGGATTTGGTTATCAGCAAGATGTTCATCATTAAAAGAAGGCAACTATGTGGCCCTGGTCCAAAAAATAAAAAGAGATCTGGAAAAATGGGGGAAACTACAATTATCACTTTTGGGCAGGATAGCATCTATCAAGATGACTATCCTGCCTAAAATATTATATTTATTCCAAACAATACCCATTATTTTTGATAAAAATTTTTTCACAGAATTTAATAAAATTATCACGAAATTTATCTGGGCTGGGAAAAAAGCAAGAATAAAATTGCAATCATTACAGGATAGCAGATGTAGGGGAGGTTTTGGCCTTCTGGCTTGGGAAATATACCATAAAGCAGCCACTCTAGTGTGGATAAGAGATTGGGTCAACTTAAGGAACAAAAGAATTCTAACCTTGGAAGGACATGACCTACAAAGAGGGTGGCATGCCTTTATGTGGGACAAAAAGAACAAGACACAAACATACTTTCATAGACATAAAATTAGAGAAGCATTAATACAAATATGGGAAGAAATTAGGAGGAAACAGTATATGAAAATCCTGAACTGGTTATCAACCATGGAAGCTATGATTTATCCCAATACAATAGAAATTAGCAAAATGATTAGATATAAAGAACTTTTAGACAATCAAGGAAAACTCAAAAGTAATCAGATCTTAGGTAAACAGGGAATACTTACAGATACAATCCAGGTATAAAAAAGACATAGAAGAATTAGGTGGAAGCAAATCAATTAGACAAACTGTTGGTGGGCCCAGAAAAAAAAGTATTATCCAGATTGTATAATTACTTATTAGAATATGACAGAGCAGAAGAGGTGGTAAAAGAACCAATGATAGATTGGGCCAAAAATATAGGACATAACATAAATTTAGATGAATGGGAAATGATTTGGAATAAAAATTACAAATTAACAAAAGCAGCAACATACAAAGAAAACCAATATAAAATGTTATACTGGTGGCATTTAGCGCCTGCAAGACTGGCAAAAATCTATCTGAATGTAAACCCTAAATGTTGGAAGTGTGATCATCATCAAGGTACCTTCTTCCACGGCTTCCGGTTTGACTTCTGTCGCCACCAGATGGTCCTTTGAGACCGCCAGCCCCGTCGCTCGTAAAGAGCTGCCTTTACATCTGAAAGGCGGCTCGAAAAACTCCATTTCCATAAGGAAATGTGAGATAGAGCAGGTGAGGGCAGGTAGAGCTCTCTGCGAAGTCCCCAGAGTTTTTTCTTTGCTCTTGGGGATGAAGCAGGATGAGGCTCCCTATTTCCCTCGCCGCTGCTCCGGGCTTCGGGAGACCTCTGCTTTTTGCAGAGCCAGGCGACGAGATCAAGCCTTTCAATGAAAACAACAGATTGCTTAATTAAAGAGGATGAGATCTGGACTTGGGATCCTAAACTGCAAGTATTTTTAATGATTTTATAAGCGTTTCTAAGCGAAGGAAAAAAAAAAGCTTAAAATGGCGACTGCTGAGGCTTGAGAAGTAGCCGAAAGTGAAAGTCCTTCCGTAACAAGATACAAAGTAACGGAGCAAACAGTGCTGGCTAGAATAGAGAAAAAGAAAAAATTTCTATTCTAAGTTTCTTTTTTTTTTGGAGATCTGATATTGATCTTGTTGGAGAGAAGTCCTCTTTCTTCAAAAAGAGTTTGTCTGTGTGGCAGGATGGCGTTAAAATTAACAAAGCCAGACAAACAAGCAGCGGGGGGGGTTCCCCCCATTTACAATTGTGTGAGCAAGTTTCTAGTTTACAGACTCAGAAGGATGGTTTTAATTTAAAAGAATTTGTTTTGAAGGAAATGGCAAGACATGACTAGATTGTGAACCAGAATTTTGAAAAATTTAAGCAGGAAATTAAAGAATTCATACAATTAAAGTATGATAACTTACAAAGAAAGATTGTAACAGTGACTAATGCTTTTTCAGAAATAGTTATAAAGATGGATACAAATATCAAGTTATTAGAGTCTAAAATGGAGGAAGTTGATGATAAGATTTATAATTTGAACAATAAAATACAAAGAATGGAAAATGATTTGATAAATATTCAAGACAATAGTTCTGAAGTAAAGTCTAAAAAGGAAGCTGATCACGAGACTTACAATACAGAAAATATAAAACAAGGGATTGAAAGAGAAGTTACAATGATGCAATACAGGCTCACAGAATTTGCAGTCAGAATGAGAGGATTACAGGAAAACAATAGAGATGATTTAAGAAAAATATCTGCTGAAGTTCTGGCTGGGATTTTAAAGATTCATCCAGAGGAGGTATCTTGTAAGATTGACAAGGCCTATAGAGTAAATTCTTGGATTGCAAAGCAAAGGCAATTGCCCAGAGATGTGATTTATTTTACAGATAAAGAAATAAGAAATGATATTGTGCAAAAATCTTTTAATTCTACTCTACAATTGTATGGAAGAAAGATCTGGATATATAAAGAGTTGCCGCCCAAGATATTAAAAGATAGAAAGAAATTTGGATTTTTGGTGACTGAGCTAAACAAACAAAACATCTCATTCAGGTGGGATGTCCCAGTTGGCATAATATTGAGATATCAAGGAGAAAGATATCAACTAAATTCTGTTGAAAAAGCGGAAGAATTTCACTATAAGGTTCTTAAAATGGGTTCAACATCTTCATGTATAATACATGAGTGGAATAAAGAAAAGCAAAATCAACAAGAGATAGAAATTCAGGATAAACAGAAAGAGATGGAAGTAATGGAAAAACAAGAAGTTACAGAGGATTTTGTAGATGAGCAGCTTCAGGATTCTCCTTCAGAGGTTACAGCTGGACTATTTATAAATACAAGAGAGGCAGCTTTGGATTCTAATGTGATGATTCATCAAGTTACAGACCAGCATAGAAATCAATCAGTTGACATACAACTCAAAGAAAAGAAACCAGAATGGAGACCTAAGCCACAAAAGCAAAACCAACAAGATCAAGTTATAGATCAGCATGAAAACCAAATAGTTGATACACAATTTATAGAAAGGAAATTAGGATGGAGATCTAACCCACAAAAAGTCAAGAAAAGAAGAAGCAGGTCTTACAAAAACAAAAATTTTTAAACTAAACAACAGTGCAAGGCCAGTTATCTAAGAGATGATTGAATATATGACAAGATAGTTGAGGCAAAGTATTGATTTATATTATCCTGAGGACAGTGACAGACCTCTGCAGTGCTGTACTTTTGGGATGTGAAAAGGGCCTTAAACTGAATGGATTGGAATTATCTATTTTGGATTCTTTAATAAATGTATTACGTTTATGTTGAGCTACAAGGCAAGAGAGTTATGGGGTTGGGGCACGCAGAAGATCTGGTTGTTACCCTATTACGGTGTTGGAATTAATAATTTAGATGAAAGACACTACTATAGACACTATATGGAATACAAATATAAAGTCACTCGGGTGGTTGTTTTTTATATATCAAGTCATCTATTGTTGATGGGGGCAGATGGTAATTGAAGATACCGAACATACTGTTGGAATTAGGATGTGATGTTACCCTAATATGGGTGATGGAGTTAACAATCCAGCTGAAAGACACTACAGAAGATATTATATGGATTACAAGCTTAAAGTCATTTGAGGATTTTATTTATATAAGGGAATACTTCTTAGTGGTGTGGGCAGAAGAATAAAGAGATCAAGAATTATTATGTATGGTAGTTCTGTAGGAATGTGGGTGGAGATAGGTTAGCTTATTGATTGTTTAGTTGAAGAAAAGGGATATTATGTTTAGATATGAATATATGTAAAAGATTTGAGTTAAGAGATATATCTATGGGGTGGAGGAAATGGGCAGACTATGAGTTGAATAAATGTTAAATTAGGATTTATTATATAGTTTTATAGTGGAAGGTTGCTTTGAAATGTTTTATTAATATACAAAAAAAAGATTTGATTTAAGAGATATATGTATGGGGGAGAAGTAAAAGAGTAGATTATGAGTAGAAATTGTTAAATTGGGGGATATAATAATATTACTGTGCTAAATTAGGAGTTATTATATAATGTTATAGTAGAATGTTATTCCGAAATGTATAGTATAAGGGGGAATATAATAACATTATTAGAAAGAAAGGGTCAGTATATGGGGGATGGAGCAAGGGGATGGTAAAGTATTATATAATCTGTTATGAATTTGGGTTGTACCCTGAAGAAGCCACGGGGGGAGGGGAGGGCGAGGGGGGGGTTAGGGAGGAGGGGGGGAAAGGGGGAAAATTTGTATTTGAAAAACTTTTTCAATAAAAAAAAAGGTACCTTCTTCCACGTGTGGTGGTCATGTCCCAAAGCGAAGAGGTATTGGAGTAAAATACAACATTGGCTACAAAAATTAATTAATAGCAAAATTGAATTGATTCCAGAAACTTTTCTCCTGGGTGTACTAAAAACCAAATACGACAAAAAAACCCAAGATATTTAATTTTAGACATATTCACAGCAGCGAGAATAGGAAAGATTGGAAAGGAAATAATGTACCCACCAGAGGGATCCATTATTCAAAAAATATTCGACTGCCGAAATGAATAAATTAACATTAGAACTAAATGAAGAAGAAGATTCAGAATACTGTATGGTGTGGGATAATTGGTACAGGTGGATTGATAACCGATTTAAAAACGGATAAAGAGTATTATAAAGTTTAAGATACATATATATATCTAGGAGTTGTAGAATGTATAGGAACAATCAATTTAACCTGCTTTGTATGGGAAAAGTAACACTGTTCGATCATGTACTAGAATTTTGGAAAAGGAAAAAAAACTGCAATACAATTTTTTTTGAAAGAATTCTTCATTGTGCTTCTGCATTCTCCAAATGCTAAAGGAAATGGAGTCTGGCTTCCCAGCATGCACTTGAGAATGCAGACTGATGGGTAAATGGGTGGGGTCAGCTTCAAACAATATACCTAGATGGGGCTAGAGAGCAACAACAGTATATAAAAGTTATATGCTGGGGCATGAAAACCACTTTCTTAAGTTCTAAAAAAGAAAGAACTAACTGCTTTTTCAGAAGAGTATTCCACAGTATCAGCTTAGCTACTGGAAACCTTATCCCAATGAAATATGATCAGAAATCAAGGAGGAGGTAATGAATGTAAAACTGGGACAGACAGTAAAGGGAAGAGAAGTTAATATTTCAGACAGTGAGTTCTGAAGCTATTAGTTTTTGTTACCTGAATAGTTGTAGGTGCCTCTACAGGGCAACAAAACTGTTCTAGAAATTTGGGCCATAGTAAAATCCATATTAGTCTGATAACAATTTTGAGAAAGATAGTATATTAAGATCTTCTGGTCTACTATTTCCCTAGCAGGAAAGTTTTATAAAAGTGATTTTATACCTTGTTTTTTTTCCATTTAGCTAATCTTTTAAATATTAGAATATTGTTGATATTTGTTAAATGGTATAGATCAGAAAATGAATTATTATATGGAGATAACATCATTGATAAATGAGCCAAAATTAATTATTTGTTGGTTAATTGGTCTTTGTCAGCGCGCTAATTAATCCCATTCTGCTTCTGGGTAATCACACCTTGATTTTAGAGACGTGGATCGTGGCATTTTCCTTGTGTATACTTTTGCAAGAAAATAAACCCCGAAGATATTTCTTCTAAGAATAAACTCATTTATTTGTTATACAGAAAATAAAACATCTAACTATCTAAATAATTACTTTTTGGCAACGTTCCTGCCGGCCACCTCTCTGTGGTCGGACTTCTTGGCAAGAGAACAAAGAAAGTAGGAAGTAGAAAGAAAGGAATGAGGACATAGCTTATTGATAAGGAACTTGGCAAGCTACGGAAAGTCTGAAATATAAAAAAGTTGAAAAAATGTAAGAACCAAAATGTAATCTTAGCATATTTAAAACCATTAAGGTCAGAAATTGCTTATCTATAGGAAAAACTTCTTTATGGAACAGGACAATCTTTATTAATGAAGGATTAGATGAGACAGGTTTACCTCACAAATACTTTCACAAAAGTTAAAAGTGTGACTATTTTATCTTGCAAAGAATTCCCAATTGATGTACAACAAGTTAACACTGATGTAAATGGGTTTTTATTTAATTTTATGTAGTAAAATATCAGGAACTGCAATAGTTATGGTTAATATTTATAAGCCTAATTTATATTCTTATATTATGTTTTAAGTTTTATGAATGTTTCCAACACTTGAGTGAGTATATTTATGATAAAATAGTAATGAGATTTCAATGAAATATTGGATTCCCAAGCTTCATAGAAATGCACTGGCATTTAAAAAAACCCAGTCATTTGTGAGGCAAAGAGTTAAGACTTATATGAATAATTTAATTTAATAGACCTTTCACATTTGATATATTCATCTTAAAAAGAATACACATTTTGTTCTGGGGTGCATTTTATAAGCTATTTCACCAAATGGCTATAAATGCAGACTAGTTGCCAAGCACCCAAAATGCAGTCATGTGTTCATAGGAGACGGCAAATCTGAGTCAAGTAGTTTTTTCAGGGTCTGATCTAACTGACCACTCATAAGGATTATGTGTAATAATGGGCAAGTTGGGTTATGGTTGCTGATCATTCCTCTAATGTGCAGAGTGTTAGAAGTTCAGTGAATATATCATTATTAAATTGTACTCAAGAATCCCTTGTAAGTAAGGGATACTTAGAGATTAAAATAATGTTTTATGAAGATAGAAAAGATTGATAACTAGTGTGTGTGTGTGTGTGTGTGTGTGTGTGTGTGTGTGTGTATGTATATATATATATATATATATATATATATATATATATATATATATATATGCGATATTTTTGCAATCAGGGTTTTTTCCTATGTTGAAAGATGTTAAAATGGCCATGGTGGGATGAAATCTCTATTCATCACTTTCAGACCTGTCAGACATTTTATGTTGTTTCTTCTGTGACTTATGGGAGACTGGGATAGCACTATTTCTGCCTTTTTAGACCTCTTCAGCCAGACACACCCATATTTTGTGACTCCTCCCTGTAGAGGTCAAATATTTATTTCTTTTGATTCATAGGTATAAATGTGCGATATTTTTGCAATCAGGGTTTTTTCCTATGTTGAAAGATGTTAAAATGGCCATGGTGGGATGAAATCTCTATTCATCACTTTCAGACCTGTCAGACATTTTATGTTGTTTCTTCTGTGACTTATGGGAGACTGGGATAGCACTATTTCGGCCTTTTTAGACCTCTTCAGCCAGACACACCCATATTTTGTGACTCCTCCCTATAGAGGTCAAATATTTATTTATTTATATCGCACATTTATACCTATGAATCAAAAGAAATAAATATTTGACCTCTACAGGGAGGAGTCACAAAATATGGGTGTGTCTGGCTGAAGAGGTCTAAAAAGGCCGAAATAGTGCTATCCCAGTCTCCCATAAGTCACAGAAGAAACAACATAAAATGTCTGACAGGTCTGAAATTGATGAATAGAGATTTCATCCCACCATGGCCATTTTAACATCTTTCAACATAGGAAAAAACCCTGATTGCAAAAATATCGCACATTTATACCTATGAATCAAAAGAAATATCGGCAAGATACTCTCAATTTTATATGGGAAAAGACCCGAAGACGCCAAGACGTGCATACCTGTATCCGTGAAAATCTACGAAAACACACACACACACACACACACACACACACACACACACACACACACACACACATACACAGTATACACACACACACACACACACACAGTATACAAACACACACACACACACACACTTATGTGCTATCTTTTCTACAATTCTAGTAAATTATGATATATATAATTAATGGACAGTATTGAACTTGATGAATTGAGGACATAGCAGATAAGTTTTTATCTTGTATAGAAAGCTGAAACAATATGCTTATTCTAGGTGATACTTCTTTCTTAATTTATTTTTCTTTTCTGATTGTTAACTTTCAACAGAGTCCAGTCAAGATCAATCAGATTAGCCTTGATGAAAGTGGTGAGCACATGGGTGTGTGTTCTGAAGATGGCAAGGTACATCAAGAGCAATTTTTTTCCCCTCTTTATCTGTAAAGGTCCTTTACAGTGTTATTTTTCCAGACCACTGGAAGATCTGTGTATAGTGAAATTCTATAATAACATTACTGTCACGCATCTGCCTTACTACCAAACACACTTCAGAAAACTCATCATTAAAGTCAAATATATTTGGTTCAAATCTACTTTTGGAAAAGTAATTACAAAAAATGTCAATACTGTTATTGGTATTAAGCTGATTAACAGCTATGGCAGAAGCACATGTCACTGCAATTATTGCTGTGGTGCCAGTTATAGTTCACTGACTAGTCTGATGTTCCTGCAAGAATGTGTCTTAATGCTTCTTTGGTATAAATCCAGAAAATTGGATTCCTGTGTGCAAAATTTCTATGGACTGGTAGTTTTTCATCCATATATATTTTAAAACTTTTATGTTTGTTACTTCTGGAATATTTTGATAACCAGTCACCATCTATCAGGCTTTATAGTCAGTGAACTATTACAGCATTAAAGAAATGTGAAATCAATAACACATGCACACACCCTTTTCTTTTAAAAAATGTGGCACCCTCTGTCTCAATTGGGGAACGTATATCATTTTTTTGCACAGCCAACAATTACCCATGTTTTTTAGGAACAAAGGGAGCTGTGACATTTTAGTGATTCTGAGAATTGATTTCTTCACTTATTAGAATGTCTTTATTTGTTTATTTTTAAGTGTGCAGCAACCTTGACTAATAGTAATTCAGGGTGATAAAACTCTGGTATAATCTATTCAGATGCCTTTCCAGGAAATAATATTGCTTGTATATTGTGTGCGTTTGATACCACTCCTCAAGGTCTGACTGATTGAAGTGGCCAAGCTTGTTTATTATTGAATTGTTTGACAGGTTCATACCAAATTAAACAATAAGCTTATTGTATCTAGCTAAACATATTTTAACAGTATTAAGTTTTAGATTTAGGTACATTACATGTGTAGCCATAGATCATTGCAAAAACTTTACGTTGTATGAGCTGCAATGTAATCAAGCTAATTTTCACTTAGTATTCATCATTTAAAAGAGAGAAATTCCATACATTAATTGTCACATCTTTGATTATTTGACCCAGAACTTTAAGATGAAAAAAAGAGTACCACACATTAAGGGATGTGGAAAAATGATCTGACAGCAAAACATTATTTCATCCTCATCATTTCCAACATAGAGAAAGCCCAAGATTCTATGTATCTTTTGTTACAGGAATGATAGAATGGATAGTGTGGCAAGTAATAAGGCAGATCTAAATTAATATTATCTATTATACCAGAGCAAAGTAGTATAGAACAGTCTACCAAGTACAAATGTGCATGTCTTCTGAAATGTGAATGAAAATGTCAAATCATGCACCGAACATTAGAACCATCATTAAAAAGGCACAACAAAGAATTTATTGTTTATTGGTTCAATTTATATGCCGCCCTTCTCCGGAGACTCAGGGTGGCTTACAATGCGTTAAGCAATAACCTTCATACTTTTGTATATACCTGCTTAGTAGGGCTTTTGCCCCCTCCCCCCACAAGCGGTGTTCTTTTTTATACAAAGTCAGTTTATTGCCCCCACAATCCGGGTCCTCATTTTACCTACCTCGGAAGGATGGAAGGTTGAGTCAACCTTGAGCCTGGTGAGATTTGAACTTGCAGTAATTGCAGGCAGCTGGCAGCTAAGTGCTATTTAACAGCTTTAGTCCATTGCTCCACCAGGCTTCCTGTGCCAACTCAGAAAGCTCAGACTGTCCCAGGAGCTGCTGATACAGTTCTACAGAGGAATTATTGAGTCTATTATTTATACTTATATAACTGTCTGTTTTGATATAGCAACCAAACAGGACATAATATAGACATCAGCAGATAGTTAGGTCTGAAGAAAAAACACAACCAGCTTGCCTTCCATTGAGGACCTGTATACTGCTTGGGTCAGAAACAGGGCTGAGAAAATATCTACAGAACCTTCACATCCTGTAACTAAACTTGTTTCAACTCCTCCCCTCAAAATGCTGCTACAGAACATTGTATGCCAAAACAACTAGACAAGAGACCGTTTTTCCCTCATTCCGTCATTCTGCTGAATATTTAATTTCCACAGTTCTATCTTTTGTCTGAGTATATTATCCATGTAGTACAGCTATATTAATTTTAACTGTCTCATCTGTTCTACTACTTCTCTGTTGGTATCATTATTATGATTATTATCTTTTGTTACTATGATTATTATTACTTTGTTGTTTTGCATGTACACTGAGAGCTTATGCACTGGAGACAAATTCATTGTGCGTTTAATCACACTTGGCCAATAAAATATTCTATTCTATAACACAACATCAGCAATTAAAATCCCGCTAACCCATATACCTGAAGCAATAAAGGGGTTTTGGTATGGCTATGAAGAAAGATAGACTATGAGGAAAGAGAATAAAGATAGTGGAAATAGTGGTGCAGTCATTTTATTTGATCAGAAGCCCCATGTCAAAAGAGGAGATTCTTCACATTATCTGATTCATGCAGTTTACAGCTTTAAAGGTACTATTGTTTAATATTTATAATAATAAATAATAAATAAATAACTTCAAATGGTTAAAATACTGCTGCCATTTGTTTTTTTAAAGTATAACTGGATATATTTGATAGCTCTTTTGACCTTTTCAATTAAATAACAGATAAATCAATACAATCTAAAAATATTATTTATTTCAGGTGCAGGTATTTGGATTGTACACAGGAGAAGAATTCCATGAAACATTTGATTGTCCAATTAAAGTAAATAATTTATTTTATTTTATTCTTTATGTTATTATATTATTTAATTTATTTAAATATTTTAATTTATTTTTAACAATATAGTACTTGTCAGGCCTGGAAGACATCTTTTGCATTGGGCGTTCAGGTCTGCCACATTTACTGCTGTGGGAAAATGGAGCAGGGGTGATATATAGTCATAATAACATTCCTTTTTCAGAGAGTCAAGGACATCTTGCCCTGCATAACTGGGAGGCATTTCCAGTTGGGATGGTGCTTTGATTGGACCATGTGATGGACATGTGGGTGCTGGGCAGGAACTTGGACTTTCCTTTGGGTGGGGAAAACCTGGAAGCTTTCAGATTTGGTTTTCCCAGATGTGCCAATATGACATCTCTAATAAAATGAAACTGAGGAACTTCAAGCCTTGGAGTCTTCTTTCATTGGAGATGTTTCTTGGAACCTGACAGTATTGTTATTTAAAAATAGTTGTACCTATTCCAATAAGATAGGAATAATTAACAAACTGCTCCCTGACTTGATAAAATTAACAGTTACCTAATGATCTTTTGTGATTAATACTGTTTTATAGATATCCATCATCAGATCAGAGATATGTTATAGTATGAGACATGTTATATAGGGTCTAAGGGGATAATAGGATGGAATCCAGTTGTGGAACTAACAGTTCAATTGGTTATCATATTTCTTGGCCTTAGTACAGTTAGCCAGAATGATACTCCGCAAAGCTGGACAATACTAGGACAGGGGTGTCAAACTCAAGGCCCACAGGCCAGATCCGGCCTGCGATCTGATTAGATCTGGCTCACAGAGACACCCTGGAAACAGCGAAGGACTGGCCTGTGGTGCCTCATCCTGGCCCAGGCCAACTGGGCACTCCTCTACAACCTGGTGCTGGCCATCTGGGCCAGAAAGCAGTCAGCTTTAGATCCGCAGAGTTGCCCTGGAGACAGTGAGGGGCTGGCACCGCCCCATGGATAGGAGGCAGCAAATGCGCATGGAGCATGGCGTCCCTGAAGACCGTCTTCTCCTGCAGGCTGACTGCATTCTGAGCATCTCCTTTTCACCCAGGACGCAAGACCCTGCATGCTCGTCACCTCCTTTTTTTAAAAAAAAACTTTTAAAATTTTTTTTCAATAAACACAAAACCAAAAACGTACATACAAAAATACAAAAGAACAAGCAAAAAAATAAAAGAATACAAGAGATACAAAAAAAGAAAGAAAGAGAGAAAGAAAGAAAGAAAAGAGAAAGAATAGGAAAGAGGGGAAAAAAGGATGAAAAATAAAAGAAAAAACCATTTTTTATGCAGAACTGTGTCCATTTACAAAACTTATCCCTATAAAATACTTATGGTCTATATATTTTACTTCATCAAATTTTGTTATGTCTGAGCCTGTTTCATCTTTTTCTTTTTAATCCATTCGTACCATTTCTCCCATGATACATAGTACTCCGAGTCTGTCATTTCTTTCAGTTCCAATGTTAGTTTGTCCATTTCAGCGCAGTCGTAAATTTTTTTGATTATTTGATCTTCGGAGGGCATCGTCACATTTTTCCAACATTGCGCAAAAGCCAATCTCGCCTCTGTCATTATATGTAAAATTATATGTCTTGTCTTCTTATTGTATTTTTTTCCCATTAATCCCAGTAGGCATAGTTCTGGTACAAATTCTAATTGAACACCTGTTATTTCTTGCAACCAATTTTTTATTTTTTTCCAGAATTTTTTTGATTCTGGACACAGCCACCATGAGTGGTAGAAGGTACCCTGTTTCTGTCCACATTTCTAGCAATTTAAGGCAAAATTTGGATATATTTTTGCCAATCTTGAGAGAGCCAAATGCCAGCCATAAAACATTTTATATTGGTTTTCTTTATATTTTACCGATCTTGTTAATTATTTCCCATTTCTCTAATTCAATATTGTACCCTACATTTTTTGCCCATGCTATCATCGTTCCCTTCACTATTTCCTCTGCTTTATCAAATTCCAAAAAATATTTATACAATTTGGGTATTAATTTTTCTGAGCCAATCAGTAGTTTATCTAAATATTGTGGAACCAGTTCCATACCATAATCCTCTTTGTCTTTTGAATACCGCAATTTTATTTGTAAATATGGACACTAATCAATAATAATTCCTTGTTTCTCCAGATCTTGCCTGTTTTTTAAATTTCCTTGGGGGTCTAAAATTTCATTTTTGACCATTTTGTTCATATCCATAGCATTTGGGTGTATTATTGCCTCCATTGTCGACACCCACCTGGGTATTTTCATATAATATTTTTTTTAATTTCTTGCCAAATTGGCATTAAGGCCTCTCATATTTTGTGATGAAAAAAATATAAATGGGATTTATTTTCTTTATCCCATAGAAAGGCATGCCATCCTTTTTGTAAATCATGCCCTTCCAGTATAAGTAATCTTTTATTTCTTAAGTTTGTCCATTCCTTAATCCAGGTTAAGATTGCTGCTTTTTAATAGTGTCACCAATCTGGGAGCCCTAGACCACCTCTGCTTCTGCTATCTTGGAGGTCTGTTAGATTTATTCATGGTTTTCTGCCACTTCCTATGTGTATGCCCAGGGGACGGGGCCAAGGTGGCTGGGCGGTCCCTTGCTGGTTTCAGGGTGGCCCCATGGGTCTGATCTAAGCATGGATGCAGGAACTAACGCTGTCCGTGGCCAACATGTGCTGCTCACTCACATGTGCCGGCCTTATTGAGTGCAGGAATAAAGCCTTCAACCTGTGTCCAGCCCGCCGGAGTATGCTGCGACAGGGGAGAAATGATACCCCATTATCCTGTGGACCCCACCTGCATGCAAATGGAGCATCTGCATGCAAATGAGGCACTTGGAAATGGAGCTATTTTTGAGGGCAATCCCACTGCTGTGCTTCTGCTTTCTTCAGCTCAGACACAGCTGGGGCACCCAGGCTGCTGGCAGTGGTGGCAGGAGCCACCTCAGCAGCCATGATCCCCTCTCCTCAGCCTGTCAGCCCTGCCTGACTTACTTCCCACCTGGCCAGCTGGCTCTCATAGAGAGGGGCTCCTCCGGGTGCCATCGGCCAAACAGTGTCAACTGGCAGCCCCCAGGGGGAGAGCCTTCTCTGTGGGGGCACCTGCTATCTGGAATGAGCTCCCCCTGGGGATACGGAAGATCCCGGATCTACGCACCTTCCGCCGCGCCCTCAAGACTTCTTTATTTCAACAGGCTGGCCTGGCCTAACTTTTTCCTTTTTAACTTTTTAAATTGTAAATTTTAAATTTGTCTTAAATATTGGGGGTGTTTTAATTTGTCCCAGGCCAAATTATCTAATGTGGTTTTATACTGTCTTTTAAATTTTGTAATTTATGTGTTTTATTTTTTGGCTGCTCACCGCCCTGAGTCCTTCAGGAGTAGGGCGGTATATAAATTTGATAAAATAAAATAAATAAATAAGTGCCCAGATCATAATCACATGACTGCTGGGATATTGCAATAAGTGGAATTTTGAGGACTGGTCATAAGTACTACTTGTTCAGCAACTCATTAACTATGCACCACTGTATTCCTAGCACTGCAATACAAATGTATTTATTTTTTTTCTCCATTATATTCAGATTGTTGCTGTTCACCCTCAGTTTGTGAGATCGCATTGTAAACAGTTTGTAACAGGAGGAAACAAAGTAAGTTTTCTCATTCCATAAACTTTTAAAATTTATAGCAGAGTTCAGTTTGGCCCAAATGAGATTTATGACAAATGAGATTTATTTGCTTAGAAATCTCAGATTTCCTAATTGTAACTTTAATGAGAGACTTTTTAGAAACTATATTAAATTCATATATATATATCATATGGATTTCTGTTTCAGTGAATGTTAAACTGGGATAAATCTGTTGTATTTTTTGTTCAATTACTTCATATTTTGAAAAATAATTATTTTTAAACTAAATTAATATTATGCAATGGAAAATAGTTTTGAGTTTCCAAAAGTTGATAAAAGATTCCCCGTTGAGTAGGTAAGCTGTAACAAGCATGTAGTCTAGCCATATTTATTACTATAGAACTGAATATGATTTGTTTTTTGGCTGATGTACGTACAAGTGCATCCCATGTGGGATAAAGACAAATCAAGCTTAATATTTTCTTTCCTTCATACAGTATAGGGGTTCAACAGAAGATATGATGTAATGTGTACTAAAATCCCATTATGCAAATGGTGTAGGTTATTTATAGATAGTATACAATCTGGTTTGTTTTGTCTCTTATCATTCCAGATAATTCTCGTGTTCATACCTATTTGAATTCTTTGCTACAGGACCATATTTGACATACATCTATTACTATTACAAAGATCTTATGATACTTTTAAAAATAACTAAAATTAGTTAATGCCATATATGGTCCTGTAGTAAAGAATGCAAATATCAAGTAGGCCAAATTTTTCCAGTCTGAATATTCTACTTATCAGTTCAGTTTAGCATTTAGCATTTAGAATTCTTAATTATGGACATGTTGACTAGTCTATCCATCTGATATAAACCCAGATTTGGGGGGGGAGGGGGGGCTGGCAATAAACATTTGTGAATTACAAAGTTCATGGAGTTTAGTTGTAAGAAACAATTATTTTGTGATCTACAAGAGTTCATATAATAATAAATGAACTCATATTTAAATGACATAAGATTCTTTGATTTTGTTGCAGAATGAGTATGTTTGAACTTCTGAAATATACGTCACTATAGAATATACAGTACACAAGGTGTATTTTTATGTATATATTTTATGTACATGTATGTTCACTAATCTTTTTTGTTTGGATTTGTTGAGTTATTACAGTGAAAGAGATAGCTTTATGCACGCAAAAGGATCCAGGTATCTACAAGTCCTTCAACTGAAATTGCTGTTCAAAGCCCTTCATGGAGGACTTTGAACACATATTAAAGCAAACAGGCCTCAGGCTCGGTGCTAAAGATTGCACCCTGGAAATATATATCATTTGTGTTTTGCTTTGATCTGAAGACAAATGGTTTGCAGCTTAGTGAAACTATTTGCTGTGTGGAATCAAAAAGGTCTTGCTGTGTGACTGTGCAATCCTTAGTAAATGTCCAAATGAGCATGCTGCTGTCAACCTAGTGCAGATTCTTGAATCTAAAAAAGTGATGTTGAATAGAACATACAAACAAATTTGCATTCTGAACTACATGTAGTGTTTCTTGCATGTATGACTTTGCTAGGCTATGATTCTTATTTATTCACATCAAGGCTTTTTTCCAGTATAGATTAGATGTTATTCTCTTATGTATGTTTCTCATTTGTATTTTCCAACCCCAATTCCCTGGTCATTTTTTTTATAAATCTTCCCCTCTCCCTTTCATTTTACACAAACATTGAGGTGTATACATGAAAGATGCAAATATTATGATTGGGATAATTTAAAAAATAAATTATACAAATTATTAGAGATACTTAAATTACAAAAGCAAATTAATTAGCGATGGATATAGAAGTAGCCTTTCTAACAAAATTATTCTGATTTATTTATTATGATAATTGCACAGAAGGAAGAATCTATTGTTAATAAAGAATAAGGTTTTTTAGCCAGGAAATTTGTATGGATACAAAATTACTCTTTGAACTGTATTATTACTTGGATAAGGCATAGTAAACTAAAACTGAATCAAGACAAGATTGAGCATATTGTTTTTACTGATGACTCTTGTCTTTTGAAAGATTATTTTCCTATTCTGGGGAAAAACCCTTATCCTGAACAAGCAGATTGACAGTTTAAAGTACTTCTGTATTCTGTCCGGTCTGTGAATGCTCAAATGAGCATAAGTGATGGATATCTTATTTCAGCTACTCATGATTTAATATTACCCATCTTACATAGGATAGATCTGGTATTATTAATCTTTATCCTGATCACCACCAAAATAGATTATTGCAATGCAGTTTACACAAGGATGCCTTTGAAAGAAACCTAGAAATTGCACCAAATCATTGCTATTAGGCATTTATACACTTGTTGAATTGAGACCACATGCTCTTTAGATAGTGTACAAACCTACAAATAAATACAAAATAATATAAAATACAATAAATGTGCAACCAGAACCTAAATATTTATCATTTGGGTTCTCATCTTAATCTAAAGGCCTCAAGGTCTTAATTATCTTCCTAAAGGCCTTTTAGGTTGGTGCCAACCATCTGTCAGCAGGAAAATTGTTTCAGAAGGCAGGGACCATCTGCCTTCTGGGTTCCACAAGATGACATGCATCATTGAAGGGGCCTAGAATGTGCCTTCCCCATCAGAGTGTTTGAGATAGGTAGATACCCTTGAGAATAATCAGTCTTCCAATTAAGTCACTCCTATGGCATTTAGGGCATTACAGGTAATTACAATACCTTGAATTACACCTAGAAGCATATTGGGATCAGTGCAGCTTGTAAAGCACAAATGTTACAAAACCATAACAAGAAATATTCATAACAATCTGCACTACTGCACTGAACCTTTTGAATGGTCTTCAAGGGAATATTCAATATACTGCAGTAGTACAGTTAGGAGATAAGTTAGGTATGAGTGACTGTGAACAGAGTTCCCCAGTCCACGAATGATAATAGATTGAGGAAAATTCTCTTCATATATAACTGTACATCAGTTCTGCAGAACTGATGTACAGTTATATATGAAGAGAATTTTCCTCAATCTATTATCATTCTATCAAGTTGTATTCAACTATCATAATTGATAGTTGTATTCTTCTATCATAATAGAAGTCTGAGGTGAAGTAACAAAGGCAATCATAAAATTTTGAGTAGGGTATTTTGCCCTTGAACACAATTCTACTACAGTGTTCTTTTATGTTATCAAGATCTTGGTATAATACAACAGAAATACGCTCTTCTTTTGACCAATGGCTAAAAGGCTGACTAACTGAACCATTCCTGCTCTTTTCACATTATAATTAATAGTAAAAATAGAATGGAACACTTGGCAGAAGATGATAACATTACTTTGTAAATAACAGGACATTACTAGCCAAAGAAGACAGTTGGACTTTTGTGGCATAAAGACAAAGACAAATATTGCTACTGTAGGCCATAACATTCTACCTTTAAAAGATGGTCTAATCTTAAAAAATAACAGGGTGAAAGTCTTGCTAAATGAAGGAGGAAAAGCTGAAGTAGAAGATCTTCAGTTATTTCTTAAAGAGATACCACATTTTTAACTTTCTAGCTTAAATGAATTTTGTACGTAGCTATTTTAAGTATATTAAAAAATCTAAATAGCTAAAATTTTGAAAATGGAAAAAAAAAGAACTGAGAACATATAAATTCTGAAATAATATGTTGATTGCTGATTTTTAAATACCTTAAACTTTTGGGTAAAAATATATCTTATTTTAAAATAGTATGTTTACAATTTAGAGAAGAACATAAGTATTGAAGAAGATAAGTCTACATGTTATTGAATGGTAGATAGCTTTCCACTGTCAATTTTTAATGAATATGATCATCTTTTTTGATGATTAAGAAATAGATAGCATATTAATTGAAGTGCATTTTTCCATTTTGTTGATGCTGTTCATCCCCTTACGGTTCTAAGATTCTTTTTTCTGAAAGTTGTTTTATAGTAAACTTAGTTTCATTTGTTATTAATTATTGCCGGAGGGGGAGGTCTCTGGCATTTCCTGGGGGAAAAAAGGAATGACAAATGATCTAATGTAAATATAAAGTTTCTTTTAGTTGAGATTGTCTCCTAAGGATCTTTTTGACATGTCTGCACAATTTTCTTGCCAATAACATGGAAATGGTACATCACTCTAATGTACTGTACCTGGACCAGTGGTGGGTTCTTCTGGGTTCGGCCTGGTTCCGCCGAGCCGATAGCGGTGACGATATGATATCACCGAACTAGTTCTGCCCCCCGCCCCCCCACCTCCCACGTTATTCTTACCTTTTATTTGGCCCCACCCCCAATCTATTGCTGCCTCCTGAGTACCAGCTGATGGCTAGAGGGAAAAAACCTGTTTAAACTCTTGCCATGGGGCTTTAAAGGGCTGGCCTACAGCTGATCAATGTTAAAAGAAACAAATGAGTAGACCGGTGCCTGCAAAAATAAATGGGTAAACCAGTGCCTGCAAAAATATATGAGTAAATCAGTGCCTGCAAAAATAAATGGGTAGACCAGTGCCTGCAAAAATAAATGGGTAGATCGGTACAGCTCTGCAAGCAGTTAAAAGCCTGGTAGACCAGTACCTCTGCTAAATCCTAAAGAATTGTCACATGACCATCAAGCCACGCCCACAAAATAAGCCACGCCCACAGAACCAGTAGTAAAAAAATTTAGAACCTGCCCCTGACCTGGACCTACACATTATATATCTCATGAGCTTGTAGAACTACAGGATGGATTTGAAAAATATATGAGGAATTCACACACACACACACACACACACACACACACACACACACACACACACACACATCCTTTTTTATATGTACACACAGACATGCCAATTGATTTTAGACAAAAAGCAGAGGAGTGTATGAAATATGATACTGTATGAAATTAAAGAATCACTTCTACCTTAAATCATTAAATCAGAATATAGGTGAAGCAGAAAATATTTTGAATAGTTGTTGATATTTCAGGAATGGCTGTAGGATTTGTATTTTTGCTGTTAATCTTGCAAAATACTATATTGGTTTTTTTTAAAAAAATGCCTTGATTTTTAGTGTCAGTAAAAATCTCTTACTCTTTGCTTTGTGAGTGACCTTTACCTCTGAATCCCATAATACGTGCTTCATAATAACTGTTTAGATCACTTTGACAAATTATTAAATTGTCAGGATGCTGTTTGCAGCACAGTCCTTTTTTAGAAACAGGGTAGTCAGCTGTTTGGTATTGCATTGGTAGATGAAGAGGACCAGAAAAGAAAGGCAGATTGCTTTGTAAGCTATAAAATGTCAGTCAGTAAATACTGAGAAGTCCCATTTAAGTGAAATAAGAGTAAATACCACAGCAATGTCTGTTCAGGTATTGGGAGATTTACTTTAAACTGTGTACACTTTATAGTTGTAGTAACTTCTAGCTTGGAATTGCTGTCTGAAATAAATTCCCTTTAAAATGTTGAAATAATATTCTGTGCATCTTTACCGTGCTGGACAACTGGGAGTACAAAAATATATTTTCCACTGTTGATGTATCTGGAACCTGATGCTAAAACTTGATCTAGTTCTCCTAGATCTCCATCTTTTAATTTGAGTCACATTTTATTTATTAATTTTAGAAATATATTCAGTTGCTTAACTCTGCAATTACTCTTACAAAAAACTTCTACCAAAACACAAAGTTGTTTCAGTACTACAGATGAGCTATAAAAAAAAGGTATATAAATATGTTAGAAAATCTGTATTTTTCTTTCACTTAAACATTCAGACTTCCATCTCTCTTTCCAATCTGACATTCAAATGTTGCAAATAGTAAATAATCATGAGGCAAATAATGTAGTAGAAAAGAATATTTCAGAATCCCCTTATGGAAAAACTATCATTTCCTTGTTCATATTTCCCACATTTTTATTTACTTATAACTCATATTTTTATTATTTTTGTAAACAAGGCAGTGAACATACCTAATACTTCTTCTGTCTCTTTTCCCACAACCACCACCACCAGTGGTGGGTTGCTGCATGGTCACAAGGGTTCGGGCGAGCCCTTAGCTCTGATCACTGGCTAGGCCTGCCCATCCGCCCTTAATGCTATGCTTTCCATTTATAACTAACTTTTTGGCTTATTGGCTGGCCCAGCTGTGATCCACGCTGCCCCTGCTGTATTCACCGGAGCTGCCTGAGTTGATTAGGAGCATGTTTGAAGCTCTGTTTCTCTCCCAAAGGGGCATGGGCGAGCGAAGCAAGTGCTAGCACACTCATAATCAGAAAACCCTTTGTTAAAGTAAGTGCAGCCCACCTCTGACCACCACTCTGGGCTGGGCTGAGAGAGCATAGCTCAAAATGAAGAGCCTATAGTACAGTGGACTAAAACACTGTTATTAATATCTGCTGCTTGCAGTTACTGCAAGTTCAAATCTCACCAGGCTCAAGGTTGACTCAGCCTTCCATCCTTTCAAAGGTAGGTGAAATGAGGACCCAGATTGTGGGGGCAATAAACTGACTTTGTATAAATATACAAAAGTATGAAGGCTATTGCTTAACGCATTGTAAGCCGCCCTGAGTCTCCGGAGAAGGGCGGCATATAAATTAAAGCAAAAAAAAAAAAAAAAAATCACCTAGCTGGTTTATATCACTAAAGCAGATCTTGAAGTCACAGTCTCCTCATGTCTAGCCTGGTGCTTAACTACTAGACCAAACTGGCTCTTTTGCACCTGTTCGTTTGACTTGTAACATCATCAGTTTCCATGAATCAGGATTTCTGTCCTTAGAGTGCATTCCAATGCCAACGTTTTATATTTGGTTTTGCACATTGAATATTCATACTAGCAGCTAAGAACAGTAATAATTCAACTTTTTTTCCCTCTTAAATCTTTATATTGTAATTGAGAATATAAATTACTCAGAATATAAATTGATCAACATAGTAAATCATTTTTCTGGAGAAGGAAAAAAATAGAAATGTTACTTCTGATGGTTACAAGTAGAAAGGTAGCTTGAAAACTTTCTTCTTGAAATTAATTGTTCTTTTAAAAGCTGTCCTAGAATGCCATTTCGGTTGCTTTTAAAATTTTTCAATTTTTCAATTCAGCCCACTTTATATCTGATTTAAGATTTCTAATTAAGATGACAGAAGAATCTTTTAGACATATTCAAGACTAGGCTACATATAATTAACATTAGTGTTAATTATGTTTCAACACTTTGTTAAACTGAAACAGGTGTCTTATTTTAATTAACTGTTGCCTGAAGCTAGATTTTAATAGCTGTCCAGATTTGTCCTAGTGCATTTGTTATGCATTATGAATTCTTAGACTTGGTCTAAGCAGCAAGCATTTCTAAAAGGAAAAGTAGAGCTATTTAGCCTACAGCATGAGATATTCAAACTTTGAACCACTGAAATTTTATCTCATAATTTTTAACAGTTCATAGAAAAGGTGACATTGAGCACCTTTCAAGGCTCCTCTGTAAAGCAGAGGTGCGACATCCTTCAGAAATAAGGGTACAGCCCTCAGAGAATAATGACCAAAAGTTGATACTAAACTATAACATTTGAAATGTCAGTAAGAAAAGGATATAATTTAAAGCTATCTTAATTATAATTAAGTTTAGTTAAATCAAATAAAGTTTAGGTGCTAACTCCACTTATTGATGTTTGGAATGTGTCTGCCATGCCACAAAGGCTAAGAAGCACTCTTTTGGCCTAGAAGACTAATATGTATCTCTGATCTAGAAAAACAGATTTGTCCTTGGGAAATATTTGTTATAGCTGCCTTGGCCTCAAAAGGAGAAAGCATTGCATGGAAGAAGACATAGACTACTTGAGGTTGATGTTACAATTTTGCTTTCCTTGGGCTGGATGAAACCTTATTGAAGTAATAGTAAATAATACAACACAACTTCAGGGTTTTTTAGCCTCCTTATCTCCCAAACGATTATTTCGGATTTGCAGTCCTAACATTTGCAGTTAGGACTCCCATATGTTATGGGTAATTCTTTGAAGGACTTCAAATATATCCTGTGTTTACTAACCCACTTTTTGATGGCAAACCCAGAGCCATTCCATTAATTTTTAGAAAAAGGTCTTCATTTATCAGGCAGTTATGTTGTCAGAAACAGCAGTTCTATTATTCTGTTTTAAAATGTTTCGTTTTTGTTTTGTTATCAATCACATTCCTCCAAATATTTGGTAAAAAAGGTTGCCAACACAATAAACATCCTTTCCCCATTTTCCCAGAAGTCAGGTAAAGCAATTTGTTTTCCTAAATTCCCCATAATTGTCTCATCATAAGATAAATCGAGCTATTCATGTGAATGTGGGAACATCTGACTTCTATACCCATTTAATCTATATAGCATCTCAAAGTGCAGGCTCATTCTGCAATGCATTTTATAATTCTTGTGCTGTGTTATTCAGTAACCAGTAGAAGTGGTAATTGAACCAGTAATTCAGATAAATTTAGCTGACTATTGTGATTCAAATAGATTTATCAAGTAAACTGGTGACTTCAGATGTGTAGATCACAGACCCTATGATCTGCAATAGCATGGAGCCTTAGAATTATTCTGTCACATATCTGGAGCATACCATATTAGGGAAGACTAGTTTATTCTTACTGTGGAACATTATTTCTCACTGTGGAATGTTACTTTTCCTTAATTGGCTTCTAAAGAACTCAACAGTTTCTAGGTATATTGTTAGCATATTACTGTTTTCAAAGACCCAAATTACAAACTATATGGAAATGAAATCCAAATGTCTAAGAAATAATAATTGGAAGAATAAACATAACCATGCTGTCATGAATGTTATTTGGTTGAAGTTATTCTGGTGATGTAATCTGATGCTATACATACGAAATCTGATGTGACGTGCAGGTATGACTATATTGTAACAAAGCATTAAATAGGTGTACCAGCAGAAAATGTGCAGAGGAATCAAGTATCTTGCCAAGGAAGTGATTTTACAGCTGCTGCTGCTATTGCTGTTGAAATATAAGTACTGAGAATGCTGTCTGCCAGGATGGGAATTTATGGAAAATAAAGTCCTAAAATATTTTGTTGAGACAAGAAGAAAGGAAACAACTCAGTCATACAATCATCATTTCCTTCTTTTGTAGGTAGCTCCTATTGAATTTAAATAGGTATTGTGTATTGTGATTATGGCAACTCTAAACTACGGCAAGAGAAAGATGAACTACATAAATTAACAACTGTTTTTAAGAAGTATGTGCTTCATGGATAACTATTTTTTTTTTTTTTAAGAAAGCTCTATGTTTCTGAAGTTTCAATGCAGGTATATTATGAAACTATAGATATTTTTTTTCATTTTTAAAAATGTACTTGTTGGTAAAGTAAGGGATAAAGTTGTAGCCTCATGTATTTAAGCCTACAAAATCCTCATTATTAATATAGCTCTAGGACAGTGATGGCTAACCTTTTTTTCTTCGTGTGCCAAATGCTCACGCGTGCAACAGTGCACATGCATGCCGGCTCCCATAATGCAATGCATGTGCACACGACCCCCTCTGCACATGCACACATGATCCCCCCATGCTCCCCCACTCCCTCGCGCATTGGAGCTGAGCTGGGCAATGGCTCATGCCCGCAGAGAAGGCTCTGCGTGCCAGCTGTGGCCCGTGTGCCATAGGTTCGCCATCACAGCTCTAGGATTTACAACCTGTGTCCAAAGTTACAGCCATTGCAGTGTCTCCATAGATGTAGAGGACTGGTAGAGCCTGGAAGTGGAGTTGAAAGAAGAATCAGCCTAGAGCTGTTACATAGCCACAAACGTAATGAGTCAATCCCACTGTGAATTTTATTGATCCTGATCTAACTTCTAACAAATGCTAACTGTTGAGAATATTCCTGTGCATAGGCATGAGCAATAAATCTGTTTAATTGGAACTTCATGTGTGGTCCTGCTCTTTCATCCCTTACATTCATATTTTCAACTCAATGCAACTTTTTAACAAATTGCAATGAAAAACATCAGAATTGCACAATAAACACTGACCTGCAGGCTGGAACTGTATCTGACGAAGCTACGAGATGTGCATAATATCAACTATGATGCTTCAATTGGTCCAGAAAATGCAGAATTTGATTCAGTCTCAATTCTTGCTACTGATATTCCCAGATCCCACACCTGCTGCAGCAGCACTCCCTGTTTTACAGAGAACTCATGGCAGTTTGATTGAAAGTTTTGGAGGAGAGTCAGAAAAGATAAGAACTTTCATGGCACAATGTGCGTTATTTATGGGGACACAAGCAGCAGTTTCTAACCTCTTTTGTACTAAGTCTCCTCAAGTCTTCAACATCACAATGGGCACTCTTCATCATTGAATGTAATGATCCTATTATGATAACTATCAGAAGCTAATGGCAAACTTCATGGGCCACTTTGGGGATTCAGTATGAGAGGTTTCAGCAATATGCTGGATTCATAAACTACAAGGATAGAAAGAGTCCAGAATATAAATTAAGTTGGTCACAGTAGATTTAGATTGGAACATGGCAGTTGTGATGGCTGAATTCAGACAAATTCTGAATAACCGAATCACTGATGAATTCATCAGGCAACGAGTTCCACAGGCTTTAGAACAAACCTACCAGCTTTGCATTATTATTGACTCACCTTTGAAAGAAATTCAAGCCTGCTCCAATCATTGCAGACAGCCAATGTGTCAGCCTCACTATCTTGCCTTTGGTCCCTGATGCCAACAGGGATGGAACAAGGAGAGAAGGAGCACATTCAAATAGGGCAGCTAGATGCTCATTGGCTGCAGAAGAATGACAGTGGTGCACAGACTTGGCACTCTGTTTTTGCTCTGTTTCCACTCTGATTCTGTGGAGAATCTGGACACATGGCCAGAAATTGCCCTTCCAGAATCCCCAAGAAAGGAGAAAGGCACCCCAGCTCAGCTCAGGAGACAGCTGCCTTGAACATAGCCTTCAAAGCCAGGGAAGCTACAACAGCCTCTTTACGAAGAGCTTGCAGGAGGGGCTGTTCAAGCAGTAAACAGAGCTCTACACCATTCCCCAAGAGGTACATTTTTGAATATTTATGTTGCTCATATAGCTGGGAGGGAACAATTGCTGCGTTTGTGGATTCAGGGGCACTTCATCAACCCACTACACATAACTCTAGACCAACATACAGAACTGTTAATTCTTTTTTTAAAAAAGTTTTTAATTATTTTTTAAAAACATAAACATAAAACACATCTTTTCAAAACAAAGCTTTTGATCTGGTCACAAATTAATACAAATCACTAACAAATCTTAATTTTCAATTAACACAACTTAATATTTTACTCAGTTATTTCCCTCAAATCTGTCTATTTAACTATGCCATTATCCCCAAAAACCTGTTACTTAAATCTTAAATCCTAACCAATTATCATTCCCTTTTTCTCTTTCATTTGCTTAGATGGATATATTTTAAAAGTATAAATCATACAATTATTGTAAACATTCATAAAATATTTAATTCCAACATAATCATTTTATTTTTACTATTGAACTCAACATTTATAATCTTTATTTCTGTTATTAAACCTAACTTATTCATTTCATTTTAACTAGTAATCTCAATATACTCCTCCTTATTTTGGCTATCCCACCTCATTTTATTTTTGCTATAAAATCCAGCATCTTTATCTTTGTTGTTAAACCAATCATTTTTATTTCTTGGCTGTTAAACACAGCATAACCATTTTGTTTTTGGCTGTTAAACACAGCATACTCATTTTTGTTTCTTGGCCGTTACACAGTATATCCATTTTTATTTTGGCTGTTACACAGCATAACCATTTTTGTTTGGCTGTTAAACATAGCATACTCATTTTTATTTTTTGGCCGTTACATAGCATATTCATTTTTGTTTTGGCTGTTACACAGCATTGCCATTTTTATTTGGCTGTTAAATACAGCATAGTCATTTTTGTTTTCTGGCTGTTACACAGCATATCTATTTTTATTTTTTGGCTGTTAAACACAGCATAATCCTAGTTGGTTTAACTATTGATCTCTTCTTAGTCCTTTCTTTGTTGTTTCCATCCATCTATGCATTGTTTATTTTCAGATAATCATACTTATCCTTTTCCATGACAATTTAACATTGAGACATGGTTCTTGCTTAAGTCATACCTTTAAATATATTTATAAATTTGTTTTAACATTTTTAATTAATCATATTTATCCTTATTCTTTTTCATAACAATTTAACATTGAAACATGGCTTTTGCTTCAAACATACCTTTAAATATATTTGTAAATTCCTTTTAACATTCTTAATTTCTATAAAAACCTCCTTTTTATTATTACAATCCACCTTTACATTGTTTTAATTTAAATCACATTGTTTAAATCTTCTTTTTTCTTTTTGCAGTCATGTTTATCTTACTTCGTTATTTATTTATTTATTTATTTATTGCGATTTATATGCCGCCTTTCTCCCTAGGGACTCAAGGCGGCTTACAAAATGACAACTTCAATACAAATCACAATACAATACCAAATTAAAATCAGTAACCCAATTAAAAAACGATTTAAAATTATACCAGTGTACCCCCAAACGGATCAGTTTAATTGGCGGAAGAGCCACGTCTTCAGCTCGCGACGGAAGGAAAGAAGGTTGGGGGCTGTCCTGAGCTCAGTGGGCAATCCATTCCAGAGGGTCGGGGCTCCCACAGAGAATGCCCTCCCCCTGGGGGTCGTCAGCCGACATTGTTTGGCCGACGGCACCCTGAGGAGGCCGACTCTGTGAGAGCGCACAGGACAATGGGAGAACGGCTGGAGATGGTCCTGCAAGTACTCCAGGCCTAAGCAATGAAGGGCTTTATAGGTGAGCACCAGCACCTTGAAATGTATCCGGAGTGCCACCGGTAGCCAGTGCAGCTCACGCAGGAGAGGTGTTACACAGGAGTATCTAGACGCCCCCGTAACTACCCGCGCAGCTGCATTTTGGACTAGCTGAAGCCTCCGGACACATCCCAAGGGCAGCCCCATGTAGAGGGTGTTACAGTAGTCCTCGCCTGCAAACATATATTCCTTCCATTTTCAAAGTTTTCAGTTTTGTCCTCCATAAATCATATTAAATCTTTTTCTTATTTTTATTCCGGATATAATGTATCAAGTCTCCCTCTCTTGAGCCTGCGCTTAATCCTTTTTTTGTTCCTGCGCCAATTTTTTAGTTATTGTTGTTTCAACTATAGGAGTTCCATTATAGTTTCCTTTTCTTTTCACCAAAATCCAGCTGCCTGCACACAGGAAAAAAACTCCTCCGCAAAGTCCCACGGCTTTTATCTATAGAGCTCGGAATTTTCCATAACAAAAAAAGTTACAAAGTTCCTTTTTAAACCAGATGGTGTCTCTCTACAATCCACATTTTCCATTAGTCATGCAAGTATCCATTTTGTGCAATTCAAAAGTATCAAAAAAAATTTTTTTTTAGAATCCAATTCAAATTTTAAAGTATCCAGTCTTTTTACCATACCTCAATAATTAATTCCCTTAGTTCTGTTCAAAAATTAGTTATTTCTCAGATCTTTGTCTCTTTAAGGTTGCAGTTTAAAACTTTCCAAAGCCCCTTTGTTGCATAGCCACTATTTTAGGCTGGGGTCTTCTAAATAATAATATTGCTCCATACGTTGTTGCAAGCCTGGGTTTGTTGTTACTCACCCAGCTTCAGAGAGCTCCGTTTCACTCCACTTTCCTCCAGCACTTTTCTTAGCCCGGTTGTCACAGCTTTGTGGCAGCTGCCATGGCTGCCTCCCCCTGCTGCCGACTCACAGAGGGTTCTCTCTGACCTCCGAGGAACTTGCCTGTTCCTCTTGGTCATCTGAGGTGCCCCTCCTCCCCCATCCCTGCAGGACGGCTCCGGTCCGAAGACCCATCTGCGGTGGTTCAGTAGCCGGGGTTTTCGTGGGACTCATCAGAGCCCACTATTTCCCCGACTGTCTTGTCGCAACGCCAAACCGGAAGTCCCAGAGCTGTTAATTCTTTATGTCACAAGCTACCTCCATTTTCCACAGTGGAGGGTGGGATAGAGTGGCCTTGATAGATTGGGGCACAGAAATTATATCTTTTATCTACTGTCTTGCTCTCATCACAGTGCCCAGAAGGCAAACACCTCTCTCTGGTCAGCAGTAAAGCCCAGGGAAGCAAATCTCAAACTACTGAGCAAGGATACAGATTTCACAGCTGTATTTGGAGAAGAAGAAGTGGCAGTCCTTCCCCCATACAGAGACTGTGACTATGCTATAGAGCTAGTTTGAGGGGCTAAAATACTTGCTAAAAAGCAGTTTCCCATGCCAACTAAGGAGATACTGATTTTAAAGCAGTATTTGGTCTCTAACTTGCAGAAGGCCTTTATTAGAGCTTTGAAGTCATCTGCCTCAGTGCCTACCCTTTTCATCTCCAAGAAGCAAGATCCAGGCATCACACACCCAAATGGTGAAATTCCATTTTGTGCACTATTCAGATCTGTGACAGTGAGGGATCATTACCCTCTATCCCTACTATTGGACTTGCTGGATAGATTACAAATCACATACATTTTTATCAAGTTGGATCTTTACAATGGGCACAATCTCATTAGGGTTTAGGAGAGCCACAAATTCTTAACTACATTTGATACCAGGTACAGTAAGTTCAAATGCACTGTAATACCATTAAGTCTTTTTAACTGCAGTGCACTCTTCTCAAGATTTATGAATCAGATTTTTTCTCATGTGACTGACAAGTTTGTGATATTTTGTTTAGATGACATCCTGATCTACACTAAAGCACAACCACTGTTTATGGTTGAGTAGACTGAGGGAAATTCACCTTTTTGCTAAATTAGAAAAATGTGTTTTTCTTTTGAAGCAGCTAAATTTCTTGGACTGTCATATTTCTATAAATAGAATTCAAATGAATCCTTGGATTGGATTCACAGCGAGACAGTTGGGGAATTAGCGGGCTCTGATGAGCTCCGCGAAAACCCAGACTGACGAACCACTGCCAAGGGGTTTTCGGACCAGAACCGTCCTGTAGGGACGGGGAAGAAGGAGAGGCACCTCGGAAGACCAAGAGGAACAGGCAAGTTCCTCGAAGGTCAGAGGAATCTCTCTCCAATTCGGCAGTGGGGACGGCAGCCATTGCGGCTGTCAAGAAGCTGGGGCAACCGAACTAAATATTGAGCAGGACCGGTGAATGTAAAGGAGTTTTTGAAGCCGGGTGAGTGACAGCCAATCTACAGGCGAAGTAACAACAACAACAAAATATTTTTAAACCTGAAATCCACAGTGTAAAAATAGCGGCTAATGGGCATGGGGGGGAGAAACAGAGGATGCAAGCAGAATTTAAAGGGACAAAAACCCGAAAAGAACATTGACTTGAATAAAATTATCTGGAAAATTTTAAGAATTAGAAGAAGTAACCCCAAAATTGACTAAAGGATTGGAAAGAAAATAAATAGATCCTTTCTTTTTGAAGGCTAAGAAAAATAAAAGACAATTGGATAATAAACCCTGCAACAGAAGTGCTGTATACCTAAAGATAAAATAAAGGAGAAAAAAAAAAGAGGGGAAAAGTATTGTTTAATTTGGACTGGACTATAAAATTGATTTGGTATTTTCAAAGTTTAAAAAGAAGAAAAAAGAAGCTAGATTGTGAACGAGGACCGATACAAAATGGACACTTTGTTAAACAATTAAGAGAATTGTGGATTGTAGAGAGACCTCTTCAGGAGAAGAAAGAGCATTGCAATTTGGAATCTTTGTTTTGGAAAATTTTGAACTACATTAGTGATAATAGTCGTGAGAACTTTTGGGGAGGATTGCTTTGTCTGCAAGCGGCTTAACTTTAGGGAAAAAAAGGGAAAACAAGGGAAAACAAAAAACTGGAACAATATTAAACACAGAAAGAATAAAATGGCGCAGGAAATTAGAGAAATTATGGAAATTATGTACTTGTCGTGGAAAGCGGAAATAAAAGGAATAATTACAATGTTACATGGAGAATCAAAATTTGAGGTTCCAAAAATTGAGATAGAGCAAGCTCAAACTAACAAGGAAACAAAGACAGAGAAGCAAGACACAGAGACTGAATATAAAGAAGAAGATAAAGACAATGAGATTAATTTTGGAAAAATAATTGAATATGTAAATAGTAATAATAAAAAGGAGGTTTTAGAGATTACATTGGGATTAATAATGGAAAAAACAGGGTGGGAAGAGACAAAGAAGGAATGAAGGGTGGCATAGAAAGAATACAAAAAGTTTAACTGATTACTCTGGGACTAACAGTGAAAAGGGAAGAAAAAGAGGAAAAGGATGGAAAACAACAGGAAAGGAGGGCAAAATAGAAGAGTCCAGATTTCTGAAATACAGAATGATTACACTGGAATAAACAGTGGGATAAATAGTGGGGAGATAAGAAAAGGAGAAAAGAGAAACAAGGGGAAATTTAGGGCAAAAGAGGGGAGTTCAAGATTTTAAAATACAAAAGAAAAAAAGGAGAAAGAAAAAGGCAAAAAGAAAAATGGAAAGGGAGGAAAAGAAAAAGAAATGAAAGAGAAAGATGTTATATATATTTAGAATTGAAATATGAATAGTAGTAAGAAACAAATGGGAAATCATACCACTGTAAAAATGAAATGAATAATACTTGGAATATTTGTTTTTGTATCTTTGAAATCTAGATAATGACAATTGAAATACTTTTATTATTATTATTATTATTATTTTACTGTATTTAAAAAAATATTGATTAAAAAGTACAAACAGACATACAAACAACAGTAAAACATACAAAACAAATAAACATAAATCAAGTCTTTACAACTCCTTTTTAAACTTGTCGCATCGATAGTCTATTTATATTTATACATATATATCTATATGCTTATATATAAAATAGAATATATCTGTTTATATTTTTTCTAACATATCTTTTGTATCTCCATTCCTAGTACTCCGTCTCTTCGGATTTTCTTAATCTACTTATTCTCCTTTATTCTTCTCCAACCAGTTATACCATTTCTGCCATACTAATAGTCCATTTCTTCTGTATTTCCTTTGTAAGTTTGTCCATTTCTGCACATTCCATAATTTTACTGATTATTTTATCTTCTATTGGTATATCCTCATGCTTCCAATTCTGGGCAAAAACTATCTGTGCTGCCGTTAGTATATGGATAGATATTTTATTTCTTTTTCATAGTGTCCTGTGATTATTCCTAATAAAAAGGTTTCTGGCCTCATTTCTATTTTCTGGTGTATGATTTCCTCTATTTGTGTCCTGATTGCCTGCCAAAACTGTTTTGCTTTCTGGCAAGACCGCCACATATGGTAGTAGGTTCCTTTTTGTAGTTTGCATTTCCAGCATATTGGGGAGGTGTTCGGGAACATTCTTGCCAAATGGGCAGGAGGGAGATGCCACCTATAGAACATTTTGTATATGTTCTCTTTGTAGGGTACAGACATAGTTAGTTTATAATTTACATTCCATAGTTTTTTCCATTTTTCCAATTCAATGTTATATCCGAAATTCTTCGCCCAAATTATCATATTTTCTTTAACCAATTCTTCTTCTAATTTATATCTTAATAAATAATTATAGGTTTTGGTTATCAATTTATCATCTGTCCCTTGTAAAATTTTATCTAATTCATATGGCTCTTTTTGGAATCCAAATTGCACCGAATCTGTCTTATACCTAGATTTTATTTGTAAATATGGCCACCAGTCAATGTCTGTACCCTGTTCTTTCAGTTTTTGTCTTGATCTTAGTTCCCCTTTGTTGTTTAACAAATCTTTATAGGTTTTCATTTTATCAATATCCATAGCATTGGGGTAGAGTTGTGCCTCCATGGTCGATAGCCATTCTGGAATTTTGTCATAATGTACTTTTTTAATCTCTTGCCAAGTTTGTAACAATGCTTCTCTAATAATATGCCATTGGAAGTATCCGTGTTATTTGTCTTTTCCGTCCCACAAAAATGCATGCCAGCCTCTTTGTAAATCAAAACCTTCTAATGTCAATATTCTTTTATTTTTGAGTTCTATCCAGTCCTTAATCCAAATCAGTGATGCAGCTTTGTAGTACGTTTCCCAATCTGGTAGTCCTAATCCTCCTCTCTCTCGTGTATCTTGTAGGTGTTTTATTTTGATCCTTGCTTTCTTCCCCTGCTAGATATAATTTGCGATCATTTTGTTAAAGTCTTTAAAGAAATCTTTCCCCGGCCTTATCGGGATTACTTGAAACAAATATAGGATTCTGGGTAGAACGTTCATTTTAATCAATGCAGTCTTTCCCAGGAACGATAATTGTAATTTACTCCACATTTCTCAATCCTTTTTTATCTGTTTTGTCAGTTTATTATAATTGTCCTCTCTAATTGATGATCCTTTGTTAGTAAGCCAGATTCCTAAATATTTTACCTTTTTTGACATTTGTATTCCCAATTTATCTTCTAATTCTGTTTTTTGTTTGTTGATTTTTAGTCAGGCTACCCTTCCATACTCTTCTATTCTTGCTAATAATTTAGTTCCTGTTGATATTGGCTGTTCTAAAATAAAAACCACATTGTCAGCGAAGGCTTGAAGTTTATACTCCTCTTTTTTGATTCTCAATCTTTTTATTTCTTTATTTTTCTAATTTCACTTAGTAACGTTTCTAGAGATAATATGAACAGTAGGAGGGATAAGGGACATCCCTGTCTCACTCCTTTTGATATTGTGAATTGTTCTGTCATGTCTCCATTTATCATTATCCTTGCAGTTTGAGAGGAGTAAATCTTCTTAATCATATTTAAAAATTTGTCGCCAAATTTCATGTTTTCCAATTGTAATATGAGAAATTTCCAATTTAGGTTGTCAAAAGCTTTCTGTGCATCCCAAAAAATTAATTAATTTATTATTTATTTATAATAATAATAAATAATTTTTTAAAAATAATAAATAAATAAAAAATTAATGCCAATTGTTTGGGTTTTTTTCATAGTATTCTAAAACATCAATTATTAGTCTCATATTGTTTTTTATTTGTCTTTTTCAAAAGAAGCCTTTCTGGTCTGGATGGATATACTGGTTGATTAGTCTTTTCAATCTCTCTGTAATGATTAGTGTAAATAATTTGTAATCTACGTTTAAAAGTGATATTGGCCTGTAGTTTTTGATTTGTGTTTGATCTGTTTTTTCTTTTGGAATAAGTGTGATGATAGCTTCAGTCCAAGATTTGGGAATTGTAGCTTTTAAAAGTGTGTCGTTAAAAATATCAAGTAAGATTTCATCCATTGGGTATTGACATGCTTTGTAGAATTCTGTCGGTATCTCATCTGGTCCTGGAGTTTTATTGTTTTATTGTTTTTTCCTTGCCTCTATTAATTCTGTCATGGTGATTGGTTAGCCGTGTCAATCTCAGAATTTTCTGGTTTAACTCTGCTCTTAGGAGGTTTTTTGCTTTGAATTTATTTTTGCTAGCAGCTGAATTTTATGAGCTGCGAGCTCTGCCATCTGCGCTCCCCGACCATCGGGGGAGCTGAGCTGCGTTTTGACGGCCTTGTCCTAGCAGCTTTACAGACCTGCAGTCGGATTGTCAGGTCCCAGCGATCTCATTCACAGCTGATGGCTGGCGATCCAACGCATTTCCGGACAGCTCTCCCGTCAGCGATGATCGCAGTAATAGCCCCTTGGCTAGCGATCTGAGCTCCCCTGCACTCGCCCGTCGTTGCAATCCTTGGAGCGGAGCCTTCTGGGTGATTTGTCTGGTCACAGCGATCCTCTGAGGTGAGCCCTCCTCTGATCCCTTTTGCGCCCTTTTTTGTGCTCCGGGCAGCCATTTTACTCTCCTACGAGCCTATCCAAAATGGTGGATGCCAGGTGGCCCAAGGCCTCATCCAGCGCCGGCTCCTCTGGGAAGCGGCAAGCACAGGATGATCCAATGGAGGGTTCCTCTGGCCTTCAACTGAGACATAAACGCGCCAAGACTACTAAGGCCTACTCATCCTTGTTAGCTTCTTCCTCCAAGGTGGACCAGCGATGCCATAAGGCTTTAGAGAAGGCCTTTAGCAGGGCCCAATCCCAGGCGGCTCCTGTCGTTCCATCCACACCTCAGGATGTTTCTCCCAGGGCCAGGTCTCCTGTTCAATCCCAGGCTGGCAGCTCAGTTAGGGAGCTCTCTCCTGATGTACCGGCAGCCAATGACCCTAACCCTTGCCCAGAGACGGAGCTTCTTTTGCAAACCTTGCCTGCTCCTGAGGGGCCTCACGGAGTACAGGGGGAGGCCCTGGCTCCTGCACCTGCTCGACCTGAGCTACCACCTCAGCTACCTGAGGCCTTTGAGATCATCCTGGCTAGGGCTATCAGACTAGGCCTGGCCCAATGCATGCAGCAGGGCAATTTGCTGACTGACTCAACAGCTGTCTCTCATACACAGCAACCTGCACAAATGGAGGATTCCATATCTGAGCAGGACCTTGCGGATTCCCCAGTTTCTGCTGATCAGGCCTCTGTTTCTGAGGCCGATGATGTGCCAGACTCTGCTCTCTCTGACGATGAGGGTCTGGTCCCTGACCAACCTCCATTTATTGGCCTTTTTTGGCCTCAAGTCTTTCATTCCTTACTGCATAAAGCTATAGCTACTACTTGTTTAGGAATTGTTGCCGCTGATCCTACATCAACTACCTCTTCGGATCCGGCTTCTGTCATGTTTGCAGAGCCCACTGTTGACCCAGAGACCATTCCTGCTCCAAAGCTATTTCTGGATGTGCTTCACCGTCAGTGGGCTGTCCCGGGGGCAGGTCCCAGCCCCAACTGGCTTGACAAATGCCTTTACAATTCTGCACCCACTCTTTCAGACATCCTCCAACCTCCATCTGTGGATCCTTTCATTGTGGTCCTTTGCAATGCTTCCCATCCTACTGGTCCTCCGGAGGATTCTCTTCGCCCGGAGGATAGATGAGCTGAGAAAGCGTTGCTCAAGAGTCATCAAGTGGCTGCCATCAGGTCATCGACTTTGGCCTCCTTCAATAGGGCCGCTCGCCTCTGGATCAAACAACTTCAGGACCGTATCTCTCCTTCTGATTCTCGATCTCATCAGGACTTGAACAAAATTTCTGCAGCCCTTGAATACTCGGCAGATGCGACATTGAATGCCACTAGATTTGCGGCTAAGACCCTTGGATCCAGTGTGACCTCTCGCCGCCTCTTCTGGCTCAGGAACTGGAATGCTGATCTGCGCAGCAAATGGCAACTGGCATCCATTCCTTATACTTCCGGACGTCTCTTTGGTCCTTCCCTGGAACCTCTACTCGTCGAGACAAGAGACCGTCGCAAGGTTCTTCCCTCCGTCACCAGGTGATCCGATTCCCGCTTTTCCACTCTTCCTCGGTTCCAGTCCTTTCGAGCTCCCGAGTCTGGTACTTACTAGCCATGATACCAACGTCCCTTTCCATTCAGGCCCCAGCAACTGGATTTCCAGGTCAGACAGGGGGGCAAGTTCCTCTCCAAACGCTCCTTCCGGGGAGGGAGGGGTCATTTCCCAAGGAGATCCCGCTAGTCCCCACACAGACCCTCCTATTGGGGGCCGCCTTTCCCTCTTCTTTCACCAGTGGGAGGCATCTATTTCTGATGCCTGGGTTTTGCCCACCATCAAATCAGGGCTTTATTTAGAATTCCATTCCCTTCCCCCACCCATTTCCCTCGCTTGTCCGGTCTCCCGGGACAGGGTCAAGAGGAAACTGATAGTTTCGGCCATCTCTCACCTGTTGGATATCAGGGCAATCCAACAGGTGCCTCAAGGGCAACGGGGCCTGGGGTTCTATTCCTGTCTATTCGTTGTCAGGAAAGCCTCGGGAGGTTGGTGGGCCATTCTTGACTTAAAAGCCTTGAACCGTTACATAACATATTGACGGTTCAAGATGCACACTCTGTTGACCATCCTCGAGTGTGTGTGTCCGGGGGATTTTCTATCCTCCATAGATCTAACAGAGGCTTATCTCCACATCCCCATAGCCCGCCCCCACCACCAGTACCTCCGATTTAGTTTCCTAGGTGAGCATTACCAATACCAGGCTTTGCCCTTCAGCCTCTCCTCGGCCCCTAGGGTATTTACCAAGGTTATGGCCGCCCTAATTGGATGTATCAGGACTCTTCCCATCCGTCTACAGTTCTATTTAGATTATATTTTGGTCCTCTCGCCTTCCCTCCCAGATGCTCACCCAGATGCTTCCCTCCCAGATGCTCACCCAGATGTCTACTGTTCTCTCCCTTTTGCAGAGTCATGGTTTTTCTATGAATTGGGCTAAGAGCCACCTTGCCCCGGCTCCCTGCATTGTGCATTTGGGGGCGGCCATTGACACTATCTCTTCGATGGTATTCCTCTCTCCTGATTGTCAGGATAGCATTAGGGTTCTGGCCTCTCAGTGTAGGTCGGAAGGTTCAGTCTCTACCCTGAAATTATCCCGTCTGTTGGGGAAGATGGTGTCCACTTTCGGCATAGTACCTTGGTCTTGCTTGCATAGCAGGCAGCTCCAGTGGCTTCTGCTCCCGCATCAGCAGGCCGGTCAGGGTTCATCGCTGGTTTGCCTTCGGCTGACGCCCCAAGTCCTTTCGTCTCTCCGGTGGTGGACATCGCATGCCATAACTCGGGGCACCTGTTTTCGGGAGCCTCCCCGCCTGTCCCTGGTCACAGACGCCAGCCTGTCTGGCTGGGGGGCGCACCTTGAACATCATATGGCTCAGGGCCTGT
Organism: Pantherophis guttatus; assembly: GCF_059756535.1. NCBI lineage: Eukaryota > Metazoa > Chordata > Lepidosauria > Squamata > Colubridae > Pantherophis > Pantherophis guttatus. The sequence continues at coordinate 78,322,000 of NC_142066.1, forward strand.
GGTCGACTCAGGAACGTCAGAACAACATCAATTTCCTGGAGCTGCGAGCCGTCAGGTTGGCCCTCCTTCAGTTCCAGGCTCTGGTGGAGGGGAAGGATATCCTTGTCCTCACGGACAACGTGTCCACAAAGGCCCACATCAACAAATTCAGGGGCACCCACTCGCGGCTGCTTCTCTCGGAGTTGCTGTGTCTGGGCCTATGGGCCGAGCAACGTCTGCATCAAAACGGACTACATTTCCAGGGCCTCAAACATCCAGGCGGATGCCCTCAGCCGTCACTGGGTGGACCAAGGTGAATGGAGCATCCACCAGCCTCTCTTTCAGGCAATTGCGGAACGCTTCGGGACTCCCTTGGTCGACTTATTCGCCTCTTCGTCCAATCACCGTGTACCCCGGTACTTCTCCAGGTACCTGGATCCCAGGGCAGAAGCCACGAATGCCTTGCGCAGCCCCTGGCCCCCCGGCCTCCTCTACGCTTTCCCTCCCCTTCCTCTGATCGCCAAATGCATTCGGAAGATGCTGGACGAGAGGGCGGAACTCATTCTTCTGGCCCCTCACTGGCCCCGGCAGCCGTGGTACGCAGACCTGAAGATCCTGTCAGTGGCAGCCCATTGGCGCATTCCGCTCTCCGACCTCGTTCTTACTCAGGGCGCCCTTCGCCATCCAGACCTCTCAAGCCTCCAATTAACCACTTGGAGGCTGAGCGGAGCCTCCTAACAGTAGCCTCTATCCCAGCCCGGGTCATTTCAACTATGCAAGCAGCTCACCATCCCTCAACTCGACGGATCTACGAGGCCACTTGGGCTTCCTTCTCGGCCTGGTGCGGCTGGGCCAATATTGATTCGATCGCTGCTTCGGTAGCTAATGTACTTACCTTCCTTCAGGAGGGTTTTGATGCGAGCCTGGCCCCTAACTCTCTGCGTTGCCAGTTGGTGGCTATCTCGAGGATATTGTCCTGCGGCTCCATGGACTCTCTTGCCCAACATCCTTTCCTCCGCAATTTCCTGCGAAGGGTGACAAATCTGAGACCACCGGTTGTACACCGGTTTCCAACTTGGAACTTGAACAAAGTCCTACGGGCCCTTATAGCGGCTCCTTTCGAGCCTCTTCACCAGGTTTCCCTGTGCTTCATGTCCTTCAAGGTGTCTTTCCTAATCACAATCATCTCGGCTCGTCGTATATCAGAGTTGGCTGCTCTCTCCATCTGCCAGGATCTGTGTATCTTCCATATTGACAGGGTCATCCTCCGCCTCGATCCGGCCTTTATACCTAAGGTGAACTTGATCTTCCACCAGGCGCAGGAGCTGGTTCTTCCAAATTTTTGCCCTGGCCCCGTTCACAGACTGGAGCGCTCCTGGCACATTCTCGATGTACGTAGAGCCATTAGGATTTACATCTCCAGGATGAGTCCCGTAAAAGGGAAGCTCTCTTCGTATCTTTCCAAGCGGATTCTATCGGCACATGGATCACAGGCCCTACCCTGGGACGCTGGGTTAGGGCCACCATTGCTACAGCGTACCAACAATTTCGTCTCCCGGTGCCTCCACAAATAACGGCGCACTCAACTCGGAGTGCAGCCACGTCTGCAGCCTGGGCCACCCAGGCTCCCTTGGAAGAGGACTGCCGGGCGGCCACTTGGATGACCCTCACTCCCTTCATCCGCCACTACCGGGTGGACTCATTCGCATCGGCAGATGCGGCCTTCGGCCATTGAGTTTTGCAGGCGGTACATCAACCTTGACTATTCCGGGCCAGAGCTCTCCCGCCCTGGTGGACATTCAGCTTTGATATGTATGTCCCCAATCTGACTGCCGTTTCCCTCCTATGCGGAGAATGGACATTGGTCTTACCTGATACGTCCGTTCTCGCTATGGAGGAAACGGCAGTCAGCCCCACCCTTCTGGGTCCGGCCTGGACGGGTCGACGGGGTGGGTGGCTGTTAATTCTCTCTTGTTACAGGAAGACACGTTGGTCTGCGTCAGCGCCCTTGCTGAAACACTGGGCCAGGAGGGCAGAGCCAGGCAAATTTAGCAGTCTCGGTCCTATGCTGCATAGAGGTGTCATTCCCCAATCTGACTGCCATTTCCTCCATAGCGAGAACGGACGTATCAGGTAAGACCAACACGCATTTTCCAAACTATCAATCCTATATTTCTTCTCTTGCCAGGAAATTAAGATACCTTCCGGTATCAGCCAGCGGAACTTCACCTTGTATTTGTTTAATTGTGATATTAGGAAATTATAGTTTTTTCTCTGGTCCCTTAATCTTCTTGGAATCTGCTTGAGTGTTATTATCTCCTTTCCCTTATATAAGATTGCCTCGTCTCTCATCTTCTTGTAAATATCCTCTTTTATAGTTTTTTTTAGTGAATCTCATGTGCACTTCTTTTGGCAATTTGTGCCTGCGGGCATAATTTGTGTGCACTCTATAGACCTCATCAATGTCCCTTCGGATATCTTCCTTGTCTCTCTGTGTTGCTTCTGCTAAGATTCCTGCCGTTATCTCTCCTAGGTCTTCATATTTGCTTTCCACTATGTTCTGGAATCTAAGGTAGAAAGATGCCTTCTCCATCTCCAGATATGTGATCGACTCTTCCAGTTCTCTGTTGATTGCCACCTGGTTTTGTTCCAATGTTTCCATCTTCTTATCCATTTGTTCCATTTTTACCTCCATCTTTTGAATCCTTTGTTCATTTTTCGCAATATTCTGTTGTATTTTTTCTATTTTGTCATCCATTCTCTTAATGTTGTCCTTTATTTCTCTCACATCTGACTTCAGGTCCTAATGGTTTCTTCTTGTTTCTTCATGGTTGTTTGCGATGGATTCTTGTGTCTTGTTCATTCCTTCCTGGATCATTGCTAGCACCGATTGGATGTTTTGTATACTAAAAGTGGAGGTTGTCTTTTCTTTCTCTGTTCCTAACATGGTCTCAATTGATCTTTGTTGTGCAGGTGATGCTGTAAGCGATGTCTGGTTTGTGGTTATTTTCTTGTTTATCTTAGTTATAGTTGTTGTGCCTGTGCTTGTCATTTTTATTATTTGTTTTACGCTTTCCCAAAATTTCATACACTAGCTTACTTTTAATGTCTTTGAGTTTGTGTGTCTATGTTGGTATTTAACTTATATAGTATACAAGTCCTAAAATAACAATCAATATTTATAATATTGTGAATTTATCTGTACTCGTACTCTTGTCCCCTTAGTACGTAAGTTCCTTTAGTGCATAATTTAACCACTCTATCACACAATATATACTTCTATATAACTTTCCATATAATTATTCAAGGTTTTGTAGGCTTAAACTTTTCAATATTCTTATATAAGGGAACAGGAAAATAAAGGGAGGGAAATGAGGGAAAAATTTAGGATTTCAGCAATTCATTGATTTGTTCTTGGTATAGTTAACACAATCTATAAAATCAATCTAAGGTAATAAATAGATAATACTAAACGTTACTAATATTAATATAAATAGCTAAGTAAATAGATAGATCAATGAATAAATAGAAGACTAAGTAAATAATTAATATAGGTAACACTAAGACAAACGTAAGTACTATTTAGCAATTGAACTCCAACAATCAATTATTCTAAGCAGTTAATAAATAATTCTACTCCGATTAAACAATTGTATATATACTTTGTTATTCATTATTCGTTATTCTTCTGCCTTACAATCTTCTTTCACTCTTGCATCATTTCATCTTCTTTCCTCTGTACAGTTATTTTTAATGTTCCTGGTCTGAAATAGCCAAGTGTCCAAAAGTTAAAATGTCCAAATATAATACTTTTAAGTAGTTAGTTCAGTCTTTCCAGTTATTTTCCAAATCTGTTTTGTTTATCATTCCGTTACTATCACTACTTCTCCAATCGCTGTTCTGGATCAGTCACTCAATCACCGTCCCCAACTTTAGAAACTTCCGGTACGGTCAATCTCACCTACTTGTTCTTGAAATGCTGTCCTCTTTTACAGTCTGTTTCTTTTAAAGTCCAAATCTCTTTCAAATCAAATATAACTTTCTGTCTCAGCCACTTGCTTGTCTTTCGCACTGTCACTGTCTGTCAAAGCCGCCTTCCATCGCTCGCTATTTCTTCCACTCTAACTTCCCTCATCACATCCACAATTCTAATCCAAAACACTTTTCTCTGTTTGCTCTGATTATTTTATAATCCACAACTCTTTTACAGGTATAGCTTCTGGAGTTTCTCTGTTTCCACCGCCCTTTCTTTTTTCACGCTGTCACTGTCAGTCCGAAAACTTCTTCCACTCCTTTCACCTTTTCGTCGCCGCTTATCTGGCTGTCGTTTTGCTGCTTGCTTGGAGTCTCGATCCCTCCGCTCTCTTCTCCCACTCTATAACTGTACCACACTCGATTCTCTCGTTCGTTCCTCTTACCGATGCGATCTCTTGTTTCAATTTTCGCTTCCTACTCTTCGGTTGTCAGCGCTTCAGGCCAGCCAAGATGGTGTTTTTTTCCTAACCGGAATTAAGAGGTTTCTCCTGAACCTTCGAAGAGATTGCTTTTCTCTCTGAGATCCTTGAAGACTCCTCTTTTTTCTATTGATCTCTCCGGGATCAATAGTGCCTGAATCGGCTTCCTGGTTAGGAATATTGGAACTTCAAGAACAGAGCTCCGTTCTCTCGTTCCAGACACGTTGATGTCACCGCCAGAAATTGACAATTGAAATATTTTTAATTGTATATTGTGATGAAAGTAGAAATGATTAAGTTGTGATTTGGAGAATTATATGGGCAAAACTATTTGGTTTATTGGGAGAATTTAATGAATAACATAAGGGGGAGGAAATTATTTGGTTTATTACTATTGGTAAGTATAACTTATTGACTTGTAATAAATTGGATGGCATGGAAATAATTGGATGATTTATGTTCATATTGATTAATATACAAAAAAGGATAGTTACATAATTAGCTGATTTGTGCTAAAATGTTGGACTTATATTAAAAAATGGTAATGTTACATAACTAACCAATGTGAGGATAGATATAAAAATAGATGACAATGGGAAGGGGTATAATATAGATAGAAGGGAAAAATTGAATTTGATTATGATTAAGATTAGAAATGAGAATGAAGGGTAATATTGTTTTTTTTAAAAAAAATACATAAGAATACATATGGCAAAAAGGAAATATAGAAATTGTAAACTTAATTGAAGTGATTAAACATTGTTTAAATTTGTGAACCAGCCAAATACTCTGTTCAAAGAAAATATATTGTATGTTTGTTTGTGTGTTTGTCTAAAAAAATAAAAAAAAACTTTTATAAAAAAAAGAATTCAAATGAATCCCTGAGAAATCCAAGCAGTGCTTGAGTGACAAACCACTCCACAAAGCTACAGTAAGGACATTCAGAGCTTCTTAAACTTTATGAACTATTAGAGAAAATTGATTCCATGCTTTGCCCATAAAGTTAAACATAGCTATTGAAAAAGTCAAATTTGCTTGGATACACCCATAGCAACCTGCATTTGAGGAGTTAAAACAGCTCTTCGTTTGTCAAACCCTCCTTCAACATTATCGAAGAGATTTATCGTCCAAGCTGTTGCCTCTGATGTGGTTATTAGAGCCATTCTTTTGCAAGAAGCAATGAGATGAGAGAACCACTTTTTTCTGTGTGTTTTTCTCAAGACCTTTGACCATTACTCCACAGCAGAATACCATGCTCCTATATGGATTAACAGCTGCCATAATAGTAAATTAGATGTCAGACTCAATGATACCATAAGGATTATAAGCGGATGTATTAAAACCACTCCAACTTGCTGACTTCCTGTTCTGAGCCATGTAGCACTGCCAGCTTTATTAAGGCAAGATGCATTAGTAAGAGAACCTGAAAAATTATGAACAAATCAATCCTACCAATGCCTGCCAATCTCTTCATTTATCTGCTAAAAGACTCAAATCCAGGAACCCCACTGGCACTTGCCCAGCATCTGCCCAGCAATGTTTACATTCCATTTAGCTTTCCTAATGGAAAGCCAAATGGGTCACTAAATGCCCAGATGTTGGAAGACATATGACCCCTTAAAAAAGGTGCCAGACTTTGAACTACCATGTCAACAATGGAGAATCCTGAATAGGATTTGCACCTCACACAGAGTTTGCCGAAGTGTATAAATGGGGCACAGTATGCTTCCATCTAAGACTGCAAGGTCCCATGTCAAACTATAGATCAGGGGTGTCAAACTCAAGACCCGCAGGCCACATCCAGTCCGTGGGGTGTTTAAATCTGTTAAACTTGGTATTTAACCATAGATCTTTTTAACCTTGATATTTTATTGTATTTTGCTAATCTAGTTGAAAAGTTAATATATATTGCTAGTTCATGTATGATATGCCATAAACTAAATAAATAAACTGTACCACCATTTCTATAAAATGTTCATCCAAGGTGAAGAAGAGTTATAGCTCAGTGGAAGCAATCTCTGCTTTTTTATATTTATTTTCTCTGTTTATTCTTTTTCATCATTGTATTTGGGGAGGGGCATTATGTCTTTCTTGTGGACTGTCCAGGGTTTTTGGAATTGGACAAGTACAAATTTAATATACAATAATTATATTCCAGATTTTATCTCTCTCTTCTGCAAGGAAAGCTGAATCGAATGAAGGTTAGATCATTGTTGATTTAGTTCAATATAATTTGGCATGAGGCAGTTGTATTTTTCAAAATATGTGATTTTTTTTGAGAAATTATGTGAAATTGTCAAATATATAAAATCAGAATGATGCCACCCTCGCCCCACAAAATAAGCAAACAGAAAATAAAATGTACAGAACTCTGTCCTGAATACAAATTGTTTCCACATCCTACACTATATGGTCTATCCACCCTTCCTTGGGAAATGTTTTCCTGTGATGTCTATGATACCATTACACAACAAAGTGCCATTGAAATAATAACAGTAATCAGTTTTGCATAACACAAATACTCAGTTTCTTAGCTCCCTTCTGTATTCTTGTTTTACAATAGAATATTCATAATCCATTTGCTGAAAAGCATTAATTTGATTTAAATGAATGTTTTTGCTGCATTCAATAGAAGTCAAGTATAATATATGGTATTTTGATATTTGATTTAATATATAGTATTTTACGTAAATGGTGAACACTGGATAATTTCTGTTTCTTTAACAATGCAAGCATATGTTTTTATTTATCAGCTTTCTCCAATCTAATTTAGTGTGACTAATTTTGCACTTGTTTCAAAATTTTTATCATTTGGTACCACCTTGTGGTTGTGCATAAAATAACCACACTCCGTTTTTCTTAAGCAAAAAATCAGTTTAATAGTTGAATAATTTTTACATTTAGATTTCCATGAGTTGTGCTTACTCATTCTCTGTCTATCCACTGGCCTTGATCCAGGCAATTTGTGGTTATTTTTTTCCTCACTGTTTCCTCCATAACAATTTGCAAACTGGTCTGTCTTTAGCTACTGTAATAGAAATTAGGGGGAAAGCTTCTTATGAAGCAAATGTTGTAAAGTAGTCCTTCCTTCACACAATCTTATTTAATATTGAAATATTAAAGCTTTGAAGTGGGTTCCCAGGGAGTCCGGGTTACTACTGCCATTCCTATTAGAGGGGACAGCTTTTGAACTTCTCCATAGCATATTCCATCTGGCCAGACATCGTGAGAGGATGTCTGGGAGGAACATCCCCTAGATTTACCGAAATGGCATGGGACTCCTCCCACTTTCGTGAGAGGACAGTGGAGTCCAGTTACCCATGCTTTTGTTGTTGCCTCTGTGTCTTTAGGACCTTTAGATTCTATGGAACCCTGGCCAGACGCCATCTTCACCCTTTCCCATTTTGTGGATGTACTCAACTATTGAGCTTCTTGCGCTGCGAGACTCCCCCCTCTTGCAGGTCTGGCCCTCCATGTTATCGAGGGCCTACCTCGATGAAGGGCTTTGGAACCCAGAGAGGTGGCATGCTGCGAAGAGGGGGTTGAGGGTTTTTTTTAAGTAAATTGGGTAAACTTTTAAGGGGTTCCAGGGGGGGGAGGGTAAAATTGGAACTAGGGTTGTGGGTTTGGGGGAAAACCCACCAAGGGGAGGGTCAGGCCTGGCCACTATGTGCGGCGGAGGGGGTGGTGGATCCGGAGGTAATGGGGGGGTCGAGCTTGTCCAGATGGTGTTTTTATCATCGGTACTGTGAGTGGGAGGGGTAGATATGGCGGGAGCAGGGGGCCATATCATGTTAAGGGAGCGCGCACCCGCTGTCTTCGAGCGGTAGCATGCTCTGGCCCCCGAGGCTCCACTCGTTCTCCAGGTTGTACAGACCCTCAGGGCCCGGGCCTTTGACTGATGTTGTGCAACGCCAGGTCTGTAATAAATAAAGCCCCCCTCATTTGTGATCTGGTTCAGGAGGGGGGAGCGGACCTGGCGGGTATTACGGAGACCTGGTTGGGCCCGGAGGGAGGGGTCCCTCTGGTAGAAATGTGTCCACCAGGCTTCCAGGCATTCCATCAGCTGAGGTCACAGGGGAGGGGCGGGGGAGTAACAGTTATTATTAGAGAAGGCCTTAGGCCGAGGGAGGCCACTGTTCCTCAGACGGCCGGTTGTGAGACCCTCCTTGTGAAGTGGGGTCATGGGGTTCAGATGGGTTTGCTGATCACGTACCTGGCTACCTGCCACGTGGCAGCAGCCCTGCCCGAGCTACTCAACGTTATCGCCGCAGTGGCGGTTGATACCCCCAGACTTATGGTCATGGGGGGTTTCAACCTGCCATCCGTGGGTGAGACGTCTGAGGTGGCTCGGGAGTTCATGGCTTCCATGACGGCTATGGATCTGACCCAGCTAATTCATGGCCCTACGCACATGGGGGGAAACACACTGGACTTGATTTTTGTCTCTGGACAGTGGCTGAGTGATCTCGAGATAGGGGACAAAGTCATCGAGCCCTTGTCATGGTCGGATCACTCTCTCCTTCGCCTTGACCTTTGAACCACTACACCCCACCGCAGGGAGGCAGAACCGATAAGATGGTACCGCCCCAGGCGCCTGATGGAACCTGATAGGTTCCAGATAGAGCTTGGGGCAATCCCTGAGGTTCTGGCTCATGCCTCGACTTGAGACCTAGTGGCCGCCTGGAATAGGGCGGCCGCTGGAGCTCTGGATCGAGTCGTGCCTTTGCGGCCTCTGACCTAGCGCCGATCTCACCTGGCTCCTTGGTTTACCGAGGAGCTGAGGGAGATGAAGCGCCGGAAAAGACGCCTAGAGAGTAGTTGGAGGGCCAGTCGTACTGAATCTGACCGGACACTGGTAAGATCTCATATTAAGAATTATCTAGTGGCGATAAAAGCAGCAAAATGCACTCATTTCGCTGCTCTTATTGCGTCATCAGATAACCACCCGGCCGCCCTGTTTAGGGTGACCCGCTCCCTGCTCCACCAGGAAGCGAGGGAGGACCCCTTGGAGGGAAGAGCCGAGGATTTTGTTCAGTATCTGTATGACAAAATCACTCAGATTCGGGAAGATCTGGACTCCGATTGGGTAGATCCAGCGGGGATGACGGAGGCAGATCCTGAGAATGTTATCTGGGATGAGTTTGTGACCCCTGAGGACGTGGACAAGATTCTGGGTAGACTGAACGCGACCACATGTTTGTTGGACCCGTGCCCCTCCTGGTTAGTGCTGGCTTCCCGGGAGGTGACGCGAGGCTGGCTCCAGGGGATTATAAATGCTTCATTGGGTGAGGGTGTCTTTCCCGCCGCCTTGAAAGAGGCGGTGGTGAGACCTCTCCTCAAGAAGCCTTCCCTGGACCCAGCAATATTGGCTAACTATCGTCCAGTCTCCAACCTTCGCTTTGTGGCGAAGGTTGTTGAGAGTGTGGTTGCGCAACAGCTCCCCCAGTACCTGGATGAAACGACATATCTAGATCCGTTCCAGTCGGGTTTCAGGCCTGGGTACAGCACGGAAACGGCATTGGTCGTGTTGGTGGATGATCTCTGGAGGGCTCGGGACAGGGGGTGCTCCTCTGTCCTGGTCCTGTTAGATCTCTCAGCGGCTTTTGATACCATCGACCATGGTATCATGCTGCACCAGTTGGAAGAGTTGGGGGTGGGAGGCACCGTACTACGGTGGTTCTCCTCCTTTCTCTCCGACCGGTTGCAGTCTGTGTTGACAGGGGGGCAGAGGTCGACCCTGAGGCCCCTTATATGTGGGGTGCCACAAGGATCGGTCCTCTCGCCTCTTTTGTTCAACATTTATGTAAAGCCGCTGGGCGAGATCATCCGTGGTTTCAGGGTGGAGTACCATCAGTACGCTGACGACACCCAGCTGTACATCTCCACCCCAGATCACCCCAACGATGCTCTTGAAGTGATGTCCCGGTGCCTGGAGGCTGTACGGATCTGGATGGGGAGAAACAGGCTCAGGTTCAACCCATCCAAGACCGAGTGGCTGTGGTTTCCGACGTCCCGATATAGTCAGCTGATGCCATCGCTCTCGCAACTTGGGTGTCCTCCTGGATTCATGGCTGTCTTTAGAAGAGCACTTGACGGCCGTGACCGGGAGGATTTTTCATCAGGTTCACCTGATTCGCCAGTTGCGTCCTTTTCTGGATCGGGACTCGTTACGCACGGTCACTCATGCCCTCGTCACCTCCCGTCTGGACTATTGTAACGCTCTCTACATGGGGCTCCCCTTGAGGAGCACTCGGAGGCTCCAACTGGCGCAGAGTGCGGCCGCGCGGGTGGTGATGGGAGCGACATGGCGCCCCCATGTAACGCCTCTCCTGCGCGAGTTGCACTGGCTCCCGGTGGTCTTCCGAGTGCGCTTCAAGGTTTTGGTTATCACCTTTAAAGTGCTTCATGGCTTAGGACCTGGTTATTTGCGGGACCACCTGCTACCACAATAGCCTCCCACCGACCAGTACACTCCCATAGAGAGGGTCTCCTCCGGGTGCCATCGGCCAAACAATGTTGACTGGCAGCCCCCAGGGGGAGAGCCTTCTGTGTGGGAGCACCTACTATCTGGAACGAGCTCCCCCTGGAGATACGGAAGATCCCGGATCTGCGTACCTTCTGTCGCGCGCTGTTTCATCAAGCTGGCCTGACCTAAATTTTCCTCTTTTAAATGGGAATTTTAAATTTGGTTTTAAATTATTGGGGTTTTAAAATGGTTCAGCCAAATTTATTTAATTTGTTTTATCTCTATTTTAAATTTTGTATCTATATGTTTTATTTTATGGCTGTTCACCGCCCTGAGTCCTTCGGGAGTAGGGCGGTATACAAATTTAATTAATAAATAAAAATAAATAAATAAATATAATAAACATAAGATTTTTCATTGTAAAATCTCAAAGGCTAACACTACATATTCAAGAATCATACATTAGAATATGTATGTGTTTCAGTCAATCTGGATTCCTGGCAACTTAATGGATAAATCGTCATAATTTTCTTGATAACATTTGCAGAAGTGGCTTGCCACTTTTTTACTTTAAAGTTAGTGTGCCAAAATCATCCAGTCGGTTTCTGTACCTAAGATAGATGGAACTCCCAACTTCTAATCCAATACTTTTAATCACCATACCACATTGGCTTTCAAATTGGAGTATTATGGATTAAAGGCAAAAAATTTTAGATGATCTGCAGAAAAAAGCAGAGTAAACCCAGGATTACATCCAGATGTAATCATATTTTAATAGAAAATGTTGAAACAAATAGAACATACCAGTAATTGTATTTTGATACATTAAGTTCAAAACATTAAGGCTGTACTGAATGCAAGTAGTTTTTATTCAATCAATGTGATTCTTAAATACCTAACTTTGTTGTTAGTTGTGAAGTCGTGTCCGACCCATCGCTACCCCATGACAATGTTCCTCTAGGCTTTCCTGTCCTCTACCACTCTCTGGAGTCCATTTAAGCTCACACCTACTGCTTCAGTGACTCCCTCCAGCCACCTCATTCTCTGTTGTCCCCTTCTACTTTTGCCCTCAATCTTTCCCAGCATTAGGTTCTTCTCCAGTGAGTCCTTTCTTCTCATTACATGGCCAAGGTATTTGAGTTTCATCTTCAGGATCTGGCCTTCTAAAGAGCAGTCAGGGTTGATCTCCTCTAGGACTGACCGGTTTGCAGTCCAAGGGACTTGCAGTCCAAGGGACTTGCAAGAGTCTTCTCCAGCACCATAGTTCAAAGGCCTCAATTCTTTGGTGCTCAGCCTTTCTTATGGTCCAACTTTCACAGCTATACATTGCAACTGGGAAAACCTTGACTATATGCATTTTTGTTGGCAGGGTGATGTCTCTGCTTTTTAGTATGCTGTCTGAATTTGACATAACTTTCCACCACAGGAGCAAGCGTCTTTTAATTTCTTGGCTGTGGTCCCCCTGTGCTTGGAGCCCAGGAAAATAAAATCTGTCACTACCTCCATTTCTTCCCCATCTATTTGCCAGGAATTGAGAGGGCTGGATGCCATGATCTTAGTTTTCTTAATGTTGAGTTTCAAGCCAACTTTTGCACTCTTCTTCTTCATCAGAAGGCTCTTTAGTTTCTCTTCACTTTCTGCCATTAGAGTGGTATCATCTGCATATCTGAGATTGTTGATATTTCTCCCGGCAATCTTAATTCCAACTTTTGATTCATCTAGCCCCGCCTTTCTCATTATGTGCTCTTCATAAAAGTAAATTGGCAGGGCGACAATATACACCCTTGCCAAACTCCTTTCTCAATTTTGAACCAATCTGGTTCTGTGTCCAGTTCTCACTGTTGCTTCTTCACCCACATATAAGTTTCTCAAGAGACAAATAAGATGGTCTGGTACTCCCATCTCTTTGAGAACTTGCCACAATTTGCTGTGATCCACACAATCAAAGGCTTTAACATAGTTAATGAAGCAGAAGTAGATGTTTTTCTGGAACTCCCTAGCTTTCTCCATGATCCAGCATATGTTGGCAATTCGATCTCTAGTTCCTCTGCCTCTTTGAAATCCTGCCTGCACTTATGGTAGTTCTCGGTCCACATACTGCTGGAGCCTATCTTGTAGGATTTTGAGCATACAGTATATCACAGAAGTGAGTACACCCCCTCACATTTTGTAAATATTTAAGTATATCTTTTCATGTGACAACACTAAAGAAATGACACTTGGCTACAATGTAAAGTAATGAGTGTACAGCTTATATAACAGTGTAAATGTTCTGTGCCCTCAAAATAAAGCAACACACAGGCATTAATGTCTAAACCCCTGACAACAAAAGTGAATATACCCCTAAGTGATAATGTCCAAATGGGGCCCAAGTAGCCGTTTTCCCTCCCTGGTGTCATGTGACCAGTTAATGGTACATGGTCTTGTGTGTTAAATTTGGTGTTATCGCTCTCACTATCTCATATTGGTCACTGGAAGTTCAACATGGCACCTCATGGCAATGAACTCTCTGAAGATCTGAAAAAATGACTTGTTGCTCTACATAAAGATGGCCTAAGCTATAAGAAGATTGCCAAGACCCTAAAACTGAGCTGCAGCACTGTGGCCAAGACCATAGAGTGGTTTAACAGGAGAGGTTCCACTCAGAACAGGCCTTGCCATGGTCGATCAAAGTGCCCATGCTCAGCGTCATATCCAGAGGTTGGCTTTGGGAAATAAGACTTATGAGTGCTGCCAGCATTGCTGCAGAGGTTGAAAGGGTTGGGGGTCAGCCTGTCAATGCTCAGACCAAATGCCGCACCTTGCATCAAATTGGTCTGCAGGGCTGTCATCCAAGAAGGAAGTCTCTTCTAAAGATGATACACAAGAAAGCCCACAAATGGTTTGCTGCAGACAAGGAGACTATGGACATGGATTTCTAGAACCATGTCCTGTGGTCCTATGAGACCAAGATAAATCTATTTGGTTTAGATCAGGGGTGAAATGTTACCAGTTTGCACTGGTTCGAGTGAACCGGTAGCGATAAAAACTACCTTTTCAAGCAAACCGGTAGTAAAAAAAGTTATCGGTTCGTCCGAACCGGTATTTCTGACAATCAGATGTGCCACTCGGTTTATATTTAGCAAAGCTAAATCGCACAACACAGCTGTTCCCCCCTCGCTGTTCTACTTACTTTCCCAAGCCTCCTTTTCCCATGTGAAGCGCATGTTTGGCGCATACTGCATGCGCAGGCACACAGCATGCTTTTGGCACACACTATGCATGCATATATGCAGCATGCATTTGGTGCGCACCACGCATGCACAGGCAGCAAACAGATGGCAATCTGTGGAAACTTTCACCACTGGTTCAGATGGTGTCAACCGTGCGTGGTGGCAACCAGGTGATGAGTACAAAGACAAGTCAAGCATGGTGGTGGGAATGTCATGGTCTGGGGCTGTATGAGTGCTGCCAGCACTGGGGAGCTATAGTTCATTGAGGTAACCATGAATGCCAACCTGTACTGTGACATTCTGAAGCAGAGCATGATTCCCTCCCTTCAGAGACTGGATCACAGGGCAGTATTCCAACATGATAACAACCCCAAACATACCTCCAAAATGACCACTGTCTTGTTAAAGAAGCTGAAGGTAAAGGTGATGGACTGGCCAAGCATATCTCCAGACCTAAACCCTATTGAGCATCTGTAGGGCATCCTGAAATGGAAGGTGGAGGTGCACAAGGTCTCTAACATCCACCAGCTCCAAGACGTAGTCATGGAGGAGTGGAAGAGGACTCCAATGGCAACTTGTGAAGCTCTGGTGAACTCTATGCCCAAGAGGGTTAAGGCAGTGGTGGAAAATAATGGTGGCCACACAAAATATTGACACTTTGGACCCCATTTGGACATTATCACTTAGGGGTATACTCACTTTTGTTGCCAGGGGTTTAGACATTAATGGCTGTGTGTTGCGTTATTTTGAGGGGACAGCACATTTACACTGTTATATAAGCTGTACACTCACTACTTTATATTGTAGCCAAGAGTCATTTCTTCAGTGTTGTTACCTGAAAAGATATACTTAAATATTTACAAAATGTGAGGGGGTGTCCTCACTTCTGTGATATACTGTAACTTTGCTACCATGTGAAATGAGTGCAATGGGGCGGTAGTTTGAACATTCTTTGGCATTGTCCTTGTTTGAAATAAGAATGTAAACTGACCTTTTACAATCCTGTGGCCACTGTTAAGTTTTCCAAATTTGCTGGCATATTGAGTTTAGCACTTTTACTGCATCGTCTTTTAAGATTTTGAATAGCTCAGCTGGAATACTGTCACCTCCACTAGCTTTGTTGTTGATCAGACTTCCTAAGGCGCATTTGACTTTGTATTCCAGGATGTCTGGCTCGAGGTCAGTGGATAACCCCATCCGGGTTATCACGCACATTAAGTTCAGGCACTGTTCATTTAAGAAGGTATCTCTTCTAACTATTCTCTGGAATTCTGCATTCAATTGGGTGTATCTTTCTCTTTCTCCCTTGCCTTTCGCTTCCTTTCTTTCCTCAGCTATTTGCAAAGCTTCATCAGCCAGCCATTTTGCTTTCTTGCATTTCTTTTTCTTTGGGATGGTTTTAGTTGCTACCTCTTGTACAATGTTGTGAACCTCTGTCCATAGTTCTTCAGGCACTCTGTCTATCAGATCTAATTCCTTAAACCTATTTGTCACCTCTTCTGTATATTCATCAGGGATATGATTTAATTCATACCTGAATGGCCTAGTGCTTTTCCCTACTCTCTTCAATTTAAGCCTAAATTTTGCAACAAGAAGCTCATGATCTGAGCCACAGTCAGCTCCTGGTCTTGTTTTTACTGATTGTATAGAGCTTCTCCACCTTTGGCTGCAAAGCGCATAGTCAATCTGATTTCTGTGTCTGGTGATGTCTGGTGATGTCCATGTGTAGAGTCGTCTCTTGGGTTGTTGGAAAGGAGTGTTTGCTATGACCATCGTATTCTCTTGACAAAATTCTACCAGCCTGTGCCCTGCTTCATTTTGTATTCCAAGGCCAAACTTGGCTGTTGTTCCAGTTATCTTTTGACATTCTACTTTAGCATTCCAATCCCCCATGATGATAAGGACTTCATTTTTTGGTGTTAATTCTAGAAGGTGTTGTAGGGCTTCATAAAACTGGTCAACTGCAGCCTCTTCAGCACCAGTGGTTGGGGCACAGACGTGGAGTACTGTGATGTTGAATGGTTTGCCTTGGATTCGAACTGAGATCGTTCTGTCATTTTGGGAATTGTATCCCAGTTCTGCTTTTCCTACTCTTTTATTGACTATGAAGGCTACTCCATTTCTTCTGAGGGACTCTTGCCCGCAGTAGTATATCTGATGGTCATCTGAATTAAATTCACCCTTGCTGTCCATTTTAGTTTGCTGATTCCTAAGATATCGATGTTCAGTCTTGTCATCTCTTGTTTGACCATGTCCAGCTTGCCCTGATTCATGGATCTTACATTCCAGGTTCCTATAGGGAAAAAATCTTTACAGCATCAGACTTTTCTTTCACCACCAGATGCATGCACAGCTGAGCGTCCTTTTGGTTTTGGCCCAGTCGCTTCACTCTTTCTGGCGTTACTAGTACTAGCCCTCTGCTCTTCCCCAGTATCATATTGGACACCTTCTGACCTGAGGGGCTCATCTTCCAGCGTCATATCTTTTTTCCTTTTGGTACTATCCATGGGGTTTTCATGCTAAAGATACTGGAGGGGGTTGCCATTTCCTTCTTCAGTGGATCACGTTTTGTCAGAACTCTGCTATGACCTGTCCGTCTTGGGTGGCCCTGCAAGGCATAGCTCATAGCTTCATTGTGCTGTGCAAGCTGCTTCGCCACGACAAGTAATCCATGAAAAGGTACCTAACTTTAACAGCAACCTTATCAAAATCTGCTGAATTTTGAGGGACCGGCTGTACCAGTATGGAGATATTGGGGATTGTAATAAATAAGAGATTAAGTGAATATTGGGTGTCTCATTCTGTGGTATCCCACAACACTAATCATTCCATAGTTTAACATTTATATATAACATTCAGAGTCATGGATACCTTTTACTTTCCTGTTGTGAAGTGAAAGTTTCTAATTATTTTTTATTCTGTGCAAACTATTGCAGTATTATATATGTTTGATTGAAATAAGTAAATTCCATAATTTGATTAATTATACTGTAATAATAACGTGTGACCAAATAATCATGATTATGATGATGGACATGACAGTACTTGGAGACAACAGAATACGAGATGAAGGTCTGCAAATAGAAACTGACTGACAGAATCATAATTGATTAATTGCAAAAGGCAACTTTACTTGGAACAGTAAAAGTATCATGGACGATACCTTCAACATTATGAAACATCAACATCTGCCGATCTCAGGCCATTGGAAAGGATTCAATAGGTGGATAAAAATACCAAAAATGCCAGATCCAGTCTGAACATCTGGTTAACTTTGCAACAAATCATAATAATAATAAATATAAAGTTTGTGGCAAAAGAAGGTAGTACCAATAGTAATAAGCAACTCAGGGGAAATCCTAAAACAACTGAAGAATATTTGAATACTACCAGGAGTAAGAAAATCACCATTGGTCAGAGAAAAAGTTGGCTTTATTTGGAACAGCTTATATCCTGCAACAATACCTTTAACACTTTGCTAATCTGTAACTGTAATATTGATTGATACCTTTATCATAATGTGCTTATCCTAAATCTTTGGGAAGGATTCAATAGATTGATGAAAATGCCAAACACAGTCTAAACATCTGGCTGACTGCGACCAACCCTAATATGGTATGACATGGTAAGATGCTGAGCCTGCACTCCGCTGAGGTTGACTGCTTGGTGGCTCGATTCCCGTAAGCGAATAAACCACATAGGGACAGGAAAGAAGCCTCCCCCAATTGCCCACTGGCATTCAGGCGTCCCGCGGGTAAGATAACACCGCTCCAAAAAATTCTTTGCACAGAGGCAGCCAGCCACTTTGGTGATCCCTGGCTAACAATGCCGTATGAAAAAAAAAAAAAAAAGATATGACAAGGCAAAGTAATTACATGGCCAAAATGTAATTTTTAAAAAAATAGCAAACAAAGTAGATAATAACAAGACCTGGCAATAGCTTAGAGCAGGAAAATTGAAAAAAGATCCAAAAGGGCTAATTCTGATTGCATAAGACCAAGCTTTAAGAGCAAACTCATACAAAGCCAAAATTGAGAAAACAACAACAGACTACAAAGAAAAGTGACCACCTAGTTAGCTGCTGCAAGAAGATCACACAGACTTGGACCGCACAGACGTGTCGGTGTCGTTCTCCATTCCTTCTGCATTCTCCTTTGCCATTTTTGTCATCTCATATTACCTGGATTTCCATCTGACCTTTATCTCGTTCTCCTGGATTTGTGACTAACATGGCAGGACTCCCACCACTGGTTGAGCCTGCTTGTCATTTTCAGCATCGGGCTTCGGATCTGTTGCTGCTGACCAGCCCCTTTGGACATAACATCGTCCTTTTACATCTTGCCCCTGTTGAGCAGCTGTTTCGGGGGGGGCATCGGGCTGTAGAGTCCTGTTGGGGCTGCACCGGAGCTGTGGGAGCTTCATGCTCCAGTTGTCCATCAAAACCGCATTCAGGAGCTTCTCGCTTCCAGTGGGCTGGTTGGGTGGCCATTTCTGTCATCTCCTTTCACTGTGTTTTTAATAGTTTAGATCTAGCCTGCAGTGTTTGTAGCTCAGCGGCGGGTTGCGCTCTCCCAGAAACACGGGATCGCTGATACAGGAGTTTTCGTGCTCCATTTGCTGCTTATTCAGCCATGCCGCCATTTTAATTGCTTCATGCAGTTACTGGTGCAGGAGCTTTGTGCTCCATTTGTCTCTCAATCAGCCGTGCCACCATTTCGGTGTTTTGGGCACTTGCTGAGTCATGGTTTCAGGAGCTTTGTGCTCCTTTATCATTTGGACTGCATTAATTCTAGTGACCTCGCTGACAACAAATGGTGTCCCTGAGCTTGCTTGGTGCCTAGCAGCTTTGCCGCTTGTCAGGAGCTTCGTGCTCCATTTCTGGCCTGCCCAGTACAAGGGAATTTTTGACAGTTGATCCTAGGCGGCAGCTGCGTCTACTAACTTCTTTACATTTGGCCGCAATTTTGTGGACAGTGGATTGGCGACCCTCCATTTTGTGTAATGTGCTTCAGCTTCAGTGATTGACACTGTTTCGGATTTTTTTTTTTAAATTTGATTTATATGCCGCCCTTCTCTGGAGACTCAGGACGGCTTACAATGCACTAAGCAATAGTCTTCATCCTTTTGTATATTTTATACAAAGTCATTGGGCCTCTTTATCCCTTCTGAAGGGTGTGCGCAACATTATGCCTAAGGCACTTTGTAAATCTAAGAGAGGCACAGCTGAGATTGATGACAGGCCTCATGTGGGGCCTAGTACATCTGATCCAGGCCCATCTCGGGCTGGGTCTCTGAGTTCCTCAGAGTCTAACACAAAATCGGCCCATTGCACTACAGCATTCCTGTGGGATGAAAAACGCACAGCCAAGGCGCTAGAAAAAGTATCCCTTAAGGCAAGTCTTCGTAAGGCCCCGCAGTTATCATCTGCGCATGATTCCAACATTATCTCGGCCATTATCTCCTGCTGTTAACCCGGACCAAATTTCGCTCCGGGATTGTGCCTTGCCTATTCCGACAGACGCATTGTGGGGTCCGCATCTTCTCACGGCGCCATTGACTGGCACGGATGTGCCTATGGACGCTACACTGTCCTCTGCTGGGGGGATGGAGTTTAACTTGCCTGTTAATTTCCAGTGTATTGTTCCCAAGGCCATTCAGCAAGGTCTATCGGCTAATTTATGGCAGCATGGTTGAGCTTCTCCGGCCCTGCCCATGGCATCTGATTCACGGTTTGCACCTGGCCCTGAGGACTTTCATTCCTTTTGGGACCCTGATTCGCCGATGCCATCGAACAGCAGCCATCGCTTGGTCAGCTGGAACACAAGGACCATGACTTGTCTGATGATGAGGGCTTGTTGCCCGAATAGCTGGAGTTCTCTGGTCTTTCTCCGCCAGTGATTTTCAAGTCCTTATTGTTCAAGGCAACCAATGTCGCATGCCTGAGCTCCTCGCAAAACAGAGAGGTTCCAACCTGTTCAAAGGATCAATCGGATCCTCTCTTCTCGGAGCCAACCAGGGTGGTGGACGTAGTTCCCATGCCCCCTCTGTTTCTTAACGTGGTTCAGAGACAGTGGACCATGCCTGGTTCTGCCCCACTTCCGTCTTCTGTGGACAGATGGTTTTTCAATGTGGCTCCAGAATTGGTGTCCCTTCTTCAGGTTCCTTCTGTGGATGCGCCTATTGCTACCCTGTTACCCAATTCCTTGATTCCAGGGGAGCCAAAAGAGAGCTTATGTCCTGAGGAATGCCACTCTGACCAATCTCTCCAATGAGTCCATCAAGGAGCGGCATGGGCGATTCGTTCGGTGTCTACAGCATCGTTCTTCAACAGAGCCACCTTACTTTGGCTTCACCAGCTTTGTGATAAGTTGCTCCTGGAGGATTCCAGGGTGCAGCAAGATTTGAACAAAATCATCGTGGCAGTTCAGTTTTCGGCTGATGCAACTTTGAATTCGGCATGATTCGCTTCCAAATCTATTGCCTCTGCAATTGCTGCTCGCCGCATGCTCTGGTTGCGCCATTGGCCTGCGGATGCCCGCCACAAGTGGCGCCTGGCATCAGCTTCCTTCATGGGGCCCCGTTTATTTGGAGAGGCACTGGAGCCTCTTCTCGTTGAAACAAAGGACAAGCTGAAGATTTTGCCTGTTGCCCCCCCACCCCCCGCAGGGGGGGAGTCCCACTACATTCCTTATTCCCATCGCCCTCAGTTTCAGGGGTCTGAGTGGGGTTTTGATTCTTCCCATTTCCAGGGGATTTTCAGTCCGAGATAGAGAGGGAACCAAGATAGGTTTTCACGAGGTAGACCCTTCCTCAGTAAATGGCCCTTTTGGGAAGGAGGAGGTCATTCTATCCGGCGCCGGTGCTATCTACATTTCTGACCCTCCCATTGGTGGCAGATTGGCCCCCTTTGCTGACTGTTGGGAGGACACAACATCTGATAATTAGGTCCAGGATATTATACAATCAGGTTTATCCCTTGAGTTTCTCTCCATCCCTCTGACATTTTTTGTGCACTGCCCGGTGTCTAACGACAAAGACAAGCAGATCTGCATGGATTTGGCTGTGCAGCACCTGCTGGACATAAAAGCTATCCAGGAGGTGCCAGCAGATCAACTCGGGCAGGGGTTTTATTCCCGTATACTTTTTGTTCCCAAATCCTCGAGGTGGGGGTGGAGACACATTCTCAACCTAAAACGACTGAACTGTTATATCGTACATCGTAGGTTCAAAATGCTGTCTCTGCACCCCATTCTCGACGGCATTAGGAAAGGCAACTTCCTCACCTCTATTGACCTCACTGAGGCATACTTCATATTCCAATTCTCCCTTCCCATCGGAAGTTCCTCAGATTTTGTTATGCAGATGCCCATTATCAATATCAAGCTTTGCCCTTTGGGCTTTCCTCAGCCCCCTATAGCTTTACCAAGGTCTTAACCGCCTTGGCTGCTTCTCTCAGAGCTAAAACAGTTCATCTCCAGTGTTACCTGGGTAACATTTTGATTTTATCCTCTTCTGTAAAGTGAGCTGCAGAGGAACTTCAGGTAACTCTCCAGGATCTCACGTCCCACGGGTTCTCTGTTAACGTGGAGAAGAGTCATCTGACTCCTACTACCCATCTGCTCCATCTGGGAGCGGTGACTGATTCCATTGTGGGCTGGGTTTCTTTATCTCAGGAGCGTCAGGACAGTCTCACAGCCCTTGTAAATAGGTACCCCTTTTCTTCCTTTCTCAGCTCCTGGGCAAAATGATATTGGCCATTTCTATCACTTCCTGGGCTCGCTTATAAGCGAGAGGCCTTCAATAGTTTCTTTTGCCATTCCAGAAGGTGGGCAGAGGAACTTCTTCAGCCAGGGTCTGGGCCTTCAAGGACATTCTCAGATCCCTCAACTGATGGCGGTCGCCAGCCATCACCAAGGGCTGTCTGTTTCATGATACCCAGTGGCTGGTGGTGACAACGGACACCAGTCTATTCGGCTGGGGAGCACACTTCCAGTCGAAGGTGGCTCAGGGCAGGTGGAGTGCCCACGAAAGGCAATGGAACATCAACTGGCTGAAGTTGCGCACAGTGAAACTGCCTCTGTCAGTTTCAGGGCAGGCACATGTTAGTGCTCACAGACAATATTGCTGCAAAAGTGTACATAAATCGCCAAAGGGGCACCAGGTCCAAGTCCCTGATGTTAGAAGCCAACGGAATAGGTCTGTTGGCAGAATGACCCCTTTGCTCCTTGACAGCGGAGCACATCTCCTGGGTGTCCAATATGCAGGTGAACTGGCTGAGCTGTCAAGTCATCGACCACTCAGAGTGGCGCCTGCACCCGGCACTTTTCAGGGACCTGACGGCCCATTTTGTCATCCCGATGTGGATATGTTTGCAAGCCACTTGAATGCTCAAGTCCCACAATTTTTCTCACAGTTTTTGACCACAGGTGGAGGAAATGGCTGCCCTCCGCAACCCATGGCCAAAGGCCCTCCTTTATGCTGCCCCTCATTCTGAGGGTGGTCACAAGATTCTGGAAGAAGGAGCGAAGGTCATACTTCTTGCGCCTCATTGGCCAAGGAGACGGTGGTTTGCCAACCTCATGACTTTGTCGGTGGCTACACCCTGGAGGATCCCTCAGGGCGTGGCCTCACTCAACCGGGAGCATTGGGCCACCTGGACCCACAGTGGCTCCTACTGACACCTGGGGCTTGAGTGGCATGCTCTGAGTAGAGACAGACCCTCCTCCAGGCTTCTTCAAGCTTCTTGGCGGCCTTCCACTGAACGTATTTACTCTGCCACTTGGTGGACATTTTGTAATTGGTGTGACCGTATGGGTGTTTTCCCTCTCCATCCTTCAATAGGCCAGATCCTGGAATTTCTCCAGGAAGGACTTGATAGTGAGCTATCACCTAACACCATTCGAAGGCATGTGGCGGCTCTCTCATCTTTCCTGACTTATGGGTCCCTTACTTCCTTATCGCAGCATCCCGCTATACAGTGATTCCTGAAAGGTGCTACTAACTTATGCCCCCCTATGGTGCACAGATACCCCACCTGGGATCTGTCTATTATACTGAACTCTCTTACAGGAGCCCTCTACGAGCCCTTACAGACTACCAGCCTTCGCCTTTTGTCATGTAAGGTCGCCTTTTTGGTGGCAATTATCTCTGCCAGGTGGATTTCGGAGAATGCCACCCTTTCTGTATGAACTGACCTTTGCGTTTCCCATCCTGATCACGTGGTCCTTTGCCTTGATCCCACCTTTGTGCCTAAGGTTAATATGCCTTTGCATCGATTTCTGCCCTCACCCCGTTCATCCCTTAGGACTCTGTTGGCATACTTTGGACATCCGGAGGGCTCTTCGGATATACCTTAAGAGAACTGCTGACTTACGAAAGACAGAGTCATTGTTTGTCTCCTTTATTCCAGTCTAATTAGGTTGAAGGGTGACCCCTACTATCGGCAGATGGATTCAGCAGACGATCGCCAAGGTGTATGAGCAACGTTCCTTGCCGAGGCCCACTCATCTAACAATGCATTCTACATGCCTATGGCCACATTGGCAGTGTGGGCCATGCAGGCCTCCTTGCTTGAGATCTGCAGGGCGGCGACTTGGACTTCCCCTTTGCCTTTTATAAAGCATTACAAACTGGACAAATTTGCCTCAGCTGAGGTGGCCTTTGGCCATAGGGTGTTGCAGAAGGTGCATATCGGAGGGGAGTCTTCTGACCAGCCTGGGCCCGTCCGTAGTTAGGGACAGTAAGCTTTGGTATGTCCTATACCTGGCTGCTGTCTCCACCACTATGGAGAAGGGGCGTTGGTCTTACCTGAGATGTACCTCTCGTTGGGTGGAGACAGCAGCCAGCCTCGCCCTTTGTCAGTCTGGTCTTTGTTGCTAACTTTCACTCATTTGTTCTGACACGTCAAGTCTGTTTCTTCATCTTCGCCAAAAACTGGAAGCCCCTAGCAACAGGGGCAGGACTTAACAACTTGACAGACTCAGTCCTCCAATCTGAACAGATGAGTACTACCCATGCCTGGCTGCTGTCTCCACTCAATGAGAAGGTGTGTCTCAGGTAAGACCAATGCCCCCTTTTGCCCTCATAGCAAACACAGCATCTGTATTGTACTCATGTGCGGTTCCATCTCTAATCAAATGCTTCCTCATATTTTGTGCTAGATGAAAAAGAGCCACTTCTGGGAAGTATTCCCTGTTGACATTCATGGCAGCCAATTCAAAATCATAGTGAATGGAATGCAGCTGTGTATTAGGCATCAGGTTTTTAAACAAACTCAAACCACCTTTCATATGTAGTATGTTGTTTGTTTGGTAGAAATGCATACAATACATGATGCATTCCCTCATACTTCTTGGCTAGGATGACATAGACCTGTGCAAAGAGTTTTGGAGCTATGGCAAAAGTCCCATCTACATACCAGTTGTCGGATGACAGCAAGATGTTCAACCAAGTCCTTCTGCCAAATATTAGGATCCTCCTTGACCCCTCTCCAAAATCTCCTAGTAGGAAAGGCTCTTGTAAGCCAGGAGTTGGTGAATATGTCTTGTATTTCTCAGTTAAAATGAGGTCATCAAGGCTTACCGGGTCTGAGGGTGCCGCCCATATTTCGTTCCTTTTTCTGCTAATGGTTTTTTGCAATGCCGGGGTTGCTGGTATTGCAAAGTAGACCGCTGGGCTCACGTTGGCCAGACATATATTGATAACTTTGGATGTGCCTTCCACTGTCTCCTCTGCCCGCCGTTTCATGCTCTCAGGAAACATGCCACTTCCACCCACTCTGCTAATGGGGTGTGTAAATGCTCATTGATTCTTTTTATTATTTCTCTGAGTCTTGTGTGAATTCTGGCACTGCATCAATCACATTGCTCACAGCGCCAAAAAGAATCAAGTACATTCAGCTTATCAGATACATAGAGGTACCCATCAGAAACATCCATCTCTCAGGCAGAAGTCTTCTTAACAACAGTAATACAACAATGAGTGCTTGTTGTCCTCAATGAATGCAATGTATAGTACTTTATTGGCTTCCCATGTCAGTGGTTCAAGTTACATGGAATGATGGAGACTGAAAACCAGAAAAAAAGTCCTTTGTAGGTGTGGATAATTAGGAGGGAATCTGGCATCTTAAGTTCTCCTGAAATACTACTGTAAATGCTTAAATGCAACATTTGTTTATTCAGAAAGCAAGGTTGTTAAATGTAAAGGGGAGGCAAATCAAAGCCAGAGAAATGTAAACACCTCAGGCCAAAAAAGGTGCTACAAAGGATTTTCCTTTCGATCTTCAAAAAGCTTCCATCATTCCATGTAACTCAAAGCCTTCCATAGGAACCTCAATTTTCATATCTTGACATCAAGATATACAGACGAAATGAGAATTTTGAGGGTGGGAAGATAGAACAGTTCCTCTTTGCAGATGAGAGAAAATATCAATTATCAAATAAACTAATATTTTCCAAAGAACCTGAGGACAGGACAAGAAGCAATGGATGGAAAATAATTAAGGAGGGAAGCAACCTAGAACTAAGGAGAAATTTCCTGACAGCTGGAACAATTAACCAGTGGATTAGCTTGCCTTCAGAAGTTGTAGATGTTTCATCACTGGAGGTTTTTAAGATAAAACTGGACAGCCACTTGTTTGAAATGGTATAGGCCCCAGGTTTCTTACCTGAGCAAGGGGTTGGACTAGAAGACCTCCAAGGTCCCTTCCAACTCTTCCCTTCCCTTCCCTTCCCTTCCCTTCCTTCCCTTCCCTTCCCTTCCCTTCCCTTCCCTTCCCTTCCCTCCATTTCATTCCATTCAATGAAAGCTTTTTTTAAAGTGCCTGTTTCTTTTTCTCACCTTTTGACTACTTCAGTGATTTGTGTGCTCAAGAGACAGTGGACTGCACATCCACCTCAACCTAATACTGTTCACACCCTGCCCCCCCCCCAGCTCCCCCTCCTGTAGAGTGGAAAAAACATGCCTAAAATGACTACATAAAAAAAGCAAAAGAGCCTCTGCTGAAGGAGGTGAACAAGAGAAACCTCTTGAAAACAATGAGATTGAAAGCAGAATATCAAAAGGAAACAATTGAGCATCAAGTTTCTAATTATGCACAGTCAATATCTGAAGGACATTGAAGGAACGGTAGATACAAAGCTAACCTGGAGATGGTTGAGATCAGAGGTGCTGAAGAAAGAAACTGAAAGCTTCATTTTGGCTACCCAAGAACAAGCCCTATCACTTTTATCAGTGGCTGCAGCAAAATCTCACAAACTGATGATCTATAACTTCAATGATTGAGTTGCCAAAATTATGTATTGGAAGCTTTGCCAGAAGTTTGGGTTCAAATGCAGCAAAAATTACTGGGTATACCAAATTGACAAAAGTTATTGAAAATGAACAGGTCAAGATCTTGAGAGACTTTCTAATCCAAACAGACAGAGGTCCACAACATGCCTGGCCATCATTATTGTGGAAAAGTAAAAAGTCTGGTTCATTGATATTGCAATACCAGGTGATGTATGAATTGAAGAGAAACAACTAGAAAAAATAACAAAATACTATGATCTGCAAATTGAAGTTGAAGATTGTGGAGGAAAAATGGTTGCACCAATAGTAATAGGAGCCCTTGGACCAATAACCAAGTTTTTACCAGTCCCAGATGGGGGGTTGAATTGAAGATTAAATCAACAACAATTATGAAGGAGAAGGAGAAGAAGAAGAAGAAACCAACACATCTTCTGCTGGTCCTGTGATGAAAATCGAGTCCAAACTAATGTTTACCCATGTAAAGAAAAAACTTTGAACTTTTGGAAAGAACTGTTGGAAAACACAACAAAACTGCCTCCTGGATCAAAGATATTCAACAACAAACAACACGAAAGCAAATATGCAAAAATGGAAAACAGTTCGAACAGTAAATGGGGAGAACATTGGTGAAGTCAACATCAGAATTAATGACTGTTCAACATCACATTAATTCCACTGACAATAATCTTACGAAACACAAAACTGGGATACCAAAGCTCAAGCCAACATGGCAAGATAAACCATCTACTATACATGATGACTTAAAAATGTATGCGAAAAGCCCTACTGAACTTAAATCAATACTCAACACAGTTCAGCTGTTCAGCAGTGACATCAAAGTGAACTTTGGACTTGAAAAAATGTGCTATATTATCCATGCAGCAAGGAAAAATGGAAACATAATGAAAGCATTAGCAAAGGAATATGGTTAGAAATACCTAGGCATATTGGAAGCAGATAACATCTAAATGGAAAAGTCAAAGAGTCAACGCAAAAGGAATACATCAGGAGGGTCCACAAAACATTAAAATCAAAATTGAATGCTGGAAACATAAATAAAGCCATTAATACATGGGCAGTTCCAGTGATACGCTACTCAGCTGGAATCATCAACTGGACATTGGTTGAATTGGAAAACTTGGACCAGAAAATGCGCAAACTTTTGAATATGTACCACGCTTTACATCCACGAAGTGACATCGACAGGTTGTACCTGCCAAGAAAAATAGGGGGCAGAGGACTATTGCAAATCCATCAAACTGTAGAAGAAGAAAAATAAAGTTTGAATGATTATGTGAACCAAAGTATAGAAAAATTGCTGCAGGCTGTGAAAACGGAGAACATTATAAAAACAACAAAGGCAGAATATAAGGAAAACCAGCTGGATGACAGATTAAATAGATGGAAAACCAAAACTTTGCATGGACAGCACTTGAAAAACATTGAAGGAAAATGTGATGACAACTTTACATGGGCATGGCTTAAAATGGGAACCATCAAGAAAGAAACAGAAAGTTTAATACTCGCTGCTCAAGAACAAGCACCACAAACACAAGTGGGACCTGCATCGGCTACCGGTTGCCCTCCGGGTGAGATTTAAGGTGCTGGTAATTACCTATAAAGCCCTACATGGCTTAGGCCCAGGGTATTTGGCGGACCATCTGCGGCCAGTGACAGCTCCCCATCGCCCAGTGCATTCTCACAGGGAGGGCCTCCTTGGGGTGCCATCGGCTAGACAATGTCAGCTGGTGACCCCTAGGGAGCGGGCCTTCTCTGTGGGTGCACCTACTCTGTGGAATCAGTTACCCCTGGAGCTCCGGGTGGCCCCTAACCTTCGCTCTTTCCGCCGTGACCTTAAAACATGGTTATTTCGCCTGGCTGGTTTGGACTGAAGGGGTTTTAAAGGGGATTTTAATGGTCTTTTTATAATCTTATTGGGTATTTTAACATTGATTTTGCTTGATTTTATTGTTGTGAGCTGCCCTGAGTCCTTTGGAGATAGAGTGGCATACAAGTTTAAATAATAATAATAAATAAATAAATAAGAAAATAAATAAATAAATAAGAAAAATAAATAAATAAATAATAAACAAACAAACAACAAATGCCATGAAAGCGAAGATACAAAAATCCACCGAGAAGCCAAACTGCTGATTTTGCAACAACAAAGTTAAAACTGTTTCACACTTAATGTGAGAGTGCAGCAAAATTGTGCAAACTACAAAGCTAGACACAACTGAGTTGCTAAATTAATCCACTGGTCATTATTTTAAAAATATGCCTTACCTGTAGCCGAAAAGTCATGGGAACATAAAGTGGAAAAAGTTGTCGAAAATGAGAAGGTGAAGATCTTGTGGGATTTTTGGATACAGACGGATCATCATTTGAAACACAACACGCCAGATATCACAGTTGTCAAAAACCAAAGCTTACAATTTATTGATATCGCTGTACTGGGAGACACCAGAGTCAAAGAAAAAGAACTGGAAAAAATCACAAAATATCACGAGCTAGTCATCAAAACTATGCAATTATGGATGAAACATGTAACAGTGATACCCATTTTCATTGGCGCACTTGGTACCATGTCCAAGAATTTTACAAAACACATCAAGAAATTGCAGCTTCCTGCAATAACACCAGTGGAACTGAAAAATCTGTGCTACTCGGAACATCGTACATTTTAAGAAGATACTTGGTTGATACCTGACAAGATCCGGCAGCAACCCATATTAACCATTAGCACCAGTGAATGGTATTTGTGACACATTTTTAAATGTTCAGTTGACTGAGTTTCATGTTTAATAAATAAAAGAGATAATAATAATATTAATAAAATAAAATAAAATAAATAAAATAAAATAAAATAAAATAAATAAAATAAAATAAAATAAAATAAAATAAAATAAAATAAAATAAAATAAAATAAAATAATAAAAAAATAAAATAAAATAAAATAAAATAAAATAAAATAATTAAATTAAATTAAATTAAATTAAATTAAAAATTAAATTAAATTAAATTAAATTAAATTAAATTAAATTATTAAATTAAAATTTTAAATTAAATAATTAAATTAAATTAAATTAAATTATTAAATTAAATTAAATAAATTATTAAATTAAATTAAATTAAATTAAATTAAATTATTAAATTAAATTAAATTAAATTAAATTAAATTAAATTTGTATGCTTCCTGACTCAGAATGACTCTAAGTAGTTTATAGAGTAGTTTATAATAGATAACAATCCCCCGCAAAGACCTTGGCAAAGATCCAGGGTTTTAAGGCCATTTGCAATTCCAGTAGAGTGGGAACATTTTAATTTCAGGGAGGAAACCTCATTCCAGAGGGCAGGCACTGCTACAAAGAAGGCACACTTTCTGGGTCCCAATAAATGGTGTTATTTGATTAATGGAATGCAGAGCACACCAATCCTGCCAGAACTACTTGAACAGACCTTATAGGAGACAGGTGGTCCCTCAAGTAACCAGAGCCCATGCCATGTAGGGTGGTATAGATGGCAGTCAGTGTTCTGAATCACACCTAGAAGCAAAGAGATACCGTGCAGTTCACAAAGCAGAGATGTAATACTGTAAAACCAAGGCATGCTCATCACAGCCTGTGCAACTGTATTCTGGGCCAGCTGAAACTTCCAGGTGGTCTTCAAGAGTAGCCCCATGTGGATTCGACCGGAAGCGTTGCAGCGAGACAGTCAGGGAATTAGCGGGCTCCGATGAGCTCCACGAAAACCCGGACTGACGAACTGCTGCCAAGGGATCTTTGGACCGGAACTGTCCTGTAGGGTCAGGGAAGAAGGAGAGGCATCTTGGAAGACCAAGAGGATCAGGCAAGTTCCTCGAAGATCAGAGGTATCTCTCTCCGACTCGATGGTGGGGGCAGTAGCCATTGCGGCTGTCAAGAAGCTGGGGCAACTGGACTAAGTATTGAGCAGGTGCAGTGATTGCAACAAAGTTTTTGAAGCCGGATGAGTGACAACCAACCCACAGGTGAAACAACAGCCAAAAAATTATTTTTAAACCTGAAACCCTCAGCGTAAAAATAGCGGCTAACGGGCATGGGGGAATGTAAGCAGGATTTAAAGGGACAAAACCCCAAAAAGAAAATTGACTTTTGAATAAAATTATCTGGAAAATTTTAAGAATTAGAAGAAGTAATCCCAAAATTGGCTAAAGGATTGGAAAGAAAATAAATAGATTCTTTCTTTTTGAAGGCTAAGCAAAATAAAAGACAATTGGATATTAAGCCCTGCAACAGAAGTGCTGTATACCTAAAGAAAGATAAAGGAGAAAAAAAGAAAAGAAAGAGGGGGAAAGTATTGTTTAATTTGGACTGGATTATAAAATTGACTTGGTATTTTTAAAGTTAAAAAGAAGAAAAGAGAAGCTAATTGTTAGCGTGGATTGATACAAAATGGACACTTTGTTAAACAATTAAGAGAATTGTGAATTGTAGAGAGACATCTTCAGGAGAAAAAAGATCATTGCAATTTGGAATCTTTGTTTTGGAAAATGTTGAACTATATTAGTGATAATAGTCGTGAGAACTTTTGGGGAGGATTGCTTTGTCTGCAAGTGGCTTGACTTTGGGGGAAAAAAGGAAAATAACGAAACTTTTAAACTGGAACAATATTAACACAGAAAGAACAAAATGGGGCAGGAAATTAGAGAAATGATGGAAATGATGTACTCGTCATGGAAAGCGGAAATAAGAGGAATAATTACAATGTTTCATGGAGAATCGAAATTTGAGGATTTAAAAATTGAGATTGAGCATGTTCAAGCTAACAAAGAAGCAGACGGAGAAGCAAGACACAGAAGCTGAAAATAAACAAGAAGATAAAGACAATGAGATTAATTGTGGAAAAATAATTGAATATGTAAATAGTAATAATAAAAAGAAGGTTTTTAGAGATTACATTGGGATTAACAATGGAAAAAACAGAAAGGGCAAAAAGAAAAGAAGGAAAGAAGGGTGGCATAGAAAGAACACAAAAAACTTAAATGATTACACTGGGATTAACAGCGAAAAGAAAAAAAAGAGAGGAAAAGGATGGGAAATAACAGGAAATGCAGGGCATAATAGAAGAGTCCAGATCTGTGAAACACAGAATGATTACACTAGGATAAACAGTGAGATAAATAGTGGGGAGATAAAAAAAAGAGAAAAGAGATGGGAAACAAGGGGAGCAAAAGAGAGAGTTCAAGATTTTAAAATACAAAAGAAAAAAAGGAGAAAGAAAAAGGTAAAAATAAAAATGGAAAGGGAGAAAAAGAAAAAGTAATGAATGAGAAAGATGTTTTATATATTTAGAATTGAAATATGAATAGTAGTAAGAAACAAATGGGAAATTATTTGATTGTAAAAATGAAATGAATAATAATTAGAATATTTGTTTTTGTAAATTTAGATAATGACAAGTTTTTCTTTCTTTTATTTTTTTTAGAAATATGAATAAGTATAAATTGTAAGCTGTAGCTTGGATAACAGCTAGAACATTCTTAAATGTAATTAGGGAAACTAATGATTGAAATATTTTTAATTGTATATTGTGATGAAGTTGTGATTTGGAGGATTATATGGGTAAAACTATTTGGTCTACTGGGAGAGTTTAAGATGTGAAAATGAGTAACATAAGAGGAAAGCTCCATTTAACTAGGGAACTATAATAATTGAAATACTTTCAATTGTATATTGTGTTGAAAGCAGAAATGGCTAAGTAGTGGTTTGGAGGAATATATGAGGAAAATTATTTGGTTTATTATTATTGGTAAATATAATTAATTGATTTGCAAGAAATTGGATTGTATGGAAATAATTGGAATATTCATGTTCATATTGATTAATATACAGAAAAAGGATAGTTATATAACTAACTGATTCATATTAAAATGTTGGATTTGTATTAAACAATTGTAATATTACATAACCAATGTGAGGATAGATATAAAAATAGATGACAATGGGAAGGGGTACAATATAGAATAGAAGGGAAAAAATGAATTTAAGATTAGAGATGAGAAATAAATATGGCAAAAAAGAAATATAGAAATTGTAAATTTAATTGAAATGACTAAACATTGTCTAAATTTGTGAACCGGCCAAATACTCTGTTCAAAGAAAATATATTGTATGTCCATATGTGTGTTTGTTTAAAAAAAACTTGAAAAAAAAATAGCCCCATGTGGATCTGTTGCCTTAGACAAGCTGTGGGGATAATTAGTTTATGAATGACTGCTTGAAGGATCAATGTTGGAATATCCCACATCTGTCCAAGCATGCACAAGCACTTGGTCCTGGTAGGACTGAGTTGGAGACAGTTCTTCTCCATTCAAACCCACATCCCTCTAAGTTCTGGGGCTGAACCCTGACAGGCTCACTTGGCCAATCAGGGATCAAAAGATATAGTTGGACATCACCAGCATTTTGATTATACCAAACCAGCAGATTAAGCCATTTCATGAAGATGTTGAAAAGGAGAGAAGAGAGATTAGAACTCTACAGCATCCCATAAGTGAGGGCATAGCAAACAATCTTTTTGCCACTAACTGACTGGAACTGGCACCAAAGAAAGAAAGAGAACCACTGAAAAGACAGAGCCAGCTCAGAACGATACTGTAGTTGCCCATATCAAAAGTTGCCAAGAGATCAAGGAGAATAAGGTACAGTCATCATCCCAGTCTGCCAGAGGTCATTAATATGATAAAAGCTGACTCAATAATAAATCTCAGCCTGAAACCAATGTCTAGATAATGAATTTCCTCCAGGATTCTTCTCACCTGCTGATTGACCATCTTCCCAACAAGCTTCACAAGAATGGGAGTTTCATTACTGGTAATTAGTTATCAAAAATTACTGGGTTCAAGGATAGCTTCTTGGGGGGGGACATCACTTCTTGTTTTGAGGCTGGGGCCACTTCTTCAGTCAAAGGAGCCAATTCTGTTGTATGGGCACAATTGTGGTTCACCTCCCTGGCTACTTTTATAGCTGAGCAGGGGCCAGGATCCAGGTGACTAAAATGATAGCACAGAAAGCGCTGTCCCCTTCCTTAGGAGTCACCAACTCAAATAATGTAAGCAGCAGCTAATAATATATTTTTTGAACTGTATAAATAGCAATGATGTATATTTAGATGAAAAGTGAAGAGAAGGACTCCAATTTTCCCATAGTTACACATAGAAAGGAACAGGGATGAAATGTAAAAATGATTGCTACTGGTTCTGTGGGTGTGGCTTGATGGGTATGGCTTGGTGGTCATGTGACCAGGTGGTCATGGCCAACTTGACATCACTCACTGTTAGAGCCAGGAGCTGCACATTTTGAAGCACATTCTGCCCTTCTGAAGCCCCTAACGCTTTGAGTTTCCCTCCGCCACCCAAGCAAACATCAGAGCCTTCTCTAGCCTCGCTCTCCATTCCAGAGGGCCGTGCATCCCCCCCCCATCCTTTGTACAAACAGCCTGTCCTTTTTCTGCAAAGGCAGAGCCCCCTCCATGCAGGGCAATCCAAAGAGGGGAGGGGGATGCTGCAGAAAAGGCAGCCTTCCACCTGTCCCTCCTGTGCTGGCTCCTCAGGGCTTGGGGCTCCAAAGTAGCCCACTGGATTCCCAGCCAGCCACCTGCTTGCCGGCGCCTCTTCGGGAACTCGGCCCACAGAGTCTGGCACTCTGGAGGAAGGAGGCTCAGCTGCGGCGCATTCGAGAGGGGCAGAAGCTGCCGGGGGGTGGGAGCCCCCCATGTGGGGAGCGGGCCAGGCCTGGCCACACCACCATGGAGCCCGCGGCGTTTTCTCTTCAGCCTGGGTGGTGGTGTGGGCAGATGCAGCCGTAAGCAAGGCCACCCAAGCTGAGCAATCGCCACGCTTCCGCAGCAACAGGCGCGCTGGGCCACTTTGTCCACTTTCGTCACCTCTATGCGCTCTGCATGGAAGGGGCCATCGCTGGCACTCTCACCACCCTCCCATCCTGCCTGGCTGCAGAGTTCAGACATCCGCCTACCTGAAGCAACCCCACCACCATTCGCTTTCATTTCATGGTGGGAGAAGGAAGAAAGGGAAAAGCGGCAGTGTTTTGCTTTCTTCCTTTTCCTGTTTGTTTATTTGTTTGTTTGTTTGTTTGTTTCCATTTCTATACCGCCCTTCTCCAAATAGGACTCAGGGTGGTGAACAGCCAAAGTAAAAAACAAAACATACAAAATTTTAAAAACAGTTTAAAATAATTAAATATTTTGGCCGTAAATTAAAACAATCCGATTTAAAATCAATTTAAAATTTAACTCAAGCCAGCCCAGCTAGTTGAAATAAATAGGTTTTTAGGGCCCGACGAAAAATCCGGAGGTCTGTTATTGTACGTATCTCTGGGGGGAGGTTGTTCCAGAGGGTGGGCACCGCCACAGAGAAGGCTCTCCCCCTGGGGGTCGCCAGCCGACATTGTCTGGCGGACGGCACCCGGAGGAGGCCCACTCTGTGCGAGCGTACTGGCCGGTGGGAGGCTATTGGTGGCAGAAGGCGGTCTCATAAATACCCCAGCCCTAAGCCATGGACCGCTTTAAAGGTGGTGACCAACACCTTGAAGCGCACCTGGAAGACCACCGGAAGCCAGTGCAGCTCGCGCAGGAGAGGTGTCACATGGGAGTGCCTTGTCGCCCCCATAATCCCCCGCGCGGCCGCGTTCTGGACCAGCTGTTCGTGTTGTGAAACGAAAACTAAATGGCGGGATTGCTTCGGGCAGGCGGATGTTTGCACTCTGCAGCCAGGTAGGATGGGAGGGTGGCGAGAGCGGTGGCAATGGCCCCTTCCACACGCAGCACATGGAGCGATGAAGGCGGGCGAGGAAGCCCCGGCGCTTGTTGCTGCAGAGGCGCAGCGATCGTTCGGCCACGGCGGCCTCGGCTGGGGCTGCATCCGCCCATGCCACCATCCAGGCCGAAGGGAAAGCGCTGTGGGCTCCACAATGGCATGGTGAGGCCTCGTGAAGGCGGGCAGCAGTGGCAGCGGTGGGGGCAGAGCTTGCTTGGACTCTCCCGCCATCCTGGAACTGCACCGCGCTGGAGAGTTCGCCTGTGTGGCCGTGGTTTGACGGG
This sequence comes from Pantherophis guttatus, assembly GCF_059756535.1. Lineage (NCBI taxonomy): Eukaryota > Metazoa > Chordata > Lepidosauria > Squamata > Colubridae > Pantherophis > Pantherophis guttatus. The sequence continues at coordinate 78,357,504 of NC_142066.1, forward strand.
CGTGTGTGTGTGAGGAAAAGAGGCTGCAGCAAAGCCCTGTCACCCAGGAGAAGACTGCGGAGGGGCACGTCACACGCCCGTTGCCCTTGCCACCGCTATTTTTGCTATTGGCTTCTCGTCACTTTTAAAGTTGATCTTGAAGAGCTGGAAGATATTTCCTTAGATTGCTGACGCTCCCAGCAATGAGTTTGGCAGCGATCTAAGGAAACGTGTTCCAGCTCTTCAAGATCGACTTTAAGAGTGCTGAGAAGCCGACAGCAAAAGTAGTGGCAGCGGGGGCAACAAGGGCATGTGTGTGTGTGTCCCTCCACAAGGACTTGAGGCAGACACCGCCCCTCTGAGGAAAAGAGGAGGCGGCGAAGCCCTGGCTGTCACAAGGGAGAGGAAGACCATGGAGGGACATACACACAGAGACACCTGTTGCCCCTACTGCCACTACTTTTGTTGTCAGCTTCTCGGCGCTCTTAAAGTCGATCTTGAAGAGCTGGAAGACGTTTCCTTAGATTGCTGACGCTCCCAACAATGAGTTTGGCAGCATGGAAGGCAGGCAAACATGGCAGGGCTGCGGGGAAGGGAATTGGCTGCTAGCTTCCCTGCAGCCCTGGCATGCTTGCCTGCCTTCCACGTGGCCTTCCGCTTGCCTGCCTTCGCAAGCTGGCCATGGGAAGGCCATGTGGAAGGCAGGGAAGCATGGCAGGACTGCGGGCCATGGACCGGTTCGGGGGTATAGCTAGCCAGCGATTCCCACCGGTTCGGCGAACCAGCCCCAATCTCTGCTACCGGTCCACCCCAACTGGTCTGTACCGGTAGCATTTCACCCCTGGAAAGGAAGGAATAAAACATCAGGACAAAATATGTAAATCTTTGTGAATATCCATGTTAATACATATTTGCTGTAGTCATTTCCAGGTTTGCAATTGAAATTCGATATTGTCCACTTTACAAAGGTGAATATTTTGAAAGTATGACATTTAAATCATACTGGGTGATTTAGCTTTGTCAAACCATTCAAAAGCAAAAATTCTGGATTACGTTTTTGCCTATCCTAGATTATGTAATGCACTAAAATCTTACACTTTTAGTTCTGCTTGTATTTATTTGCCTATATTGTATTTATTGTTGTGGTCATTTAACAACTGAAGACATTGTGTCCTGTACTTTTCATTGTTAATATGTATGTATGTATGTATGTATGTATGTATGTATATATATATATATATATATATATATATATATATATATATGATACACACACATAATATTTATACCTATTTATATTAATCTATTTTAAAAACTTAAAAATTACTCTTCTACCCAGTTATTGTTATTTGAAAAGAATTGGATGAATAGATGGAAGCATTCTGTTTTACATGAAGGAGAGGGACCTATTAGAAGCGTGAAATGGAGAGGAAATCTGATTGCATGGGCCAACAATATGGTGAGTTCTGCTGGGTTGATAGTGTACTTCTCTGCTGTCATTACCTTAATTCACTTAAAGTGGCTTCATATGTGTGAGTGTGTGCATGAGAGAAATATTACTTATTTATATTTTAAAAACTGAAGGCAGAACAGATAACCTGTAACTTGTTAAGACGCATTGTTATTGTCATCATTCAGAAAACGTTTAGAAATTTAATTTGCTGAGGATTGTAGAATAAACTCTTATTTAGGATTCTTCAGACCAAAACTATAGATTGTAGATTACTTTATGAACAAGAACTGTTGACTTACTGTCATATGAAGTCTTAAGTATTTCTCTTATCCTCTGCCATTGTTTTAATGTACTTCTCACTTTTTGCTAGTAGGAAAATATAAATCTGCAGAATAACTCCTCATATCAAAATTCAGAAAAAAATGTACTCCCACTCACTTTTCTAGGAGACTTAGTACTATCACATTCCATCACAATTTTTCCTAAAATCAGTGCATTTTCTTTAAGGCGGAACTAGGAGACCTGTAGCTTCCAAATATTCTAATTTGGAAATTTGAACACTTCAAATTTCCTCACACCATAATCAATGGTGAAAAATTCTGGGAGCTGTAGTTTAGAAACATTTAAAGAGACTAAGATGTGCAACCAGAAAAGTCATTATTTAGGACCTTTTAAATACTACATCTTGTGAGTATTCAGTCATGCTGTAATGCTGATAAATATTGTAAAAAAAAATTGAGGATAGAAGAGGCTCTTCCCCCCTACATAAAGTAGTTTTGGAGCAGTTTTGTAGACTCCTCCCATAATTATAAGACAGAGACAGAGATTTCTACTTCAAACATTTCTAGTTTAATTTTAACAATCAGTGTTAAAACAGCAGAGCATCTTGTCAGAATATGCCTCTTCTCCTGAGAGGAAGAAATTGTAGCATAGTATACTGTGATTTGAAATTCTTGTCCAAGTAGACATATTGTCCAAATAATTTACAGTTGTGTAATTACAAAAGTGGGAGCATTGAACTGCTTAAAGAGTTTCATCTCTTAGTCATAACCACAACTTATGCAGTTCCCATAACAGAAAACATGATGCATTTGTACAGAATTTGTAATCAATTTTGCTAGCATAGACAAAGCTAACTTCAAGAAAGAAATGAGTTTCTAAACAATATGTTTAGAAGATAGCACAAGTTAATTCTCGTAATTTAAAGAACAGAAAAATAAATTATTTCATGTGTTTTGTAAATCTTACCCCACATTTGTAGTTTTCTTGCAGAATAAGAAATAGAAAAAAGAAAGATCAATGTGCATGTATATTTGTATGTATATGTAAATTTTGATTGTAAACTGGGGCAGCAAAGCAAAATTACTTAACTGGTTCCCTTGTTTACTTAAAAACATTTTAAAGAACTTGTAGAAGAGAATTCACATTGTTTTCTGCCAAATTCTTCCAATTGTTCCCCAAAATATTTTTTGTGCCTCCAATAGGATAGTGCTGCCACCTTGATATAGCCTGTGATACTTTTATGTTTTGTGTGTAAAATGTCACACAGAATTCTCTTATTGTGTATTAAACTTCTAGGGCGTAAAGATATTCGACGTGATTGCTAAGCAAAGAATCACCAATGTTCCACGAGATGATATAAGCCTTCGTCCTGATATGTATCCCTGCAGCCTTTGCTGGAAAGATAATTTAACACTGATTATTGGCTGGGGAAATTCAGTAAAGGTACAATTACCTGTCTTTGTAATAAATGCTTGCTGCTATCACAGACAAACAGAGGATTATTTCTGAAAAGCGAAAGCAATAGGGAGGGGAAAAAAAGAAGGAAATTTTATTTGACTACTGTGCAGAGAACTGCTGCCATAGAAATATCATTGAGCTGACCTTCATAAGAAGGAATAATGACAAATGCTCAGTGGTCAGACAGATTTCTCTAAGTGTGTGAGTAGGCAAGACTGGGATGATCTTCCTCTTTTCTCTTCCAGCAGTGTGCTTCGAGAACTGCTAAAAGAGTTTTGGGTTTCATTAACTGCTTATTTGGAAAGGAAGTACATAAGCTGAATGTTTTATTAACTATTTTCCGTCAGTTTTAACTTTAATGAGTAATGAATCCTGGGATATTGAACGCATGCTTTCTCAGAGGGGTTATGGAGGGGGCAGACACAACAGTTTTCTACCAAACAATTGCCCTTCATTTCTAACCAAAAGACCAAAAAGGACAGGACTTTAACCTTTCCTTCTTGGAAGTTAATACCATTGAATACAATGGCATTTGAGTAGACATTGTAAGACTGAATCCTAAGAAATGTTTGGAAGTTATATGATGCTATGTATATAAAATGCTTATTTTCTTGACCAACCAAAACATATATTCATATGAATTTAAAACAGTGCTAAAAACATGGAAAGAATTATTTTGTGATAAAAATAAAAATAAGTAACAAAGAATCATAGTTCTACCACTTTCCATAGACAAAAATCTTTCTTGGACGCATCTAGGGCAAAAAAATTTCTACAGAACTACAAATAGCATAATTTTGGTAGATTTCAAAATGACAAAGGACTTTTTGTCGGTTTTACCATTTATTGACAGAGTTGCTAATCTGACATCTATAAAAGCTATGATACTAAACTTAATGTTATACTTCAAATTTAAACAAGAACGAACTCTTACAGATGTTTTCTGAAACATTTATGTACTTTATATGCTGCTCCTTCTAGGATTGGTCTCTTAAATTGTAATATTTACTGAAATTATAATCTTAATATTACTGTGATTACCTTTACCAATACACCAGTATGATCTCACCCTATTTTTTAAAACAAGTAATTATAATTAATATGATTTTCTTTATAGATATGTTCAGTGAAAGAACGGCATGCAAGTGAAATGCGGGATCTACCTAGTCGTTATGTGGAAATAGGTATGAATGAAGCATTTTTGTTAGTTAACTTACAGTAAATAGTAGTTTTTACAATTAAATGTTCGAAATCACAAAGTTTCCCTCTTTTTAAAAAGGTCTTTACTTGCAATACTATGTATTTAGTACATTCAAAGTATTTCAGGAGAGAACTAATTTTATCTAGTAATTAAGACACCTGGCTGGAAACCAGGAGACTGTGAGTTGTGGCCCTATTTTAGGCATGAAAGTTGGCTGGGTTAGGCCACTTACTCTCTATGGCAGTGATGGATAACCTTTTTGCCATCGCGTGCCAGGAGAGGGGGGCGTGGAGGGTCGCGCGTGCCCATGCGCACGCGCGCGCAAACCCCCCCCCCCGCTCCTGGCACATGGTGGCCTGGTAGGCCCGTTTTTCTTTCTTCCCTGGTTCCAGATCCTCTCTATTTATCTGGGAAGGGCGAAAAAAGCCTTTCTCACTCTCTCGGAGGCCCTCCAAAGGCCTGAAACGGCCCATTTCCCAACTCCCGGTGGGACAGGAAGTGACATTTTTTGCTGTCCCCAGCCTCCAGAGCCTCTCTAGGAGTCTCTAGGAGCCTCTCTAGGAGTTTCTGGAGGCTGGGGAACAGCAAAAAAGTCACTTCCTGTCCCACCAGGAGTCGGGAAATGGGCCCTTTCAGCCTCTGTAGGGCCTCCAAGGGAGTGGGAAAGGCCCTTTCCAGATACACAGAAAGGATCTGGAGCCAGGTAAGAAAGAAAAATGGGCCTCCCCCACCCAGGCCCTCCAGAGGCAGGAAACAGCCTGTTTCCCTATTTCTGGTGGGCCCAGAAGGCCTGAAAATCAGCTGGCCAGCGCGCGCATGTGCCCCAGAACTGATCTGGTATGCCCACTAATATGGCTCCACGTGCCACCTGTGGCACGCGTGCCATAGGTTCTCCATCACGGCTGTATGGTATCACGCTCAAATGGAAAGCTGCATTTCTTTTGCAACCAATTGATTAACATTTGGTTAATTTTTTTAAAAATCAACCAAAAGAAAACAAATCAGTGGAAGAAAACACTGATGGAAGAAAACAATGATGAAAAAAACAAAATCAATGCATTTCAGGCATGATTCTGTAAATAGGAAGTTGGTAGTCCAAACTTATAGATGTGAGACCCAGTTTCACTTAACCAATGTACAAAATATGGATGAAGATGCATGCTCATTTAATCATACATGAGGCTAAATCAGAAATAATATTGCTATATACAGTGGGGCAAAAAAGTATTTAGTCAGCCACCAATTGTGCAAGTTCTCCCACTTAAAAAGATGAGAGAGGCCTGTAATTGTCATCATAGGTAGACCTCAACTATGAGAGACAAAATGAGAAAACAAATCACATTGTCTGATTTGGAAAGAATTTATTTGCAAATTATGGTGGAAAATAAGTATTTGGTCACCTACAAACAAGCAAGATTTCTGGCTCTCACAGACCTGTAACTTCTTCTTTAAGAGACTCCTCTGTCCTCCACTCATTACCTGTATTAATGGCACCTGTTTGAACTTGTTATCAGTATAAAAGACAGTCACACTCCAAACTCCACTATGGTGAAGACCAAAGAGCTGTCGAAGGACACCAGAAACAAAATTGTAGACCTGCACCAGGCTGGGAAGACTGAATCTGCAATAAGCAAGCAGCTTGGTGTGAAGAAATCAACTGTGGGAGAAATAATTAGAAAATGGAAGACATACAACTGATAATCTCCCTCGATCTGGGGCTCCACACAAGATCTCACCCCGTAGGGTCAAAATGATCACAAGAACGGTGAGCAAAAATCCCAAAACCACACTGGGGGACCTAGTGAATGACCTGCAGAGAGCTGGGACCAACGTAACAAAGTAACCATCAGTAACACACTACGCTGCCAGGGACTCAGATCCTGCAGTGCCAGACATGTCCCCCTGCTTAAGCCAGTACATGTCCGGGCCTGTCTGAAGTTTGCTAGAGAGCATTTGGACGATCCAGAAGAGGATTGGGAGAATGTCATATGGTCAGATGAAACCAAAGTAGAACTGTTTGGTAGAAACACAACTCATCGTGTTTGGAAGAGAGAGAATGCTGAGTTGCATCCAAAGAACACCATACCTACTGTGAAGCATGGGGGTGGCAACATCATGCTTTGGGGCTGTTTCTCTGCAAAGGGATCAGGACGACTGATCCGTGTACAGGACAGAATGAATGGGGCCATGTATCGTGAGATTTTGAGTGCAACCCTCCTTCCATCAGCAAGGGCATTGAAGATGAAACGTGGCTGGGTCTTTCAGCATGACAATGATCCCAAACACATCACCCGGGCAACGAAGGAGTGGCTTCGTAAGAAGCATTTCAAGGTCCTGGAGTGGCCTAGCCAGTCTCCAGATCTCAACCCCATAGAAAACCTTTGGAGGGAGTTGAAAGTCCGTGTTGCCCAGCGACAGCCCCAAAACATCACTGCTCTAGAGGAGATCTGCATGGAGGAATGGGCCAACATACCAGCAACAGTGTGTGCCAACCTTGTGAAGATTTACAGAAAACGTTTGACCTCTGTCATTGCCAACAAAGGATATATAACAAAGTACTGAGATGAACTTTTGATATTGACCAAATACTAATTTTCCACCATAATTTGCAAATAAATTATTTCCAAATCAGACAATGTGATTGTCTGGATTTGTTTTCTCATTTTGTCTCTCATAGTTGAGGTCTACCTATGATGTCAATTACAGGCCTCTCTCATCTTTTTAAGTGGGAGAACTTGCACAATTGGTGGCTGACTAAATACTTTTTTGCCCCACTGTAATATGTGGGTATTTCATTGTTATGCATAGGAAAATATTTGGATAGGTGCAGTATTCTTCGTATTGCTGCAGTGTAGTTTTTAGAACAAGAATAGATGATGGATGCTATTCAAGCATTCTTCAACCAACCAAGCCAAAAAATATTTTGTTATAAATCAGCCTAGTGCATATTACAAAAGTGGAATATTTTGGAGACAGCTTCTTTATCTTCCTTTTCCCAGTCCACATCTTCCTTATGTCAGGGTTCCAAGTAACAGAAGTAAGACTTTGAAGCACGTATTTCCTCAAAGTTCAATTTTATTAAGAGATGTCATATTGGCACATCTGGGAAAACACAAATCTGAAAGTCTCCTGGGTTTTCCCCACCCAAAGGAAAGTCAAAGTTCCTTCCCCTGCACCCACCTGTTCATCATATGGTCCAATCAGGTCACCATCCTAACTGGAGTTGTTTCCCAGTCACGCCTCTCCAGGTGCAGGCTGAAGCTCCTTGACTCTCAGAGAAAGAATGTTGTTATAGTTATACATCTCACCCCGTCTCCATCCAACCCCCCTCCCATTTCCCACAACATGCCCATCTACCAAGTGTGGCAGCCCTGATAGAAAAAGATGGCGTCCAGGACTGACAGGCTGCCTCCCCCCCCAGCCAATGAGTGTGTCCTGAAATGAGAAGGATATAGGAGGTTAATCCAGACAGTCCCTAACCACCTCTCTCCTCCCCAGGATGACCCTTTGGCTTATTAGGGAATTTATCATGGAATTGTTTCACTAGCCTATTTGCCTTCACATCCCAGCTCTTAATCCAGGTAGCTTCAGACAAAGGTATCCCTTCCAATGGACCAAATACTGCAACCGACCCCTATGCAATTTAGAATCCAAAATTTTCTTAACTTCATAATGGGTTTCTCCTTGCACTACCATCAGTTTAGGTGCTGGGCAGTCCTATGGTCTCAGTCTTGAACTAACAGCAGGCTTCAGTAAGCTGCTGTAGAAGACTGGATGCACTTTCTCTAATAGGCATGCAAGGTTAAGTTGAACTGTTACTGGGTTAATCACTTTCACTATTGGAAACGGTCCTAAGAGATCCTAGCTTTTTGCTGAGCAATTTCAATTTAATGTATTTGGTGGACAGGTAAACTCAATCTCCCACGTGAAAGGGGGATTGAAGAAATCAGTGTTTATCTGCTTGTTTTTTATATGATTCTGCTGCCTCTGCTAGCGCTTTTGTTAGGAATATGGCTATTACCTAACTTGTTGGATTGGCACTATATAAACCATCAATGTATGTTTGCAGTGTATTGTATTGTATTGTATTGTATAGCTTTAAGACTGCTGTATTGCATCATACTGTGTCTGATTGGTTAGCTTTGTTGCCAATGTCCTTAAGAGGGAGCTTGTTCTCTTTGTTGCTCTTGCTCTCTGATATCTATCTGACTTACTGTATTACTGTTTGCAATTCCAGAAGAACTATTTACTGTGTATGATTAAGACGACTGGTATGAAGACTTTGTTTATTGGACTGTGCTTTAGGTTTCCCGAATGTAAACTGTAACATGATTCAGTAATCTGTGTGGTGACTTATTTATAACTACTCTCAACCACTTTCATGTGCACACCCTTGCTACTCAAGGGTTATTCCTTAACAGCTTTCTTGGTGTTTTCCCAACCCCTCTTGAGCGAGTCCATCCCTTTGGCTAGAGCGGCTGTCTTGGCAGCTCAGGCATGGGAATGAATTCCGTGCCGCTTGTGACTTGTTGTAAGCCACTTCTGCAAAAGGCAGCACATCTGCCCAATTTTCTTGGTAAGCCACATAGCATCTTATGTAGTACTCTACCATGACATTCATATGTTCCGCAGCTCCATTGGTGCTTGGATGAAAAGCCAAGCTGAGTTCCTGAGTTGATCCAATGGACTTCATAAATTCTCTCTGGAATTTAACAGGGAACTGAACGTCTCTGTCTGAGATTACCCCGCGGGGCACTCCTTTCAGCCGGTAGATCTGCTTGATGAACATCTTAGCCAGTTTCCTGGCTGAGGGCAATCCGGAGCAGGCAGTAAAGTGGGCTTCCTTAGAGAATAAGTCAATCATAGTCCAAATCACTGTGTTCTCCCCACTCTCTGGGAGCTCGACTATAAATTCCATAGCGATCTCCTCCCAGGGCCGGCTGGAGTGAGCTATTTATTGGAGAAGTCCAGGAGGTTTTCCTGGCCTCATCTTCATGGTGGCGCATGTAGCACAACTCTTTACATAGTCTTTCACATTAGCTTTCATTTTCGGTTCCTGCCACACAACTCTTACATCTAGGAGTGGTGATCGACACCAGATTGGGCCAGGTGTTCCTGTCACAGGACCGCAGAGACAGCTTAATAGCCCTGATACATTGGATACAAGAGGAAGGCACAGTCCCCATAGCCCTTTTATCTCGGCTGCTGGGGAAAATGATGTCGTGCATCTCAGTCGTTCCCTGGGCAAGACTGCACGCCAAGATCCTTCACTGCTTTTTGCTGCCATACCAGCAGGCCAGCAGCAGCAACTCCCACACCAGGGTTTGAGCCGACACAGTGGTATTGCAGTCCCTCTGATGATGGACATCCTTGGCCCTAGACAAGGGATGTGCCTTCAAAGAACCCAACCGCCTCACGATTACATCAGACGCCAGTTTCTTTGGCTGGGGTGCCCATCTCACATGGCTCAGGGATACCTGAGCCACAACATAAATTGGCTGGAGCTTTGAACAGCATATTTGGCCCTTTAACAGTTCAGGGACATAATCCAGGGACAACACATTCTGCTTCTCACCAACAATGTGACTACCAAAGCTCACATCAACCATCGGGGTACCCACTCCCGGGTCCTCATGACAGAAGCAGAACAGTTGGGGATTTGGGCAGAGAAACACTTTCTCTTCCTCAGAGTGGAGCACATCATGGGAATAGCGAATGTGCAGGCAGACTGCCTCAGCAGGTCCACAATAAACCATTCTGAATGGAGGTTACATCCGAACCTCTTCTGGGAGCTGTCCAAGAGGATCGGTCAGCTGGTTGTGGACCTGTTCGCCTCCTCGATGAATGCTCAATTACCACGATATTTCACCAGGTTTGCAACACGGGGAGTGGAAGGGTCCGCAGCCCATGGCCCGGGGGTCTGCTGTATGCCTTCCCCCCCTCTTCCCCTCATTCCAGGGGTCATTTGGAAGGTATTGACAGAGAGGGCGGAGATCCTGCTCCTTGCTCTCCACTGGCCCAGACGCCTGTGATTTGCAGATCTGGTAGGACTTTCGATTTCTCGGTCCTGGAGGATTCCTCAGGAGAGAATCACCCTCAGCCAGGGGGTCTTGGTCCATCTGGAGCCGCAGTGGCTCCAACTGACCGTCTGGCATTTGAGAGGAGCCTCCTGAGGAAGGACAATTACTCCTCCAGGGTAATAGACACAATTCAGGCCTTAAGAAGGCCATCTACAAACAGAATTTACAATTCTAGTTGGACAGCTTTTACTAGCTGGTGCCTTAAAGGGGACATTGTTGCCACTTCAGCGTCAGTACCACGAGTCCTGGACTTTCTTCAGGAAGGACTAAACAAGGGCCTGTCGCACAACACCATCCGCAGGCAAGTGGCAGCCCTTTCAATGGTGTTGGTGTGTGGGGAACAGGAATCTCTGACTCACCACCCAGTTATTCGGAGATTTATCAAGGGGGCATCAAACCTGAAACCGCCTGTGATTCACAGTTACCCCACTTGGGAGTTATCCAAGATCCTACAGGACCTAACCCTCGCACCCTTTGAGCTGCTACAGACTGTGACCTTGCGTTTCCTGACCTTTAAGGTTGCATTCCTTGTGGCTATCACCTCAGCCAGGCATATATGGAGCTGGCAGCTCTTTCAGTCAGAAAGGACTTATGTCTACTTCATCAGAACCTCAAGGATCAGATCCTCAGGATGGATCCCTCCTTCATCCCAAAAGTGAACTCTTGGTTCCATAGGGCCCAGGAGATCATTTTGCCAGACTTCTGCCCAGGGCCAATTCATGCCCTGGAGAAGAAATGACATACCTTGGATGTAAGGAGGGCCATCTGAATTTACACAAGAGGACATCCTCTACTAGGAAGATGGAGGCACTGTTCGTGTCTTTCCATCCTTCATCGAGGGATGCCAAGGTAACTCCTTCGACAGTAAGCTGTTGACTGAGAGCTTGTACTGCTAAGGCCTACGAGGTACAATTCTTATTGGCTCCCAGGGTGGTGACTGCCCATTCTACAAGAAGTGCAGCCACAGCGGCGACATAGGTGACGCAAGCATCCATTGAAGACATTTGCAGATAGGCAACATAGACTTCTCCGTCGCCCTTTATTCGTCATTACAAGTTAGATGTTTTCGCTTCGGTGGAAACGTCCTTTGGACAGAGGGTCCTGCAAAGAGTGATGTGGATAGGGGGACTTCCGACCAAGCGGTGTCCCACCCTTAGATCTTTGGTAAGTCCCATTCTTGGACTCTCCTGGGAGCTCTCAGGAGAAGGGGTCTTGGTCCTACCTGATACGCCCTGTCAGAGTTTAGGCAGCGTAACTAGTATGATGAGATAAACACAGAGCCTTTAGATACTTAACAGTGGTTTTATCTACAACTAAATATTTACAGACTTATACGTGATAAATACCTTATCATACAGCTGCTGACACACAGAGAGCAATGAGATATATGACGAGAGATAACATGAGGAGGAGGCATGAGGAGGAGGGAAACTCCCTCTAATGGCTTCCCTTATATAGGCAGCTTCTTACCCAGCTTCTTAAAGTGGCAGTAACTTTGCTGCCTCATTCCCCTTGCATCAGCTTCTGGTTGCCTCCACTTACAACCTCTCATCAGCTTACAGCTATTAAATCTTCATACCCTGACATGCCCTTTCTCTGAGTAGCTCCAGGAGAGTCCAAACCTGCCCTGGTGACCACTTGGTCAGAAGTCCAGGAGCTATAACTTACCATTGTTGAGATTTGATTCACAGCTACGTCCTTGCTGAAACTGGGCCAGAGAGGATGATGATGGGGGCATGGCCACAAAGTTGACAGCTCAGTCTCTGGGCAGAACAGTACTCAGAGAAAGGGTGTATCAGGTAAGACCAACGCCCCTCCTCCCATATAGCCCACCATCTCTGTGTTGGTGAGTTTTTGGACACATATGCGCAAGGCAAACGCCATCAATGGGGGTCCTTTTGCAGAAGCACTGCTGCCACAGCTACATCGCTGGCGGCGGCTTGAACGATGAACTTAACTCAGGGTCAGGGTGCTTGAGAATCAGCTGCTGAAGAGTTTTTTTAACTTCTCAAATGCTTTTTGGCAATCTAGCAACCAGGCCAGTGGTTGGGTTGGACACTGTTTCGCAAGGGAAGGACTGTTTTCAGTAGCTCTGTTTGGGGTAAGGCTACTTCTGCAAATGCTGGAATGAATTGGCTATAGACGTTTGTGAACCCCAGGAAGCTCTGGAGTTGCTTGCGGGTTCGTGGGGGTTGCCAGTCCAGCACCGCTTTCACTTTCCCTGGATCTATCTCAATTCCCTTACTTGACACTCGGTAGCCCAGGTAGGGAAGTCTTATGGAACTTGCATTTAGAAAGCTTCACATAGAGCTTCATGGCTAGGAGTTTTTTCAGTACCTGCTGCACTAATTTAATGTGTTCTTCCAGTGTCTCACTAAATATGAGCATATTAATCAGGTAAACTAGCACCCTCTTGTACAGATGTTCATGCAGCACCTCATTGATTAGCTGCATGAATACGACGGGGGCTCCCTGGAGCCCGAACACCATGACCTTAAATTGGAAGCTGCCCAGTGGTCAGTTGGAATGTAGTCTTCCATTTGTCCCCTTCCCTAATCCATATCCGGTAATAGGCTTCTCTTAGGTCCAGCTTGGTGAAAACCTTGCCCTTTGCTAAGTGGCTAGAGCATATCTTTCATTAAAGGGAGGGGGTAGGTGTTCTCCACTCACACAGCATTAATTCCGACAAAATCTACTCAAAGCCTTATCCCCCCATCTTTTTTCTCTTTGAACAGCACCGAGGCCGCTACTTTGGATTTGGTGGGTTGAATGAAGCACCTAACTAAATTGGCGTCGATGTATTTTCTCAATTCAGTCATTTCCTTAGGGGTCATGGAATACATTTTGGGCTTTGGCAACTTGGCTCCTGGTGCGAACTCAATCACGCAGTCAGTAGGGCGGTGGGGGAGGGAAGGAAGTTGCAGTCCTTCTCACTAAAGGCGGCTGTCAAATCCTGATATTCATTGGGCACCTGGGGACAGGTGAGGAGCCCATCTGTGGCAGCTGCAGCATTCTCCAGTTAGCTGGGGCTGCTGGGGGTTGGTACCTGTTGGCATTTATTCGGAGGAAGTGGTGGCAGTGGGCTAATGCCTATTCTTAGCTTTCAGTAGCCATCTTCCCACATCATGGTTGAGCCCCACTTGTCCAGCCAAGTGAGGCCTAGTATGATCGATCCAGTCATTTTTGGGGCTACTACAAAACATATGAGCTCCCGGTGGTATCCCATCTCCAGTCTAATGAGCTCCGTGACTAAGGTGGCTGAGGCTCCGCCTATTAGTGTCCCATCAACCCTCCCAAAGTGTATGGGGTGCACCAGGGGCTTTGTGCTTATCCCTAGCTTTTGGACAATCGGGAGGCTGATTAGACACCTGATGCAGCCGGTGTCTATAATGGCATTTCTTGGCACTACTATTGAGGACTTAATGGAGAAGGGGCGGATGGCTTCACTTACCATCGGATCCTCTTCCCCACTGCTCTCACTGGTGGAGCCCGGAGAGGGTTCTGAAGCTGGAGTTTCCTTCTCTCCAGCAGAAAGGGGAGGAACCTCAACGGCTTGTTGGGCCATCCTTCCCTTGTTTGGCGGTTTCCTTGGAATTTTCCTTCCCCGAGATGCTGATGGAGTTTGGAATTTTGTTTTTTATTTATTTATTTATTTTTATTTGATTTATATGTCGCCCTTCTCCGGAGACTCAGGGCGGCTTACAATGCGTTAAGCAATAGCCTTCATACTTTTGTATATTTATACAAAGTCAGCTTATTGCCCCCACAAACTGGGTCCTCATTTAACCTACCTTAGAAAGGATGGAAGGCTGAGTCAACCTTGAGCCTGGTAAGATTTGAACCTGCAGAAATTGCAGGCAGCTGTGTTAATAACAGGGTGCATTATTGTTGAGGGATTGGGGCTGGAGCCAAGCACTCGGACATTTAGTGGCCTTGCTGGCCGCATCGGAAGGACTTGATCATTCCTGGTGGTGCCAGTTGCAGCGCTTCAGTTGGCTTTGCAGGGGCTCGGGGACCTAGAACCCTCTTATCTGGTTTCTCTGGGGTGGACTTCCAGTGCAGGTAGATCTCTAGGTCTCTGGCTATGGCCATCCTGCACCAGTCCTGTATGACTCCAGACCTCCTTGTAACCACAAGCTTGCCTGAGGTCCTGGTCTAGTGCCTCTTTGAAGTGATAGATGAAAAGGCATTCAGGCCAGTCTCTCAATTTTCTGGCCAGCCTTCAGAATGGGGGAGGCTGGGCGATGCTGCCCATGCTGAGTTGGTCAAACTGCTCCGAAAGACCTGCTAGTGACTGGCTCTGCTACGGTGGCAGGAGACCCCATTCCCTGGAATCACTGGGCTCAGGAGGTCTCATCACTCTCCATTTGAAGACCTGTGCAGGCTTCCCTCTGCTCACTGTAATCCAAAGCTCCTGAAGTGTCACCCTGACTGCCAACTCCTGAGGCAGCACGGCTCCCGTGGCTTCGTTCCATAGGGAAGGATCTAGCTGAGCGATCTGCCAGGGTGCCAGGTTTTTGGACCGGGTGCCTCACCGGTGCCCAGCCTCCATGGCCTCCATTGCTGCCACCACACTCTCTGAAGGGGAGTAGATGGTCTCGAGGATAACCTCTGAACTAGTCCCTGTACCTTCTTCTGTGGTTGCCATCTTCTCCATCTTCCCTGAGTCTTTATGCCACCCAGCAATCGGGCTGGTGCCTGGGGCTTAGGACCCCAGACAGCACCCCACGGAGAGCTGAGAGCTTATAAAAGCAGATTTGGGTTAATGTCAGGGTTCCAAGTAACACCCCCAACAGAAGTAAGACTTCAAGACAGGCATTTCCTCAAAGTTCCATTTTATTAGAGATGTCACATTGGCACAGCTGGGAATACCCAAATCTGAAAGTCTCCTGGGCTTTCCCCACCAAAAGGAAAGTCAAAGTCCCTTACCCTGCACCCACATGTCCATCATATGGTCCAATCAGGTCACCATCCTAACTGGAGTTGTTTTCCAGTCACACCTCTCCAGGTGCAGGCTGAATGTCCTTGACTCCCAGAGAAAGAAAGTTGTTATTGGCTATACATCTCACCTCTCCATCCAACTCCCCTCTCATTTCCCACAGCATGCCCATCCACCCAGTGTGGCAGCCCTGAAGATCCAAAGAAAAAGATGTCCTCCAGAGCTGACATCTTATGTATATGAGCATCAGTGCTTTATTTCACTTAGCTTCTAACAATTTGTTTGAGATTTCCCATTCTGGTTTCAGATCACAGCACTCTAGTTTTGTTGATTACTTTAAACATTAGTCCCTTAAACGTGAGCTGAATGAAGATGAAAGGAGATTGTCATTTATCCATGTCTTAATAGAGATTACAATATCATTTGATGCTATTTACAGGGAATCTTCTTAAATTTTTTATACATAAAGGTATAATATTTTAGATGTATGGTAGCTTAAGCATTTATTTTCAAGTGGTTACTGAAAGTTGTGGATTTCATTTAATTGTATGGGACAATCTAATGAAAACTAAGGATTTTGTGGTCATCTATAACTTGTAAAATATATTTATTTATCACATTTTTAAATTGCCCATCCCCATTACAGAGGGATCTTGGGTGGTATATAAGAAAATATAGGCAGCATGAGTAAAACACTGTTAAAAATTAATTGAAAGGCAAATGGATAGCTTTCAATTGTGTGCTTATCTGGGCTCCCAGTGCAAGGCTGCAGAGCCATGTTTTCACTCCTTTTCAGAAGGCTAGGAAAGAGGGGACAGCCTTCCTCATCTCAGAGTATAGAATATTCCACAGGACAATAACAATGACATAGGGACCTCTATTCCTCGACCCTGTCAGTCGGAATTCTTCAATTAATGGGTCTGCAACATGCCTTTCCTTCCTGACTGGATGAGGAAGGCAGATGTAATGGGATGAAGATGGTTCTATAGGTAGCCTGGCCCTACATCTTGAATTGGACCCAGAAACAAACTGGCATCCAATGCAGTTTACAGAGCAAAGGGTATTACATGTAATTAAAATTGCCGGTATGACCTCATTTTGTATCTATTGAAGCTTCTAGATACTTTTCAATGTAGAGCATATTTCCATGTAAAGCATATTGCAATAGGTTGAAACAGGAAATGACTATGGCATGAGTGACTAAATGGAGAGCCTCCCTATCCAGAAAGAGCATAACTAACATACAACAGAAAGTAAAACAAAGACACCCCTCCCATCCCCATGCCTGGCTGCCAGCTGCTTTAACCCATGAGTCCAGGAGGACTCCCAAATTATGCACCTGGTCTATTTGGGGTAGTGCAACTTCATCCAAGACCAAGGATGATATACTTCTCAATGCAGAGGGATCCACCAATACCCAATCCACCTTATCAGGGTTCATCTGAAATATGTTGTTCTCATCCAGGCCCCCACAGTCTCTAGGCATGGTGAAAGAATGTCCACAGCATTAGTCACTTCACCCGAGATGGCTATCATCACAATATTTTTTTATATTTCATCCATGGTGATGGATGATCTCACCCAGTAGTTTCATGTACATATTAAAAAGGAATGAAGGAAGCATTAAGTCCTGTGGCACACTACAAAGAAGGGGCCATGAGCTGAACCTCTTGTTCTCTATCAACACCGATTGGGACCAGCTTTGAGGAATGAGATGAATCAGCACAAAACTCTGCTGCCCATCCTCAAGTCACTATGTCAGTCCAAAAAGATACCACAGTCAATGGTATAAAAGAGGCTAAGAGGCTAAGGAGAACAAGAATGGATATATCACCTTCATCCTTCTCCTGCCAGAAATCATCCATGAGTGTGACTAATGCAGTTCCTGTCCCATATCCATAAAGTTGTGCAGAATGGTAGGTTCAGTGATGGCTAGAACTGACTTCTGGTTGATGTTGCGGCAATATCAGACACAGGGAACGGGTCTCAGCATTCCCTGTGCTGACTACTCCCTATTTGTGGGCTCTGAGAGGAGCCAAAGCTGCCCTGTCGGGGCAGTGAAGCAAAGAGGGGCATCCTGTGAGGTCGAGGAGAGTTGCAGCTGTCCTGTCTGACCCGGGTTTTTTTCCCCCCTCTCAGCCAAGCAAGAAGAGGCAGCTAAAGATGGCTGCCACAAAGCTGGGACAACCAAGGAACAACTAAGACTGGTGCTGGAGTGAAGTAGGTGAACAGTGCTGGAACTGGGGGAGAGGATTCCTTTTTGCCTTAAATTTAACCCCAAAGAATAATTTAAAACTATTTGCTCAGGATTATTTGTTAAAGCGGTGTCTAAGCATGCTGAGAAAATACCAGACCAGAAGGGGAATGCACAAGAGAGAAAAATAATAAATTTTGAAATATATAGAAAATTGGAATCTTAAACTGGAAAGATGTGATATTGGAATCATTTACTTGCAAAACTTATTGTGCTTTTATAATTGATTTACAACTAAAATGACTATTGACTAGTGGCAATACTGAAATTTAAGTTAAGCGTGCAACCTGCTGACAAAAGGAAAAATTACAAATCTGGGAATACCTATATGAAGGACTGTGAAAATATCTATTGGATTATTCTCAACTTTGTTGTTGTTAGTTGTGAAGTCATGTCCAACCCATCATGACCCCATGGACAATGTTCCTCCAGGCTTTCCTGTCCTCTACCATCCTCTGGAGTCCATTTAAGCTCACGCCTACTGCTTCAGTGACTCCATCCAGCCACCTCATTCTCTGTCATCCCCTTCTACTTTTGCCCTCAATCTTTCCCAGCATTAGGTTCTTTTCAATTGAGTCCTTTCTTCTCATTACGTGGCCAAAGTATTTTGAGTTTCATCTTCAGGATCTGGCCTTCTAAAGAGCAGCCAGGATTGATTTCCTCTAGGATTGACCGGTTTGATCGCCTTACAGTCCAAGGGACTTGCAAGAGTCTTCTCCAGCACCATAGTTCAAAGGCCTCAATTCTTTGGTGCTCAGCCTTCCTTATGGTCCAACTTTCACAGCCATACATTGCAGCTGGGAAAACCATAGCCTTGACTATGCACACTTTTGTTGGCAGGGTGATGTCTCTGCTTTATAGTATGCTGTTTAGATTTGCCATAGCTTTCCTCCCCAGGAACAAGCGTCTTTTAATTTCATTCCCCATCTGCGGTGATCTTGGAGTCCAAGAAAATAAAATCTGTCACTACCTCCATTTCTTCCCCATCTATTTGCCAGGAATTGAGAGGGCTGGATGCCATGATCTTAGTTTTCTTCATGTTGAGTTTCAAGCCAACTTTTGCACTCTCCTTCTTCACCCGCATCAAGAGGCTCTTTAGTTCCTCTTCACTTTCTGCCATTAAAGTGATATCATCTGCATATCTGAGATTGTTGATATTTCTCCCGGCAATCTTAATTCCAACTTTTGATTCATCTAGCCCCACCTTTCTCATGATGTGCTCTGCATATAAATTAAATAGGCAGGGTGACATTATTCACCCTTGCCGGACTCCTTTCCCAATTTTGAAGCAATCAGTGGTTCTGTGTTCAGTTCTCACTGTTGCTCCTTGACCCGCATATAGGTTTCTCAAGAGACAAATAAGATGGTCTGGTACTCCCATCTCTTTAAGAATTTGCCACAATTTGTTGTGATCTACACAATCAAAGGCTTTAGCATAGTCAATGAAGCAGAAGTAGATGTTTTTCTGGAACTCCAGCTTTCTCCGTGATCCAGGGTATGTTGGCAATTTGATCTCTAGTTCCTCTACCTCTTCAAAATCCTGCCTGTACTTCTGGTAGTCCTTGATCCACATACTGCTGGAGCCTAGCTTCTGGAATTTTAAGCATAACCTTACTTGCATGTGAAATGAGTGCAATGGGGCAATAGTTTGAACATTCTTTGGCATTGCCTTTCTTTGAAATTGGAATGTAAACTGAGCTTTTCCAATCCTGTGGCCACTGTTGAGTTTTCCAAATTGCTGTTAAATTGAGTGCAGCACTTTTACTGTAACATCTTTTAAGATTTTGAATAGCTCAATTGGAATACTGTCACCTCCACTAGCTTTGTTGTTGCTCAGATTTCCTAAGGCCCATTTGACTTCACATTCTAGGATGTCTGGCTTGAGGTCAGTGGCCACCCCATCGTGGTTATCAGGGACGTTAAACTCCTTCTTGTATAGTTATTCTGTGTAATTTTGCCACCTCTTCTTAATCTCTTCTGCTTCTGTTAGGTCCCTGCCATTTTGGTCCTTTATCATGCCCATCTGTGCATGAAATGTTCCCTTCATATCTCCAATTTTCTAGAAGAGATCTCTGGTCTTCCCTATTCTATTGTTTTCTTCTATTTCTTTGCACTGTTCATTTAAGAAGGCATTCTTATCTCTTCTAGCTATTCTCTGGAAGTCTCCATTCAATTGGGTGTATCTTTCTCTTTCTCTCTTGCCTTTCACTTCCCTTCTTTCCTCAGCTATTTGTAAAGTTTCCTCAGACAGCCATTTTGCTTTCTTGCGTTTCTTTTTCTTTGGGATGGTTTTAGTTGCTACCTCTTGTACAATGTTGCGAACCTCTGTCCATAGTTCTTCAGGCACTCTGTCTATCAGATCTAGTTCCTTAAAGATATTTGTCAGCTCTACTGTATATTCATCAGGGATATGATTTAGTTCATACTTGAATGGTCTAGTGCTTTGACAGAGTTCTCTGCTATGACCTGTCCATCTTGGTTGGCCCTGCACAGCATAGCTCATAGCTTCATTGCGCTGCACAAGCCCCTTCATCATGACAAGGCAGTAATCCATGAAAGGGAAGGTGCCTTATAATCACCCAGTAATTTATTTGAATTATGTATTTGATAACTGTTAAGTCCTGTCTTTTCATCAGGATCTTAAGGTTCTATAAATAATACTCTGATTTTTTTCCCCACAATAGCCAAGCTGCAAAACAGAGTATGACTGTCCAAACTCACCCAGTGAGCTTCCATCATTGAGAGTGGTGTTATATGTAGGATTTCATAATTTTAATCCAATCTATCAACCACTACATAATGCTGAAGTAGGAAAAATCATTATCTCCCCCCAACTATTCCTGCTTAGTAAACTAATTGGAAAAAGTACTGATTTCAGTTTATATCTTTATAGGTTCCCTAGTATAGTTCTTTTATATCATCTAGGAAACTAGACTGTATTTGAACTTGAATATGTTGGGAGGGGAGGACATATTATTCCCTGTGTCTGATAGATGGTTTCTGTCAAACTCCTGAATATCAGGTCTTCGCAGGGCATTACTTTTGTTAAGGGATTTCTGCAAGACAAGCAGACTGATTCTTAAATCCAACCAATTGCCTCCTGAACATCTGAGTCTAACCCAATAACTAATAACTCCAACTTAAAATTAACCATTGCACTTGAATTGTGTTTCTCATGCAGTTCAAGTTTGACATCATATAAATGTATTTTACACTGACTTACTGCTTATGCAGGTGTATAAACCCTGAATACTCACCTTTTAGGTTTTATTATCTCTTGAACACTGCATTAAAAAATAGCATTTCCTTACTTTCCAATTCTAAAGTTATTACAAAAGTTTTCATGTGATAGTATATTTATTTTGAGTGGTGTTAGATTATGTTGAATTTATGTCTACAACTATATAAAAATCATTTCTGACCAGTTGTAATACTGAAAATATTATGCTAAGTATTCTTTCTTTCTTTTTTTAAATGAAATTTTATTGAATAAAGAATATATTACATTTCAAACTTTATGGTTCGGCAACGTGTAGTCATATTGAATATTTACAGGTGCGGTATCTAATCAATTATCTAAATATTATACAATTTATACGTAAATTTTATAAAAAAATTTTATAAAAAATTGATTACAACAATAATATATAGATTTAATTAGTAGTTATACTACTATAAGAATTAACTTTTGCATTTATTTTTCAACTACCTATACCACAGATCCCAAATCATGTAAAATTCTGAATCCTCCTTTCCGTTTAACACATACGTTAATATGCACATTTCTGCACAGTCCAATACTTTATTGACTACCTGTTCCTCGGTTGGACATCTTTTCTCTTTCCATAGGCATAGGAGAGTCTAGCAGCTGTGACAATATGAATAATCAGATATTTCTTTTCCTTAACAAATGTTCGTTTTAGCACTCCCAGGAGATAAATTTCAGGCAAAAAGTTAATATCCTCATTTAATATTTCTTGGATCCATTTTTGTATTTTTTTCCAGAATTTCCTCGCTTCCGGGCACGTCCACCACATGTGGTAGAAGGTACCTTGGTAGTGGCTGCATTTCCAACACTTGGGGCTTGCATTCGGATATATCTTTGCAATTCTAGATGGTGCTAAATGCCATCTATACAGCATTTTGTACTGATTCTCCTTATAGCTTGTTGCTCTCGTCAGTTTGAGATTGCTGTTCCATATTTCTTCCCAATCATCTAAGTTTATCTTTGAGTCGATATTTTTCCCCCAAACGATCATTTGGTCTTTAAGTATTTCTCCTTCTCTATCATATTCGAGCAGGTAGGAGTATAATTTAGCTAATAGTTTATTCTCACTGCCCAATAATACCTTATCAAAGCTATTTGTCCCCGTCTCTATTCCCTCTTCCTGTTTGTCTTTCCTATATCGGGATTTAATTTGTAAATAGGGCCACCAATCGATATGAATCCCTTGCTCTTTCAATATCTCATTTGATTTGAGGTTGCCAGTGTTATCTAGAATGTCTTGGTAGGTGAACATTTTCTCTCTACTTATTGTGTTTGGGTAGATCATTGCCTCCATTGTGGAGATCCATTTTGGGATTTTTAAGTAATGTTTATGCCTAATTTCTTTCCATGTCTTCATTAATGTATCTCTAATTTTGTGTCGGTGAAAACATATTCCTGCCCCCTTTCCTTTATCCCAGAGGTAGGCATGCCAACCTCTCAGCAGGTCATGCCCTTCCAGTTGTAGAATTCTTTTGTTTCTTAATGAGGCCCACTCTCGTAGCCATACTAAATTGGCAGCTTTGTGGTATATCTCCCAAACTGGGAGCCCAAATCTGCCGTTGTTCCTTTTTTCCTGCAGTGATCGTAACGCAATTCTCGGCTTTTTCCCTCCCCAAATAAATTTCCTTACTGTCTTATTTAGATCCGAAAAATATTTTTTGTCAATGCTAACTGGTGTGGTTTGAAACAAGTATATTAATTTGGGGAGAATACTCATCTTAATGGTGGCTATCCTGCCTAGAAACGATATTTGTAACTTCCCCCAACGTTCCAAATCTTGCTTGATCTTTGTCAGTAATGGTATATAATTATCCTCCTTCAGGGTTGAGCATCAAGCGGTAATCCAAATCCCTAAATATTTTATCTTTTTAACTGTTTGAATGCCCAAATTTTCTGCTAATATTTCCTGTTCTCTTTTCGGGATATTTTTTGTTAACATTTTAGTTTTTGTCATATTTAATTTAAATCCAGATAGCTTCCCGTACTCATCTAACTCTTTCAATACCTTTGGCCCAATCATTAATGGGTCCTCCATAATCAACGCTACATCATCGGCAAAAGCTTGAATTTTGAAGGTTTCATTCCTAATTTCCAATCCGCGTATCTCGTTATTTTGCCTAATTTTCCTTAACAATGTCTCCAAGGCTAATATGAATAAGAGTGGAGAGAGTGGACAGCCTTGTCTTACCCCTTTACCAATCCGGAAAGTTTTGGTCATATCTCCATTCAGTATAATATTTGCACTCTGCTTATCATAAATTGTTTTTATTGCATTCTCGAAGTATTTCCCAAAATTCATTGTTTTAATCTGCTGGATCATAAATCCCCAATTTAGGTTGTCGAACGCCTTCTGAGTGTCGAGAAAGACCAAGGCCAGCTGTTTCTCAGAGTGTGTTTCGTAATACTCCAGCACATCCATCACCACTCTCATATTAGTTCTGATCTGTCTTCCAGGGAGGAACCCGTTTTGGTCGGGGTGGATCCAATTATTTAGTATTATCTTCATCCTACCTGCTAGTATTCCCATAAATATTTTATAGTCTGTATTAAGTAAGGAGATCGGCCTATAGTTCTTTATTTGTTTGGGGTCGGTACCTTCTTTTTCTACCAATGTGATGAACGCCTCCTTCCACGATTCTGGAATCCTGGAGCCTCTCAGGGCCTCATTGCATATTGCCAGAAGTTTCAGTACGCGTATTTCTTCCAATTCCTGATTTTTGTACAATTCTCCTGGAAGGCCATCAGGGCCAGGGGTTTTATTGCTCTTTAATTTAGATATTGCCCCCTTCAATTCCTCTGTTGTAATTTCTCTATTTAGCATTTCCCTTTCCTCCTCCTTTATCTGTGGAAGTTCCTCTTTGGCAAGATATTGATTAATGCTATCGATTGAGGTTTCCTCTTCTCTATATAATGTCTCGTAATATTGTCTGACAAACTCGAGTTTCTCCTCCTCTTCCTCTAATATTTTGCCTTCCCAATTCTCCAAGCAATCTATAACCCCCTTCTCCTTCTCTTTTTTTAGTTTATACGATAACCATCTCCCTGGCTTGTTTGCATTATCAAAATAGTATTGTTAGTATTGATTTTTTTTGCCAATTCTTCCTGTTCTAATAAATTTAATTTATGCCTTGTTGTCATCCATTGTTCTTTTTTTGCAGTATCACTCGGGTCTCGTTGTAATCTCTTTTCTGCTTCTTCCAGCTGGATTAGCAAATCCTTCTGAACCTTTCTTTTTTCTTT
This sequence comes from Pantherophis guttatus, assembly GCF_059756535.1. Lineage (NCBI taxonomy): Eukaryota > Metazoa > Chordata > Lepidosauria > Squamata > Colubridae > Pantherophis > Pantherophis guttatus. The sequence goes on from NC_142066.1 coordinate 78,381,658, forward strand.
GTTATTATATATACTATGCGATATTACTAATCCTCTTAAATAAGCCTTCATTCTATCCCAAACACATGTTGAGGGAGTTTCCTGATTCTCATTCTCCTCAAAAAACAATTGTAAATCTCTCTGGAGCTTTTTGGTAAACCCTACATCTCTGAGGATATGGGTATTTAATCTCCATCTCCTTCGTTTAATCCTCTTTGGGCTCTTCCATTTTATCTCTAATGGGTTGTGATCAGCCCATACATTTGGGGTGATTTCAACCGAGTGGATTTCTAACCCCAAACTTCTACTGACCCAAACCATGTCAATCCTTGAGCAGGACTTCTGAGGGTTTGAATAATAAGTGAATTGCTTATCGTTCGGATGTAATACTCGCCAGAGATCTACTAAATTGTGCTCATTGACTAGGTCAAAAAAGGTTTTGGGGAGCCTTTCCCTTTGATTTTTTTTCTCTATTCCACTCTTATAATCCATTTCCGGGTTTACTACCCCGTTAAAATCGCCGATAATGCAAATATTTCTATGCTCCAATTCGTCTATTTTGTAGCTTAATTTCCTATAAAATTCTCCTAAATTCCTATTTGGAGCATAAATTGCTGCTACTAAAATTGGGATACTGCCCCTCTTAATTTCAATTGCCAGTAGTCTCCCTTTATCATCTGAATATTTGAGTTCAGCAGCAATTCCTTTTTTTACATATAACACTACTCCCCCCTTTTTTTTCCTCTGCTAGAGAGGTAAAGGTTTTGCCAAATTTCACAAATTCCAAATATTTCCTCTCCTCTCTCTTTATATGAACTTCTTGGAGGCATATTATTTCCGGATTAAATTTAATTAGTTTTGAGAATATTTGTTTCCTCTTCCCTCCATTATTTAGACCATTGACATTGACAGACAACAATTTCCAACCCTCCATTTTTCCAACTAACTACCTAATTCTTATTTGTCCTTACGGCTCTTTGTGGTCTTTGTCTCTTTCCTTTGGTTTCTTTAACTTCCTTCTCTTCTAGCTCCTTTTCCTCTGGTGTTCCTTCTTTGGATTTTCTTAACTGTACGTTAATTTCTTCCTGGGAGGCTATATCCAATTCCTCCTTACTGCTTTGGTCTTCCTCCACACCCCTCAGCTGATCCAAAAGTTCTTGTGCGGAGACAAGACTGTCAATTTTAATTCTTTTCCCTTGCCAGGTGATGAGTATCCCCTCTGGTAAAATCTATCTGAAGGGGATACTTCTCTTGTTTAACTGTATCGCCAAGAACCTATAGTCCCTTCTCAAATCTCGAACCCTCTTCAGAACTTGCTTCAATATTATTACCTCTTTGCCTTTAAAACTTACAGGTTCTTCTCTTACTATATTGTATAGCATATCTTTCACTTTCTTTCGGGCAAATCTGACATGAACTTCTCGAGGGAGCTTATTCCTCCTGGCATAGTTGGTTTGCACCCTGTAAATTTCATCCAGCTCTTTTATAATATCATCTTTATCCTGTTGTAGTATTCCAGCTATTAAGTCCACCATAACATTTCCCAGATCTTCGTCTTTGTCCTCTACCACGTTTTGAAAACGAAGGTAGAAAACTGCCTGGTCCATCTCAAGCTGGATAATAGTCTTCCAACTCCCTATTCTGTGCCATTAATTTCTGGTCGATCGAGTCGAGGTTCCTTTCATTCTGCTCCACCCTCGTCTCGACCTTCTTTATTTTTTTCTCATTGTTATGGATGGACTCCTGAATCTCACTCATTTTCTGGTCAATAGAATGGATATCAGTTTTTAATTCTACATGATTATTGGTCATCTTTTCTTGTAACAAGAGCATAGTTTCTTGAATTGTTGATAGAGTCACCTGCATCGCTTGAATGGTTGGTAACATTGCTGATTTGTCCGTTTTTGTTAGCACCTCAGTGGGTTTTTGCAGAGCTGGAGAGGACATTGTTAATGCAGGGTTAGATGACATTTTCTTTCCAGCCTTAAATACTGCCAATGAAATGCTTGTCATTTCTTTTAAGATTCTCTTCTGGTTTGTCAAAATTACCTCGATATTCTTCCAAATTACCATCCACTATTCTCTCTCTAATAATAAGATTCACCTAATTCATCCAGTCGTAGATTTACCCAATTTCCATATCACCTCATAACATTTCATTCAGCTATTGTCAATCAAAGTTGTATATAAATTTAGGCTAGATATAATACAATAATAACTGTAGGTTAAATATAATTGTCCAGTCCAGACCAATATATGTTAATAAATACTCAATCCCTTCAATAATCAATTTTCAATGTTCATCCAATTGTACTATTGCACACTTATTAATCTATAATTTATTCTTATATAAATCTAAGTTAAATGTAGAGATAGATATCAATTTAATAAAGATAGAAAATTATTAACGGTTTAAGAAATAAGGTTATACAGTAGCAGTGGATTAAGATCTATTAGGCTTTTACAAGGTGACATATAATCCACTCAAAAAGAAGTGAGAGAAGTTTTCTAAAATAGTTAATATCTATATAAATAAAGGAGTGATTATAGAATAATAAATAAATTAGTATTAGTAATTAATAAAGAATTCTATAAATAATGTTTTAAAAATTCATTACTCTTATTATTTAATTAACTACTACCACAATCGAAGGAGTTCTTCCATGTAGAGAGATATTTCAGTTAATTGAGGGGAAATCTCAAGTAAATCCAAAGGGCAGCTAAGTCTTAATAAGCAGAAATACAGTTTGAAGAGAAGACCGCAGCTCAGAACATTTCAAAATCATTCCTGCTGTCAAACTTCAAATGCACATTGTAATTTATGGCTACACTTCCGGTTTCTCCCTTCGGAGAGAGCCGGGTGACTAAGAGTTAACAACTAAAAGTTATTGTTTTGATGTTTCCTCATGGTGTTATACTCAAAGTCTAGGTTTGAACTGTTTTATCTACGTTCGCTGCAAATTTAGGAAAATATGCCAACAGCTTCTAATTTCGCCTTCCCCCACCTCAGCAAGATCTCCTTCCTCCTCTCAGTTTCGCCAGCAATCCACACGCTTCCGATCTGCTCTGTTACTTATACTCACCGCCTTTCCACCGCCCTGAGCACTTTCGGCTGGCTACACTCGCAATTTCTTGAGATCGGCTCCCACGATCACCAGGGATTATGGTTGGGTCTCCTTCTCACGTTAGCCATCCCAAACTCCTTGCTTCCTCGTTGTTGTTGGTAGTCGCGGCTTCGGGTCCGCCATTAAACGGCAGACGCGCCCATGCTGGTTTGACAGAGGTATCTGTCCAAGCGAGAGACATTTGCTCGTCGCTCTCCCACTCTTCAGATCCCCTCTCTAGTCCGAGACGCTCTCCAGGCGGTCTCGTCCCTCAGGGTCCCCAAGACACGGCGAAAAAGACAGTGCCGTGGAGCAGAGCTCGCTCACACAGCACCCTGTCGCCACGAATCCCAACCGGAAGTCCACTAGGTATTCTTTCATGTAGGGAAAATCCAGCAATACCTTTTTTCTTTTCTTTTCTTTTCTTTTTTTTTGGCTCTCATTCTGCATTTTCTTTTCTTGTACATTTGATTTCTTTCTTTTTAATTTGCAATAAAAAAGTTGTAGCAAAAATGTAACTTGAGAAGGTATGCATTCTTTGAGTGGATTATATCCCCCACCACCACCAGTCTCGGAAAAGGAGATACAATCCATCATTAAAAGCTTAAAGAGCAATAAAGCCACAGGTGAGGATTTTTTACCAGCAGAATTATTTATGAAATTTCCCAATTGCTGGGGTCCAGTATTGGCAGGTCTTTTTACACATATAAATAACACCTTTCATATACCAGATGGGTGGAAGATGGCAGTAGTTGTCCCCATATATAAAAAAGGAAATAAAAAGGATTGTAGTAATTATAGGCCCATCAGTCTGATTGACATTGCTGCAAAAATATGTGTTAGGTTCTTTTTAAATTGAAATCTGGGTAGAAGAAAACCATATCCTTGCAGGAGAACAAGCAGGTTTTAAACAAAGCTTTGTCTTGAACCATCTAACTGCCAAATATGCCTATAAGACTCCTGTTTGATGCTTTTATAGACCTCACAGCAGCATTTGACATGGTAAACAGAGAAGTACTGTGGAGTAAACTGACATCTCTTAAAATAGAACCTAAGCTGCTGACTTTGATTAAAGCTCTTTACAGAAGTATCTGTTTGAGGGTGCGGTATGGGGTTAATGGGGCTCTGACTAACAGGATTCATACAAATAAAGGGGTAAGGCAAGAGTGTATCCTGGCCCCATTACTATTTAGCTTATATATCAATGAAGTTAATGAAGGATCCTATGGTTAATGAAGGATCCTATGGTACACATGCTGAAGATCCTAAATATTTACTGTAACAGCTTGCTTTATGCGGATGATATGATTTTATTATATTCATTAGTAGGATTACGTAGGCTATTAAGAAGATTCAGCTCTTATTGCCAGGATAACTCCCTAGCCATTAGTAAATCTAAATTGAAAATAATGATGTTTGGAAAACATCATCAGAGACATAGGTGGCAATTAGATGGTGAACCAATTGAATATGTTAACACCTTTGTATATTTAGGCATAACCTTTTCCAAGACTGGGTCTTGGGCTTGCCATCATCAACGGAGTATGCTTAGAGCAAATACCCATTTGAATTTACTGCTTAAATTAAAGAACCATAGTTACCCAGCGTCCCTAGACCCATTAATTAAAGTATACAAAGCTAAGGTTATTCCTATGTTCTTGTATGGAGCAGAGGTTTAGGGTCTATATTCAACCACAGCCCCAGAACAAGCACAGTCCCAGCATTTGAGATGTATTCTGGGTGTATATCCAAGAGCATTTGCTGCATTGTATGGGAATTGGGAATTCATACAATTCATGCTCTATCGAAAATTAAAGCATATAACTACTGGTGCAAAGTCAATGAAATGGAGACTGATAGACTCCCCAAGTTATGTCTACTAGAGCAAATAAAATTACAGTCACAAATCTCCTGGATCACCAAACTAAGAAATTTTGTAAGAAGCTGTCGCCTTCCTGTCTCTTGTGTAACAGGAGAACAATTCAAAAAAAGAGCTGCCCAAAGAATTAAGGATATAGAAGCACAAAATGAAATAGCTATTTTTAATAAGATGGGTAACTTGAAATGGCTGAGCAAATACAAATGTACTTTTCAAGTAGACAGTTATTTGAAGTTACAACTGCCAAAACATCTTAGGGAGATTTACACAAGCGAGATTCAAGCAGCTTGACACAATGGTCAGATATGGGAGATTCCATTCTATGCCCTACAATGAGAATCTCTGCATTTGCAAGCGACAGAGGTAGAAGACCTGGCTCACATCCTATTTGATTGTTGCTGGTATAAGGGGGTGAGAGACAGGTACCTTGGTCCATATACCAAACAAATGACCCATTGGGATCCCCCTATCAAAACAACTTACTTTATGTAAAATAACATTTAACACCACACAGTATGTAAAATAACATTTAACACAGCACAGTACTTAAACAAAATGGTTCGGTTGAGATCTGCATACGTGGGACTGATTGGGATAGATTGTAAGGGTGACACCAAAATATAATTTTATATCATTTTATTCTATTTTATATTATATTGTATCTTTTCCTATAACTATTGTATTTTATCCTACTCTTATTTTAAATTATTTATTGGCAATACATGTTTGCACCTTGTGCTTTGATATGGCCTGTATACTAATCAAAGCCATCATTTTAAACTGTATTTTATCCAATTCCATTTTAAATTGTATTTTATCCAATTCCACTTTAAATTGTTTTTATCATATTTTAGGAAATCTAAATCAATAAATTGTGTATGGAACTCTGCACTTTGATATGGCCCAAAGGTCTAATCAATAAAGTAAAGTAAAAAAGAGTGGATTATATTGGTTCTAGTGATTAAAATGAAATCCCAGTTGGAAATATTGTATAGTAATGTTATAATCTGAATTTGACTATTTTGTTAGTTAAAAGAAACTAACCACCACTATTTGTATTCCAATTTACACTAAAGAACTTCAAAGTCAATCTGTCAGCATATCCATTTCTGCTAATCTCAACAGATAGAATACATATGAGTCACCCATGACCTCTTTCCCTCCTTGCTGACTAATTGAAGATTGTAGAGGATGTTATTTAATTAGCACTCCAATTCTGGAGCCATAAAGCAAATTATGGAGTTATTGTAATCTCATCATTCCTATTCCATACAAAATGGAAAAATGAATTCTCAGTACACCTCCATGAAAGGATACTGTAAATTTTTCAAGCCACCTTTCATCTAAAGCCTCTTTGTACTGTATCAATGAATAGCATTACTGGATAGCATTCCCAGTAATTGTAACCATGGCTGCCTATTGCTTAAGTGTCTAGAATTGCAGAAACTGGGAGAAACGTAACAATTAGTAGGATACTGAAATACACCAGGGTAGATACATTGTTTTTGACATTAGAAGCTGGGAGTTGAAGCAAAAAAGCCCAATAATAGAAAAACAGACATGTTAGATTTGTAACTACAGTCTAATTACTTCAGTTTTTCACAGATGGTGGAAATATCACCATCTGTGGAAATCTGCAGTGATTACAACATTCAAGCTCCATAATATTCTTAGTAACATTAAAACAATTATCTCTATTGAACTGTTAAATTTCCAAAATATATGTTCTCATTGCACAGTATTTTGGATTACTACCTTGTGCATAACTGAAGGTTGGTTTTATCAGTCTTGAGCATATTGGGCAGTGATGGCTAACCTTTTTGCCATCGCATACCAGGAGGGGGAGCGGGGGAGGTTCGCGCATGTGCCCACACCCATAATTCTATGTGCCCCACCCTGTGCATGTGCATGCGACTCCCCCTCCCGCTCCTGGCACATAATTGCCTGGTAGACCCGTTTTTCTTTCTCACCTGGCTCCAGATCCTCTCTATGCATCTGGGGAGGATGAAAACAGCCTTCCCCACCCCCTCGGAAGCCCTCTGGAGGTCCGAAATGGCCCATTTCCCAACTTCCAGTTGGACAGGAAGTGACTTTTTTGCTGGGAGTCTCTGGAGGCTGGGGACAGCAAAAAACATCACTTCCTGTCCAGCCAGAAGTTGGGAAACGGGCCGTTTGGGTCCTCCAGAGGGCCTCCGTGGGGGGCGGGGAAGGCTGTTTTCGCCCTCCCCAGATGCATAGAGAAGATCTGGAGCCAGGTGAGAAAGAAAAACGGGCCTTCCCCCCCTCCACCCCCAGGCCCTCCAGAGGCAGGAAACAGCCTGTTTCCCTACTTCTGGTGGGCCCAGAAGGCCTGAAAATCAGCTGGCCATCACATGCATGCGTGCCGGAGTCGAGTTGGTGTGCCCACTGATATGGCTACGCGTGCCACCTGTGGCACACGTGCCATAGGTTCAACATCATAGGGTATAGTATACACTTCTTTCTCCTACAAAAATTAAAGTTGTTTACCATAACAATTAACTGAATGGTAATCAATTTTGGCATAGAATACCAATTTTATGTCAAACTGTCAAATTTTAGAGATTAATTTTAAAGGAAAATTAAATGTATGCTGATCTATCTCTCAGGAAATTATAATGATATTGACTCCATTTGCATATTGAAATGTCTGTGATTGTTTCATTTTGAAAACACAGCCAATAATTTGACTTAATAGTAAACTAGCTGTTTCTTTATTTGTCTGCTACTTAGTGTCTCAGTTCAACACTGAATTTTATATCAGTGGGATTGCACCTCTCTGTGACCAGCTTGTCATTCTTTCATTTGTAAAGGAGATTTCAGAGAAAATGGTAAGTGACATAATATATATGCAAATAATTAAAGACTGTTGAGTGGAACTCAATCTTTAGTGACTAGATTGATTAGTCTATTGAATTGCCTTGATAGTTACATAGGTACTTGGTTTAAGATATGTACTCCACACTTGTTCTTAAACAGAACTATTTCCTTTCTATATTCATATTTGAATTCCTTAAAAATGTTAAATAGCAGGACTAACTTTATCTAGCTGTTTTTGGCATGCCAATCTCCCTCTTTTATAAGACAGCAATAGAGAATTCATATTTTTCAAGACTTTGTATTTTAGTATCTTCCAAGTGAAAAAAGGTGCTTGATATGCTGAGTCAAAAAAGGCATACTGTAATCACCATTTGCAACTTTCCTAGCCAGCTTCTGACAAGCAAAGTCAGTGGGAGAAGCTGGATTTGCTTAACAATTGCATTATTCACTTATACTGTAGTGATTAACAATTGTGGGAAAAAAAGATCAAAAAATCAGGTATGACTCACCTAACCACCACCTTGCTTAGCAACAGAAATTCTAATTCCAGACTTCTGGTTGCAACCTTGGCGAGAACAGCTGGAAAATAGTGGGCTCTGCTGAGCCCTGCGAAAATCCAGCTGGTAACCGCTGCCAGGAGACCCTTCAGGGTCACAGCCATCTTGTAGGGACAGAGAAGGAAGAAGAGCGCTTCGCTGACCACGAGGAATCCGCAGATTCCTTGTTAGGTCCGAAGCAAGCTCTCCCCGAATGGCAGCAGGCACGGCCGCCATTGCTGGCAGTCACAAAGCCGGGACATCCGGGAACCAAGATTGTGCAGGAGCGGTGTATGGACAGAACATTGAACATTGAAATTGGGTGAGATATTTACCAACTTTTACTTTAATGACTTGCAATAATAAAAAGATTATGAAAAGAAAACTCCTAAGCTTAAAATAGCAGTGAATTGACACAAGGAGAAAAAAAAAACCCTGGAAACTAAAAGGCCAAAAAGAAAAAGGCCAAGAGAAGCTACAAAACTATAGCTATAGCCCAAGAGAAGCCATAAAACACAGACAGCGTGGAAAAAAGCCCAAATAATCTGAAAACGACTTTAGGGAGAAATGATTTGTTTATTTGAATTTCTAAACCCCTTGGATTTATCCGACAATCAGCTGTTTTTGACAGATTGCTTACATTGAATCGGGGCATAAGAGAGAAAGAGAAGTACTACAACACTATAGCTGCAGTATATTTAATGAAAGCTAATCTAATACAAACAGAGTCTAGTACACAGAACAGAAATAACAACATCTGGTGAAAAGCCTGACCTTGATTCTGTTGTTAGAAGACGACTGGAAAAGTTCAAGAACATTCAATCGTGGGGTGTTTTTTTTTCCCTTTCCTTTTGAAGAATTACAAAAGGAACTAATTTGCAAATAATAAATCTTATTAAAATCGACTATTGGATTATGGATTGGAAAGACTGGAAGAATTTAGTAGACTAACCTGGACAAATTTGGACTTGGACTATTAATGTTATTTAATAGAATATTCTAAGAGGCAAAAGAAGAAAAGGTCAGAAGAAAAGATAGAAAAAGGAAATAAGACTTTAAAATTTGGACAATTGGGGAACAATAAGGCTGTAAACTATTATGAAATAAAATGTAGGGTTTTGGAGGTATAACTATGGGATTGATGTAACTTGATTAAATAAGTTTCTTAATATTGAGATTAATATTAATATTGAGATATTGGAATAATAGAAATATACTTTTTATAAGCTGTATTAAATCGCTATAAAATGGATCTAGAGATGTATGAAGAAATATTGTGCATGTTAAAAAGTCTGTGTGAATCCTTCAGAAATGATAAAAGAGGCAAAGGAATTGTTTAAAGATAGAGAAATGAATGTAGAAGCTACTCAACAATTGGGGAAAAAAGAGGAACATGATATTCAAGAAGTAGATGAGAAACTAGAAAAAGCAGGGGAAGGGGAGAATAAAAACGAAAAGCAAGAAGTTAGAAACAAAGAGGAGAAGAGACTAATAAATAGAAGACAAATATATAACTTCATAATTTATAAGGATACAGAGAGAAGAGAGAAAAGCCCCTAAAAAAACAAAAAATGAAAGGAAGTTTTGTGGATGGCTGTTCAAAAAAATGCAACAGAAAGAGGCAAAAGGCACTCAGAAAGGAAAGTTTTGTAGACATAAAAAAATTAAAAAGACATACAAGATTCCGAGAGAGAGATAAAAGATTGACCAAAAAATCAATAAAGGATGGAATTTTACAAAGACTAAGATGATGGATAATGAAAAAATATATTAATAAAATGGGAAAACACCAAAACCCCAATAAGTTTTAGGTTGGTAGATGGTAATTTAAGACTGGATAATTTAACTGTAGTACTAATATTAACAGTGTGTTAAAAGATATTGTGAATTTAACATATTAAGGATTAGAAATGTTGGGGACTTAAGATATACTCCCATGATGGATTGAATATTGTTAATAATTGGTGTTATTTGTAATCCTATACATTTGGAATATTGATGTTATGGGGGAATAATGAGTGATTTTTAAAATATTGAATGACAACATTTCCTAAGAGATAATAAACACAGGGTGTGAAGAAATGTTATTTATGCTTAAATGAATTAAAGGGAAAATGTAAAAGAAATATGAAATGAGACTAGTATTGTTTGAAGGTGAAAGATTAGAATTCTACATACTATTTGTATTATTATTGTTAACGTTGTATAAAAAAGACCTGACCCAATCAATGTACTGTCCACAAAATATGTATGTTTATATTGGAAAAATAAAAACTTAATATATTTGTTTAATAAAAAGAGGCAAGGTATTATTAGTACCCTCTTCATGGATTACTGCCTTGTTGTGGCAAAGGGGCTTGCGTAGCTCAATGAAGCTATGAGCTATGCTGTGCAGGGCCACCCAAGACAAACAGATCATAGCAGAGAGCTCTGACAAGCTGGAAGTGGTCAAACAAGAGATGACAAGATTGAACATCGACATCTTAGGAATCAGTGAACTAAAATGGATAGCAATGGGTGAATTTAATTCAAATGACCATCAGGTATACTACTGCGGGCATGAATCCCTCAGAAGAAATGAGTAGCCTTCATAGTCAATAAAAGAGTAAAAAAAGCAATACTGGGATACAATTCCCAAAATGACAGAATGATCTCAGTTTGAATCCAAGGCAAACCATTCAATATCACTGTAGTCCAGGTCAATGCCCTAACCACTGGTGCTGAAGAGGATGAAATTGACCGGTTCTATGAAACCTTACAGCACTTTATAGAATTAACACCAAAAAATGATGTCCTTATCATCATGGGGGATTGGAATGCTAAAGTAGGAAGCCAAAAGATAACCGGAATAACAGGCAAATTTGGCCTCAGAATATAAAATGAAGCAGGGCACAGGCTGATAGAATTTTGTCAAGAGAATATGATGATCATAGCAAACACTCTTTTCCAACAACACAAGCAACAACTGTACACATGGACATCATGAGACGGTCAACACAGAAATCAGATTGACTATGTGCTTTGCAGCCAAAGATGAGGAAGCTCTATACAGTCAGTAAAAACAAGATCAGGAGCTGACTGTGGCTCAGAGCATGAGCTTCTCGTTGCAAAATTTAGGCTTAAATTGAGGAGAGAAGCACTAGGCCACTCAGGTATGAATTAAATCATATCCCTGATGAATATACAGTAGAGGTGACAGATTTAAGGAATTAGAGCTGATAGACAGAGTGCCTGAAGAACTATGGATGGAGGTTCGCAACATTGTACCATCCCAAAACCATCCCAAAGAAAAAGAAAGAAAATGGCTGTTGGAGGAAGCTTTGCAAATAGCTGAGGAAAGAAGGGAAGCAAAAGGCAAGAGCGAAAGAGAAAGATACACCCAATTGAATGCAGAATTCCAGAGAATAGCTAGAAGAGATAAGAGTGCCTTCTTAAATGAACAATGCAAATAAATAGAAGAAAACAATAGAATAGGGAGGACCAGAGATCTCTTCAAGAAAACTGGAGATATGAAGGGAATGTTTCATGCAAAGAAACATTGCATATGAAGGGCATGATAAAGGACCAAAAGGGCAGGAACCTAACAGAGGCAGAAGTGATTAAGAATAGGCCACAAAATTACATAGAATAATCATCCCTGATAACCACGATGGGTTGGCCACTGACCTCGAGCCAGACATCCTAGAATATGAAGTCAAACGGGCCTTAGGAAATCTGACCAACAAAGCTAGTGGAGGTGACAGTATTCCAGTTGAGCTATTCAAAATCTTAAAAGACGATGCAGTAAAAGTGCTGCACTCAATTTACCAGCAAATTTGGAAAATTCAACAGTAGCCACAGGATTGGAAAAGCTCAGTTTACATTCCAATTTCAAAGAAAGGCAATGCCAAAGAATGTTCAAACTATTGCCCCATTGCACTCATTTCACATGCTAGTAAGGTTATGCTTAAAATTCCAGAAGCTAGACTCCAGTAGTATGTGGATCAAGGACTACCAGAAGTACAGGCAGGATTCCGAAGAGGTAGAGGAACTAGAGATCAAATTGCCAACATACCCTGGATCATGGAGAAAGCTGGAGTTCCAGAAAAACATCTACTTCTGCTTCATTGACTATGCTAAAGCCTTTGATTGTGTAGATCACAACAAATTGTGGCAAATTCTTAAAGAGATGGGAGTACCAGACCATCTTATTTGTCTCTTGAGAAACCTATATGCGGGTCAAGGAGCAACAGTGAGAACTGGACACAGAACCACTGATTGGTTCAAAATTGGGAAAGGAGTCTGGCAAGGGTGTATACTGTCACCCTGCCTATTTGACTTTTATGCAGAGCACATCATGAGAAAAGTGGGGCTAGATAAATCAAAAGTTGGAATTAAGATTGCCGGGAGAAATATCAACAACCTCAGATATGCAGATGATACCACTTTAATGGCAGAAAGTGAAGAAGAACTAAAGAGCCTCTTGATGCGGGTGAAGAAGGAGAGTGCAAAAGTTGGCTTGAAACTCAACATGAAGAAAACTAAGATCGTGCAATCCGGCCCTCTCAATTCCTGGCAAATAGAATGGGAAGAAATGGAGGTAGTGACAGATTTTATTTTCTTGGACTCCAAGATCATCGCAGATGGGGAATGAAATTAAAAGACGCTTGTTCCTGGGGAGGAAAGCTATGGCAAATCTAAACAGCATACTATAAAGCAGAGACATCACCCTGCCAACAAAAGTGTGCATAGTCAAGGCTATGGTTTTCCCAGCTGCAATGTATGGCTGTGAAAGTTGGACCATAAGGAAGGCTGAGCACCAAAGAATTGAGGCCTTTGAACTATGGTGCTGGAAAAGACTCTTGCAAGTCCCTTGGACTACAAGGCGATCAAACTGGTCAGTCCTAGAGAAAATCAACCCTGACTGCTCTTTAGAAGGCCAGATCCTGAAGATGAAACTCAAATATAATGTAATGACATGTAATGAGAAGAAAGGACTCACTGGAGAACAGCCTAATGCTGGGAACGATTGAGGGCAAAAGAAGAAGAGGACGACAGAGAACACAGTGGCTGGATGGAGTCACTGAAGCAGTAGGCGTGAGCTTAAATGGACTCCAGAGGATGGTAGAGGATAGGAAGGCCTGGAGGAATGTTGTCCATGGGGTTGCGATGGGTTGGATACAACTTCGCAACTTACAACAAAATTATTATTACCAATTTGTTTTAATTTTGTTTTCCTTGGGGATGAGGTAGTGGATTTAAAAAGAATAATTTTAAAAATCTTCCAAGAAATAAGTTTTGAAAATTTAGAACAATCTAAATTGCTCAGAAAATAGTATCGAAGACATCCATTTCATCTTCTGAAATAATTACAACAGGACCATTTTAATATAAACTACATTCAGGATGCAATTTAGCATTACAAACTTTCCAAACCATAGCAAACTGAAGTCCAATCAATGGCTTAACCTGTAACAAAGGGTAAATGGTATGAGTAATCACAAAGTCTTCTTTCCTTTGCAATACCCCTTGCAGATTTGGGGGAGGGAGGGGAGATGTGAAAACAAGCAAGAGCAGGATCTCATTCACATCACTACTTAAATATTTGAAGAAAATGGACTGAATACTTAGTGACAGTAAGAAGAGGATGAGGGGAAAGGTCTGGAATTCCTAAGGCTCAAGAGGTGCAAAGTCCAATAGGTACACAGTGATGCAGACTGTTGAACAGGAATTAAAGTTGAATTAAAATGATTGTGCTAATTTTTCACTTTGTCCTAAATAAAGTTTGTCAAGATAATTATTCTCAAATAATTATAGGCACAGTGAGGGACATGGAGACAAGAACTATTCAATATATTTGTCTCAATTTGACAATATCTACTTCAGTTGAAAATGTCTAGATATACAGAGAAAATATTGAATCACTAGCATTTCTCAGGAGACTCTACAAAGTCTTCATGACAATTGTTTTCACTACAAAATGAAACAGAAGTATAGAAGAGATAAATCTGTGAAATTTAAATTATTCTTTTCATCTCCTTTATAGCAAACTGACATTAGATAGTCACTGTTATAGTAATCTTGAAGAACTAGATACACATTGTTGCTAAGCAATGAAGCAACATTGACTCAAAGTAACAGTTATCTATTGAAATCAATAGGGTATGCTTCTAGCCCTCATGCAGAATGGCCACATATTTTTTTTATTATTTTAAAGAAAGGATCAAAGGCACTGCTTCAGTTTTTCCCAGGAAAAATAATAGTTTAGGGCCTTTCTGTGACTGAGTCTCAGGGAAAAAAAATCAATTACAAAGTGAAGTAGAATCCAATGAGTGAAATATGGGATAAAGCAGGGGTGAAATGCTCCCGGTTCGGACCGGATCACTCGATCCCGTAGCAATGGAGGCGGGTGGTTCGGAGAATCAGTAGCAAAAATCCCTGCCCCCCCCCATTGCCCAGCTGAGCCACGCAATCATCAGAGGCTTTTTTTTTATTTTTAAAAGCATTTTTTCTACAACCTTTCAGCCGAAGAGGTTATAGAAAAAATGTTTTTAAAAGGAAAAAAAGCCTTTGCCGATCAGGCAAGTCAGCTGGGATTGTCAGAGGCTTTAAAAGCATTTTTTTTACAACCTCTTCAGCCAAAGAGGTTGTAGAAAAAATGGTTTTAAAAGTTAAAAAAAAAAAAAGTTGGCCACGCCCACTCAGTCATATTACCCTCCCCACCAAGCCACGCCCACAGAACCGGTAGTAACAAATTTTACATTTCACTACTGGGATAAAGTTGTGGTGTATAAAGTTTGGGTCTGTGTTATCATCTTTTTGGCAAGTTGATGTTGCCTAGGTGGCATGTTATATAAATTAACGCATTGTAAGCCGCCCTGAGTCTCCGGAGAAGGGCGGCATATAAATCAAATTTTTTTAAAAAAATATTTTTTTTGCTAGCATCAAGTGAAATAGCTATGCAACAGATATTTTTTTAGTAATTAGACTACATTTCTCATCATGAAAGTTCCAAATCAATAAAAACTGGGAGTCTATAAAGTGTATTTAATAGTCATGTTGTGAAGCTCCATTGGAAAGCATTTGATACTGTTTATATGTTTACATGAGAAAAAAATTCTTAAGGATACACTGGAGGAATAGCCTTGATATTTTGCTACAATGAAAACAGTAGAATTTGGGGGAACTTAAAATTTAGCATTGCAGCACTTTATTATCACATAATCTTTTGAAAATCTGGTTACATGGACTGTTGGGTTGAAACTGTTTAAGACAATTGCAGTTGGGATTAATACATTCCTATAAATAGATCAGTAATATAGGATGAGCATTTTGAAGGCTGAGTATTATTTTCTTTCTGCAGGAAAGAGAATGTTGTGCCCGACCAAGACTTGATATAATTCAACCATTTCCTGAATCTTGTGAAGAAATATCTTCCGATGCACTCACAGTAAGATGCTTCCAAGAAAATGAATGTCGAGATTATTGTTTAGGTAAGTGCTTCTTCTCAATCTGTTTGCTAAATTTTACAGCAAAGTCTACATTCTAAAGTCTACAATATAACCTACATTCTAAAGTAAAATTGACCTATTTATCACAAAAAAAAAGTGATATTCTCCAATCTATATTATCTTAAATCAAATGTTACAATATGTATCATATCCTATATTTATCCTATATTTTATTATATACTTTCTTATTATATATGTTTTCCTTCCTAATTGCTACTTATCGCATGTATGAGTGAAGTGCCTGCCTAAGGCATCCTTGAGATTCACTGAGAACTAAGGAATTTTGGCAAAGCCTGCTTCAAAGTGTACATATGCAATGTGAATCCCATGTTTCTCCTCAGTTCTCTTCCATTTATGACATCTGGAAATTTTGGAAACATTCTTCTTTTTTTCCAAAGAAGATTCTGAATTTTTATACCATTCATTGTGATACTCCTTGTGATACTTTCAGGATTTCCTGCCAGAAATCTCTCTAAAAAGTTTCCACCGAGGAAAATCTGCACACATGCAGAATCTTCACATGTGAATATAGAGAGGGCTAATTGAAGAATGTTCACTAATGAGTAACCTTTCCTTTCAGTTTAAGTATATGGGAACTGCTGTTATTGATAATTTGTCACACTTTAAAGAGAGGATTTTGTTCTGAAATTGATCTCATGGTTCTTTATGCCTAATATTGGATCTGTTCAGTTGCTCCCAAGTTCTTAATCATAATTTCTTAAGTAAGATGGTAAAATCTAGCATTAGCTTATGATCCCCTTTGAGGTATTAATTTATGAATGAGGAAGGCTGCTGTAGAGAGTTGCAGTATGAAAAGTGCTGAGTTTAATACAAAGCATCCTGTACAGTTGGTTGTACATGTCAATGTTTCATGATGGTATTGCAGTGCTAGAAATTTGAGGGGAAATTGATTCAGTTGTCTATCTTTTACAGAATATTCTGAAGGTGAATCGCTTTTTTATATTGTCAGTCCAAGTGATGTGGTAGTGGCCAAAGAACGAGATCAAGATGATCACATTGAATGGCTGTTGGAGAAAAAGAAATATGAAGTAATTATTAAACCTTTTCCATCTTTCCTTCTTAATGGTGCCATGGGAAAAATAGTTCTCTATTTTCTAATTGCTACAATAAAAGTCATTGTTATGTTTAGGAATTTTAATATAAATATACGTGATGTGGTTTTAGACGAGTGGTGGCTAACCTTTCTGCTGTCACGTGCCAAAAGCGGGGAGAGTGCGGTGGGGGTCATGTGCACCTGTACCCACACCCATAATTCAATGCACCCCACCCCCTGCACATGCACGTGTGGCCCCCACCCGTGCTCCCCTACTTTTGGCACGTGATGGCACGGTGGGCCCGGTAGGCCTGTTTTTCGCCCTCCCCAGGCTTCAGACGCTTTCTAGGAGCCTGGGGAGGGTGAAAACGGCCTCCCCCCCCGGGAGGTCGTTTCCTGACTTCCGGTGGGCCTGGAATGCCCGAAAATCAGCTGGCCAGTGCACACATGCATGCTGGAATTGAGCTAGGGCAAGGTTTGTGTGCCCACAGATATGGCTCGGTGTGCCATCTGTGGCACGCGTGCCATAGGTTCGCCATCATGGTTTTAGACCAAATTATATTCTTTCTAATTACATTTATTTATTTATTTAGATAACTTGAGATAATGAGAGAGAGCCATTTTGCTATGGTAATTAAGATGCTGGGCTAGAAACCAAAGAGTCTGTAAGTTCTAGTTTTGTCTTGGGTATAAAAGCAGATGGGAGACTTTGGGACAATTCTTCTCTCTCAGCCTTAGGAAGAAGCAGTAACAAGCCTTCTCTGAAATCTTGCTAAGTAAAATTGCAGGGACTACTCCAAGAAATCGTTAGGAGTCAGCAATTACACAGAGGCAAACACACATATACACATAAAACATAGCTTTACTTTGGTATTTGGTACTTTTACTTTACTTTGAATGTTTTGTATGAATTTAGTATCCAAAATGTACTGATGTTATTGATATTTAACATAATAGTTACTTAGATATGCCAGTTAGACAGTAAAAGGACCATAGTCATTAAAATATTTGCATGTGTATACTTACTTAATTTTTTTAAAGTAGATGAACATAGCTTTTGAATAATTTATTCAAACCCAAGCTTTTGATACTAATATCTAAAAGACAGCTGTGATGCCAGATAGTAAAGATTCATACTTGAAAATAGTAAGAAATTTATATTCACTTTGATAGTCTGATTTGACTTGAACTGAATCAGACATAATCCTGATATAATGTATTTTCCGGCATATAAGACAACTTTTTAACACATGAAAATCTTCTCAAAAGTCGGGGGTCGTCTTATACGCCGGGTGTCGTTCTCCTGTAACCAGCCAAACCAGCCCGAAAGGCTCTGACGAGCCTTAAATGGCTCTGGCGATCCAAGCTCTGACGATCCCAGCTTTGCCTGCTAATCAGGCAACTCAGCTGGGCTCGCCAGAGCCAGGAAAAAACTTTTTTCCTTTTACATGGCACTGGCGATCCAAACTCTGACGATCCCAGCTGCGTTGCCTGCTAATCAGGCAACGCAGCTGGGATCGCCAGAACCATGTAAAAGGAAAAAAGTTTTTCCCCTCCAGCTTGCTTACCTTATTTTATTATTTATTTATTTATTTATTTTATTTCTATACCGCCCTTCTCCCGAAGGACTCAGGGCAGTGTACAGCCTAATTAAAAACACAAAGACAGACAAAATTTAAAAATAATTAAAATTATTAAATAATAAGCCCAATTTATAAAACCCCAAATTTAAAATCCCATTTAAAACCAATTAAAATCTTTACATTGATAGCCCAGCCTGGCGGAACAACATGGTTTTGAGGGCACAGCGAAAGACATGGAGATCAGAGATTTTACGAATTTCTGGGGGCAGATCATTCCAAAGGGCAGGGGCTCCCACAGAGAAGGCCCTCCTCCTGGGTGTCGCCAGCCGACATAATTTGGCCGATGGCACCCTGAGGAGAGCCTCTCTGTGGGAGCGAACTGGCCGGGGGGAAGCTACTGGTGGCAGAAGACGGTCTCAAAGGTATCCAGGTCCAATGCCATGGAGCGCTTTAAAGGTGGTAACCAACACCTTGAATCGCACCCGGAAGACCACTGGGAGCCAGTGTAGCTCGCGCAGGAGGGGTGTCACGTGGGCACAACGAGTTGCACCCATAACCACCTGCGCGGCCGCATTCTGGACCAGTTGGAGCCTCCAGGTGCTTTTCAAGGGAGCTGCTAGTCGCAACGCTTGCCTTCCTTCGCTTGCCTGAATCCATTCCATCAGATCAAGCAGGCAGGGAGTTGTGGACTTCAACTCCCAGAATTTCTCAGCCAGCAAAACAAAGCTGGCTGAGGAATTCTGGGAGTTGAAGTCTACAAGTCTTAAAGTTGCCAAGGTTGGAGACCCCTGTTCTATTGGGTAAGTTTTTTTCACCTTTGGGAGCTTTAAAAAAAATAGTTAATTGGGGTTATTTTTAGTTGTGCTTTTTTAGACCTAGCCATTTAAAGTTTAGTAAGTTTTAAATTTAGTTTTCATATAAAAATAAAATAAAATAAAATAATATTTGTGCAGCTTTCTGAGATTTAGTGTGTTTCTGTAGTGTTTCACTCTAACTACACAAACACACAAAATCTCACAAAGCTGTATGTGGAATTTTGTGTGTGTGAAGTGTGAAAGTTGTTTTTTTGGGCTTTTTGTGGCTCTGTGAGGTTCCTGCTTGTTGCAGGGGCCATTTTGGGTCTAGCACAGCTGCTTTTACATTGTGGGTGAGCCAGTTGTGTTGTGTTGTGTGTGTGTAAAGTGTGAAAGTTGGTTTTTTGGGCTTTTGTGGCTGTGTGAGGTTCCTGTTTGTTGCAGGGGCCATTTTGGGTCTAGCACAGCTGCTTTTACATTGTGGGTGAGCCAGTTGATGTTTTTTAATTTTTATTTGGTGTGCGTTGGAAGAGGGGTAGTCTTATATGGCGAGTATAGGCCAAACCCTATATTTTAACAGGAAAAGTCGGGGGTCGTCTTATACGCCCAGTCGTCTTATACGCCGGAAAATACGGTATGGGCTTCCTCCTTTTTCAAGCAGCAATGAACCAGAAATAGTTGTAATTTTTTTTAGTTTTCAAATGAATGGATTAAAATAATAAACGTTAGGCTTCTCACTGCTTCATGAACTGATTCTCATTTTAAAGAACCAGATTACCCTGTATTGCGCTGCGCGCTGCACGCTTTCCGCCGTGCCCTCAAAACATTCCTATTCCAGCAGGCCGGCCTGGCCTAACCTCTTTTTTAAGCTGTTTTTTAAATTTTTTAAATTTTAAATTTGTCGTATAAAATTGGGCTTTTTAAATTTTGTTTTCTGGGCCAAATTATTTAATTGTATTTTAATGGTTTTTTAACATTTGTATTACATGTATTTTATCTTTTGGCTGTTCACCGCCCTGAGTCCTTCGGGAGTAGGGCGGTATATACATTCTAATAATAATAATAATAATAATAACAACAACAACAACAACAACAACAACAACAACAGACTGCCTCTGTAATGAGAAAGATCAGATAGTCGACCACCTGATCAGTGGGTGCAGCAAAATTTCACAAACTGACTACCTACAATGCCATGACGTTGCTAAGATCATTCACTGGAAATTGTGCCAGAAGTTTGGATTTGAGTACAGCAAAAACCACTGGGAACATCAGGTTGAGAAAGTTTTAGAGAATGAGAAACTCAAGATCTTGTGGGACTTTAGGATTCAGACTGACAGGCACTTGGTCCACAACACACCTGATATAACAATAGTTGAAAAGAAAAAAGTATGGTTCATTGACATTGCAATACCTGGTGATGCACGGATTGAAGATAAGCAGCAAGAAAAAAATCACAAAATACCGGGACTTGCAAATTGAAGTTGAGCGACTGTGGAAAAAGAAATTGTGTGTTGTCCCGATTGTAATTGGAGCCCTTGGAGCAATACCCAAAGGGCTACCCCGCTATTTAGAAATTCTAAATTTGCCGGACTTGAACATTTTGACTCTACAAAAAACCACCTTACTCGGAACAGCTTACATCTTCCGATGATACCTTAACAGTTCCTAGGTCCTTGGTTAGGACTCGAGCTGCTGAGCTATTAACCAGCCTCAAAGGCTGTGAATCTCACTAAAGATTAAATAATAATAATAATAATAATAATAATAATAATAATAATAATAATAATCCAAATAATAACTTGTTTCAATATGTTGAGATTTTGGAAATCAAAGACAACTGAAGCTTTGTCCACTCTTTATCTAGCATGAAATAAATTGGTAATCCATATACAACTTTGGTTCTTTTTATTATAATGGTACATAGTTCAAAGAACATTAGAATTTTATTTACGGGATGTAATCTACCACGTGCTGTGCAATAATAAGCTGTTAAAATGTTAACATCCATTAATATTTTGTTTTTCATCAAAATAAGATGAAATGTATTAGAGCATATAGAAATTATGTGAGTTGAAAAATACACATTTTCAAGAAATCAGGGTGTGTTGATTTTTCAAATTACTTTCATACTGTTCCCAATAATAATCTTTTACCATTTCATTTGCTCAGTGATTTGAATGGTTTCACCTATTACCATACTTACCAAAATCAATCCAGAAGTGCCCAGTTTGTCTAGGGAGATAAGATTTAGCCAAATCCCACTGCAGTACCCTATCAGACACATGTTTTTTTATCTAAACAATAGTCTTTGTTTTGGTTGCATTTTCTGCCTCTAAAAATATCTGACTAGCCTTGCCAATAGCAGTCATAAATACTATTAGAATGAAATTCACTATTAGTATTTTACATTTTACACAAATCTAAACACAAAAATAAAGGGACATCAGTTAATTAAAATAAACTAAAGAAGTGTGTTTACAATAAAAAAAAGATGGCAAGCTAGACCATGCAAGCTAGACCATACAGTAACAGTGCATAGCTAATTAAATCTAATAAAATCAAAGCCAGGGAAGTCTGTAAGGTCAGGCCAGAAGCCTATAAATTTCTAAACAGAGGAGCATAATGAAGATAGATAGCGAGGAACAGTCCATTGTAGTGTCTGAAAGGCCAGAATTAATTTTTTTATATCAGCACTTAGCTCTAAGAAGGAGCCAGTTGAAAGTTCTATATAGTATAGGGAAAAAAAGGAAAACTTCAATATAATTCAGACTGCAGTATTTTGAACCTGAGACAACGCAAGAGTGATAATCAAAATAAAATATGAAGCAAATAAGTAGAAAGTGTAGGTAATTTGATACATTTACTTAGTTCATTCCAAATACCAATAGTTTATCTAACTGAAGATACAGCATATCTTTTAATTTCAAGGTAATACAGTTTTAGTCATTGGTGTTATTTAAATAATTTTCTTGGATATTTCAGTTATCAAAGGTATGACATGGTGCAAAGAGATGAAGTATCCAAGTTTATTATGCTATTTAATGTTATCTGAAATTTTGATACAACCTAGTAATTTGTGACACATGTCTTTTATAGAAACTGGGTTTTTCTTAAAGCTGTGGATATTTGTATATTTACACATAATCTGTTCTAGTATTAATATGCTTTAATATTTTTTCTTGTAATCCCTATTAAGCTTTCACTTCTCATTTAAGTTGCAATAAATCAGCTTCATTTTGACATCATGGACTTATGGAGTAATGTAGTAAATGAACCACAGATTAAATTTAATGAAAAATAATTTTCCAACTAATAAATACATTTATTCAATGTTAGTGAAACATTAGGAAAACAAGCCAAGATTAAGGTATCTTTCTAATGCAGATATTGGCTAAAAAAAATCATTTCTTTTAATTATACTACATGTACTGCCAATCTTCTGAGATTTGGTCCTGTGATATTAACATGGAGTGAACCCAGAGAAAACCAAAATCTGTTTTGGGGGGATTAACCATTGCTTTTCCTGATTATAAATTTGATTCTGTTTGTTTTACATTAAACATTCTAGTACGTTCATGCAGAAGATACAAGAAACAAAGAAAGATCTATGTTTTCTCTTTTGAAATTTTCAGTAGATGTCATTTTTACTTTATTATATAGGAAGCTTTGATGGCAGCTGAGATCAGTCAAAAAACTATTAAAAAGCACAAGATTCAGGTAAGTCTACAAACTTGACTTTTGAAATTTAACCACTTCAGATATGTCAGCGAATAATAAACAGTGTCTATGGGCATTACTAGATTAAATGTATATCTTTAAGTTTCTAATTTCCTATCTTTCTCTTAAACATGGAATAATTCCAAACTTGTGACATGGTATTAGTGTTTTGAGTTCCCCTTCTTTTTGCCAATGGCAGCTAATGACCTTAAATGGATGTGGGAAAATGCATACTACCATAGCATCAAGATGTGGATAAAACAACCAAATGTTATGGCATAATATTAAAAAAAAAACAAGCACATAAGTATTGTATCAATAGCAAGGAGTTGCTTTAGCATCCCATCTGTTTTGGCCCAATCAAGAATAATCATCATCAGCCAAGGAGCATTTTGTAATTTGTCTATTATATGCAATCTACTTAACTCATAATACTAATACGAAGACTCCCAGAATTGTATTTTAACAAGTGTTTGTTTATTCTTAGCTGTGACCTGTATGTTTCAGTCTCTAATTGCATAAAGTCATCTTCTTGTGTCATATCCATCATCAGACATTGGCAATAATGTTGGCAATCCTATTTTTGTCAACAGCCGCATGAAAAGGTGCTGCTGAGTTTTGTCCAAACCACTCCCTTAGGTTTTGAAGCAATGATGTTCTTCTTCTGCCTGGACCTCGTTTCCCTTCAATCTTTCCTTGGAGGATTAAGTGAAGAATGCCATATTTTGATGGGTGTTGCATTACATGTCCGAAATATTCTAACTTTCACTTTTTAATGGCTTTGATGATTTCCCTTTGCTTTCCCAGGCGGCTTATCACCACCTCATTTTGATTTTGTTAACCCAGCTTATATGTAATAGCCGTCTGTAAATCCACATTTCAAATGCTTCTAGTTTCTTCAAGTAGTTTTCTGTCAGAGACCAACTCTCTACTCCATAGAGCAGGATAGAAAAGAAGTAACATCTGACAAGTCTGATTTTCAGTCTTAGGCTTATATCATGACTGCAGAAGACCTTTTTCATTTTGAAGAATGCTGTTCGAGCTTTCTGTATTCTTGTCTTTATTTCACTGATCATGTCCCAGCTTTCATGTAAATTAAAACTGAGGTACATGGGAACTTCCGGTGGCGACATCATGGCAGATGGAGCAAAGGGATGGAGCTCCGTTCCCTTCGCTTGAATTTTTCTTGTCTGGAGGCCTGCGAAGGCAAGTTAATCCTGGAGGGATCAATGAAATAGAGGGGAAGCTTAGGGGGTAATGAGGAGAGGAGCGATCTACTGTTATGACAAGAGGAACCCCCTTCAAATCTGACAAGAAAAGAAATTGGCCATTATGGCAGATCCAGAGCTGTGACTACCAGATATGGTTTAGGAAGTAAGAAGGAAAAGCAGCGCAAAGGTAGCAGTGAAGATCCAGTAGTTTTTAATGTTCGATAAAAGCGTGGCTTGTGAACAGTGTCAGCGGTAAACGTGAGTCTCCTAGGAGAGGGGAGAAATGGCCCTTAGGACAAAGTGGCGATTTGGTGGTGGGAGCGGTGGATACAAAGACTGCCATTGTTAGACTGAGAGAAAAGGAGTGAAAAGGAGTTTTGGATTGGTATTTAACAAAGCACTTAAAGATATAATAGATATTTGGACTGTGGAATGTGTTGAAATATAGAACCTTAAGAATTCTTAGAACTTTGAAATTTACAGAGCACTGTAAGAAGATGGTAACAACATGTGGAATAGAGAGAGATAGGCAGAGAGGGCCATCTAGCGGCAAGAAGATGAACATTGTCTGATGCAACAGCTAGAATATTGGACAGAGAAATGATTACAAATAATTGTGGAATCTATTGTTTATACATATTAAACCCAGTACAGACTATTTCATAGCACTTTACATATATTTATCTATTTGTATATTTAGACATTTCATAAATAGAATATAATAGTGCATATACATTTATATTAGATCAAATAACTTATATTTAATTGAGTACTTATTTGTGTATATTAATCTGATCTAGGCATTTATTTATCTATACTATTATCTTCACTATATTATTGCTATCTATATATTTATATATTTCATAAATAGAATACAATAGTGTACACATATTTACACTAGACCGAATAACATATATTTAGGCCTGTACTTAATTGTGTATATATTAGTTTGATTTAGACATCTGTCTATCTATAATATTATCTATATTATAGTATTGTTATTATTGCTGTTGTTTATTGACCTATTCATAGGAATATATACTAGAGAATTATTATATAATTAGAAAAGGATTTAATACTGAATAGCAATTTGTATACAAATTTGAGGAATTTTATACAGGAAAGGTGGGAAATTTATACGTGGATAGTAACTGATATATGCTATTGTGGAAGAATTTCTTCAGGGTTATGAAAATGACAAGCACGATGACTATTACGAAAATAGGGAAGAAAACAAGCGCAACATCTATGGTATCATCCCCATCAGGTTAATGCTCAATAGAGAGTATGTTGAGTGGAGAGAAAACAGGTTATACATTGAATATGCAGACCATGCAGACAACCCTTCTTAAGATTCAAGAAACAATGGCAAAAACGCAAGAGTCAATAGCGAGAAATCATGAGGAAATAAAAAATGAGATGGGAGAGGTGAAGGGTGACATTCGTAAACTGGATGATAAAATAGGATGATGGCAATATCAAAAAATGAACAGAAAATACAAACGGTGGAAGCAAAAGCAGAACAAACAGAAAAGAAATTAGAAACAATGGAACAGAAACTGACTGCAGAAAATAGAGATCTGGAAGAGGCAATCCATCTAGAAATGGAAAAAGCAGCCTTCTTGAGATTTCAAAATGTAGTGGAAAATAAGGAAGAAGGTTTATTAAAGATTATGACAGAATTATTAGCTGATACTCTACAGAAAAATAAACAGGAGATCCAGAGTGATATAGACGAGATTTACAGAATACATACCAATTATGCACGACGATATAAACTATCAAGGGAGGTCCACGTGAGGTTCTGTAAGAAAACAATGAGAGACAAAATATATAAAAGGACAAGAGATGAACCATTGATCTATAAAGGAAAATAAATTCAAACCCTAAAAGAAATTCCAAGAAGCGTCAGGGAATAGAGAAGACACTACCAATTCTTATCTTCACAATTGATTAAATATAAGATGACGTTCAGATGGCTTATCCCAGAAGGAATGCTGATTTCGTGGCAGGATAAGAAATTTAAAATTGACACCTTGGATAAAGTGCAGGAATTTTACGAGCATTATTTCGCTACAGATGAAGAGCAAGACAGTAGGGAAGAGATAGAAAGAGTCAAGAAGAACAGCAAATAGAACAGAAAGAGGCAGACCTGGACGAAAGGAGATGGATGGAAACAGAACAATTCGAAAGAGAAGGTGTGAGAGAACAAGAGCGCAGAGAGGAATAAGGACAAATAGAGAACTGAGACCAGTGGTGAAATCTAAAATTTGTTACTACTGGTTTTGTGGGCGTGGCTTGGGGGGGTAATGTGACTGGGTGGGTATGGCCAACTTTTTCTTTTTATTTTTAAAACCATTTTTTCTACAAGCTCTTCAGCAAAGAAGTTGTAAAAAAATGCTTTTAAAAGCCTCTGACAATCCCAACTGAGTTGCATGATCGGCAGAGACTTTTTTTCTTTTAAAAGCCTCTGCCGATCAGGCAATTCAGCTGGGATTGTCAGAGGCTTTTAAAAGCATTTTTTTTTACGTCTTCGGCAAAAGAGGTTATAGAAAAAATGCTTTTAAAAGCCTCTGACGATCCCAGCTGCATGATCATCAAAGGCTTTTTTTTTACTTTTAAAAGCATTTTTTCTGCCAAAGAGGTTGTAGAAAAAATGCTTTTAAAAATAAAAAAAAAGCCTCTGATGATCGCGCGGCTCAGCTGGGCATGGGGGATTTTTGCTACTGGTTCTCCGAACCACCCGCCTCCATCTCTACCGGATCGGGCGATCCAGTCCAAACCGGGAGCATTTCACCCCTGACTGAGACCCATATATAAACAATAAGATGGAGGAGGAAATCAAGATGATTTCAATCAACATCAATGGAATGAACTTACCAACAAAAAGGAAAAAAACACTAATAAGATTAAAAAAACAGAATATGGACATTGATTGCTTACAGGAAATACATATCAAGAAGCAATATGGTTGTATACTAGAATCCCCCAAAATGGGGAAATTTCATTTATCCCTTGCACAGTAAAAGAAGAGAGGAATAGCTGTGTATATTAAAGAATGGCTAAAACCTAAACAAATCTATGCAGACAAAGATGGAAGAATACTATTGATCGAAATAGCAACAAATCAGAAACAAATATTGCTCATAGTAATTTATGCGCCGAATAATAATCAGAAGGAATTCTATTGTAAACTACATGGGAAAATACTAGAGTCAGAACATGAAAATATATGACTAGTAGGTGACTTTAAAGCAGTAGTGGACATTAAGAAAGATTACAGAAGTAACCAAAAAAAACTAAGAAAAAAAGAATACTGCCAAATACATTCTTTGAGATGATATAAAAAATGAATTTACAGGATACATGGAGAGAACTAAATTTAAAGAAGAATCAATATACCTTTTATTCAAGTCCCCACAACTCATGGTCAAGGATTGATATAGTATGGATGAACCCGGAATTGAGAAAAGACATAGAAGAAGTAGATATAATGATAAATACTGGGCAGATCATAATCCCTTGAAAGTGAGATGGAAAGGACAGAAGACGACAAGGAGATGGACGATGAATCAAAAGATCTTAAAAAAAAAAAAGATTACATGCAAATGTAATGATGGAAAAATGATGGAAAAAGAAATGGAACTATTTCTTAAACAAAACAAGAAAGAAGAAACAACATTGCAAAATCTATGGGACATGACCAAAGCATATCTCCAAGGATTAACAGTAGGATATGTGGCACGAAGAAATAAGAAAAAGAGAAAACAACATTCCATACTGCAGGACGAACTTAAAGAACTGGAAGTAGTATTACAAAAAGAACTCCAGAACGATAAAATTAAAAGGAAAAGAGACTTAGTAAAACAATAAACTTAATGACACAAAAAGAATTGGCTTAAAATGTTAAAATGGCGAAACAAATTTTTTTCGAGCATGCAAATAAACCAGGGAGATGGTTGTCACATGAATTAAAAAAAGAAAAAGAGAAAAAATTAATACAACAATTGCAAGATGAGAATGGGAACCTACACTACTGGACGGAAGATTTTAAAAAAATATTACACAATTTTTTTAAAAAATATTTGCATAGTCAAGAATTGTATTGTATAGTTTTGTATATTTAGTGGGGACTATATAGAGAGGACAGGAGAGCTTGGAGGAACATTGCCCATGGGATCGCGATGGGTCGGACACGACTTTGCAACTAACAACAACATAGTCAAGAAGGTATAAAGGAGAGGGATCTAACTACAATACTGGCCACAAAGAGAAAGATGCTGAACGACAAAATAACCATGATGGAATTAACGGAGGTGGTTAAAAAACAAAAAAATAATAAAACACCAGGACCCGACGGGCTCCCAGTGGAACTGTACAAAATCATACAAGGACCACTTGAGATGCTAATGCTGGAGCTACATAACGAAGTACTAGTGGATGCCAAATTACAAAAATCATGGACAGAGGCATATATTATATTAATTCCAAAAGAGGACACCGACCACCAGCAGATTAAAAACTATAGGTCCATCTCATTATTGAATGCCGACTATAAAATATTTGCTACTATAATTGCAGAAAGGTTAAAAAAATTATTAAATGAAATCATCCACCCAAACCAAAACGGATTTCTGCTAGAAAGGCAATTGAGAAATAATACTAGAATGATTATGAACGTTCTGGAATTTTATGAAGCCCACCCAGAGAAACAAGTTGCATTGATATTTTTAGATGTGCAAAAAGCATTTGATAATTTAAATTAGCAGTTTCTTATTCAACAATTAAAATTTATGAATTTTGGGGGGAAATTTGTGGGAATGATAAGTGCAATATATAGCAAAAGTGTTACTAAATGGGGAGATAACAGAAAAATTCTATATAGCATAAGGTGTAAAACAGGGATGCCCCTTGTCACCTCTACTATTCATTTTATCTTTAGAAGTACTATTAACAAATATTAGACAAGAACAAGAAATAAAAGGCTTAAAAATAAAAAAAGAAGAATATAAAATTCAGTCATTCGGGGATGACCTAGTATTTATTATAGAGGAGCCTTTAGAAACAGGAACAAATTAGTACAAGAAATAGAAAAATTTGGTAAGGTGGCAGGGCTTAAAATAAACAAAGAAAAGACAAAGATAATAATCAAGAGTGTTACCAATAGCCGAAAAAAGGAATTAGAGGGGGTTCCGGAAATACAAATAACCAAGAAAGTTAAATATCTGGGAATTTGGCTGATGGCAAAATGTTCATCAATTAAAGAGGATAACTACAATAAACTACTCCAACAAGTAAAAAAAGTTTTGGATAATTGGGGAAAATTACAACTATCATTAATTGGAAGAATAGCCACAATCAAAATGAATATATTACCAAAAAAATTATTTCTATTTCAAACAATACCAATAAAATTAGGAAAGAAATTTTTTGAAGAGTTAAATAAAGTAACAACAAAATTTGTTTGGCTAGGGAAAAACCCCCGAATAAAACTAAAACTATTACAAGACATCAGAAACAAGGGCGGATTTGGACTCTCTGATTGGGAACTATATTACCATGCAGTGGCAGTGACATGGATAAAGGACTAGGTAAAACTAAAAAATAAAAGGATATTGACAATAGAGGGTCACGATTTACAATTAGGCTGGCATGCATTTATCTGGGAGGGGAAAAATAAAACACATACTTATTTCCAGAGATACCAAGTCAGAGAAGCCCTCTTACATGTATGTGGGAAAATAAAGAAAAATCATTATATTAAAATACCATTTGGCTATCAACTATGGAGGTATTGATATACCCTAATGTATTGGACTTAGAAAAAATAGTAAGATATAAAGACCTATCTCTCTTACCCTCACTCCTACTCTAATTTCCCTTCCCTTCCTTCATCCCTCTCTATTGCTATATCCTTTTATGCATATGGACTACTCAGAGGGCTGAAAAAGTTATTTTTGTTAAGAATGCTACAATGGGCATAAATGATGACCAGTCATAATTGCGAAGACCGGTCAGAAATCACTTTTTTCAGCCCTCTGGGTAGTCCTTTTGTGCACAGGGACTACTCAGAGGGCTGAAAAAGTTATTTTTGATTGGTCCTCACACTTTTGACCAGTCCTCGAATTTATGACTGTCCTCACATTTTACGTTTTTTGCCCTATCTTATCACCATGTTGAAGAGAAGCAGTTGTGAAATGAGTGACATGGTTGTTAAGAATGCTGCACAGGCATTACTGTGAGGATGGTCATAAGTGTGAGGACCAGTCAAAAGTGCGAGGATCTGTCAGAAATGACTTTTTTCAACCCTCTGAGTAGTCCCTATACACATAGCCATGGCCACCCGGTCACATGACCAGCTAGTCAAGCCCACCCAGTCACATGACCTCCAAGCCACACCCACAAAATAAGCCACACCCACAGAACCGGTAGTAAAAAAAATTAGAACCCACCCCTGGTTGGGGGTCACCACAACATGAGGAACTGTATTAAAGCGTCGCGGCATTAGGAAGGTTGAGAACCACTGTATTAGATGATCAAGGGAAATTAAAAACAAATCAAGAATTAAAATACCAAGGAATAGATATAGATTGGTGGCCGTATATGCAAATTCAGACAAAATATTAAAAAGATCTAGAAAACTATGGTTTTTATAAGGAACAATAAGAGTTTTATAAAATAGTACAGGAGACTGAGGAAAAAATGATAACGAAAGCATACAACTATTTCTTGAGATTCAAAATGAAAGAAGAAATGGTCAAAGACTATGATAATTTGGGCAAAGAACTTTGGATATACCATTGAATTAGAATATTGGGAAAAATTGTGGGAAGAAAATTATAAACAATGTCAGCAACATATAAAGAAAATTTATATAAAATGTTTTATCATTGGCATTTACCCCCAGCAAGATTGCCAAAAATGTTCCCAAATAGATCAGCAGACTGCTGGAAATGCAAGCACAACCAGGGTACATTTTTTCATATGTGATGGACATGTCCTGAAGCCAAGAAATACTAGACTAAAATAAGAAGATGGTTAGAGGAAATTACGAAACAACAGATTGACTTAAAACTGGAATTATTTCCATTAGGTATAATAAAGAGGAAATTATTTTAAGAAAATTTGATATATTATATTGCACATGACTGCAGCCAGAATTACCTATGCGCAAAACTGGAAAAAACAGAGCAGTCCTTCTGATGGAATGGTGATAAAAAAGGTGCTAGAATGCGCGGAGATGGACAGGCTAACAATGGAAATAAAAGAAAGAGGAGAAACGGATTATAATTTGATTTGGGACATATGGTATAATTGGTTAGAGAATAGAAGTAAAGCATAAGAACATAAAGATAATCTAAGAAGTATTGTTAAATTAAAAGTTAAAATGTATAGTTACGAATAATGATATATAGAACAGATATGTATTTAAAGGGTAAGGAAGAACAATGAAAATAACTGATACGTATTACGAGTGATACTGGTACTGGAGCGCTGTAAAGATTGAAAATGTGATATAAAATGAAGAAAAATGTTCAATAAAAATAAAAAATAAAAAAACCCGAGGCATATGATCCTTTCAACTTTTTCTAGTGGTATTCCTTCCAAATTTATCGGTGGTAAATTAATGGGTTGTTTGCTGACAACCATGGTCTTGGTTTTTGAGGTGTTATGCTTCAAGCCATATTTTTCAGATATTTATAAGACTGTTGATAAGGAGCTGAAGGTCTTCATGCTTACTGACAAGCAGAACTGTATCATCAGCATATCTTAAATTGTTGATCTAAACACCATTTACTTTCAGGCCAGCGTCAGTGCTTTCCAGTGCTTCGTTGAAAATTGACTCAGAGTAGATATTAAACAACAGCGGAGACAGAATACAGCCCTGTGTGACCCTTCTTGGTATTTCTGCATCATCTGAGTATTTTTGGCTTAGTCTCACATTTGCTACCTGATGCCAATATACATTCTTTATAATTCTGATGTCTTTGTTATCTAGTCCCACTTGTTTCAGAATTTGTAATAGTTTGCTGTGTCTCATTTTATCAAATATCAACAGTAGAGACCTTCAAATTTCTAGGTTCTATCATATCTCAAGACCTAAAATGGACACCTAACATCAAAAATGTCATCAGAAAAGCACATCAGAGAATGTTCTTTCTGCGCCAACTCGGAAAGCTCAAATTGTCCAAGGAGCTGCTGATACAGTTCTATAGAGGAACTATTGAGTCTGTCATCTGCACCTCTATAACTGTCTGGTTTGGCTCTGCAACCCGACAAACCCAGACTTCAGAGAATAATTAGAACTGCAGAAAAAACCATTACTACCAACATGCCCTCCATTGAGGACCTGTATACTGCATGAGTCAAAAAGAGGACTGTGAAAATATTTACAGACCCCTTGCATCCTGGACATAAATTGTTTCAACTCCTACCTTCAAAACGACACTATAGAGCACTGCACACCAAGAAACTAGATACAAGAACAGTTTTTCCCCGAACGCCATCACTCTGCTAAACAAATAATTCCCTCAACATTGTCAAACTATTCACATTAGCCTGCATCACTATTGCTATTGGTCTTCTCATCCTCCCACTTGTGACTGCATGACTGTAACTTTGTTGCTTGTATCTTTGCAATTTATATTTATATTGATTGTTTCCTAGTATGATTTCATTGCTTATTGTACCGTATGACTGTCACTGGGTGTTGTGCCCTGTGATTCTTGACGAGTGTATCTTGTCTTTTTATGTACACTGGGAGCATATGCACCAAAGACAAATTCCTTGTATGTCCAATCACACTTGGCCAATAAAGAATTCTATTCTATTCTATTCTATTCTATTCTATTCTATTCTATTCTATTCTATTCTATTCTATTCTATTCTATTCTAAATGCTTTTTCAAAATCGATGAAGCACATGTAAAGACTGTGATTGACATCTCTGCAGCGCTGTACAAGAACTTGAATGCTGAATAGGGCATCTGGTGTACCAAGATTGTTTTTGAAACCAAATTGTGTGTTATTTAGACACTCCTCAATTTTGTTGTATATTCTTGTATGAATTATTCTCAGGAATATTTTCAGGGCATGACTCATTAAGCTTATTGTTCTGTATTCAGTACACTTCTTTGCATTTTTTGGGGGGGGATTGTAACAAATCCTACTGTGGGAAATTGGGAGGGGGGATTGCATAGAGAAGAAGATATGTAGTCACAATAAAATTCTATATAGAAAGTCAAGGCCATGGGGCCCTGATGTCCTCTCACATGACCCTCATGTAGATGTTAAAGACCATAGGGATAAAATTGGAACTTTGAAGGACTTAACCACCATGAGACAACAAAGTATCCCCTTACTTGGAATCCAAACATCCAAGTAAGAGTGGAACCACCATAGTATAGTGTCTACCTATCCCAATTCTGGTACTCTGCCCTTTCCAGCAGAATATTATGGTGAGTGGTATAGAAAATCACTGAGAGGAAGTCAGCTGACGTTGTGGCAACACAGACGGGAATTTCTGAGCTCCAGAAACTCCCGCCGATAGCCCCGATCCCAGACGGTCCCTTCAGGACCCTGCAGTCTAGTTTTGACTGCGGTAGTGAAGAGCACACCCCTGAGATCTCAGGGGAACTGCAAACCCCCTGATTGATCCAGGGAAAGCTCTTTTTCCGGTGTCGGGGTAGCAGCCATTAATGGCTGCCAAGGCTGGGGCAGCTTGAAGAGCGAGAGAAAGTGACAGCGTATCAGATCAGTGAGAGCTTTTAATTTTAAAAAATACAGAGAACACCCTGAGGGCAAATGGTTTTGAAGATTGCATCTAAGATGAGATAAGTGGCGAACTTAAAGAAAGAAAGAAAAAAAATCTTTTTACCCTATTCAGCTACTTAGCTAAAGGACTTAATTGTTTAATTGCTTCACTTTCACTATTGACTGAGACCGGGACTGAATTGAAAGAGAGAAGCCTAGCTGAACTTGTAATCTTTGTTTGTTTTTTCTTTTAAAAGAAGAATTGGTGGATATTGGCTGGAGTATTTGATTGGATTTGAATTTTTTTCTTTCTTTATATAACTTTTAAAACTTTTTTTTTTTTTGTAATCTTTGTTAGTAGAAAGACAGGAGAGTGTACTGCCATCTGCTGGAGAAACTTGTTTTTATGTTTATTCAAGTTGACAGCTAAGAGCTATAGTATAGATAAAACAAAGAGGCTGTATGTGAAGTTGATAAGACCTGTGAATAGTTGGAGAATGTAGTTTATCTGCACTGTTTAAACAGGTGCTTTGGCTGGTTCTTATGGAAACAGAAGCCTCGAAATAATATTCAAGGCCACTGTGCTCTGTAGAGCTGCTACTTACTTTTTTTTTCTGAATTATTGCTCTCAATATTGTGACTTGACTAAAGTATCACTCTGAATGCTTTCTCTTTTTTCCCTTTGATTTTCATATTTTTGAGCTTTCTCTCCTCTTTTATTTTCTGCCCCTTCTCACAATTTGGTTATAATCGTATTGGATTAAGGTAATCAAGTACCTGAAGAACTACTGGTTTTTGTTTTTGGTTTTGTAATTGGTACCCTTATTTTTATTTTTTATTCTTTTGGCTTTTCATGGTTTATTTTTCTTTTTTACCTCTTTTTGCTGGATCCCCCCCCCCTTTTTTTTTCTCTTTTCCTTTTTAATATCTAAAAGATTGCAGTTTGGAAGAACCAGAAGAGTTTGATTTGATCAATTTTTTTTTTC
This sequence comes from Pantherophis guttatus, assembly GCF_059756535.1. Lineage (NCBI taxonomy): Eukaryota > Metazoa > Chordata > Lepidosauria > Squamata > Colubridae > Pantherophis > Pantherophis guttatus. Next base: position 78,416,584 of record NC_142066.1, read on the forward strand.
TGTTCCTGTTTTTTCCTCCTTTATTTTTCCCCCCTTTTTTCTCCCTATTTTTTTGGATTTTTTTTTCTTTTCTTTTTTTTTCCTTTTTCCCTTTTTTCTCCATTTGATTGGATTACAAAATGAGCAGAAAAGTAGCAACAGTGGGATCTGCTGCAACTACGCCTGCATCATCACCATCTGGTGGGCAAAGATCTATCCAGACAATGTTGCAACAAGAAAAAGACAAAGATAAAGAATCACCAATACAAACAATTCTACAAACGGTACAAAGAAAGGAACAACAACTGACTAAAGTGGAACAACAACTATCTAAGACGGATGAAAAAGTCCAAAGAATGGAACAACAGCTACTTAAGACAGATGAAAAAGTGGACAATATTCAGCAAACAATGGTGAATTATGAAGAGAGACTGTCAAAATTAGAGAAGAAGGAAGACCAAAAGGAAGAGAAAATAAAAGAAATTGAGAATAGATTGGGGGACATGGAATTAGAAGCAAGTGGATTAATCGGATGGGAAATAGAAAAAGCAGAATTTTATTTAAGATTTCAAAATGTGGAAGAAGAAAAAGGAGAAAATCTTGCAGATGTGATGATTGGGTTGCTGTCTGAAGCCTTAGAAATTACTAAAAGAGAAGATGATGGAAGGAGTTGACAAGATTTATCGAGTTTACACTAGATATGCAATACGTAATAAACTCCCAAGAGAGGTACATATAAGATTTACTGAGAAATCTATTAAAGCACAAATTCTTCAAGCAGCAAGAGAAAAAAAACTTGAAATATAAAGAAAAAGAAGTGGTGGTTTTGAGACAAATACCGAGGAAAGTAAGAGAGCTGAGAAGAGAGTACCAGTTTTTGACAAAAATCTTGATGCAAAAAGGAATTAACTACAGATGGTTGACCCCAGAAGGACTAACTTTTGTATGGCAACTTCAAAGATACAGACTGAACACAATTGATAAAGCAAGAGCTTTCTATGATCAATTTCTTAGAGAAAAAGAAAAGGTTCAAATTGCATTTGAAATCCAACCTGTAGTCCCAATAAAATTTACAGAGGAAGAGTTGGCAATGCTCGAGTCGACAGAGGGAGCAGTTGGGGGAGCTATTCAACAAAAGGAACAATGTGAAGTAAGATCTACTAGAGCAATAAAACCTACATATAAAGTATGAATATGGAAAAAAGGAAACTAATTTCAATAAATATAAATGGACTTAATTCGGCTATTAAAAGAAAGAAAATATTCCACAAATTAGAGAAACTAAAAGGTGATATAATTTGCTTACAAGAAGTACATATTAAAAAACAATATGAACACTTATTGACACAACCAAAACTTGGGAAAATCTTTTTATCCTATCACAAAGTAAAAAAAGAGGAGTTGTATTATATATTAAAAATGTAATAGTGGCGTAACAAAAATATTCAGACTTAGAAGGTAGAATTTTGATGGTTGAAATAATTGATAACAACACGAAAATTCTTTTAAGAGCAATATATGCTCCCAATGAAAATCAAAGTGACTTTTATAGAAGATTACATAATAAAATAATAGAAATGGAATATTTTTATTTATTTTATTTTTATTTTATTAGATTTATATACCGCCCTACTCCCGAAGGACTCAGGGCGGTGAACAGCCAAAGAATAAAAACACAGAGATTACAAAATTTAAAAGACAGTATAAAACCACATTAAATAATTTGGCCCGGGACAAATTAAAAACACCCCCAATGGTTAAGACAAATTTAAAATTTACAATTTAAAAAGGGAAAGTTAGGCCAGGCCAGCCTGTTGAAATAGAAAGGTCTTGAGGGCACGGCAGAAGGTGCGTAGATCCGGAATCCTCCGTATCTCCGGGGGGAGCTCATTCCAGATAGCAGGTGCCCCCACAAAGAAGGCTCTCCCCTGGGGGCCGCCAGTCAGCACTGTTTGGCCGACGGCACCCTGAGGAGCCCCTCTCTATGAGAGCGTACTGGCCGGTGAGAGGCTACTGGTGGCAGCAGGCGGTCCCATAAGTATCCAGGTCCTAAGCCATGGAGCGCTCTAAGGTGGTAACCAAAACCTTGAAACGCACCTGGAAGACCACTGGGAGCCAGTGCAGCTCGCGCAGGAGAGGTGTTACATGGGACCGCCCTGTTGCTCCCATAACAACCGTGCGGCCGCACTCTGCACCAGTTGGAGCCTCCGGGTGCTCCTCAAGGGGAGCCCCATGTAGAGAGCATTACAGTAGTCCAGGCGGGAAGTGACGAGGGCATGAGTGATCATGCATAAGGAGTGCCGATCTAGAAAGGGACACAATTGGCGGATTAGGCGAACCTGATAAAAAGTCCACCCGGCCACAGCCGTCAAATGCTCTTCTAAAGACAGCCGTGAATCCAGGAGGACACCCAAGTTGCGAACCCTCTCCGTGGGGGCCAACGACTCACCCCCAATAGTCAGTGATGGCACCAACTGACTATATCAGGACGCCGGAAACCACAGCCACTTGGTCTTGGATGGGTTGAGCCTGAGTCTGTTTCTCCCCATCCAAATCCGCATGGCCTCCAGGCACCGGGACATCACTTCAAGGGCATCATTTGGGTGGTCCGGGGTGGAGATGTACAGCTGAGTGTCATCAACGTACTGATGGTACTTTACCCCAAAACCACGGATGATCTCGCCCAGGGGCTTCACATAAATGTTGAACAGAAGGGGCAAGAGGACCGACCCTTGTGGCACTCCACATATAAGGCACCTCGGGGTCGACCTCTGCCCCCCTGCCAACACAGACTGCAACCGATCAGAGAGAAAGGAGGAGAACCACTGCAACACAGTGGTCCCCACCCCTAACTCTTCCAACTGGTGCAGCATGATACCATGGTCGATGGTATCAAAAGCCGCTGAGAGGTCTAACAGGACCAGGACAGAGGAGCAACCCCTGTCCCGAGCCCTCCAGAGATCATCAACCAATACGACCAATGATGTTTCCATGCTGTACCCAGGCCTGAAGCCCGACTGGAATGGATCCAGATAAATATGATAATATATGTATGATGGGGGACTTTAATGGAATTGTGGATGAAAGTTTGGATTATAAAACGAATAAGGCAAAATATACTAGAAAGATATTACCAAGATTCTTTTTTAAGATGATGGAGGAAATAAATATGAAAGATACATGGAGACAAAAAAATAGAGAAAACAAACAATATACCTTCTACTCTGACAGACATTTATCTTGGTCCAGATTAGATATGAGATGGACAACAATGGATTTGTTGTTTAATATAGATTATGTGGAAATAGAAACTAATTTATGGGCGGACCATAATCCTGTGATAATAACCTGGAAAGGACGAACAAGAGGATCTAGATGGACTTTATATAATACAATATTAAAAGAGTAAGATTTTGTGTAGAAAATGGAAAGAGATCTGGCTTTCTTTTTTAAAGAGAATAAGAAAGAAGAAATATCGATACAAAACCGCTAGGATACAATGAAGGCATATGCCAGAGGAATAATTATAGATTACACAAGGAAAAGGAATGCAAAAAAAAGTCTAACTTCGAAATTATTAACAGATGATTATAAACGGTTTGAAAAGGAACTCCAGAAAGATCCACATAAGAAGAATATTAAAATCAAAATGGATACAATAAAGCATAAAATGGATCTACTGGAGAAAGAAGAATTAGCTCAAAAATTAAGAAGTGCCAAACAAAACTACTTCAAAAATGCGAATAAACCAGGCAGATGGTTAGCTTATAAATTGAAAAACGACAGAGAATCAAAGAAAATAACACATTTAATCGATGCACAAGGGCAAAGTAAATTTGGAAAAAAGGAGATGGGGAAGATAATACAAGAGTTTTATAGACAACTATATAAAACAGAGACGATGGGGGGAAAAGTGCTAAAGTATCTACAAGAAGCAAAACTACCTCGGATTTGTAAAGATGTGGGGGAGATGTTGGAAAGAAACATAATGATGATGGAGTTAACAGAAGCAATCAAGAAACAAAAGAATGGAAAGGCGCCAGGGCCAGACGGTCTACCAGCTGAATACTACAGGACGCTACAAGAATCCTTGACCCTTCCACTATTGGAGGTGATGAATGAAGTGATGACAAAGAAGGAAATACCTAAATCATGGACTGAGGCGTATATTACATTGATTAATAAAGAAGACACAGACCCACAACAAATCAAAAACTACAGGCTTATATCCTTGCTAAATTCGGACTACAACATTTTTGCTTCAATACTGGCAGAGAGACTTAAGAGATATTTGAACAACTTTATACATGTGGATCAAAATGGATTCCTACCAAAAAGACAAATTAGAGATAATATAAGAATAATTTTGGATACTTTAGAGTATTATGAAGCACATCCTGAAAAACAGATGGCTTTGGTATTTCTAGATGCACAAAAAGCTTTTGATAACATCAATTGGCAATTTATGATACTTCAAATGGAAAAGATGGGCTTTGGGAGGAAATTTATACAGGCAATTGAAGCTATCTATTTTAAACAGACGGCAAAAGTAATGATAAATGGAGAACTGACTGATTCCATTGAAATAGAAAAAGGCACTAGACAAGGATGCCCGCTGTCCCCATTGTTATTTATATTGACTTTAGAAGTTTTAAATAGATGTATCAGAGAAGAAAAAGAGATAAAAGGCCCGAAAAGAAGAATATAAACTCCAAGCCTTTGCAGATGATCTGGTCTTTATCATTGAAGAACCATTAACAACAATAAATAAATTGATAAAAACTGTTGGACTATTTGGCAAAGTAGCTGGCTTGAAAATTAATAAAGATAAAACAAAGATAATGACTAGAAATATGTTGAAAAAGCAAAAAGAAGAACTGATGGAGGTTTCAAAAATGCAGGTTACAAACGAAGTACAATATTTGGGGATATATTTAACACCAAGGTGTAGTGCACTGAAAGAAAATAACTACAATAAGCTTAAACAACAGATAGGGCAAGACTTGGTGAAATGGGGTAATTTGCAGTTATCTTTGATTGGTAGGATCTCAACTATTAAGATGAATATTTTACCTAGAATTTTGTACCTATTTCAGACAATTCCAAACAAGTTGGGTAAGGATTTTTTTGTAGATTTAAACAAAATGATATTGAAATATATTTGGCAAGGAAAACAGGTGAGAATAAAATTAAAATTGTTACAAGATGCTAAAGCTAGGGGTGGTTTTGGTTTGCCTAATTTTGAATTGTATTATCAAGCAGCAAGTTTAATGTGGACTAAAGAATGGATAACTTTGAGAAATTCCAGATTATTGAATTTGGAAGGACATGATTTGTTGATGGGGTGACACGCCTTTTTATGGTACAAAGGCACAAAAACACAAGGGTATTTTAGAAGACATCAGATACGTGAAGCTTTATGGTTGAATTGGGAGAAGGTCAAGAAATATTATTTGAAGATTCCAACCTGTTCTGTCCCCGTTCCAGTCACGCACCCCCACAGACGGCCCGGAGTTAATAAGCCACATGACAAAATTCTTTGAAAATAAAGCTGGCAGCAACCCAGTGGCTAGCTGCCAATTCAGACTTTACTCACTCAAAACAAAGATTAGCCTGCCAGCATTCCGATAAAACAGGCAGAGTTTTCAACAATACCAGGATTAATCCAAATGCAGTCCGATAAAGCAGGCAAAGTCCAGTAATGCAGAAATCATGGATTAGTTCTAGTTTTTGCTCGTCACAAACTGAACCGGCCACCACACCCACATTTATACCCTGTGGGGTGTGGTCCAGTGACTCAGCTAATCTTTGGCACGCCTTCCCCTCTGCTGTGCACGCTTCTCCCTGCGCCTCTGTCAAGGGTCCAGCCAGCACTTATCTTCCTCATCGCTGTCCACCTGTGGCTGCGGGGACGTGCTTGGCTCTGAGCCTATCGTTTGGCCTTCGGTGTCCTTCGGAGGCATTGCCAGAGAGGAGGGTCCTGGAGAGGGAGGCCTTGCCAATTCCTCTCCGTCACTCTCAGAGTCTGCATCTGTCGATAGCCCAGGCTCAGGCAATGGAGCCACAACACTACCTGGATATCTACAATTGAAGCTTTTTCATATTCAGTAATATTCAAAAGGGAACAAACTATTAGGTATAGTGAATTGTTGGATGAAAAGTGTGAACTTAAATTAAAGCAGGAATTAGAAGATCAGGGATATAAGATGGACTGGTTTTCATATATGCAAATATTTTCTAGATTTTTCATTTTTTCGTTTTATTTGATTTATATACCGCCCTACTCCTGAAGGACTCAGGGCGGTGAACAGCCACAGATAAAACACATAAATACAAAATTTAAAAGCAAAGTAAAACCGAATTAAACAATTTGGCCCAAGACAGATTTAAAACACCCCAATAATTTAAAACAGATTAAAATTTACATTTTAAAAAGGGAAAAAGGGAAAAGGTTAGGTCAAGCCAGCCTGATGGAATAAAAAGGTCTTTTCTTTTTTTTAAATAGTTTTTATTGAATATAAATATTAAAAACGACATACATAACATATACACAACAAACATTTATACAACATATACACAAAAAGAGTGTAATTTCTTCTTAAGCATTTTTTCAGAGTGACGTTCTACAATTCTACTTATAATATATTCCTTCACCTCTCTTTAATCTAATAATATTTTTTATTACATATATATGTATCAATCGGTAATATATCCCCTATATTTTTTGTATATTTCTATTTTTTAACCAATTATACCAATTATTCCATATTTTATAATAGTCTGATTCTTCTTTTTCTTGTAATTCTTAAAAGATCTTAAGAGCACGGCAGAAGGTGTGCAGATCCGAGATCCTCCGTATCTCTGGGGGGACTCATTCCAGATAGTGGAATGAGCTCTGTGCCCCCACAGAGAAGGCTCTCCCCCTGGGGGCTGCCAGTCAACATTGTTTGGCCGAGGGCACCCGGAGGAGCCCCTCTCTATGAGAGCATACCAGCCGGTGGGAGGCTATTGGTGGCAGCAGGCGGTCCCGTAGGTAACCAGGTCCTAAGCCATGGAGTGCCCTAAAGGCGGTAACCAAAACTTGAAGCGCACCCAGAAGACCACCGGGAGCCAGTGCAGCTCCCATAACTACCTGCACGGCCGCACTCTGTGCCGGTTGGAGCCTCCGGGTGCTCCTCAAGGGGAGCCCCATGTAGAGAGCGTTGCAATAGTCCAGGCGGGAAGTGACGAGGGCATGAGTGACCATGAGTAAGGAGTCCCGATCCAGAAAGGGACACAACTGGCAAATCAAGTGAACCTGATGAAAAATCCTCCCAGTCACAGCCATCAAATGCTCTTCTAAAGACAGCCGTGAATCCAGGAGGATGCCCAAGTTGCGAGCCCTCTCCGTGGGGGCCAACGATTCACCCCCAATAGTCAGTGATGGCACCAACTGACTATATCGGGACTTCAGAAACCACAGCCACTCGGTCTTGGATGGGTTGAGCCTGAGCCTGTTTCTCCCCATCCAGATCCGCACGGCCTCCAGGCACCGGGATATCACTTCAAGGGCATCGTTGGGGTGGTCCGGGCTGGAGATGTACAGCTGAGTGTCGTCAGCGTACTGGTGGTACTTCACCCCAAAACCACGGATGAGCAACCCCTGTCCCGAGCCCTCCAGAGATCATCAACCAACGCGACCAATGCCGTTTCCGTGATGTACCCAGGCCTGAAGCCCGACTGGAACGGATCCAGATACGTTGTTTCATCCAGGTGCTGGGGAAGCTGTCGCGCAACCACACTCTCAACAACCTTCACCACAAAGCGAAGGTTGGAGACCGGACGATAATTTGCCAAGACTGCCGGGTCCAGGGAAGGCTTCTTGAGGAGAGGCCTCACCACTGCCTCTTTCAAGGCAACGGGGAAGTCACCCTCACCCAATGAAGCATTTATAATCCCCTGGAGCGAGCCTCGCGTCACCTCCCGGGAAGCCAGCACTAACCAGGAGGGACACGGGTCCAACAAACATGTGGTCGCGTTCAGTCTGCCGAGAATCCTGTCCAGTCATCAGGAGTCACAGGATCAAACTCATCCCAGATAACATTCTCAAGACCTGCCTCAGTCATCCCCCCTGAAACTACCCAGTCGGAGTTCAGGTCTTCCTGAATCTGAGTGATTTTGTCATACAGATACTGTATAAAGTCCTCAGCTCTACCCTCCAAGGGGTCCTCCCACACTCCCTGGTGGAGCAGGGAGCGGGTCACCCTAAACAGGGCGGCTGGGCGGTTATCTGATGACGCAATAAGAGCAGCAATATAATTACATTTTTTTGCTTTTATCACCACTAGGTAATTCTTAATATGAGATCTTACCAGTGTCCGGTCGGATTCAGAAAGACTGGCCCTCCAACTGCTCTCTAGGCGTCTTTTCTGGCGCTTCATCTCCCTTAGCTCCTCAGTAAACCAAGGAGCCAGATGAGATCGGCACTGGGTCAGAGGCCACAAAGGCATGACCCGATCCAGAGCTCCAGCAGCCGCCCTATCCCAGGTGGCCACTAGGTCTCCAGCCGAGGCGTGTGCCAGAGCCTCAGGGAATGGCCCAAGCTCCATCTGGAACCTGTCAGGCTCCATCAGGCACCTGGGGCGGAACCATCTTACTGGCTTCACCTCCCTGAAGCAGGGTGCAGCGGTTCGAAGGTCAAGGTGAAGGAGGGAGTGATCCGACCATGACAAGGGCTCGGTGACTATATCCCCTATCTCAAGATCACTCAACCATTGTCCAGAGACAAAAACCAGGTCCAGTGTGTTTCCCCCCCGTGTGGGTAGGGCCATGAATTAACTGGGTCAGGTCCATAGCTGCCATGGAAGCCATGAACTCCCAAGCCACCTCAGATGTCTCACCCACGGACGGCAGGTTGAAATCCCCCATGACCATAAGTCTAGGGGTGTCAACCGCCACCACGGTGATGACGTTGAGTAGCTCGGGCAGGGCTGCTGCCACCTGGCAGGGAGGCAAGTATGTGATCAGCAAACCCATCTGTACCCCATGACCCCACTTCACAAGGAGGGACTCATAGCCGGCCATTTGAGGAACAGTGGTCTCCCTTGGTCTAAGACTTTCTTTAATAATAACCGCTACCCCCCCCCGCCCCTTCCCTGTGACCTCGGCTGATGAAATGCATGGAAACCTGGTGGGCACATTTCAACAAGGGGAACCCCCACCTCCTGGCCCAACCAGGTCTCCGTAATACCTGCCAGGTCCGCTCCCCCTTCCTGAACAAGATCACAAATGATGGGGGCTTTATTTACTACAGACCTGGCATTGTACAACATCAGCCGAAGGCCCGGGCCCTGAGGGTCTGTGCAACCTGGGGAACGAGTGGAGCCTTGGGGGCCGGAGCGCACTACCACTTGTAGACAGCGAGCACGCGCTCCCCTAACATGATATGGCCCCCTGCTCCCGCTGTATCTGCCCCTCCCACCCATTGTATTGATGTTCAAAACACTATCCGGATAAGCTCTAACCCCCCACTCGACCCCGGGTCCCCCAACCCCCACACCGTGCTTCACAGCCAGACCTGACCCTTCCCTCAGTGGATTATCCCCCAGACCCACAGCCCGAATACTAATCCAGCCCTCCCCCCACACCCAGAACCCCTTAAAAGTTTAAAAAATTGTATAAAAAACTCCTCAACCCCCTAGTTTTCACATGCCACCTCTCTAGGTCCCAAAACCCGTCCTTGAGGTAGGCCCTCGATAGTGAGGAGGGCCACATCTGCGAGAGGGGGGAATCTCGCAGCGCAAGAAGATCCAGTGTCGTATACATCTCCGAGAAGAGATCGAGAAGATCTCAAACAAGAAGGTTTTTATAATGTCTTGACCAATTTAGATAAGATTTTAATGGGCTCTGATGATCATATAATTAAAAAGTTGTATGGATATTTGTTAGAAGTAAAACTGGAAGAAGAACAAGTTAAAGAATCAATGATAGCATGGGAGAAAAATTTTGGTTATGGTATTGATTTAGAGAAATGGCAAAAATTGTGGTCATATAATTATAAAATGACAATGTCTACAGCATATAAAGAGAATTTGTATAAGATGTTTTACAGGTGGTATTTACCCCCGACGAAGATAGCCAGAATGTTCCAGAATAAATCAGAGAAGTGTTGGAAGTGTCATCAGACTCCAGGATCCTATTACCACATGTGGTGGACATGTGGAGATGCAAAGAGATATTGGACCAAGATACACACGTGGTTGGAAAAAATGACTAAGAGACATATTGATTTTAAACCAGAGATATTTTTATTGGGAATCTTACCAGAGATAAACAATAAAGAACTGAAATATTTAATTGTGAACCTTTTAACAGCAGCTAGAATTGTATTTGCAAAAAATTGGAAAGGAGAAAAGACACCTACTGATGAAGAAATTATTAAGAAAATGGTGGACTGTGTTGAAATGAGTAAATTGACATTTGAAATAAGAGAACAGGAAGATAAACTATTATTTGATATGGGATTTATTTTATCAATGGATGGACAATAAAAAATGGAGATAAATATGAAATATGTGGATGCTGAGATAAATTAAGTGGATTTTTCTTTTTCTATTTTTTATATGAAAATAACTTTGGGATGTATAGTGATATTTTGAAGAGAGGAGGGAGCACAAAAGGATGCAAACCGATCAATATACTGTCTGTAACTGTTTGGAATGATGATGTTTTTATGTTTTACTTTTGTTTTAAAATAAAAAAATGATTGCAAAAAAAAAAAAGAAAGAAAGAAAAGAAAATCACTGAGAGGAATCAGGAAAAAACCCAAGGCACTTACATTTCCCCTGTCTTTTTCCTGTTGTAGGTTATTCTACAGAGCAAAGCAGAACAAAGTATTTTCTGTTCCACAACCAGGCCTGAAAGCAGATTAAAATGAATTTAGAAAATCAGTTTCATACACACATCCTGGCATAGATTGGCCACCATCTGCTCTGGCACCTTCCCTAGGAAGGGAATACTGGCTATTGGTTAATACTTATTTTCATCCCCTCCTTTCATCCTTGATTTATATCCAGATAATTGGAGATCTAGGATAATATCAGAGGACTGAAGAGAAAAGGGCATACATAGTCAAGGCACTAGTGAGCAGAGTTGTATCCTAAATATAAGATTGTTGAACTATCAAATTTTCAGGTATCCTTGGATCACAATCTTGCTGAATGTTGATCATGCTTATTGTTACAAATATGCATAACAAAAACTTTGTATTCTGAGATCATGGAATAATAAAAGAGTGAAAAAATATTTGTATTCTTCAGAGATAGGATTAAAAGCTCACACAAATGGTAAATGATGCTCACACCTTTCTCATACCAGCTGCAATAATCTGTATTATTTCATCTGATTCAATATGACCAAAATTGGAAAGCTATTTTAATGCTCTAACTATTCTTGAAGCCATAGTAATACTAATCCATAATATACTCCCAAGAAAATACAGGGGTTTTTGTGCTTGATTTGTATTTTATTTGAACATGCAAATGGTCCTCATAGAGTTTTTTATTGAAGCAAGCAGAGGAATAGAGATATTTCCGACAAAAATGTAGAATTTTACAGCCCACTTCATACCCAACAAAATATGCTTCAGATTTCCTTACCCCTACTGGGAAGCAGTGTTCCAGGAACAAAAACATTTTTCAAACCTTGTTATAAAGTTGTCATTTGAAACTAGTAAAACAGTATTTACTTACAGAAAGAATGATGGTAATTTATTATAGCCTGAAGTGGTTGAAACAAAATACTTTGGACATATCAAAAGAAGAAGAAGACAGAACTCATGGAAGCATGAAAAGAATGCATTTTATGTATGCAGGAATGATGGCATGTTTAATCCTTTGTTATAATGCTTTGCTCCTCTGTAATACTTTTTCTTCTTCTTAGAATCATCTTTCCAAAATAGAAGATCTGTCTCAGGACTGAAAGGGGAAGATAATAAGCTGTGTATAGGGAGCTGGGAGTCTTTCACTTCCTAAATTTTTCTCTAAGAAATGTATAAGAGAATACTATGTATACTTTTTTTATGTCTATATTATCTTCAGTATTATATATGGATAACAGATTAAGAGCATTGAAGGGAACACAATTACATCCAATGAATAGATGAAGATCATGGTCTTTTTCCATGACCATTTGTAGGACTGATCAAACAACATAACATTCAGACTGAGCCCATTTTTTTTCAAATTTTATTTTAATAGTCCTTTTGGCAAGTGTTTTTGGTAATATGTAAATTTGTATACTATCAGGGATAAACTAAATTTTATATTTAAGAAACAGGTTACAGTACTTGAAAACAAAGTTCATTACTGGGTGCTACTTTTGACTTTTAACTAATTTTGACTAATTTTGTTTTATCTTAGGATATAGGTTTAGCGTACATAAACCATCTATTAGAAAGTGGAGATTATGATTTGGCCGCAAGGTAATGTTTTTAGCTTATTTTTGTGCACATACAAATATATATATTTGATCGTAGTTGCTGAATTTTATATTTTTTGAGTGCCCTTAGTCAGATTAAAAAGTAATTCATAATTCATTTCAAATTATTGCTCTGTTACTTCACAAATGATGAAGTATTTTTAGCATTGAAAATATGATTTATGAATACTTTGCTTGTTTTATATATTTTCTCCTCAGAAAATGTCAGAAGATACTTGGCAAAAACACAAATTTATGGGAATGTGAAGTATATAGATTTAAAGAAATTGGGCAACTTAAGGTTTGTATGATTGAACACTGCTTGCTTGTTACATGTAGAAGTTAATAAATCATATAGTCATTATGTCTTTATTACTTTCCCCAAAAGTAGGCATATTCAAAATTTGCTCTACTATATTTAGGTCTATCTTTATCTGTTTGTTTCATCTGTTATTTTTTCCATGTGAATTGGCTCTGTCTGGATGCTTCTATATTTCTTTAATGCACAATAGGGTACAGTAAGTTTATTAATTGAATTTCAAGAAATAGCATTACATATCTTAGAACCTAAAACTGAAATAAGTTGATATTCATGGCCTAATAAAAAGTTGAAACATGCTATTAATCATTTTTGAAACATGAAACTTAACAAAATATAGTATTTTGGTTCCTTATACAATTTTTTATATATCAAACATGGAAGCTGAATTATGTCCATCTGAGTTTGAGAGAGTTGTAACCTTTCAAGAGTATTTAGTTTTTAGAAGTCTATAAAAGCACAGTAGACACTTATGGTCTCATGATTCAAGAGTTTCTTAATATTCATTAATAATATATTCAGGAATTAATTGTGTTTCAACGTGACAGATTTTGGACCTGTTGTGTACTGCAAGATTAGAAAGAACTCATGTAGTTCGACTACCGGCAGAGCAGATCAGGAACTTTTAAGGGAAATATTAGTTAGCAAGCATCAAAGTTAATAGATTAATAGATGCCAACCATGGCATATTGTTAAAAGGCTGTTACTTCTCAGACAGTAGAAAGCATTTATGAACATTTGTATTGATTGCATATCCATATTCTCACTACGAATTTTATGTCTTCCAATTCAAACTCAATGAACCAAAAGGAGCATATTATTAAGATCTCACAGTAGGTAGTCCTTTTGAGCTGTTAAATTCTGTTCAAGAGTGTGAAAGTATTGCAGAACTGCAGTTTTTCTCATAGCAGCTGCCTTTGTACAGAATTAAAGATGGATGGCAAGACAACAGCACTATTTATGGGGGAAGAGCACGTTAGTAGGCAGATATTTTACCAGATTAGAAGGTAGCCTCTCAGGTTTGCTTGCCTTCCTCTATTTCACTTCATCCTAAAAGTTGCATGGATAAATGGGTGATGTACTATTTCTCCCACCACCACTCCCTTCTATATTTATTTTCAACTTGAGTATAAATATCTAACAACAATGCCTTATGCTATCCAGAAGACTTTTAAATTTAGAAAATCGTTGTAGATTGTCCAAAAAGCTTGTCTGAGAAATTACTGCCTTTTCAAACTGGTAATTGTTGTTGTTGTTGTTCAATTGCTAAGTGATAGCCAACTCTTCGTGGCCCCATGGACTATGTAGCCTACCAGGCCCCTGCCCTCTACTGTCTCCCAAAAAATGCCCAAATTGATGTTCATTGCATCAATGACACTATCTAACCTTCTCATCCTTTGCTGTCCCTTCTCCTTTTGTCTTCAATCTTTCCCAATATCAGTGGGTTTTTTTCTAGTGAGTCATCTCTTCTCATTTGGTGGCCAAAGTATTTGAGCTTCAGCTTCAGTAATTGTTCTTCCAAAGAACATTCAGGATTGATTTTCTTTAGGATTGACTGGTGTGACCTCCTTGAAATCCAAGGGATTTTAAAAAGTCTTCTTCAACACCACAACTCGAAAGCATCAATTCTTCGGTGCTCAACCTTTGGTCGTACTCTCACAGCCATAGAAAACTATTGGGAAAACCATAACTTATCTCTGCTTTTTAATATTCTGTCTAGGTTTGTCATAACTTTCCTCCCAAGGAGCAGGCATCTTTTATTTTTTTTTATTTTTTTAAAAAATATATATATTTTTTTTCAAAACAAGCACACACAAACAAACAAACAATACATTTTTTCTGAACAGAATATTGGCTGAGTCAAAATTTGTACAGCTTTTCGTTTTCTCCAACACAATTTATATATTTCACTTTTTGTCATAATATTCTTTCTCTCTAATTTTTTGTTTTATTTTCCTTTTGTTTCTTCTGGTATATAACCAATATTACCATTCGCCCTAATCTCTAATCTTGGTCAATTTTTCTTCCCCCCCCCATTACTTTTTTCAAATTGAAACCCTTTAATTTAAAGTCAATCATTTTTCTAAAACCTAACCCTAACTCTAAGTCATCTTATTCAAATATTTTCCTATTGCTCCCTTTTCACTTTGGTTTATGATTTATGGTTTATTAAATTTGTATACTGCCCTTCTCCTGAAGGACTCAGGGCGGTGAACAGCCAAGGTTAAAATACATACAGTATAAAAATTAAAATAAATTAAAACAGAATTAAAACAATTTGGCTCCCCTAAATTTTAAAAAGCCTTTACCCATAAAATAGCCCATTAAAATTTTAAGCCAGCCCAGCTTGCTGAAATAAGAAGGTCTTCAAAGCTCAGCGGAAAGTACGGAGGTCCGGGATCAGTCGTATTCCTGGGGGTAGCTCGTTCCAGAGGGTGGGTGCCCCCACAGAGAAGGCTCTCCCCCTGGGGGTCATCAGTTGACATTCCTTGACCGACGGCACCCTGAGGAGACCCTCTCTGTGGGAGCGGATTGGCCGGTGGGAGGTTTTTGGTGGCAGAAGGTGGTCTTGTAAATACCCAGGCCCTAAGCCATGGAGCGCTTTAAAGATGAGAACCAATATCTTGAAGCGCATCCGGAAGACCACTGGGAGCCAGTGCAGCTCATGCAGGAGAGGTGTTACTTTCAGAGGGGATATACCAGTGAACTTCTTATTGCCATTTCCATCAGGCTAGCCAACGTGAGAGAGTAGCTTAGATGGGTCCCCTCTGACTTTGTCGAAATGGCATGGGATTTCTTCCATTTTTGTGAGAGGACAGTGGAATCCAGTATCCGCTTTGAATTGTCTTCTTTTGCTCCAGACTCTTTTGACCATCATACGGAACCCTGCCAGAATTCATCTCCATCTCTGCGGTTTTTAGATGTACTCTGCAGCCGAACTTCTTGTGTTGCGAGATTCCCCCCTCTCGCAGAACTGGCCCTACACACTATCAAGGGCCTACTTTGATGACGGGTCTTGGAACCCCGAGAGGTGGCATGCTGCGAAGAGGAGGTTGAGGGTTTTTTTGAGGAAGTTTCTGAGGAAAATTTTAAGGGGTTCAGGGGGGGGGTTCGAAACGGGACCTGGGTAGGTCCCTACAGATCAGGGAGTCCGCTTGTTGGACGGTGCCAGCAGGGAGGGCGGGGACAGGGGGTGGACGGAGCACGGTGGGTTGAGGGTCATTCTATCACTGTGGTGGTTGGGAGGAACAGCGGTGGAGGATATAGAGGACGTAGAGACATCGGAGGGGCGCGTCCCCGCTGTTTGCAGCGGATTCAGTGCTCTGGTCCTCTTGGTTCTGCTTGTGTCCCTGGGGGGGTAGGAGTGCGGAACCCGGGGCTCCGACTGGTGTATGTTAGTGCCAGTTCCGTTGCTAATAAGGCTCCCCTCATACGAGATCTGATTGAAGAGGGGGGTGCGAACCTGGCTTGTATCACTGAGACCTGGTTGGGCCCGGAGGGGGGGTTCCCCTCTCTGATCTTTGCCCACAAGGCTTCTGTGTACTATACCAGCCGCGACTCCTTGGGAGGGGTGGAGGGGTGGCAGTTGTTATTAGGGAAGGTTTTAGTCCTAGGGAGGTCACTGTCCCTCAGATAGGCGGGTGTGAATTACTTCTGTTGAAATGGGACCCTGGAGTGCAGTCGGCTCTGTTGATTACGTACGCTCCCCAACCTTATGGTTGTGGGAGATTTTAATATCCCGTCGGCCGGAGAGACATCCAAGTTAGTTTGGGAGTTCATGGCCTCCATGGCAGCCATGGACCTGTCTCAAGTTGTACAGGGCCCAACTCACAGTGGTGGACATACACTTGACCTGATTTTTGTCTCTGGGCAGTGGATAAATGCTCAGGGTAGGGGTGAACTTTCCATCCAACCCCTGTCATGGACCGACCATTCCCTCCTTAGGCTAGACTTCCCATCTGTCAACCCCCACCGCTGGGAGGTGGAATTGACTCGTTGGTTCCGCCCCAGGCGCCTGATGTTCCCTGATAGGTTCCTGACGGAGCTTGGGACATTTCCCACTGACCTATCCCGCGATTCACCAGAGGCCCTGGTGGATGTCTGGGAACAGGCCGCCACCGGGGCACTGGATCGAATCGCCCCTTTGCGGCCTCTCCGCCAACAGGGATCCCGGGTAGCTCCTTGGTTTTCCTTGGAGCTGCGGACAATGAAGCGTCGGAAGAGACGCCTAGAGAGCTGTTGGAGATTGACCCATTCCGAATCTGACCGAGCACAGTTAAGAACCTACATTAGGTCTTATCTTGTGGCATTGGCAGCGGCGAAACGTGACTATTTCGCTGCTCTCATTGCGTCTGCAGAAAATCGCCCAGCAGCCTTGTTCCGAGTGACCCGCTCCCTCCTCAGTCGGGGTGAGGGAGGACCCCTTTCAAGGCAGTGCCGAGAATTTTGTACAGTTTCTGCAGGACGAAGTCACCCAGATCCGGACGGGTTTGGACTCTGACTGGGCAGGATCTGACGAGGAAGTGGGAACTAGTCTTGAAGATAATATCTGGTTTGACTTTGACCCTGCTTCCATAGATGAAGTGGACAGGATTGGGGGTAGATTGGGGGCCTCCACATATTTATTGGACCCGTGTCCCTCCTGGCTTGTTGCGGCAACCAGGGAGGTGACCAGAGACTAGATCCAGGTGATTATCAATGCTTCTTTGAGGGATGGGGCCTTCCCTGCCGTACTTAAGGAGGCGGTGGTTCGTCCCCTCCTCAAGAAGCCTGTTCTGGATCCAGCCTCTCTGAACAACTTCCGTCCTGTCTCCAACCTTTACTTTATAGTGAAGGTTGTTGAGTCTGTGATGGCCTATCAACTTTCACAATTCCTGGAGGAAGCGGATTACCTGGACCCGTACCAGTCGGGTTTCAGGCGCGGACACAGTACAGAAACAGCATTGGTTGCCATTGGCGGGCCCAGGATGTTGGTTATTCCTCTATCCTGGTGCTACTTGACCTCTCAGAGGCTTTTGATACCATCGACTATGGCATCGGCTTCGGGGGTTGGGGGTGGGAGGCACTGTCTTACCGTGGTTCTTCTCCTACTTCTCGGGCCGTAAGCAGTTTGGGCGGGGGGGGCAGAGATCCTCCCCGAGGCCCCTCACTTGTGGGGTGCCGCAGGGGTCGGTTCTCTCCCCCCTGTTCTTTAACATCTATATGAAGCCACTGGGTGAGATCATTTGGAGTTTCGGGGTGGGATATCATCAGTATGCTGATGATACACAGCTTTACATCTCCACCCTGAACCAATCCAGGGATGCCCTTTCCGTGATGTCCCAGTGCCTGGAGGCGGTACAGGTCTGGATGGATCGGAACAGGCTCAGACTCAACCCCTCCAAGACTGAATGGCTGTGGATGCCGGCATTCCCTGATCTAGAATCCCCATCTCTGCAGGGTTCGCAATCTTGGCATCCTCCTTGATTCTCGGCTGTCCTTGGTAGATCATCTGACGGCCGTGACAAGGGGGGCTTTTGCACAGATTTGCCTGGTGCGCCAGTTGCGCCCTTTCCTAGACAGGGATGCCCTCCGTACAGTCACTCAAGCTCTCATTATCTCCCGTTTGGAGTACTGTAATGCCCTCTACATGGGGCTGCCCTTGGGGTGCATTTGGAGGCTCCAGCTGGTCCAGAATGCGGCCGCGCGGGTTGTTACGGGAGCTTCTTGTTACTCCCGTATAACACCTCTCCTGCGCGAGCTGCACTGGCTGCTGGTGGCCTTTCGGATCCGCTTCAAGGTGCTGGCTCTCGCCTATAAAGCCCTACATGGCATGGGCCCAGGGTACTCGCGGGACCACCTCTACCGGCCTCCTACCACCCAGTGCGGTCACATAGGGCTGCCCTCCTCCAGGTGCCATCGGCCAGACAATGTCGGCTGGTGGCCCCCAGATTGAGGGCGTTCTCGGTGGCTGCACCAACCCTCTGGAATGAATTACCCACCGAGCTCTGGACAGCCTCTGATCTCCGTTCCTTCTGCAAAGATCTTAAGACCTGGCTTTTTACTCAAATCACCTGATCTGGTTGGGTTTTTTAGTTAACTGTGGGACTTTAAATTGGGTTTTTAATGCTATTTAGTGATATTGTTTTTATTGCCATTTTGTAACTTGTGAGCCATCCCGAGTCCTTCGGGAGAAGGGCGGCATATAAATTTTAATAAAATAAACAAATAAAATAAATAAATAAGTATTTTCCCTAGATTCCATTATTCCAATTATAGATATTAGTATTCATACAATTTTACATATATATCCCACTTCTTTCCCTTTTCCAATTCTTTCCTTTATCACCCTATCCAAATGCTACAATCAAATATATTACTACAATTCACTTAAGTATATAACATTAAAGTTATTTCTCAATTCCAATTGTTTTTTTTAAAATAAACCCAATTTTCCATTGCTCTTTCAAATATATATACTATCTACACCTCTTCATAATAAACCATAATCATAATCAGTAATATTTCCCCCTTAATTTCAGTTATTGCTAAGTGTCTTAATCTCTTCATGTTAAACAATAAACAGAGTCAATTTTCATCTTTTCCCTTTCCCTTCTCCTCTTATTTATTAATCCATTAATCCCTTTTCACAATACAACATAATTTCAAATGCTTTAGCTGAATTCCATTATTACAATTAAAGACATTCCAAGTATTACAATCACATATATTAAACTTACTACAATTCATTTATAATTCTAAATATAAAACATATTTTTCCTTTTCCTTTCCATTAACTACTCCTTTCTCCCTTTCTCCTATTCTCTTATTTTCTTCTTTTTCCCTTTTTTTCTCCTAATTGTAAAATCCCTTACTCTCCTGATTTGTCCTGTATTTCCATCAAGCAGGCATCTTTTAATTTCATGGCTGTAGTTGCTATCTGCAGTGCTCTAGGAGCCCAAGAACATAAAATCTGTAACTGCTTTCATTTCTTCCCCTTTTATTTGCCAGAAAGTGATGGGATCGGATTATATGATCTTAGTTTTTTTTTTCAAAAAGTTTTTATTTTTATTTCTCATACGCATATTTGAGTGTACAGTCTTTTTATCCATCATTTTCCATTCATCTTATCTTTTAACTTTTATTTTTAGTTGTCTAATGTTGAGCTTCAAGCCAACTTTTGCACTCTCCTCTCCCCATCAAGAGGCTCTTTAGTTCCTCTTCACTTTCTGCCATTAGAGAGAGATCATCTACATATCTGAGGTTGTTTATATTTCTCATGACAATCTTAATTCTGGCTTGTGATTCATCCAGCCCAGCATTTCACATTAATCTGCATATAAATTAAGTAAGCAGGATGACAATATTCAGTTCTCTTATACTCCTTCTCCTAGTTTGAAACAATCTGTTGTTCCACAATTGTTCAGTGTTGCTTCTTCAGGTTTCTCAGGAGACAGGTATGGTGGTCTGGTACTCCCATCTCTTTAAGAACTTAACACATTTTATTATGATCTACCCAATCAAAGGTTTTAACGTAGTCAATGAGGCAGAAGTAGATTTTTTTTCTTTTGAACTCCCTCCAAGATCCAGCAAATGTTGGAAATTTGATTTCTAGTTCCTCTGCCTCTTTGAAACACAGTTTTTACTTCTGGTAGTTCTTGGTTCACATGTTGCTGAAGTCTAGCTTGTAGAATTTTGAGCATAACCTTACTCGTGTATGAAATGAGTGCAGTTATACAGTAATTTGAACATTCTTTGGCATTGGCCTTCTTTGAAATTGGAACCTAAACTGATCTTTTCAATCCTGTGTTCATTGTTGAGTTTTTAAAGTTTTCTGGCATATTGTGTGCAGCCCTTTAACAGCATCATCCTTTAGGATTTTAAATAGCTCAGCTGGAATACTACCACCTCTTCTGGCTTTGTTTTTGGTAATGCTTCCGAAAACCTTTGGAAAGATTAAGTATATTTTTAATTGTTTCTTTCCTTAGGCAATTAGCCACTATTTGCCAAGACAAGATTCAATCCTGAAGCCTTTCATTTATGAAATGGTTCTGCATGAATTTCTAGAGAGCGATTATGAGGTAAAGTATTATTTATTGTAATACCACTGAAACAGAGCAGCAACTTAATTCTAAATTTGTCACTATATTGGTAAAGCAGAGATTAGGATGAGACATGCAATTTACTAATAAAATACATAAGGACCATTATGGGCCATTAGTGCTAGCATGGGAGAGATTTTGTATTGGCCTAACAATGTAATCAGTATCATTTGGCCACCGTTGCCAGTATGCTTAAAGAAGCATTTTTTTATATGTTGTGGTGGCATTTGCTATTGCCTCTTTCCTAGGGCTGACAGAAAGTGACCGACCCAAAATCATTCAGCCAACTTTCATGCCTAAAACAGGACCAGAATTTACAGTCTCTTGGTTTCCTTAATCACTACACTATACTGGCACTCACCTGATATAATTTGAATGCGCTAAATATTTACTGTTGCAAGTAAAATCCTTTTTAAAAGAGGGAAAGTATAATGTGACTTTGAATGATTAATTATGATATTTATCATTTAAGTTACTTATGGACAAGCAAAAATTGTCTCTTCAGTAAAACTATCTCTCATACAGAGTTTTTCTTATAATTATTTGCATTGTGTGTGCACCGTTTCTAATCAATGTTACACCAAAATGTAAATTGCTTAAGCTAGTCATTGGGCAGACTATCACCCAGACTCTGAGGCTAGATATTTTCACACTCCAGGATCTGAAATCTAAGGAGACCACAGGCATAGCATTACAACTTGACAAATTAAAAAAAAAATCAAAACACTTATCAAGTGTTCATTCATATGCCTCAATAAGCCACCTCTTTCTTCAACTATTATATAGGCTTCCAATTTTTTTAAAGACAATCCTTCTTCCAAATTGAGCAATGAACAAAAGGAAAAGATGGACTCGCTCTCAATGAATGAGTATATACAACATTTAAAATAACCCCATGTTTTCAATTATTTTAAGGGTTTTGCAACATTAATTAAAGAATGGCCTGGGAACCTGTACAACAATCCAGTCATTGTCCATGCTGTATTGGACCATCTGAAGAAAGATCCACAGAATAGGACATTGCTGAAAACTCTAGCAGAATTGTAAGTCTGTTGACTCAGGAATTAAAACAATACCCACAATTGATTAACATCTAAATAACCAGTTGCAGTTCTTTCCTTGAATAATCAGAATTTTAAATATGTTTTTCCACATAAAAATAATTTGACTTCTTCCCATCTCTACTTTTGTCGGTGGGGAACAAAGTTCAAATATTTACTAGAAATTTCATTTGAAAAGATTTACATCAACAACAAGATTATTTCAGAGATAGTATTATTGTACTTTAGTATAAAATGTATAAGGCAAGGAAGAGAAATATTATTTGGATGTTCCCAAATATCAGAATGTGGTATCTTGCTTCTTTTTTCGTGCAATCCACGTTCATGAATGCTATTGTTCATGCTGTATCAGCCTTAATATCTGACTTTATTGAGTATTGGGAGATTATGTTGAGCAGAATCTCCCAAAACTTCTTCTCTTTGTATTTTTCAACTTGACTTTTAGACTGCCTTGGCTCTTAGTTGGTTACTTGTGCTAGAAACAGATGCTCAGCTATGGGATTACTCTGAGGATTTTTTTTTAGCGCTCAGTGAGAAATATGTAGATTCAGCTCCAGGAAAACAGAGAGAGAAAAATAAGACCCACGCTCCATCTTCACCTCCTTTTCCATTTGCACTATATCTGAAATAATTCTATCTAGAAGATGTTTTAAGAACATTGGATAAAATTCTTTTTATTTTTATTTTTTTTATTTTTTAAAAACAAAAACAAACATAAAAACATTATCATTCCAAACAGTTACAGACAGTGTGTCAGTCCGTGACAGTTTTTGTGCTCCTCCTCTCTTCCATTTTATCACTAAACATGCTAGTTTATTTCCAAAAATTTCAACATCCATTTATTACATAATTATCTCCAATTCTTATTCTCTATCCATTGATAAAATAAATCCCATATCAAATAATATTGTCTATCTTCCTGCTCTCTTATTTCAAATGTCAGTTTACTCATTTCAGCACATTCCATCATTTTCTTAATAATTTCTTCATCATTAGGTAACTTTTCTCCTTTCCAGTTTTTAGCAAATACAATTCTGGCTGCGGTCTTTGTTATATGTCTTCAATACGAGCAATTCTTTGTTATATGTCTCCAGCACGATCCCTAATAAAAATATCTCTGGTTTAAAGTCAATATGTCTCTTTATCATTTTTTCCAACCACATGTGTATCTTAGTCCAATATCACCTTGCTTCTGCGCATAACCACCACATGTGGTAATAAGATCCTGGAGTCTGATGACATTTCCAACACTTCTCCGATTTATTCTGGAACATTCTGGTTATCCTCGTCAGGGGTAGATGCCACCTGTAAAACATCTTATACAAATTCTCCTTGTATGCTGTAGACATTGTCATTTTATAATTATGTGACCACAATTTTTGCCATTTCTCTAAATCAATACCATAACCAAAATTCTTCCCCCTAACTTGTTCTTCTTCCAGTTTTATCTCTAATAAGTAGCTTTTTAATTATATGATCATCAAAACCCATTAAGATCTTATCTAAATTAGTCAAACCATTATAAAAGCCTTCTTGTTTGAGATTTCTCGATATCTAGAAAGTATTTGCATATATGAAAACCAATCCATCTTATATCCCTGATCTTCTATATCTTGCTTTAATTTAAGTTCACCCTTTTCATCCAATAATTCCTTATATCTTATAATTTGTTTCCCTTTAAATGTCACTGGATATGAGAAAGCTTCAATTGTAGATATCCAGACCGGAATCTTCAAATAGTGATATTTTTTAATCTTTTCCCAATTCAACCATAAGGCTTCACGTATTTTGTGTCTTCTAAAATACCCCTGTATTTTAGTTCCTTTGTACCACAAAAAGGCATGCCATCCCAACAACAAATCATGTCCCTCCAAGTTTAATATCTGGTATTTTTTAATAGCATTCATTCTCTAATCCACATTAAACTAGCTGCTTGATAATAAAGTTCAAAGTTAGGTAAACTAAAACCACCTCTCATTTTAGCATCTTGTAACAACTTAATTCTTATTCTTGCCTTTTTCCCATGCCAAATATATTTCAATATCATTTTATTCAATTCTGTAAAAAATTCCTTATCTAACTTTATCGGAATTGTCTGAAATAGATACAAGATTCTAGGCAAAACGTTCATGTTAATAATTGCAATTCTACCAATCAAAAATAGTTGCAAATTTCCCCATTTTTCCAAATCTTGTCTTATCTGTCGCTTAACCTTATTATAATTATTTTCCTTAAGAGAACTACACCTCGCTGTCAGTTGTATCCCCTTGTTCGTGACCTGGATCTTTGAAATCTCCATCAGTTCTTCTTTTTGCTTTTTCAACATATTTTTAGTCATTATCTTTGTCTTATCTTTATTAATTTTCAAACCAGCTACTTTCCCAAACTCTCCAATGCTTTCTAACAATTTATTTATTGACATTAATGGTTCTTCAATAATAAAGACCAGGTCATCTGCAAAGGTTTGCAATTTTTATTCTTCTTTCTGAATTTTCATACCTTTTATTTCTTTTTCTTCTCTAATATTTCTATTTAGGACTTCCAATGTCAATATAAACAATAATGGGGACAATGGACATCCTTGTCTAGTGCCTTTTTCTATTTCAATGAAGTCAGTCAATTCTCCATTTATCATTACCTTGGCCTTTTGTTTAGAGTTTCAATTGTCTGGCAGAATTTCTTACCAAAGCCCATCTCTTCCACTCGTAACATCATAAATCGCCAATTCACATTATCAAAGGCTTTTTGTGCATCTAAAAATATCAAAGCCATCTGTTTTTCAGAATGTGCTTCATAATATTCTAAGGTATCCAAGATTATTATTATATTGTCTCTAATTTGCCTTTTTGGCAAAAAACCATTTTGATCAGGATGAATAAAGTTATTCAAATATCTCTTAAGTCTTTCTGCCATTATTGTAGCAAAGATTTTATAATCTGCGTTTAGCAGGGATATAGGCCTATAGTTTTTGATTAGTTGCAGGTCTGTCTCTTCTTTGTGAATCAATGTGATATAAGTCTCCATGTTTGGGGTATTTCCTTTTTTGTCATTACTTTATTCATAACCTCCAGTAGTGGGATCGATAAAGATTTTTGTAATGTCCTATAATATTCAACTGGCAGTCCATCTGGTCCTGGTGCCTTTCCATTCTTCTGTTTCTTAATTGCCTCAGTTAGTTCCATCATCATTCTTGGGATTCTGTGGTAATTTTGCTTTTTGTAAATACTTTGCCACTTTATCCTCCTCTATTGTATCTTTCTTATACAATTGTGTATAATATTCTTGTATTATTTCCTCCATCTCTCTATTTCCAAATCTACTTTGTCCTTGATAGTCAGTTAATTGTATTATTTTCCTTGATCCTCTTTCTTTTTTCAGTTTATATGCTAGCCATCTGCCTGGTTTGTTTGCATTTTCAAAATAATTCTGTTTGGCAGTTCTTATTTTTTGAGCTAATTCTTCCTTCTCCAGTAGATCCATTTTATGCTTTATAATATCCATTTTAATTTTTACATCTTTCTTATATGGATCTTTCTGGAGTTCCTTTTCAAATCTTTTTAAATCATCTGTCAATATTTTAAGAGTTTGTCTTTTCTTCATATTTCTTTTCCTTGTATAGTCTATAATTAGTCCTCTGGCAAAGGCCTTCATTGTATCCCAACGATTTTTTATCGATGTTTTTTTTTTATTTTCCTTAAAGAAAAAATCCAGCTCTAGTTGCATTTTCTGTATAAAGTCTTTCTCTTTTAGTATTGTGTTATTTAATGTCCATCTAGATCTACCTTTTCGCCCTTTCCAGATAGCAATCACCGGGTTGTGGTCCGCCCATAAGTTGGTGTCTATTTTCAATATTCAAGGTCAAATCCATTATTGTCCATATCATATCTAGTCTGGACCAGGATGAATGTCTATCAGAGTAGAAAGTATATTGTCTGTTTTTCCCATTTCTCTCCCTCCAGATATCTTTCAAATTTATTTCCTGTCATTTTAAAAAAGGTTCTCGGCAGTACTTTTCTACTATGTCTTGTTATTTTGTGTGTTTTGTAGTCCAGTTCCTCATCCACAATTCCGTTAAAGTCTCCCATCATGCAAACATTCTCATACTCCATTTCAATTATTTTATTATGTAGTTTTCTATAAAAATCACTTTGATTGTTATTAGGAGCGTAAATTGCTACTAAAAGTATTTTTATATTATTATCAATTATTTCCACCATCAGAATTCTACCTTCTGGTCGACGTATTTCTGCTCTGCCATTAATACATTTCTAATATATAGAGCAACTTTTTTCAAGGCCTTATCACGGACAGCCTGAAGAATTTGTGCCTTGATTGATTTTTTAGTAAATCTTATATGTACTTCTCTTGGGAGCCTATTACACATTTCATATCCAGTGTAAACTCGATAAATTTCATCAATTCCTTCCATCATCTTCTCTTTGGTAACTTCTAAGACATCAGCTAGCATCGTATTCATAATCTCAGCTAAGTTCTTCCCTTTTTCTTCTTCCACGTTTTGAAATCTTAAGTAAAATTCTGCTTTGTCCATCTCCCATCCAATTAGGCCAGATGTTCCTTGTTCAACTTCTCCCAATCTATTCTCAATTTCCTTCATTTTTTCTTCTTTTTGGTCATCTTTTTGCTCTAACTTAACCAGTATTTCTTCATATTTAGACATTGTTTGTTGTATATTTTCGTCTGTTTTAAGCAGTTGTTGTTCTATCCTCTGAACTTTTTCATCTGTCTTCAACAGTTGCTGTTCCATCCTTTGTTGTTGTTGTTCCATTCTTTGAAGTGTTTGTAGGATCATTTGTGTCTATGATTCCTTCTCTTTCTCTTGTTGCAACATTGCCTGGATGCAGCGTTGGCCTCCTGACGGTGAAGAAGATGGTGTAGTTGCTGCGGCTCCCACTGTTGCTACTTTTCTACTCATTTTGTAGATAGAAAGGCAATAAGGAGAAAAAAGAAAAAAAGAAAAGAAAAAAGATTCAAAAAGGAAAAAAAAAGGAAAAAGAAAAACAATCAATTCAAAATCTTCAGTTTCTTCCAAACCTTAATCCTTTAAATGTGGGAAGGGAAGAAGAAAAAAAGAAAAGAAAAAGAAGAGACCAAAAGTAAAAATACAAAAACAAAAGTAAAAAACAACAAATCTTCAGGCTCTGGCTTGCCTTAATCCAATACTGTTATGTCAAAATTTTAGAAGCAAAAAAATAATAATATATAAAATGAAAATATAATAATTAAAAAAGAAAAAGAAAGAGCCAAAAAAGAGAGAGAGAAAAGGAAGATATAATCCTTTTAATATTCAGAAAGCATACAGAGAGTGATATTTTGGTCTAACCACAATATTAAAAGGAAAAGCTAAAGATGTCAAGTAGCAGTTCCAAAAAGAGTCAAGGTCTTCTTATAGTATTTCAAGACTTCTGCTTCAGCTTCAAATAGTGCCAACACCCACACCTGTATAAATAATACAGATAAGCCACTTTCTCAGATATTCACTTTATCAGCCTTGCAGGACAGCCTCTTTATTTTGACTACAATGTAACTCTAAACTGCTACTTGAATAAACATGTAGACAAAGTTTCAAAGAACATCGGATAAAATTCTTGATACAGTGAAAACTGTCCCCATCTGTATTTTATCATAGACAGACAGAGATGATAGATAATAAATAGATAGATAGATGATAGATAGATAGATAGATAGATAGATAGATAGATAGATAGATAGATATAGTAAAATGTATCTAATTGTTGTTTTAATTATTTTAAATATTTAAATAAAAGTTTTAATGGGAAAATGCTGTCAGTGGAGTTTTAATAAAGAATTAAAAAGATTCAGAGAGAGGGATTACTGTTGAAAATATCATTAAAATCACAGCACAGAAATCATGGTACAAAAAAACAAATATTCCAGATTGCAGTTTTTCTTTCATTTTTATTCAGGTTAATGGAGGCTTGAAGCAAGCTGTTTTTCAAATGTGTTTCATTTTCTTAAGTTTTACACAGCAATGTTCACATATAAATATGCCCTTCTATTTTGTGTTATTCTCAGGAATGCCTGAATACATCCTTAACAATACCCCAGGTTGGCCTGCACTATTTAAGGTTTTTACTATCCTTGAAGCATATCTTAATCAGAAAGACTAAAGACACTTGAGGGTCTGAAGAAAATTGAAGGAAAAAGTGATATCCTATTACTTTTCTAATACATGTAGTCAGAAAATGTTTTCTATTATTCCAAATAACTATGGGATGTTTTAGCCAAATGATTTCTGTGCTATTGGATTGCTTTCTTGAAATCTGGGTCTATTCATAACACATGATCTTTCTTATTAGGTACACCTATGACCAACGCTATAGAAAGGCCCTTGAAATTTACCTCACACTGAGACATAAAGATGTTTTCCAGCTGATCCACAAACACAATCTTTTCAGTTCCATCAGGGACAAAATTGTTCTACTAATGGAATTTGATTCAGAGGTATGATGTATTTCAAGTTATGTGTTAACACTTTTTTCTCTTTAAGAATGCTTGCAGATAAAAATAAACTGAGTTTAACAATCTGAACTTTTTATTATGATATCTGAGAAAGATAGATTAGTTATACAGTCACATAATTGTTACTAACAATAATGCTTGCTTTTTCTAAAATATCTTAGAAGTGGAAAAACTGCATTGGATTAAGGAAAAGGAATAATATTATATTAGGAGAAGACTCTTCATTTTTCTGATCTTAATCCATAATTGTCATATAAATTGAAACAGCAAAATGGTAAAAAAATATAGCCTAGTCCATTAACAATTTTAAATAATAAGCATTTTCTTAAAGAATCCAATATTTTCAAATGAAGATGAGGGATAGTGAGCCAAGCTGTTTAATGGTGAGGAAAACATGTTAATTTAGCACACAGATGCAGCATGAATCTTTTCATTCTGTTCTTTTTGCTGTTGGCTAATCTGTTTGTAAACATTCTTCTATTATAACTTGATTCAAGAGATAACAATTCTAGTTTTCCTGCAGACTGTCCATTCCCTCCCCAGTATTGCTACTCCTGAGAGAATTAAAATAGCTGAACTCAAGTGACAGAAATGTCAGATTACAGTGACTTTTTCAAGTTCTTAATATAGATCCCAGTATTCCTCTTTAGCACTGGTAAAAGTTGGTATGGGTAATCCCTTGGATATGAGGGTTCCTTCATTTTCACCAGAATTTTCACCAGAATGAATTTATTCAGAAAGGGTATTTATGTTAGAAATTCAAAACTGCAATCAAAAACAGGCCTCTGTAGCCATGTGACTTGGATTCAGTCACTGCTGCAGTGGCCGCCATTTTTAACTCTGTCTTGCCTGAGCTGTTCAGGGTTATGATGCAATTTCCAGAAGTCGACAGGGTTTTTTGGTCCCTGATCACATGGCCAAACAAGATTTGCTGATTTTTGCAGCCAGCCTGGCTCCGAGGTTTTTTGGGGTTTTTTGGGTGTGCTGTGTATAGGATCAGCTGCTGACTGGGTTTGAGAACTAGACTGCTAGAATTGCTCCTGTAAATATTTTAAAATATTCTCGTTTGTTACTCTATTGTTGAAAGAAATACCCATCTGGTTCACTTCCAAGCTAGGAGAAAGACACTGGAAATATGGAGGCTGATTAGAAAGATCGTTTAATGATGAAGCAAAACCACATGGGTTTGTGGTTCTGGGCAGCTGACAAAATGGAGTTGAGAGTGGGTGGCTTTTATACCTTCTTTTGGGCTTTACACTTGAGCTTCCTGTTCCTGTGCAAGAACATGTATTCTATTGGCTGTTGTCAGATTCTATGGAGGGGTCATGTAGGAATTATATAGGCGTCATAGCTGGCTCTATAGGCAAAAGAGCTAGCAAATCCCAGGTGTTTGTCTGAGCTCCCAAGTTTGGTTGAAGTTTAGACTGCTTTGAGATGATGCAATGACTGAAATACCCTTAGGAGATTGTGCAATGTAGTGATCTCTGTGTCTTCTGCTAAATGGTAGCAGGTTAATCTTATTATGTCCTGAAGGATCATATCCTGTTCTTAATTCCATCACCCTGGAGCTGAAGGTCTTTTGTTTTGTAGATAGTCTGGCCCAGTCTTTCTTAAAGGGCACAAAATATCTGCTGGGGGCGGGGCTATTAAGAAAGACTGAGTCTGCTTTCTGTCTTTAAAAAAAAACCATGCTTCTCCATTAGAATATATAATATTCTGCCTTTTTAATATTTTCTGAAATATTTCATTCTTCTGGAGGGTGGGTGCTGACTTTCTACACTATAGTACAGTACTGTTTGTAAGAACTGCTCTGCTTCTTTTTAAGTACTTTGTAAAATGTAGTATTGTGTTTGTAAGTACAGTTCTTTCAAAGATAAAGTTTGTTTGCATTTGCTTTGAAACTGCTTATAGAAATGCTAGCCAGAATCTTAGGCTAAAATCTACTACTGTGTTTCCCTGAAAAAACCTACCCAGAAAATAAGCCCTAGCATGGTTTTTCATGCTGCTCGTAATATAAGCCCAACCCTCAAAATAAACCCTAGTTAAGCGGAGGCTGGGGCAATAGGCATGGCCAGCACAGGAAGCGGCAAGCACTCAGGCCGCTGGAGCTCATAGCTTTTGTTTGGGACTCTTCTGTCCCTTCCCAGGGAGGGGTTATGCTTAGCAGCTCTCCCACACACACACACACACAGAGAGAGCTACAGTGAGCCCTCTGCTTGGTCTGCCCTGGCCGTCCACAGGAAGAGTGGCTGCTGTTGGCTCATCTCCTTTCCCATGGTCAGTGGCGGAGGCTCCATTGTAGCAAAGCAGATGGTTGGGCCTGCTCTGCTTGGCCCCGTCTAAGCGTGGAGAAGCCGGATCTCCCATCACTGTTCGGGTAGGCCCTGCTTTGGCAGTGGCCAAGCAGGGCCACCTGCCCATTCCTGGGCTCCCACGTGCCTTGCACTCCCTTTCCACCGGTCCCACAGATGACAGAGAAGCATGTTAGACAAGGCCCAACCGGGCTACCTGCCCCGGCTGCACTTGCCTTAGCTTCAGCAGTAGCGGTCCACAGTGTCCAGGCCACAGGCTGGCACTCACCAGCCCAAACGTGGTGGCAGGCGAGGCAGCACGGATGGTACAACACTACCAGAAGCAGGAGGGTACTCTGGAGGTCGTAGATCTGGGCCAATTTGCCCCGCGCTAGACAGGAGTAGCTCAGAAGGGTGTCCGAGAGCGGCACTGGCAGGAGGGCGAAGAACCCCTGGAAGGCAGCAGCAGCACGGGCAGCCAGCAGCCGAGAAGTGTTCTAGCCATAGCAGGGCCAACAGGCAGGGCGGGCAGAGGCTGGGACACACTGAGAGGTTGGCCCTTTATGGCCGCAGGCAAGCAGACGGTAGGACAGAGAGGGCAGGACTGGCGGTAGTAGCGCTCCTACTCCCATCAGCCCCCACACTCGCCACCTCCTGTACATGAAAAAAATAAGATATCCTTCAAAAATAAACCCTCATGCCTCTTTTGGAGGGGAAAAATATTTTTGGGGAAAGACAGTACCATTCACATTTCCTAAGTATTTTCTTTAGTGGCTGATTTAGGTTGTATGAACCAGGTTTTTTATAGCTATCAAGCATCAGCTATGTGAACTCGTAGTGAACTTCAGTACTCAGGTATTTAACTGTAGGTCACAATTGATGGTGGGTTGTTTTTTCATGAATGGATGATTATTTTCACTCCTAGCAACTGTCTGGACATGTATCTATGCTTTTCTTGACAAGATTTTTGAAAGTGATTTGCCCTTGCCTTCTTCCAAGGGCTGAGAGAGACCTAAGGACCCAAGATCTTGCACCTGGCTTTGTGCCTAAAACAGGACTATAACTCACAATATCCTGCTTTTTAGCTTAGTGCCAGTTTATTACATCAAACTGGCTCTCCTTAAGCAATAATAGAATCCCATCTTTACCATCTAATTTTGCTCCAGTATTTGTACCATTCTTCTTCCTGAGTGTGTGCGACTACCATCATGGCACAGATATGTCATTTTTCTTCAACACAGCTTGTCAGAATCTGTAGATATTTATAAATAGTTAACGTTTTGACTCTTGTCTATCTGTTCACTATCATGGACTTCTTTTTTTCCTTTAGAAAGCCGTTGACATGTTTTTGGATAATGAAGACAAAATCTCTGTGAGTTTAAGCATCTAATTATGTTATTGTTGGATGATTGCCCATCCCCTTTTATAAATAATATCTAAGTAATTTGCCACAAAAACAATCAAGTCTTAAATCTTAATGCTCTTTGGTTTAGATTGATAAAGTTGTGGAAGAATTGAAAGATAGGCCAGAATTGCAGCATGTGGTAAGTATATTAGTTTGTTCTTTGTCTTAACATATAAAAGCATAAATGCTTCTATACAGTGGCACAACGGTATAGTTCAATTTTAGCAACAGAGGTACTATAGTGGTAGAGAATACTTTAAAGATAGAAATTGAACCACACTTATTAAAGAAAAACACATGGTTAACCAAGAGAATCCACTGGGGCCTGTCTGACATAAGTTATGCTAATTTTATCACATTATAGTGTCTAAATGGGAAACCCTCAAGTTAAGTTTAGTTCCTGAAAATGTCCATGCTGTTTTCTTGTCAACAATGTAAAGACAGTTTGCAATTGACTGACTTCTGGATTTTTTAAATTTTCCCTAATGAATCTGGGATTTTTATGTTGATCTCAAAATCTTAACCAGATTTGACCCTGCTTAATATATTGTGGATCAGCCTAGGTTGCTGCCAGTTTTTCTGCTTACTAAATTCCATAATATATTAGCCAGTTATAGCACAGACCATCCTTCCCTAATCCTACAGATGGTTAGTTATTCAGCTAGTTATTCTGGTTGATATAGAAGCTTAGTTCATCACATCATAAATCATTGGGATGGGGAAGACTAGTGTTCCAACACACCTTCCTTTCCCCATTTTCCTCCATTAGTCATGTGAGCTGTGTTGGGCTGAGTAAGTGACTGGCCCAAAGTCATCTAGTTGGCTTTCATGAATAAGACATATTATTTATATTTATATTATATTTTATAACATTAAATATTATGAAATATGAATGTATTGTATTGTCCTGTATTGAACTATTTTATATTAATATTAATACTTATATCATACCATGCCATGCCATGCCATACCATACCATACTATTATTACATTTGTATTAACCCTGAACTTTTCAGGAATATTGCAAAATCTGTTTGGGTAAACTAATCTTTAATACAAGAGCTTGAGAATCACATAATATATAATTTCAGTAAATGATTGTTCTTGGCCTTATATTTGTAAAAAAAAAATTCTTTTTCATTTTTTTACACAAACACACACATACATATTACATCAATCCTTCTGTGTGTCATCTCGGTGTTTCTTCAGTAACTTCTTTTTTTTAATTATTCTTCCTATCTTCATTTCTTCCCTTACAACCATGATGGCGAACCTATGGCACCGGTGCCACAGATGGCATGCGGAATCATATCTGTGGGCATGCGAGCGTTGCCCTAAGTCAGCTCCGCCAGCTGATTTTCGGACCTTCCGGGCCCACTGGAAATCGGGAAACAGGCTGTTTCCAGCTTCCGGGTAGGTGGGGAAGGCCGTTTTTGCCCTCCGCAGGCTCCTAGAAAGGCTCTGAAGTCTGGGGAGGGTGAAAAACTGACCTTCCGGTCCTACCGGAAGTCGGGAAACAGGCCGTTTCCAGTCTCCGGAGGTGGGGTGGGGAAGGCTGTTTTTGCCCTCTCCAGGCTCCAAGAAAGCCTCTGGAGCCTGGGAAGGGTGAAAAACAGGCCTACTGGGCCCACTGTGCCATCACATGCCAAAAGCAGGGGGAGTGCGGGGGGGAGGGTCATGTGCGCATGCACGGGGGGATTGTGATGCATTTAATTATGGGTGTGGGCACGCGCACGTGCGAACCCCCCCTGCTCCCCCCACTTTTGGCATGCGACAGCAAAAAGGTTAGCCATCACTGCCTTATAATTTCCATTTCTCTATTACAATATTTCTCCCCAAATACAATACATTTAATATAATATTCTCCTATTTTGTTATCAAAATCCTTATCTATTTCTCTTTTCCATCCAATCAAAATTTCCCCCATATCTTAAAATATTCCATATCTTCTCTCTCTTTAATCATCAAGGTTAATCTATTCATTTCTGCACAGTCTAATTTTTTTTTAATTACTTCCCCTTCCAACGGGGTTTTTTCTACTTTCCATCTATGTGCAAATACTATCCTAACTGCAGTTATTATATGAATAATCAAACATACATTTTCTTTACTAATTTTCTCTGGTAGGATACCCAGTAAGAACAGCTCCGGTTTTAAATCAATATGTTGTTGGGTCATTTCCTCTAACCAAATCTTAATTCTGTTCCAATGGACTCGAGCTTCTGAACATATCCACCATATATGATAATAAGATCCTGGTTTTTGATGGCATTTCCAACATTTAGCTGATTTGTCTTTAAACATTTTTGCCAATTTTTCAGGGAGCATATGCCATTTGTAAAACATTTTATATTGATTCTCTTTGTATTCAATGGACATTGTTAGTTTATAATTCCTTTCCTATAACTGTTGCCATCTATCGAAAGCAATTGAGTATCTGCAATTTTTTGCCCTAGCAATCATTATTTCCTTTACTTGTTCTTCTTCTAATTCCATACTAAATAGAAAATTATAATTTTTTTGATTATTTTATCCTCTGTTCCCATGAGTATCCTATCCAGATCTGTCATTTCTAAATAAAAGCCATATACTTAGATCTTTTTCATATCTTGCTTGTATTTGCATATACATATACCAGTCTATTACAATCCCTTGTTTTTCCAGTTCTTGTTTCCCTTTCAGTTCCCCCTTATCTGTAAGTAAATCTTTATATCTAAAAATCTTTCCAAAATTAACCATGTTTGGGTGTATCAATCCTTCTATTGTTGATAAACATATTGGAATTTTCAAATAGTATTTATCTCTAACTTTCTCCCACACTAATAACAATGCATTTCTTACATAATGTCTATGAAAATACATATGTATCTTACTTTTGCCATACCATAAGAATGCATGCCATCCCAATTGCAAATCATGTCCTTCCAAAGTTAGTAATCTTGTATTTCTTAATTCAATCCATTCCTTCATCCAAGTCAATGCTGCTGCCTGATAATATAATTCCTAGTTCAGCAGTCCAAAACCTGCCCTTACTTTTGCATCTTGTAACATCTTTATATTAATTCTCGCCTTTTTCCCCTGCCAGTTAAACTTCCTCATTATTTTGTTGAGGTGTTGAAAATAGGTCTTTTCAGTTTTTATTGGAATTGTCTGGAATAAAAATAATAATCTCAGTAATATTTTCATTTTGATTATTGCAATCTTCCCCATGAGTGATAACTGCAAGGTTTCTCATTTTTCCAAATCTTTCTCAATTTGTCTTTTTAAGTTATAATAATTGTCCTCTTTTATCACTGCACATCTTGAAGTTAGTTGTATTCCTAAATATCTTACTTTTTTCACAATTTGTATGTCTAATTTTTCCATTAATTCCCTTCTTTTTTTTCTGTTATATTTTTCACCAATATTTTTGTTTTTGTTTTTTATTTATTTATTTTTAAACCTGCAACCTCTCCATATTCTTCTATTTGTTTTAGTAATTTAGGTCCTGTCTTTTGTGGTTTTCCACAATAAATATTAAATCACCCACAAAGGCTTGTAATTTATATTCCTCTTTTTTAATTTTCATCCCTTTTATTTCTTCATTCCGTCTTATATTTCTATTTAACACTTCTAAAGTCAATACGAATAACAGTGGGGATAGCGGACATCCTTGCCTTGTTCCTTTTGTTATATTAACTTTTTCTGTCATCTCTCCATTCACCATTATCTTGGCTGATTTGTTTGTTATATATTGTTTTTATAGTGCTCATGAATCTCTCCCCAAAATCCATTATTTGTAATTGCTTTATCATAAACTGCCAGATCACATTATCAAAAGCTTTCTGTGCATCGAGAAATATCATCGCCATTTGTTTTTCTGAGTCTGTCTCATAATACTCCAAAGTATTCAAAACTATCCTCATATTATCTCTAATTTGCGTTTTAGGTAAGAACCCATTTTGATCCATATGAATAAATTCATTTAATAGTCTCTTTAGCCTGTTTGCCATTATTGAAGCAAAAATCTTATAATTCACATTTAACAATGAAATCGGTCTATAGTTTTTTATTAATTACAAATCTGAATCTTCTTTAGGTATGAATGTTCTTGGCCTTATATTTGATGAGAAAATGCCCTCAAGTAGCAGTTCCAGTAAAGGGTCTCTTGGTCACAGTGTACTAAAGTGTACTTACAGTACTTTCATGGACATTCATCTGGAGCTGCTATTTTTAGCCATCACACCTGCATGTACCACTTTCTTGGAATTGAGATATTTGTGAAGAAAAATTAGCAGGTTGTGGAAAGCTAAATTAAATCTCTACATAGAACACATTATTCTACATATGTAAATTCTACATAAACCAGAGAGGCCACCTTTGTGCAAAATAATTAATAGACACAGGTTTGACATCAGGACTCAAAACAAGGACAGAGTAATAACAGAGCATTGCAACTTCTCAGAAAGTCCATTACGGATCTCAAAGTAACTATTTTTGGAGAATAGAATAGAATAGAATAGAATAGAATAGAATAGAATAGAATAGAGAGTGGGACGGGATCTTGGAGGTCTTCTAGTCCAACCCCCTGCTTAGGCAGGAAACCGTACACCATTTCAGGCAAATGGTTATCCAACATCTTCTTAAAAACTTCCAGTGTTGGAACATTCACAACTTCTGGAGGCAAGTTGTTCGACTTACTAATTGTTCTAACTGTCAGGAAATTTCTCCTTAGATCTAAGTTGCTTTTCTCCTTGATTAGTTTCTATCCATTGCTTCTTGTCCTACCCTCAGGTGCTTTGGTGAATAGTTTGACTCCCTCTTCTTTGTGGCAGCCCCTGAGATATTGGAACACTGCTATTATATCTCCTCTAGTCCATCTTTTCATTAAACTAGACATACCCAGTTCCAGCAACTGTTCTTCATATGTTTTAGCCTCCAGTCCCCTAATCATCTTTATTGCTCTTCTCTGCACTCTTTCTAGAGTCTCAACATCTTTTTTACATTGTGGCGACCAAACCTGAATGCAGTATTCCAAGTGTGGCCTTACCAAGGCATTATAAAGTGGTATTAACACTTCATGTGGTCTTGATTCTATTACTCTATTTATGCAGCCTAGAACTGTGTTGGGTTTTTGACAGCTGCTGCACACTGCTGGCTCATATTTAAATGGTTGTCTACTAGGACTCCAAGATCCATCTCACAGTTACTACTATTGAGCAAGGTGCCACATATACTGTACTTTTTCTTGCCTAAATGTAGAACCTTACTTTTTTCACCATTGAATTTCATTTTGTTAGATAGTGCCAATGTTTAAGTCTGTCAAGACTTGAAGACTGTAGCTTAAGCCTATCATCTGGAGTGTTGGCTATTCCTGCCAGCTTGGTGTCATCTGCAAATTTGATGAGTTCCTCATCTATCCCCTCATCCATGTCATTGATGAAGATGTTGAAGAGTACTGGGCCTAAAACAGAGCCTTGGGGTACTCCACTGCTTACTTCCCTCCATGTAGATGCAGTTCCCTTGAGGACTACACGTTGATCAGCAAGTTACGAATCCATCTGGTGATGATGCTGTCTAACCCACATTTTTCTACTTTATCTAGTAGTAGGTTATGGTCTACTTTATCAAATGCCTTACTAAAGTCCAAGTAAATTATACCGACAGTATTCCCCTGGTCCACTAATTTTGGCACTTTGTCAAAGAATGCAATAAGATTAGTCTGGCATGATCTGTTTTTGACAAACCCATGTTGGCTTTTGGTTATTACTTTGTTTGCTTCTAGGTGTTTGCTGATTTGTTGCTTGATTGCTTTTCCAGACTCTTCCCTGGTATTGAGGTCAGGCTGATGGGTCTGTAGTTTCCTGGATCTTTTTTTTTTTTTTCCTTTTTTGAAGATGGGAACTACATCAGCTTTTTTCCAGTCCTCTGGCAGTTCCCCGGTGCTCCAGGATCTTTGAAAGATATAGTTCAGTGGTTCTGAGATCTCGTCTGCCAGTTCCTTCAGAACTTTGGGGTGTAATCCATCTGGTCCTGGTGATTTGAACTTGTCTAGGGTAGACAGAGGTTCACTTACCATTTTCTTCCCTATTTTAACTTGTGTTCCTAATCTGTTTTTTGTGGTGCTGTTTTTGATAGGTTGGATTGTTTTTTTTCCTTTGTGTAAAGACAGATGCAAAAAAGGAGTTAAGTAATTCTACTTTCTCTCTGTTGCTTGTCACCTTTTTGCCACTTTCTCCCAGCAATGGACCAATTGTTTCCTTGACTTTTTTCTTGTTTTTAACATGTTTTTTTGTTTATTTTTTACTTTTGTTGCAAGCCTTTATTCATTGTGAGCCTTAGCTTTCCTCACTTCATCTTTACACGTTCAGGCTATTTGCTGATATTCTGCCTTAGTTATTTGCCCCTCTTTCCACGTTTTATACTTGTCCTTTTTGTCTTTTAATTTGTCAGAGAGTTCTTTATGCAGCCATGCTGGTTTCTTTTGAGAGCTGTTATTTTTCTTCTTCATTGGTATTGTGCTAGACTGGGCTTTTATAATCTCACTTTTCAAAATTTCCCAAGCTTCTTGAGTTGTTTTCCCCTTGAGGATTCTCATCATGGAATTCTTCCCAAGTTCTCTCTAAGTTTATTGAAATTAGCTCTCTTAAAGTCCAAGAGTCTAGTTTGACTTTGTTCTACTACTTGTGCTTGCATAATGTTGAATTCCAATATTGCATGATCAGTTAACCCCAAGGTTCCTGTAGCTTCAATACCTTCTATCATTTCATCTCTGTTATTGAGAATTAAGTCCAATATGGCTGATCCCCTTGTTCCCTTCTCTACTTTTTGGGAAACAAAGTTCTCTGCTAGGTTTGTTAGGAACCTGTTGGATCTTCCACTTGATGCAGAGTTTTCTCCCAGTTGATGTCAGGGTAGTTAAAATCCCCCATTACTATTGTGATATGCTTCCTACATACTTTAGTTAGCTGACTAGCAAAAAGTTCATCTATTTCCTCTGTTTGGTTGGGTGGCCTATAGTATAGACCTATGACAATGTCATTTCCCCCCTTTTAATATTGACCCAAATGCATTCAAGATAATTTTCATCATTGTTGTGCTCTATTTCTGTAGAGATGTAGTTATTTCTTATATATAGTGCAACTCCACCTCCTCTTTTATTTGGTCTGTTCTTTTAAATAATTTAAATCCCTCTAGCTGTATGTTCCATTTGTGGGTTTCATCCCACCAAGTTTCTGTAATGGCAACAATATCATATCTGCCTTCATTTACTTGAATTTCTAATTTACCCTGTTTGTTCTTCATACTCTGTGCATTGGTGTATAGACATTTGAGTCCACTTTGATTGACCCTATGTTTATTGTCTACATAATCTGTGTTGTGCCTGACTGCCCCTACTTTCTTGCCACCTGTTTGATTAGTGCACATGGTATGGCACTCACTATTAAATGCTTGGTTTTGCTTGACAGCAAGGTTGATAATCTTACCCGCACAAACATCTATGTTACATGCACTGATAACCCTATTAATTTTAGATTGCTGGGGACAGAAACATTCTGTATCAATTAATTCTCTGTCACCACTGTTCAGTTTAAATGTTTATCCAGGAAATCTGTGAATTTAATGCCAAGGAACTCAGTCCCTTTCTTTGATGGATGCAAACCATCTCTTTTGTATAGTTTTTCATTGGACCAACTGCAGACATTGTGATTAATAAAACCAAAGTCTTCCCTTTTACACCACTCCTTTAGCCACACATTAAACTCTGCTAGACACTGGCTTTCCTTTTTTGTTCCTTATATACTGGTAAAAAATAGTTTCTATCCTTGGGCTGTCAGACTCTTAAACACAATCACAATCACTCCATACACACGCAGAAACGTATGACTAATTTTTCTTTTTCTTTCTTTTTCTTTTTTCCCCCTAATTACTTGCATAGGGATTATTCTTTATACTATTTATGTTGTTTGTATTTTTTATCATGGATTGCACCAGTGAGGCTAAACATCATTGTATACATGATGTACAATGACAATAAAGGCTATACTATTAAAACCTCTGAAAAGATAAGCCTACAACCTATACTGCTAAATTCTTACCCCAAGCTCTAGAAATCATTCTATACAGAAAGTACATCTTTTTGGGACAGATCATTTGTGCCAAGATGTATAATAGTATCAACAGCACAGTCCTTACTGGCATTCTTGACTATCTTAAAAATATGCCTCTTGTCTCTGCTGGCAGTAGCATCTGGCAGACACCTGACCTCTTTCAAAACCCCCATATCCTTCCTAAATTTACAGCCCTTACAATTGAATCACCAACCAGAAGGTGGCTTTCCTTTTTGGATACCTTGCTTTTCTTCCATGACTGATGTGTAATATCTGATTCACACTTTCCCCCATCCAAAACAAGTTTTTGGTCTTGGACCATGATCTCCTGCTCATTTGAGTTATCGTCACACAACTACCTTGACCTGTCACTTTAGTGTCCTATTAAGGTCAGCAAGGGCACTGTATCTGTTTTGCTGGGACGCAGTGAAAGCTTTGTGTTTATGGTTTACAGCTGTCATCCTGCCAGATCCCACTGTTGTCTATACTGCCCGTCTCCTGCTGGATCTTTGTGGTAGAGGGGGCTGATAGTGCGGCAGCTCAATAGAGTGGAATAGCTGAATTGGGCACCTAATTTCTGCTTGGAGAGCACAGATTAGAGATTCTAGATAGGTAATCTGTCCATGTAGACTAGTAATTTGTTTACAAAGAGGACAATATCCAAATTTGAAAAGAGTACTGCGAAAGACAGCTGCAATTACACTGAATTAAGCTGGTCATTTTGAAATAAAATAAAATCACAATCTCAAAGCTCACTAATCTTGAATGTATTATTGCTATTTTTGGTTTATAGTTATATGAGGTTAACTCTACCTTTGTCTCTGTACTTCCTCTCAGTCTCCCCCACTCACAGCCAGCAGCACCTCCCACCAGCCTCTGGGAAGTTAAAATGCAACTTTAAGGAAGGGAGGGGAAAATTACAAGAATAATTAAGTCAGAAATTGGTTAACCGAGATGCATCACAAACTATATATTGAAACCTATTTAATGGGTTTTTAACACTACAATGATTAATTGATAAATTATAATCCTAATGTGTCTCACATATAACATGAATCTGCTCCAACACCTTAAGACTATGATGGTGAACCTATGGCATGCGTGCCACAGGTGACACACATAGCTATATCGGTGAGCATGCAAGCTCAGCTCTGGTGCACATGTTGATTTTTGGGCCTTCTGGGCCCACCAGAAGTAGGGAAACAGGCCATTTCCTGCCTCCAGAGGACCTTGGGGGTGGGGAAGGCCCATTTTTCTCTCTCTCCAGTCTCCAGGGCCTTTCTAGGAGTCTGGGGAGGGCAAAAATGGCCTTTCCAACCCCCCCGGAGGCCCTCCGGAGGCCAAAAATGGCCCATTTGCCAACTCCAGAAGTTGGCAAACAGGCCATTTCCGGCCTCCGGAGGGGCGGGGAAGGCCATTTTCACCCTTCCCAGACTCCTAAAAAAGTTCTGGAGGCTGGGGAGAGCAAAAAACAGGCATATCATGCCATCGCGTGCCAGGAGCGGGGGGATCACACGCGCCTGCATGGGGGCACATAGAATTATGAGTGTGGGCACGCATGCCACCCCACTTCTGGCAGGCAATGGCAAAAAGGTTAGCCATCACTGCCTTAGGGCATGCTTCCCACCGGACTTTGACAAACATTAGTTTGCCTACAGGGGGAATAGTTTGATATTTATTTATTTGTTTGTTTGTTTGTTTCCATTTCTATACCGCCCTTCTCCACATAGGACTCAGGGCGGTGAACAGCCAAAGTAAAAAACAGAACATACAAAATTTAAAAACAGTTTAAAATAATTAAATATTTTGGCCGTAAATTAAAACAACCCAAT
The DNA here is from genome assembly GCF_059756535.1 of Pantherophis guttatus. Lineage (NCBI taxonomy): Eukaryota > Metazoa > Chordata > Lepidosauria > Squamata > Colubridae > Pantherophis > Pantherophis guttatus. The sequence continues at coordinate 78,458,599 of NC_142066.1, forward strand.
TTAAAATCAATTTAAAATTTAACTCAAGCCAGCCCAGCTAGTTGAAATAAATAGGTTTTCAGGGCCCGACGAAAAATCCGGAGGTCTGTTATTGTACGTATCTCTGGGGGGAGGTTGTTCCAGAGGGTGGGCGCCGCCACAGAGAAGGCTCTCCCCCTGGGGGTCGCCAGCTGACATTGTCTGGCGGACGGCACCCTGAGGAGGCCCACTCTGTGTGAGCGTACTGGCCGGTGGGAGGCTATTGGTGGCAGAAGGCTATTGGTGGCAGAAGGCGGTCTCGATAGATGACGCCATAGCTACTGTTTTACATTTTGTAGCAAGCCATCTGGAGAAACCCGGGAACTATGTCAGGATGCTTTTCATAGACTATATCTCAGCCTTCAACATCCTTATGAGCATCCTTATTGAAAAGCTCACTGACTTGGATTTTCCCTCTTCCATTTGTGACTGGATCAAAGACTTTCTGAGGTACCGGCCACAAACAGTGAGGGTTAGGTCTGTCATATCCACCTCCCTGAAGCTTAGCACTGACTCCCCACAGGGCTGTGTGCTCAGTCCCTATCTTGTCAGGGGCTGTGTATTGTCTGACCCTTCCACTGTGATCATTAAGTTTGCAGATGACACCACCGTATTGGGTCTTATTCAGGTGGAAATGAAACAGTGGTCAGGGGGAGGGTTCAAAAACTATCCACATGGTGCTTAAAAAACAACCTGCACCTGAACATGAGCAAGACCAAGAAGATGGTGTTGGATTTCCAGAGGAAGAGCGAGGAACCTGCCCCACTTTACATCAAGGGGGGCTGTATAGAGAGACTTTCCTTCTTTAAATTCCTGGGAGTCCATCTCAGGGAAGACCTCGCCTGGAAAAACAACACGATCCAGGTGGCCAGGAAGGCCCAACAGAGACTCCATTTTCTTAGGGTCTTGCTTAAAAACATAGTGGAATAACAACTGATGACCTCCTTTTACCGGTCCACAATAGAAAGCGTCCTCACTTATTATATCATAGTATGGCATGCTGGTTTGACAGCCACGGATAGAAAAACATTACAAAGGGTGGTGAACACAGCACAAAACATTGTGGGCCACTGATACCACTAGATGAGATCGCTAGGGCTCACTGCCTTAGAAGAGTGAAGAAAATTCTCAGGGACGACTCTTGCCCTGGTCACCACTTCTTTACCCTCCTACCATTGGGAAGGAGATATAGAAGCATATCCAGCCGCACAAACAGGCTGAAGAACAATTTTTATCCATGAGTGCGAAATAACATCATAACTACGTAGTACAATGGACTTTGCAGGGCCAGTACAATGTACAGTATAACATGTTCACACTGGTGCAATAGGACTCAATGTTTTGTTAATATGATTTATTGAGTTAGGGATTTTTTGTCTTCACTGTGAGTTGTATTGTGTTGGGGTACACTGAGGGAGCTCAACCAATCTCATTGTATACATATGTTGCGCACTGACAATAAAGATTTGAAACTTGAAACTGAAACTTTGAAACCTTCATGTTTCCTTACTCCCATCTCATCCAATTTAAATCTTATATCAGTTTTGACATCCCATGTATCTGATGAAGTTAGCATGAACATTCATGAAAGCATGTCTTTAACACATTTGTTATTGTGAAAAGATGCTTCCAGACTCCTCCTAATTTTTGGCGATCGCAGAGTAAAATAACTTCAATCCATAGTGTACTTTCCATCACTGATTCTTCCTTGAACTTTCCTCATCCCTTTACAGGTAGTCCTCAACTTATGACCACAGTTGAACCCAGAATTTATGTTACTAAGTGAAAAATTTATTAAGTGAGTTTTGCCCCGCTTTATGACTTTTCTTGCCACATTTGTTAAGTGAATCACTGCAGTTGTTAAATTAGTAACATTAGTGAATCTGGTTTCCCATTGACTATACTTATCAGAGGATCACAAAAGGGGATCATGTGACCACAGGACACTGCAACTGTCATAAATAGGAACCAATTGTCAAGCATCCGAATGTAAATCACATGACTGGCAAAGCTGTAACAGTCATAAGTGTGAAAAATGGTCACAAGTCACTTTTTTCAGTGGTGTTGCAACTTTGAATGGTCACTAAATGAACTGTTGTAAGTTGAGGACTATCTGTATTTATGATATAAAAAAGAAATATAAGTAAAACACTATACCTTGTCCTTAATCAAATTTTGCCATCAATTAGCAAGGCTAAGGAAGGTGAAATACTGTTTTGATTAGCCTGATGGTCTTTTTGAAGGGTTGGTTTTCTTTGGGATTTATACTTAAGGAAATTGGAAAACTGAATTAGTTATTATTCTGAAATCCACATTTGGGATGATGGCTAGTTTACAATTTCTTATGGTTTTATACATTTGGTTGGTTTATAGTATTTGCATAAACTGTTCAAGAAAGATCATCATAAAGGACAAAAGTATCATGAGAAACAAATCAGCCTGTATGCGGAATACGACCGGCCAAATTTACTCCCTTTTTTGAAAAATAGTACCCACTGCCCATTGGAAAAGGTAAGGAAGATGTCTCAAAATATGCCTTTTTTCACCTAGTAGTATAGTAGTATATAGTACTATATATATATAGTAGTATAATAGTGATTGGATTTGTTTGTTTGTTTGTTCGTTTGTTCGTTTGTTCGTTTGTTTCTGATTTATTTTATTAATCAGAATCAGCTTGGTATTTGTTTTCAATCGGTTTTAAAACCTGGGGCAACTCTTTATATAATACTACCCTCTGCTGGAAAATATGAGAACTAAATGTAATGTTTCACTCCTGAGCTTACTGCAGAAGGCGACTGTTCTTTATTTTAATAGTTATGCATTTATTCAACATTGTGCTGTTTAATCCTAAGGCATATCAATATTTTTTAAAAAGCAATGTATGCAATAAAATAGTAGAGTAGTGTACAGTAAAACAGAAAATTAGTCTCACACTAAGCTAAATTTTTTGTATAAATGAAAATTAATCATTTTGCTTTTTAGCATTGCAAAACAGTAATTTGATTGGTAGCCAGCAAGCTTCTCTAGGACAAGGTTTGCTGATCTGGAAAAATTTAAATTCTTATGTTCTGGGATCCAGATTCATGCCCCTATTGGAGCAGAGACCTCACACCCCGATTCAGTTTGTCTAACATACTGGTTGTTATAGAATGGTTGTTCATAAAATGAAAGGCAGCCTCCATTCTTCCCTGCCCTCCCCCAAGGAATTGGAATTTCTTTAAAAAAGATGAGAAATAAATTCATATAGAATATTTCCTTTTCCCCCTCTCTCCTATTATATAATATTTGGTGTCAAGGGAGCAGGAAGTAGAGAAGCCTTAAACTATATTTAATTCATTATAACATCCTAGCCTCCTGCATTTGCTTTTCTAATATTTTCCAGGCTTCTTGCCTATGTTTATCATACATTTCTGTTTATGAAAATAACTTTAAAAATTTATTGAGAATTTTGCTTCCCAATCCCATACTATAGATCCCAACACTACAAAAATCACTGGGCTGGTCTTTCTGGAATTATTTAGAAGTTTTAAATTAAGGTCACCTATGTACTCTTATTCATTATACTTAGAAATGATTCTACAAGGCAGTGAATAAAATGTGTCCCCTTTTACCATTCACCAAACTAGAAAAAAGTTGATGTTCATTAATTGTCAGCAACATTGTTATATTCCACTGAACTGCAGTGGGCCTTAGGGATGCAGCTAATGTCATTATTTATCCATGATATTAAACTGTTTCATATTAACACTTTGTTTTTGAAATTACAGGCTCTTGAAATTTGTCAGCAAAGATTATTTGTGGAAGAGACTGTTTATCTTTTGAGTAAGTAGCTGTATTGTGCTTCATTTTGTTTGTTTTTACTGACAAATTATCAAGCCAATATTTCCATCACCTATATTCAGTGTGATATATACCCCTATTAAGATGCCAGGTTTTTGAAGATGAAGATATATCACTTCAGATTTTTTTCATCCTTTAATATAACATTTAATCTGTACAATTGAATTGAAGAGCAAACAAATATTTTAGGGAAAAAATAAAAATCTTACAATAATATGATTGGATCAATGTGCACACCCTTAAATTAATACTTTGTTGAAGCACCTTTTCATTATATGACACACCCAGAGTTACCCTGAGGCAAGATGGGCATCAATAAATAGATAGATAAATAAATGACTTCATTCTGTCTTTTTAGATAGGACCTACCAGCATGGCATATCCCTCCTTGGAAATCTGCCCACCCTTCCTTGCAATTGCACTCCAAATCTGTCAAATTATGAGGGCATATCTTGTACTCAGCCCTCTTCATATCATCCCACAGATTTTCAATTGATTCAGATCAGGGCTTTGGCTAGGCCATTTTGATCTTCTTCTGGTAAAGCCATTCTTTTGTTGATTTGGAGATATCCTTTGGGTCATTGTTGTGTTGAAAGGTGAAATTCATCTTCAGATGCCTGAAATCTTTATGCCAAAATTAACTGATATTTGGAACTGCTCATAATTCCTACACCTTGATTAAAGCTCCAGTTCCAGATGAAGAAAAGCAGAGCCAAAGCATAATGTTGCCACCCACCATACTTCATTGTGGGTATGGTGTACTTTGGGTGATGCTCAGTATTGTTTTTGCGCCAAAAATGCTTTTTTGGAATTATGGCCAAAAAGTTCAGTATTAGTTTAATTGGACCATAACACATTTTTCCACATGCTTTTGGCAAACGTGATGTAGGATTTTGCAAAATGTAGTCAAGCTTCAATGTTTTTTTTTTGTAAGAAAAGGATTTTGTCTTGCCACCCTCTCCATAGCCCAGACATATGAAGAATATGGGAGATTGTTCTCTTATGCAGTACACAACCAGTACTTGCCAGAAATTACTTCAGCTCCTTTAATCTTACTTTAGGCCACTTGGCAGCCTCTCAGGCCAGTTTTCTTCTTGTTTTTTCTTCTATTTTGGAGGGACATCCAATTCTAGGTAATGTCACTGTTGTGCCATATTTTCTCCACTTGTTGATAACTTTTCTTCATTGTGCTCCATGATATATACAATGCCTAGGAAATTTTGTGGTATCCTTTTCTTGACTGATAACTTCCAACAATAAGATCCCTTTGATACTTTGTAAGCTTTTTGCAGACCATGGCATTTGCTGTAAGAGACAACTGGGTAATAGTCAGAGAAGTCCAGCTGAACTTAAACTGGATTGATCAAACATATTTTAATTAACGGCAGGTATGTGCTGACTAATGTTTAACATCAGTTTGAATGTGACTGGTTAATTCTGAACATAGCCACATCCCTACTTATAAGGGTGTACACACTTATACAACCATGTTATTGTACTTTTCTTATTGTTATTTTCTGCCTTAAAAGATTTTAGTTTATTTTTCAATTGAATAGTACAGTTTACAGTATATGTTATATTAAACATAGAAAAAAATCTGAAGTGATATATCTTATCTTTTTGTTTTGTTTTTTTACGTCTCAAAAACCTGGCATTTTAACAGGAATGTATAGACTTTTTATCAGCATTGTATAAAATTATCCCCAAGATAGGAACTTCAGAAATGAGGTAGGGAGAATTGAGGGGAGAGGGGAAAAGAATTTTTAAAGCAGTCAAAATAAACATGTGTAACCACTAGTTAATGAATGTGAAACATTGCTGATGTATGATCCAGATTCTTATGACTACCTCAGATGAGTTTTTGCATATCCTGGGTGTTCAGATATGATCATGGATAGTGCTTTTAACAAGAGGCTAATGTTCCTACTACATCTCTTTCTAAAATTCTGAGGGTTTTTGTCTGTGGAGCAGCTTGTTTAAAATGTCTTACTTAATTCATGTTAACTAATGTTAGAATTAAGAATTTTAGTTCTTAAATCAGCTCTCCAAATGAAAATGGTAGGAAGCTGCTTCCTTTTGCAGCTATTTTGTAGCAATCTGAAGGCAGTAAGTTTTTATCCTGGCTGCACTCTATGCTGCTTTTTTAACCTGTATTGTTCCATATAATTCAGTATGTAACTGAATCCCACAAGAAGGTATTTGAATGTAGTCTGGGACTATTGATTTCTTTGGAAATTGAATATATTGCTTTTGTTGGAATAGATGTTCTTTCCTAAAAGGAAAAAAAACTGATGGATTTTAAAAGCGCTTCCCCCTATCTGGAAAGATGGTCCAATGATTGTGCTCTATTTATATGTATTATTTATTTATTTATAGCTACTTTTGTTAGGAATTATTAAAGTTGTAGTCTAACACATCTGGATACCATCAGGTTAGGGAAGGTACTTTTGAAGACAATAAAACCAGAAGGGGAGTGGGGTTCTGCTCATAGAATTAAATGGTGCTTTGTCATTGTTTTTAAGGGTGTTGTTTTGCATTTTTTCTTTCCAGGTCGAATGGGCAATAGTCGAAGTGCCCTGAAAATGATCATGGAAGACCTAAACGATGTAGATAAAGCTATAGAGTTTGCTAAGGAGCAAGATGATGCTGAACTTTGGGAAGACCTTATTTTGTATTCAATAGACAAACCTCGTAAGCAATGTAGTCTTTGCCCAGTTTATTATAATATAGTAATGTCTGTGTCAATGAGACAGAGAATGAATTTAATTAATGGTAAGGAGGACAGTATAGCAGATTGATTTGAAAATAATGCCAACTTGAATAATACAAAGAAGTGTTGCAATATAATCACTGTAACTGAACATCCATTTAATTACTGAAAGAACACAAGGGCAGTGAAAAATGTAACTGATTACATTATTCCATAATTGTGTGACATTTGCTGTTGTCTAACAAATTAGACAACTGCTAGGAACTTTTGGGTTTTCCTAAGCATCTATATAAAGGCAGTTTGCCTTCCTTAATAGAAAAATATTAAATGGTATTAAATGTTTTCCTATTAAAAATTCCTTTGAGTATGACTAGACTGTCTTAAGAAAAGAAAGTGCCTTCTCCTTGTACATCTGCAAACATGTTATCTTTCATTGCTTGAATTGCTGTGATTTCATGAAACGTTTACTAGTGTTTTTCCTCCCAAAATGTAAAATAAGCAATAGCATTTGCAAATCATTCCGCAAAGAAAATTAATTTCCCTCTGCATGTAAATACATTGTGAGGAATTGGTAGGATGTTGTGACTGAAGGGGAAAAACATTTTAATATGTATTGGGAAAAGAGAAAGAACTTATTAAATGCAAAAGCTGATATGGGAAAATAGTATAAAATTAAAAATATAATTCTGAGAAACTAGACTAGAAGTATGGCACAAAAGTCATAGACAAAGATACAGCCTTCAGAAATAATAAAGTCAGAGGTTGAGTTAAAGAATAATAGAGTGTATCAGGAAAAGAGACTAATAGGAATAGAGTGTAAGAAAACGTCTAAAGCAGGGGTGTCAAACACAAGGCCTGTGGGCCGGATGCAGCCCGCAATGTGGTTGGATCCGGCCCGCAGGACCGTCCTGGAAAATGTAAGGGGCTGGCCCGTGTCGCTTCATCCCAGTCTACCCAATGCGAAGAGGAAACATCGGGCCAGTGTGGCTTCAGCCCGGTCTACCTAATGAGAAAAGGAAACATAAAGCCAATGTCGCTTCCACCCAGTCTACCCAGTGTGAAGAGGAAACATCGGGCCAGAATGGCTTCGGACCGGTCTACCCAATGCGAACAGAAAACATGCCAGCAGTTTGGGGAGTGGCGTCAAGCTGGTCATGCCCATCCATCTGGCTGCACCCACCCAGTTGGCCATGCCCGTGAGTGGCATCAAGTTGGCCATGCTCACCCAGTCAGCCACGCCGGTCCCCCGAGATCAACCATAGCCCTGATCCAGCCCTCAATGAAATTGAGCTTGACAACCCTGTTCTAGAGAGAGACATATACCTTACTGAAAGACAATAATGTATACATTAAATAAATGCTGGCAGGTTTGTAGTCTAGGAACTTGAATACAAGGTGTACTGAAAAAAATAATGATATGAATTAGGCAGCGAACAAAGAACAGACCTGTATGATTTTATGATGTATAATGAAAAGACCTTATGGAATATGGGAGAATTCCAAAGAGAAAATATGAATAAAAGGAGAGCCACATTAAAACCAAGATGTCAGGAAAAAAATGTAACAGTATTTCAGACTGTCCTCTCAAATTATTCAAAGAATCAGATCTACAAGAAAACCCAGAGTGGGAAAGAACATGCGGTAGTTTTTTAATTATAGTGTATAGCTTAATTTAAACAAAAGTCCTATAGATAACTAGATCTTTCATAGAGATATCTTTAGATTTCTATTTATTTTCCACTCTCTGCTTTTAAAAGTAATTACACCCCTTAAGAGACTTTGACATTCTGATTCTGACTTAAATGTCCTCTATGTTTTTACAGCTTTTATTACAGGTTTGTTAAACAATATAGGGACTCATGTTGACCCTATTCTCCTGATTCATCGTATTAAGGAAAGTATGGAGATTCCAAACCTGAGAGATTCATTAGTAAAGATTCTTCAGGATTATAATTTGCAGGTAAATTTTAAGATTATGGCTGCCTTTATCCATTCCTCCACTCATGACACCACTGTGTATATTCTTGTGAAGAATAAAAAAAGCTTTTAAGTAACAGATGACAATTTAAAGAATAATCAGGCCAAAAAAAATAATTGTCTCACTCTACTGCATCCTGCTCAGGCCAGTTTTAAATCCTGGGTACCACAGTCTAAAAAGAATATTAACAAATGGGGAAAGGTTCAGGAGAGGGCCAAGATACTAAGGAGAATGAAAATCAAGCCCTGGGAAGAACGATGAAAGAAACTAAATATATAAGCTTGCAGAAAAGAAGATTGAAAGGAAATGTTATAGCAATCTTTGAATATGGAAAGAGTTGTCAAATAGAGGAGGACTATGTTGTCGAGGAGAGCAGCATCAGAATTTAACTATAGGAAACTAGATTCAAGTTAGAAATAAGGAGCTATTTCTTGATAGTAAACGCCATCAACCAATGGAACAGGCTGCCTCTCAAAGGAATATATTTCATTTTACTTGGAGATCTTCAAATAGAAACTCAATAATCACCTGTATGAATTCCTTTAGCAGATATTATACCAAGCAAGAATTAGAGTAGAGGACATCTAAGATCCATATTGGCACTATGATTCTTTGAAAAATATGGTCATCAAGGTAACATCAAGTATGGGTATAATAAGTGCCAAATCATCACCTGTGTTCATTATTTGGCTTATGCACTGGTAGCCCCTCATTCAAAGGAAGCTGATGAAATTTCAGATTGGACAATACGGCTGTCATCAAGATGTGGTTTGCATTAGGTAGCGTGCTTGCCACTGTATTTATAGAACTAGCATGAAGATCACTAAATTTGGTAATGACATTGTCCTCGCTGACAATAATTTAAGCCTATCTAATAATGGCAGTATTATGAGATGGTGTTCTAATATTCATGGCAGGGCAAGACAAAATTGTCTGTCTGGAATTAAAAAGTAAGTTAAAGCTACATTCTAAAAATTCCTGTATTTTATATCTCACTATTCAATGAAGTGAATATTAAATCATAAATAAAGTAGAGTACTGACAACTGCAGTTTAATTTATTTAGCCATAAAATTGTGTGTTCTCTTAAAGTAGAGCCACTCATGTATCAAAAGTGACACATGCCTTGGAGCAGTATTTAGCTAGTAGAAAATAAATTGCTGTTTCACTGGCAGTGTTTTTTTATTATAATTAAATCACAATAGGCACTCTGACAAGTCTGCCAGGGTAAGCAAGATTACATTGAATGTTAAGCAATAAAGTAGTAATTTCCTAATTCTGACACTTCAGATGTGCACACAAGCGTGTGTGTGCGCGCACACACACACACACAAAAGATCCTGTATTTTCAACAGCCATGCATGCAAAATTTTCAAAGAACATGAATATTTTGCTTTCATAAATTACGAAAAAAGGATCTTTCAGGGTGAGCTATAGGGTTTCTAATACTCTAGTAAATTAAATTTTACATAAAATATGTTCTTGTTTTCTTTAACTTTCAGATATTCATTTTTCAATTAGGAGGGACTTTTCAGGCTGAGTTGGCTCCTCCATTTATTTGACAGATAAACTTTCATAATAAAAATGATTAAATATGTAATAAAGGGGTCAACTGCAGAGCATGTCTCTACATGATAACAAAATATTGTATGAGAAAATCAACAAAAGATTCTTAGTTGGATTGTTTACATCTCCTATTCTCTGGATCCAGCCAATGGAGCATAGGACTGAATACCAAATTGCAAGCTGTTGGGTTCTTTTTTAAAATAAGCTTGTAAAAGATTAGCCTAATGGGCGTCAGAGAAACCTTTTCACTTGTTTAGCATATGATTGCACTTTTGTATAGTGGGAGAATTGGTTTTGTTGTCATTGGGAGATAACTTTCCTTGTGAAAATTTGTTTTATTAATTCATCCAGAAAATTGGTGTCTGGGTACTGCTGAAGCAATTTATCTGATACTTGTTTTCCGGGGGGATAAAGTCACTGCAACATTTTCACAGCACATTTTTCAGATCTCATTTGCTAATAGTGAGCATATTTTACATCCCTTTGAATTCAGGAGTAAATTGCCATTGATCCTAGCTCAAATTATTGATATTGATATTGATCTGAACCATTGACATTACTCAGATTATCGTGATATTTTAGCTACTTCAAGATATATTAAAAAAACAGCCATTGCATTACAAAATAATAAAAATGCATGCAGCACAAAGCATGAGACACATTTCTTTTTTAAAAAATGATCAATTTTTATGACTGGCATTTGGCATCACAGTACCGCTGATCTTTTGCAGTCAATAATGAGAAAAACAAACAGCAGTGTTTGTGGTTATTATTATATATGACTTGACTTCCTAGGTTTATGAAATGAAGAGATATATATAAAATTCACATTTTGTCCTTTTATTTTTCTAACATTTCATTATTCAGTTTTTATATCCTGCTCTTCAACAGCTCAATTTTTCCAATACGTGGTGGGAGAAAAATCTGACTCTAGATTAACTAAATAAAGCCTGCTGGTGGTGTTTTGGGGTGTCACAGGTTTTAGCTGGGTGAGATGACTAATACAGAGCCTCTTTTCACAATTACACGATATATGGAGAAAATCGGGGGGGGGGATTCCATATGAACATCCTGTTTTTGTACTTGCCTTTAATTCTGACATCACCCTAACTCTGTGTTTCTTAAATTTGACAACTTTAAGATGAGTGGGTTGAACTTCCGGAATTCCCAGCATAATGGCTGTGGAATTCTGGAAACTGAAACTACACATCTTAAGCTTGCCAAGATGAATAAATACTGTCTTCTTAACTCATTATAATGCATTCTTTCTTGATTAAAGGCAGTGTTATAACAACAAATAATATTTGTAAAAACCAAAGAAATGAAGAGCTTTACAACTGTCTGTTAATGCAGAGGTTCTCAAATTATGTTTTTTGACTGCACTATGAGTCTTACATAGACAAAGTTTGTCAAAACTTTGATCACTTTTTATTTGTGCAAGGCCAAAATGTTTGAGAGTCCTATGATATATAAAGTACAATTCAATTATTTAAAAAATGTTTATATCTTCCTTACCCAATCTCTTTGCCATGAAAACCCTATGGACAGTACCAAAAGGCAAAAAATATGATGCTGGAAGATGAGCCCCTCAGGTCAGAAGGTGTCCAATATGCTACTGGGGAAGAGCAGAGGCCTAGTACTAATAGCGCCAGAAAGAGTGAAGCGACTGGGCCAAAGCTGAAAGGATGCTCAGTTGTGGATGCATCTGGTGTTGAAAGGAAAGTCCGATGCTGTAAAGATCTATTCTCCATAAGAACCTGGAATGTAAGATCCATGAATCAAAGCAAGCTGGACGTGGTCAAACAAGAGATAACAAGACTGAACATTGACATTTTAGGAATAAGCGAACTAAAATGGACAGCAATGGATGAATTTAATTCAGATGACCATCAAGTATACTACTGCGGGCAAGAATCCCTCAGAAGAAATGGAGTAGCTTTCATAGTCAATAAAAGAGTAGGAAAAGCAATACTGGGATACAATCCCCAAAATGACAGAATGATCTCAGTTTGAATCCAAGGCAAACCATTCAATATCACAGTCTATGCCCCAACCACTGGTGCCGAAGAGGATGAAATTGACCGATTCTATAAAGCCCTACAGCACCTTATAGAATTAACACCAAAAAATGATATCCTTATCATTGGAATGGATTGGAATGCTAAAGTAGGAAGCCAAAAGATAACCGGAATAACAGGCAAGTTTGGCCTTGGAGTACAAAATAAAGCAGGGCACAGGCTGATAGAATTTTGTCAAAAGAATATGATGGTCATAGCAAACACTCCTTTCCAACAACCCAAGAGATGACTCTACACATGAACATCACCAGACAGTCAACACAGAAATAAGATTGACTATGTGCTTTGCAGTCAAAGGTGGAGAAGCTCTATACAATCAGTAAAAACAAGACCAGGAGCTGACTGTGGCTCAGATCATGAGCTTCTTGTTGCAAAATTTAGGCTTAAATTGAAAGAGTAGGGAAAAGCACTAGGTCACTCAGGTATGAATTAACTCATATCCCTGATGAATATACGGTAGAGGTGACAAATAGATTTAAGGAATTAGATCTGATAGACAGAGTGCCTGAAGAACTATGGATGGAGGTTCGCAACATTGTACCATCCCAAAACCATCCCAAAGAAAAAGAAAGAAAATGGCTGTTGGAGGAAGCTTTGTAAATAGCTGAGAAAAGAAGAGAAGCGAAAGGCAAGGGAGAAAGAGAAAGATACACCCAATTGAATGCAGAATTCCAGAGAATAGCTAGAAGAGATAAGAATGTCTTCTTAAATGAACAGTGCAAAGAAATAGAAGAAAACAATAGACTAGGAAGGACCAGAGATCTCTTCAAGAAAATTAGAGATATGAAGGGAACGTTTCATGCAAAGATGGGCATGATAAAGGACCAAAATGGCAGGAACCTAAGAGAGGCAGAAGAGATTAAGAAGAGATGGCAAAATTAAACAGAAGAACTATACAAGAACAAGCTTAATATCCCTGATAACCATGATGGGTTGGTCACTGACCTCGAGCCAGACATCCTAGAATGTGAACTCAAATGGGCTTTAGGAAATCTGACCAACAACAAAGCTAGTGGAGGTGACAGTATTCCAGCTGAGCTATTCAAAATCTTTAAAAACGATGCAGTAAAAGTGCTACACTCAGTTTGCCAGCAAATTTTGAAAACTCAACAGTGGCCACAGGATTGGAAAAGGTCAGTTTCCATTTCAATTCCAAAGAAAGGCAATGCCAAAGAATGTTCAAACTATCACACCATTGCACTCATTTCACATGCTAGTAAGGTTATGCTTAAAATCAGGGGTGAAATCTAAAATTTGATACTACCGGTTCTGTGGCTTGATGGTGGTGAGGGTAATTTGACGGTGGGTGTGGCCAACTTTTTTTTTTTTACTTTTAACTTTTAAAAGCATTTTTTCTACAACCTCTTCGGCCGAAGAGGTTGCAGGAAAAAATGCTTTTAGAAGCCTCTGACGATCCCAGCTGAGCCGCACAATCATCAGAGGCTTTTTTTTTTTACTTTTAAAAGCATTTTTTTGGCCGAAGAGGTTGTAGAAAAAATGCTTTTAAAAATAAAAAAACAGCCTCTGATGATCGCGCGGCTCATCTGGGCATGTGGGGGGAGGCGCAGGGATTTTTACTACCAGTTCTCCAAACCACCCACTGCCATCGCTACCAGATCAGGTGATCCGGTCCAAACCCGGAGCATTTCACCCCTACTTAAAATTCTACAAGCTAGGCTGCAACAGTATGTGGATCAAGAACTACCAGCAGTACAGGCAGGATTTTGAAGAAGCAGAGGAACTAGAGATCAAATTGTCAACATATGCTGGATCATGGAGAAAGCTAGGGAGTTCCAGAAAAACATCTAGTTCTGCTTCATTGACTATGCTAAAGCATTTGATTGTGTGAATCGCAACAATTGTGGCAAGTTCTTAAAGAGATGGGAGTACCAGACCATCTTATTTGTCTCGTGAGAAACCTATATGCGGGTCAAGAAGCAACAGTGAGAACTGGACACGGAACCACTGATTAGTTCAAAATTGGGAAAAGAGTCCGGCAAGGCTGTATACTGTCGCTCTGCCTATTTAATTTATATGCAGATCACATAATGAGAAAGGCAGAGTTAGATGAATCACAAATTGGAATTAAGATTGCCGGGAGAAATATCAACAACCTCAGCTATGCAGATGATACCACTTTAATGGCAGAAAGTGAAGAGGAACTAAAGAGCTTCTTGAAGGTGAAGGTGAAGAGGGTGAAGAAGGAGAGTGCAAAAGTTGGCTTGAAACTCAACATTAAGAAAAACTAAGATCATGGCATCTGGCCCTCTAAATTCCTGGCAAATAGATGGGGAAGAAATGGAGGTAGTGACAGATTTTATTTTCCTGGGCTCCAAGATCACCGCAGATGGGGACTGCCGCCAAGGAATTAAAAGACGCTTGCTCCTGGAAAGCTATGGCAAATCTAGACAGCATACTAAAAAGCAGAGACATCACCCTGCCAACAAAAATGCATATAGTCAAGGCTATGGTTTTCCCAGTTGCAATGTATGGCTGTGAAAGTTGGACCATAAGAAAGACTGAGCGCCAAAGAATTGAGGCCTTTGAACTACGGTGCTGGAGAAGACGCCTGCAAGTTCCTTGGACTGCAAGGCGATCAAACCGGTCAGCCCTAGAGGAGATCAACCCTGACTGCTCTTTAAGAGGCCAGATCCTGAAGATGAAACTCAAATACTTTGGCCACCTAATGAGAAGGAAGAACTCACTGGAGAAGAACCTAATGCTGGGAAAGATTGAGGGCAAAAGAAGAATGGGACGACAGAGAATGAGGTGGCTGGATGGAATCACTGAAGCAGTAGGTGTGAGCTTAAATAGACTCCAGAGGATGGTAGAGGACAGGAAGACCTGGAGTAACATTGTAAATGGGTCGGACCGATAGGTCGGACATGACTTCACAACTAAACAATTATTTAGTTTCATAGAAGGGTTACAAATTGCTTTATTATTTTAGAAGATCACAGTAGCATAAAGTCTGAGAACGTCTGCACTAGTAGATAGAATTCTTAATCTTTGAACAATAATTAAAAATTGGCAGACAAATGGTAAGGGTGAGAGGTTTTTTATAACAAAATGTGATGTGAAATTGTCTCAAAGGCAGTAAGGTTCAAAGTTATGAGAATGGTTCCCCTACAGATTTCCCAGACTTCTGGACACTTGTTTCATTTCTTTTTGATTACTTGGGCCAAATAATTGGAATACTTGGTCCTAACCCAGATAAACTGCCGTTAATGCATGGCTTCAAATAATAATTTAGGAATAGTTAATTTGTTATTTTTTTTAAGACAAAGCTTTAGCGAAAGGGAATTTTAAAATGAGATAGAATGAAAAACATTGCAGTAAGTACGAACAATAGATATCAATATGTAAAAGATTAAATAAAATTTAATTGATTAACCAATTAGGAATATTCATCTAAAATTGATTGGGTAGCTCTTTGTTAGGAGGCTATATTGCTACTGGTATAGATTTCATTGTATTATTATAATGCATGCTATTGTCAAAAATGACATTAAAATGTATCAGAAAATTAGAATTAATAGGTAATTTGCAGATATCCATATCTTTCTTAAGGAAACTTACAGAAAAAAGTTTTATCATGAAATTCTGGTAGGATTACAGATATTGTTAAGTACTATGGCATATACTTGATAATGCTTAATTTTAATTATTCCTTTTTTTAAAGCTCCAGAAGTCATTGTCTTTAGTGATAATATTTAGACTTAGTAATAAAATTTGAAAACCTGCTGACAAATTATCATATAGTTGTGTATTTGTCTTTTCTAGATTTTGCTTCGAGAAGGATGCAAGAAGATTCTTGTGGCTGACTCTCTTTCATTGTTGAAAAAGATGCATCGAACACAAATGCGTGGAGTACTTGTGGATGGTAAATTTACTTTACTTTATTCAAATTTCTATACCGCCCTTCTCCTTTCGGACTCAGGGCGGTGAACAGCCAAGATAAAAACATCTATACAAAACATCACAGTTAAAAAATAAAGTTAAAATAATTTATAAATTTGGCCCATAATTTAAAACTTGTCAATTTAAAATCAATATTAAAATTTTAAAACTAACCCTAAAATCAAGACAGACCGGCCAACTGGAAAAAATAAGTTTTTAGGGCCCGACGAAAAATCCGAAGGTCGGAGATCACTCGTATCTCTGGGGGTAGATTGTTCCATAGGGTAGGTGCCACCACAGAGAAGGCTCTCCTCCTGGGGGTCGTCAGCCGGCATTGTCTGGCCGACGGCACCCTGAGGAGGCCCTCTCTGTGGGAGCGAACCGGCCGGTGGGAGGCTATTGGTGGCAGAAGGCGGTCCCGTAAGTACCCTGGCCCTAAGCCATGGAGCGCTTTAAAGGTGATCACCAACACCTTGAAGCGCACCCGGAAGTCCACCGGAAGCCAATGCAGCTCGCGCAGGAGAGGAGTCACATGGGAGCGCCCCGTCGCTCCCATAATCCCCCGCGCAGCCGCATTCTGCACCAGTTGGAGCCTCCGGGTGTACCCCAAGGGGAGCCCCATGTAGAGAGCGTTACAATAGTCCAGACGAGAAGTGACGAGTGCTTGAGTGACTGTGCGTAGGGAGTCCCGGTCCAGAAAGGGGCGCAACTGGCGTATCAGGCGAACCTGACAAAAAGCCCCCCTGGCCACGGCTGTCATATGCCCTTCTAAAGACAGCCGCGCATCCAGGAGGACACCCAAGTTGCGGGCCCTCTCCGTGGGGGCCAATGATTCGCCCCCAATAACCAGCGATGACGTCAGCTGGCTATACCGGGACGCCGGCAGCCACAGCCACTCGGTCTTGGAAGGGTTGAGTCGAATCCTGTTTCTCCCCATCCAGACCCGCACGGCCTCCAGGCACTGGGACATCACTTCCAAGGCATCATTGGGATGGTCTGGGGTGGAAATGTACAGCTGAGTATCATCAGCGTACTGATGGAACTCCACCCCAAAACCACGGATGATCTCACCCAGCGGCTTCACATAAATGTTGAACAGGAGGGGCGAGAGGACCGACCCTTGCGGCACCCCACAAACAAGGCGCCTTGGGGTCGACCGCTGCCCCCCTGTCAACACGGATTGCGACCGGTCGGAGAGATAGGAGGAGAACCACCGCAAAACGGTGCCCCCCACTCCCAGTCCCTCCAGCCGGCGCAACATGATACCATGATCGATGGTATCAAAAGCCGCTGAGAGGTCTAATAGGACCAGGATAGAGGAAGAACCCCTATCCCGGGCCCTCCAGAGATCATCCACCAACACGACCAATGCCGTTTCCGTGCTGTACCCAGGTCTGAAGCCGGACTGGAGCGGATCCAGATAGACAGCTTCATCCAGGTACTGGGGAAGCTGTCGCGCCACCACACTCTCAACAACCTTCGCAATAAAGCGAAGGTTGGAGACTGGACGATAGTTAGCCAAAACAGCCGGGTCCAGGGATGGCTTCTTGAGGAGAGGCCTCACCACCGCCTCTTTCAAGGCGGCCGGCAGGACACCCTCGCTCAAAGAAGCGTTAATAATCCCCTGGAGCCAGCCTCGTGTAACCTCCCGGGAAGCCAGCACCAACCAGGAGGGACACGGGTCCAATAAACATGTGGTTGCGTTCAGCCGCCCCAAGATCCTGTCCACGTCCTCGGGAGCCACAGGATCGAACTCCTCCCAGATAACACTCTCAAGGCCTGCCTCAGTCGTCTCGTCTGAACTAACCCAGTCGGCGGCCAAGTCTTCCCGAATCTGAGTTATTTTATCATCCAGATACTGTACAAAATCCTCAGCTCGGCCCTGCAAGGGGTCCTCCCGCGCTCCCAGATGGAGGAGGGAGCGGGTCACCCTAAACAGGGCGGCTGGGCGGTTATCGACGCAATAAGAGCGGCAAAATAGCTAGATTTCGCCGCTTTTATCGCCACTAGGTAGGTCTTAATATGAGACCTTACCAGTGTCAAGTCAGACTCGGAACGACTGGCCCTCCAACCGCTCTCTAGGCGTCTTTTCCGGCGCTTCATCACCCTCAGCTCCTCGGAAAACCAAGGAGCTAAGTGAGTTCGGTGCCGGGTCAGAGGCCGCAAAGGCACGACCCGGTCCAAAGCCCCGGCAGCCGCCCTATCCCAGGCGGCCACCAGGTCGTCAGCCGAGTCATGAGCTAGAGTCTCAGGAAATGGCCCAAGCTCCATCTGGAACCTATCAGGGTCCATCAGGCGCCTGGGGCGGAACCACCTGGTCGGTTCCGCCTCCCTGCGACGGGGTACGGCGGTCAGAAAGTCAAGTCGAAGGAGCGAGTGGTCAGACCATGACAAGGGTTCAATCGCTACATCCCCTATATCAAGGCCACTCAACCACTGACCAGAGATAAAAACTAAGTCCAGAGTGTGTCTCCCCATATGAGTAGGGCCGTGAATTACTTGGGTCAGGTCCATGGCCGTCATGGAAGCCATGAACTCCCGAGCTACCTCAGATGTCTCACCGATGGATGGCAGGTTGAAATCCCCCATGACCACAAGTCTGGGGGTATCAGCCGCCACCTCGGCTATAACATTGAGGAGTTCGGGCAGGGTCGTTGCCACGTGGCAGGGAGCCAGGTACGTGATCAACAGACCCATCTGCACCCCACGACCCCACTTCACAAAAAGGGACTCACATCCGGCTATCTGAGGTACAGTGGTCTCCCTCGGATCAAGACCTTCTTTTAAAATGACCGCCACCCCCCCCGCCCCTGCCCTGAGCTCTCGGCTGATGAAATGCACGGAAGCCTGATGGGCACATCTCCACGAGGGGAACTCCCCCCTCATGGCCCAACCAGGTCTCCGTGATACCTGCCAGGTCCGCTCCCCCCTCTTGAATAAGATCACAAATGAGGGGGGCTTTATTTACTACGGACCTGGCATTACATAACATCACCCGGAGACTCGGGCGCTGAGACTCTAAGCAGCCTGGGGAACGGGAAGAGCTAAGGGGACCGGGGCACGCAATCGCTCGGAGATAGCGAGCACGTGCCCCCACCACATGATATGGCCCCCTGCTCCCGCCATACCTGCCCCTCCCACTCAGCGTGTTAATAGAGAAGCCCTCACTAGAGGGCATTCTAACAGTCCCCTTTCCCCCAGAGTCCCCCAAATTGTTGCAAATTGTTGCAAATATGAGATATAAGCCTATCTCTAAGCTCTCTGAGCACCAAGGACTTCACAGTTCATCCCTGAGCTACAAATATTCTCTTCTGTTAAAATGTACTTTAGCAATTGAAGAGGTTTTTGGGATTATCTCTCATTTTATTTCAGTGATGTATCCTTCAATTAACAGATTTAAGAGATAAGCCTTTTGCTTGCTATAACAATAGTTTAGCACATGATTTCTCATTGTTTTTAGTCTACAAAATACAGTAGTTCATAAGTACTTTATAGGTACTGAATATATATTAATATTTTCACTGATATCAAAACCTATTTTTCATATATAGATATTCCTTGATTGATAACAACAATTGAGCCCAAAATTGCTGTTGCTAAGCAAAACATTTGTTAAGTGACTTTTGTCCCAGTAATTTCAGTGATTAAACAAATCTGGCTTACCCCATTCACTTTGCTTTTTGGAAGCTGGCTGGGGAGGTTATAAATGATAATCACATGATCCTCAAACATTGCAACCATCATAAATGCATGCCACTTGTGAAGCATCCACATTTTGATAATGTGACCATGGGGATGCTGTAATTGTTGTACATGTAAAAAATGGCCATAAGTTACTTTTTTCAATACTGTTGTAACTTCAAATGGTCACTAAACAAATGGTTGTAAGGCAAGGACTACTCATACTAAAAAATTTCTCAACTTTGAGAATTATTACTCAAAACAAAAACCAATGTATTATATTAACCTTTGTATATCATTATTTTTTCTTATAGAGGAAAATATCTGTGAAATATGCCTTTCTCCTATACTGCCCACAGGTAGGATTATATGGCCATGCTTTGCATTCACTATACATGTTCTGTAGAGAATAAATATGGCTGGGATCTGTTTAGAATATCTGGTTGCTGTAACGTTAGTTGTTAGAAACTAACAACTAACATTGTCCTAGCCATGTGTTCTTTTCTTTTCTTTTCTTTTCTTTTCTTTTCTTTTCTTTTCTTTTCTTTTCCATTTGCATTCTTTGCTGCATGAATTCAGTTGAGTAATCTCAGAACAGAACTAAATTTGACCCTTTTAATGTCATTGGAACCCTTTCTGATACTTGCTTGAAACAGTTGGTATTGCTTCAAGAGATATATAAAACATTTCAAATTACAGGTAGTTGTTGACTTATAACCAGACTCCTTTTAGCAATTTTTCAGAAGTCAGTACTCTTCAGTTCCAAATATGAAAAAAGTAGCCTGTGGTCCTCCAAAATTCATAACTCTAGTCTCCGCTATCAAAACGTTGCCTCCCAGATTTAAAGTGATAGTCCAATTACCTCTGCTTTCTTTAAAAAAAGATTAGGGCTATGCTATTTTATATGATTAAGAAATCCAATTTACAATATTTACAATGTGATAGTTTATTAACAAATTAATTACTATGTAATCAAATTGAGAAGCTATATAAAATTAAGTAGGAAAAGAAATAATAGCTGATTTTAAATTTCACTGCTGTATTTCAAGAGGCCATAATAATCCATTTTATGGATAGAGATCTCAGGGTAGGATATTTTACTAAACTAGATGTGTCACATCTAGTTTCTTTCTCACAGTGTATGTTCATCTTAGAACCATACATGTTTACCTGCTTCTATGAATAAACATGACTTTTCAAGAACAAAAATACTGTATTTTTCTGTTTATAAGACGCACTTCCCCCCCCCCAAAAGGGAGTGGAAATGTCTGTGCATCTTATACAGCAAATGTTGCCAAAGCCCCGCCCACCCGCCAGTCCCCATTCTTCATCCTCTACCTTCTTGCAGCAAATAGCAAATAGCCTGGTCAGCTTCAGCACGGCCTGATTTAGCACAAGCAGCTGATTGGCAGTTGGATCGGCCTCCTGGAATACCACCAATCAGCTGTTCCAGGCGGCGGGGATCGCCACCACCGCCCATCGCTGCAACCTCCTATCACTGCCTCCATGCAGTCCATTTTTGGCATCTGCGCACCCCATTTTTGGCATCCGCACATCCTGTTTTTGGCCTCCGCATGCCACATTTTCTGCCTCCGCACATCCTGTTTTTGGCCCATTCCAGGCTACGGGGTTCACTATCGCCACCGCCACCTTTTGCCACCTCTGTGCGCCCCATTTTTGGCCTCCATGCATCCTGTTTTCAGCCTGGAACAGGCCAAAAATGGGACCTGCGGACGCTGAAAATGGGGCACGTGGAGATCGAAAATGAGGCGTGTGGAGGCGGCGATGGATGGTGGCGGCAGTGGGTGGTGGCAATCCCTGCAACCTGGAACAGTTGATCAGTGGTAATCCAGGAGGCCAATCCAACTGCTAATCAGATGCTCATGCTAAATCAGGCTGTGCTGAAGCTGAGGAGGCTGTTTGCTGCAAGGAGGCAAATTGCTGGGAGGCAGAGGCAGATCTTTTTTTTCTTGTTTTCCTCCCCAAAAGCTATGGATATGGCCTGGAGCATCTTACAGTGCAAAAAATATGGTAATATCTCTTCCTGATAAATATTATTTTACTTCCAATTGCCAACTATGGAATCACAATATTACAATAGCCAAAGGAATGTTTTAAAAAGAATGGAGTGTCTTAATACAGATTTTTGGGGAGGGGGAGGGAATATTTGCATTTGTAAGGAGGACTTTAGAGAATCAGTATAGTATAGTGGTTAAAGGCACTAGGCTAGAAATTAGGAAAAGTGAATTTTAGTGCTAACTTATCCGTTAGGCCAGGTGGTTGATTTTGTGCCCATCAAAAATTCTAGGAAGCGGAAGTGGGAAACCACTTCTGAAAATGCTAAAAATTGCATGGACCTGTATAAGTAATCATCAGGAGTTAGGATTGACTCAAAGATGTAATCACAATTGCACCAACAGGCAATCAGAACATTAGAAGACAATCTTTCTTGATAAAGCTATAAAACAGTAGGAAATGTCTTGGTATTTCTAACGACTTTTAGATGTTAGCATTTCCACATAATGATACATAGTTACAGGATATCTCCACGAATACCAGAAACAAAACTCTTTGGTGAAAGAAATTTGAAAATGTTCATAAATATCTCCTCATTAACAAAGTGTAATATTTTATCATAGTACAATCTGCTGATTTTTGTTACTTACATTAATGCACATCATGTATTTTTCTCTTTCCCCTTGCCAGATGCATCTAAATCTTTCAGTGTAATAGTATTTCATTGCAGGCATATGTTCCACAAAGAATGTTTTCCTGAACCTAACACAGTAAGTGACCAATTTAATCTCTTTGTATTCTGAACATTGTCCTAGTCCCAGTGTCGGTAACCAACAGCTCCGGAGCTACATGTGGCTCTTTGACCCCTCTTCTGCGGATCCCTACTGACCCAATCACATGACCTGTTCTCCGCCCCGAGACACTGACCCAACCCAGCCATGGCCAATGCCAACCTCGCTAATATGAGGGCTGTCAGGGTGGGAATGGAATCCGGAAGGAGGGTAAGATGGAAAGGAAAGCTTGCAGCTGAGGAGCAAGCACGAGCCATGGTGGCGGCTTCCCCCAAGATGACCCTCCTCCTTCTCATGTGACCCCCTGTCTGCCTGTTGTGGGGCCAGGAGGGTGTGCATGAGTGGGCAATGAAAGTCCCCCATGCAAGACTTAAAGCCACCTGGAGAACGCTTTTCAATCAACAGCACCGGCGGCACCACTCAGCTGGAGGAGTAAAGAAGCTTAGGGCAGCAGGAAATCTGCTGCCCACTGAATCTCGCACACCCACCCCGGGGGTCAGGCTCGGAGAAAGCTGGAGTGCCCTTGCCAAAGACACTTGCCCATAAGCCAGTCCACCTGCTGGCTCTGAGCGCCTTCACTGCGCTTTGGCCGAGCCTGGCTGCTTGCTTGAGGAGAGTATTCCCACTTGTGCATGATAGAGGGTACACGCACAAGAGAGAAAGAGTGAGAGAGAAAAGGAGTGAAAGAGAGAAATGAGAGAGAGAAAAAGGGAGAAAGAGAGAAAAATGAGAAATGAGAGAGTGAAAATGAGAGAGAGGAAAAAGAGAAACAAATAAGAGAGAGAAGGGGAAGAGGGAAAGTGAAATGAGAGTGAGCTGGGGGAGAGAATGAGAGGGAAAGGAAAGGGAAACATGAGAGAGGAGAGAAAGAAAGAAAAGAAAGAAAGAGAGGGAAAGGAAAGAAAAACAGAGAGGGCAAGAAAGAGAGAGAAAAAAGAAACAAATGAGAGTGAGCTGGGGGAGAGAATGAGAGGGAAACGAGAGAAAGAAAGAAAAGGAGAGAGGGAAAGGAAAAAAACAAATGAGAGAGCGAGAAAGAGAAAAATTAGAAAAGGAGAAAAAGAAAGGAATGAGAAAATGATGGAAGGAGAGAATGAGAGAGGAAAAAGAGAGAGAAGGGGTGAGAGAGAGCTGGAGGACAAATAAGAGAGAAGGGGAAGAGAAAGAAAAGAGGAAAGAAAGAAAGAGAGAAAGGAAAAAGAGAGAAAAATAGAAATGAGAGGAAGGGAGGGGGAGAGAGAGAGAGAGAGAGAGAGACCCATTTCCCACAGTAAACACCGGAGCCACAAAACCTGGGTAGGCATGGCGGAGGGGGTGGTGGTCACATGACTGGGTGGGAGTGATGTTGAACTCAACTGGCCATGCACATCCAGGTTTTGTGGCTCCCTGTATTTTCTGTGGGAAATGGGTCCAAATGGTTCTTTGAGTGTTTAAGGTTGCAGACCTCTGTCCTAGTCAAAGGCAAAAGGACAAATGAAATATTTTTGCCAGCTACTGAGAAGAGCATGTGTTTACTGAGGATGATAATATAGTAATTATTCTTACCTGGATCTCTGCAGGAGTTTCAAGTTACAGTAGTAAGGTGATGCAAAATAATCTTTCTTTTCCCACTTCCATCTACCCAACTGTGTTTTTTAACAGTTGTATTATTCTGTGAATGTAATTGTAACTCAAGACAGCAAAGGGAAACTTTCACTTAAGACTTTAACGAAAGGTTATTTTTATATCCTATTTAATAGGATAGACACTTAAAAATCAAGTTATCTATTAAGCTGCATATATTTTGATAGCCTTAGTAAAATCTACTAGTTTAATGATTGAATAGTTAAGGGAAGCATTTTAATCTGTGGAAAAAATGATTTTCCCACAACAGGGTCAAAATACTTGTTGCATAATTTGGCATTCAAAATGCAAGTTGCAATACTGTACATATTTAACTGGGATTTTCAATCAGTTTAATGACAATTACTTCTGGGACTGAAAAGATTATTGGAGAAGCCATTTCCTAATTAATTCCTGTCTTGAATCACAGAAGTGATTTTTTCCAGTTTATTCCTTCCAGTTAACAGTAGGCAAAATATTAGAGTCTCCTTGTGGAACAAGATCAATTTCATTTCTATGAACTGAAGTAGATTTAGATTCTCTTTCTCCCTATATTTTTAAGCATCTTCTCAAAAATAAATATGGAATATTTTCATGTGTTTTGCAATGTGGAAATTCAAGTTGCATGTTGTAAGATTACAACTATTATTCTATTACTGGAGTAAATAAACTCACTTGTATATGATTGTATATGTTTGGTAGGCATTTATTCATTTAATTTTATACCTTGACTTTTAACCACTCTGGATAGTTTGCAGATAAAAACACACAGGGCATAAAATAATACAATGATAAAAACAAAGAACAAAACATGGCACAAACCAGGCAATATCCAAACCACACCTATATTCTGTGGAAGGGGGCTTCAATCACCCTTGCCAAAAGCCTAGATACAAAATCAAATCTTCAAGGCTCTTTGAAATACCAACAAGGTGGGGGACATCCAGATTTGAGGAATCTGATTCTAGACATTATGAGCTATAGTAGAGAAAGTGTTGGGCTTCTGATAGATAATTGTTTAATTGAAGGTATCCAGAGCACATCAATCCTGCCACATTGAACCAGTCAGACAGATGCTATGGGAGACAAACAGTCCCCTGAGTAACCAGACCCTGTGCCCTGTAGGGCTTTGCTGGTAATAACTGCACAGTGAATCGCACCTAGAAGCAAACTGAGAATCGGTGCAGCTCACAGAATAGGGTGTCACATTTCATACGGAGCACATTTCATAAATATTGATTAATCTTGGAAAAAGCATTTGACTAACTCCATGCACGCAAAGGAAATCTGAATTTGTGCTTCTCAAGCAACAGTACAATTCATCATCCTTAAAACAAACTGCTATCAAATGTGGTTTCTAACTATATCAAAACCTATAATTCAAAGAATATGAACATGATATATAATAAAGCAATACAATAAAATATTGTGAGATAGAGGTAATCCTCACTTAACAAGCACAGCTGAACCTGGAATCATAGTCATAAGTCATTGCAGTTATTAAGTGGGTCACTGACTTAAGTTTACAATCTCTTTTATTATAATCATAAAGCAAGTCACTGCTGTTGTTAAGCAAATCACTTGGTTGTTAAGGAATTCCATTCTCCCAAGTGAGCTTTTTTTTTTTTTTTGCTGGAAACTGACAAAACAATATCAAAATGTTGTTATGTGACTGCAGGTGGCACAGTTAATGGATTTGAACCAGTGGTGGGTTCCTCCCGGTTCGGCCCGGTTTCGCCGAGCCAGTAGAGGTGATGATATGACGAAGAATAACCTTCACGTTATTCTTACCTTTTATTTGGCCCCACCCCCAATCTATTGCTGCCTCCTGAGTCCCAGTTGATGGGCTATAAGGAAAAAAACTGTTTAAACTCTTGCCACGGGGCTTCAAAGGGCCACCCTACAGCTGATCAGTGGTAAAAGGCAGTTTGGTGGTAGACCGGTGTCTCCAAAAACAAATGAGTAGACCGGTGCCTGCAAAAATAAATGGGTAGACCAGTGCCTGCAAAAATACATGAGTAGATCGGTGCCTGCAAAAATAAATGGGTAGACCAGTGCCTGCAAAAATAAATGGGTAGACCAGTACAGCTCTGCAAGCCTGGTAGACCAGTACCTCTGCTAAATCCTAAAGAATTGTCACATGACCATCAAGCCCACAAAAATAAGCCACACCCACAGAACTGGTAGTAAAAAAATTTAGAACCCACCTCTGATTTGAACCATAGGTTGCGTATATGAACTTTTACTTAAGGATGAATGTTGTAATGCTCTGGACAATTTTTTTCTTTTATACTTCTCTCTTTATTAAATAAAACAAACAAAAAAAACTATAATCTCTTATTTCAATTTTGCTAATAAAGTAATGTTGGTGGCATTTATTCTTTTCTAAAGTCATAATCTTGTCAGTTTTGCTTTTATTTGCTGCCAAATATGCGGTAATATTATAAAACCAACCTTTTTTTTTATTTCCAGGAATCTTCATTACACTTCTGTAATATTTGCAGTGCTAAACACCGTGGACCAGGCAGCGCCCTCTTGGAGATGAAAAAATAACATTCTCTGGCATATCAAAAACATCTGTATGTGTATGTGTCTGCTTTCATGTGGGACAAAAGAACAATTCTTCATATATATCTTTCTTTGTTTAACTATATGATAAGAAGACCTTTAATCTTACATTTCACTGATATTTCCTATATAAATTTGAAGTCCTATGAGCACATGCAGGCTATTGTTATTGACTCATTATTGCTGCAGTTCAAATTGGTCACCTGTTTGGCCAAACCTATAAGATAAATGTCTATGGGAAAATTAATAGTGTTGAAACAGTATGACCGCAAATTAAATCATGTTATGCAGAATGCATTTTGAATCTATATTTATGAACAGATTCAAACATTAGTCGCCATTTAGATCTTATCCTTTTTTTTTCCTGAGAATTCCAAACAGTTTTTGTTGGTATCAAGACACTCAGTGTTAAGAATATTTAAATATGCTTAAATATTTAAATATTCAAGTGATACTAGATGTAGGCAGGTGCCTCTAAAAAGCTTAAAGCCAAGATTTTCCCCTTTGTCACATGAAATAATCTTAACCTTCAGAATTATATATTATATTTAAAGGGTTAGGCAAATTTATTGTGTTATTACATATACTTGGAATCTTAGGAATTTACACAACTGATTCAGAGAACAACTGATCCCAGTATCATTGGCCATTGAAAATATGGGATGATGGAAATTATAATTTAACTTCTAGAAAGACCTCAGCAAGAGGAGGCTGATCAAAAGTTCTATTAATTAGTCATGATAGTTACCTTTTATGGTTTTTTTTCAAAATGAAAATGATGCTAAGCAGCTCTCAAGAATATACTTTTCCTGACTTCTGACTTGAACTATCTAAATATATTAGTAATTTGTGGAACAAATAAACAAAGAGCAGCTGCTGATCTTCTGTACAGAACATTCAAAAAGTAACAAGAGACTGGACAAAGTTATAGTGGAAATGGATAACAGGTTGTTAAATGAAATCCATGTATTTGTGTTTTAAGTTTTCAATAAAGGCATGCTTTAAATGGACTTTTAAAGAATATAATTTGTAGACAAGTGCTTAGAACTTACTATGGGATTGATAAAGAAAAAAAAAACCCGGACCAAGAAAATTTGGGAATGACATTTTTTACAATTCACTCAATGTAGTAAGAAGGCAATAGAGCAGGGATATCAAACTCAGGGCCTGCGGGCCAAATCTGGCCTGCAATATGGTTCGATCTGGCCCACAGAGCCACTCTGGAAACAGCGAAGGACTGGCCTGTGGCACCTTGGCCCAGCCCAGGCTGACAACCCAGTGACGGCCATCTGGGCTGGAAAGCAGTCAGCTTTAGAGCCGCAGGGCCATCCTGGAGCCACTGAGTGGCTGCCCTCTGGGCGCATGGACAAGAGGTGCACAGACCATGGTGTCTCTGGGTCTGTCTTCTCCCACAGGCTGACTACATCCTGAGTGCCTCCCTTTCACCCAGAACATCAGCCCCTACATGCTCGCCACCTCCTATGTGTATGCCCAGTGGGTAGGGCCAAGGCAGCTGGGTCAGAGGCGGCATTCAGCAGTTCTGGCCAGTTCTGGAGAACCGGTAGCGGAAATTTTGAGTAGTTTGGAAAACCGGTAAATACCACCTCTGACTGGGCCCGCCCCCATCTATTCTCTGCCTCCTGAGTCCCAGCTGATCGGGAGGAAATGGGGATTTTGCAGTAACCTTCCATTGGAGTGGGGTGGGAATGGAGATTTTATAGTATCCTTCCCCTGCCATGCCCACCAACCCATGCCCACAGAACCAGTAGTAAAAAAAAATTAATCCCACCACTGGGCTGGGTGTTCCCTTGCTGGCTCCAGGGCAGCCCCATGGGTTGAATCTAAGGCCGGGTGCAGGAACCAATGCCGTCTGTAGCCCAGGTGCACTGCTCACTCATGTGCACTGGCCTTACTGTTTGAGTTCAGGAATGAAGCCTTCAACTGAGCAAGGAGGCACCGTGGGTCTAGGCCTCTCACACCCGCATCCAGTCCGCCGGAGTTTGCTGCACCGGAGGAGGAATGAGACCCCATTGTCCTGCAGACCCCGCTTGCATGCAAATGGGGTATCTGCGTGCAAATGGGGCACTTGGAAATGGAGCTATCTTTGAGAGCCATCCCACTGCTGCACCTCCGCTTTCTTCAGCTCGGGGTACCCAAGTTGCTGGCGGCTGTGGTGGAAGACACCTGAGCAGCCATGATATCCCTTGCCAGCCCTACCTACTCTCGGCTGGCACAAAACCTCACCACTCTTCTCATCCTCCCCGCTCAAACTTCGGCGGGCTCTGCTGGACAATGGGGTCTCTAATTTCTCCCCCGGCATGGTGAGCTCTGACAGGCTGGATGCGGGTGCCTCCTCACTCAGTTGAAGGTTTTGTTCCTGCCCTCACACAGTAAGGCTGCTGTGGAATTGGCCAGGTGCAATTAGCGCTGCTCACTTGAGTCCGCCGGCCATGCCCACCCCAGCTCCCTAAGTTCAACCACAACCCTGATGCAGCTGTCAATGAAATCGCATTTGACACCCCTGCAATAGAGCATAAAGGTCTATAAGAAGCTCATTAATTATTTTTTACATATACAAAATACGTTGGAGTTATTGAAAGGATATATGTGGGAAAAGACCTAGTTCAGCAAGCAGGGAGATGCTTTAATGTAAAAGATCCTAATCTGTATCCTAATCAATCTGTAGCTTCTTTGATGAAAAGAACTATAGGCACCAAGTGATGAACCGGCTTCATGAGTCTAATCTGATATAGAACATCTTTCTAAAGTTTTATTTAGTTTGTTGATGTGTTTTTCCTGCATGATCACAAATAATGCCCTGAATTCATTTGTCCAAATAGAACACTGAAATTAATGGGACTTCTCTCTGTATGACAGGGTTTGGGTGCAGACAATTTAGATGTGCGACTAAGTACAGTGATAGGTTAAATATGTATTGCACATAATCAGGACACCTTATGAGATGTCAGGTAGTACCAGTATGCAAAACATGGCCCATTTTTTTTTTAATTTGATTTATATGCCGCCCTTCTCCGGAGACTCAGGGCGGCTTACAATGCATTAAGCAATAGCCTTCATACTTTTGTATATTTATACAAAGTCAGTTTATTGCCCCCACAAACTGGGTCCTCAATTTACCTACCTTAGAAAGGATGGAAGGCTGAATCAACCTTGAGCCTGGTGAGATTCGAACTTACAGTAATTGCAGACAGCTGGTGTTAATCACAATGCTATCAGTCTGCTGAGCCACCAGTCACCATGTTTTAAATTTAAACATCCCGTTTCAGAAGGTATTAAAAAAGTGATTGAAGTATTGCTAATCTATTGCTAACTGCTGTTAAAGTGTTTCCAAATCTTGTTTATTTTTTTCCTGGGCTCATATACCACTCCAATTTTCAACTGACTTCAAGAAGCTTATAATCCTGAAAATGATATTAGGCAACAACAGTCAGTAACAATAGGCAATATATAACAAACCAATTTTTAAAATTAATTCTTATTTGTGGAAGTCATGTTCTATAAATTCATCACAAACATTGAACTGGTTAATACAGTACTAAACCTCAAATGGAACGTGCAGATTGGGTGACATTTTTTCACTACTCTGTAGATAACTAATAATGACCATGAAAATGCTGCAAATATGGATATTTGAATTGCAAATAAGTTCTACCATGTAGGCCAGGGGTGTCAAACTCAAGACCCACGGGCTGGATCCAGCCCACGGGGTGCTTAAATATGGCCCATGGGGCCAGCCTGGAAATAGCAAAAGACCGGCCCGCGGTGCCTCTGGCAGCCAAAATGGGGCGCGGTTGGCACATGTGCCCCCCCGCATCCCATTTTGGCTAGCAGAGTGCTGCAGGAGGTGTCCATCCTGTCTCTCTGTCCCACCTTCCCCAACCAGCCTGCAGAGAACTACAATCCTGAACTGGTCCTCCAAGAAATCCAGTTTGACACCCCTGATGTAGGCAAATTCCAAAAGAAGTAATCTGTGAATAATGAATATCAACTGTACTTTTATGTCATGGTCTCATAATCCACATAAATACCTGTTCGTATTTATCTCATAAAATTTTGTTGAAATGACCAGATTTTATTATTTATTTATTCCACCTTTATTCATTCTACTTCTATATTATTATTATTATTATTATTATTATTATTATTATTATTATTATTATTAAATCTTTAGTGAGATTCACAGCCTTTGAGGCTGGTTAATAGCTCAGCAGCTCAAGTCCTAACCAAGGACCTAGGAACTGTTAAGGTATCGTCAGAGGATGTAAGCTGTTCCGAGTAAGGTGGTTTTTTGTAGAGTCAAAATTTTCAAGTCCGGCAAATTTAGAATTTCTAAATAGCCGGGTAACCCTTTGGGTATTGCTCCAACGGCTCCAATTACAATCGGGACAACACACAATTTCTTTTTCCACAGTCGCTCAACTTCAATTTGCAAGTCCCAATATTTTGTGATTTTTTTCTTGCTGCTTATCTTCAATCCATGCATCACCAGGTATTGCAATGTCAATGAACCATACTTTTTTCTTTTCAACTATTGTTATGTCAGGTGTGTTGTGGACCAAGTGCCTGTCAGTCTGAATCCTAAAGTCCCACAAGATCTTGAGTTTCTCATTCCCTAAAACTTTCTCAACCTGATGTTCCCAGTGGTTTTTGCTGCTGTTGCTGTTGTTGTTGTTATTATTATTATTTACTTTTATTATCATCATTATTATTAACTTAAGGTGGTGAACATATCTAACACACCTTCCTCCTCCTATTTTTCCCACAACAACATACCTGTGAGATGGATTGAGTTAAAAAGTCAACCCATCTGGCTTTCATGGCTAAGGCAAGATTAGAAATCATGTTCTCCCACTTTCTGGTCTAGTGCCGTAACTATTAGACCAAGCTCCATATGCTAAATCCGAATAAATGTTGGGGAAGTCAAATCTTCAGGCAACAGTGTTCCAAGGAAGTATAACAATGCCTACTCAAACCTGTTGCATTCTGAACCAGCTGGTCTCTAAGGGAGCTTCAGATAGACCAGTGATGGCTAACCTTTTTGCTGTTGCGTGCCAAAAGCTGAGGAAGCGTGGGGGGGAATGCGCACACGTGCCCACACCCATAATTCAATGTGTCCTTCCCTGCGCTTTCGTGCATGACCCCCCGCGGTCCCCCCGCTTTTGGCATGTGATGGCACGGTGGGCCCAGTAGGCCAGTTTTTCACCCTCCCCAGGCTCCAGAGGCTTTCTTGGAGCCTGGGGAAGGTTAAAACGGCCTTCCCCACCCTCCTGGAGGTCCTCCAGAGGCCGGAAACAGCATGTTTCCCAATTTCCAGAATGCCAATACTTATAGTTTCTTGGCTCATACCATACATTACACACCTATATTTTACTAGCAGAACACCTGTCAGCTGGAATCCCCTTGTTCCATCGCTCTGACCTACGTGGCATTGACTGCTCCTGTGTTTCAATCCTCTCTTGCTTCATATATTTTTCAGCTTCTCCCTGAACGCTGACACTGTCACTACATGAGTTACTGTCACTAAGTGAGTTACAATCACTAAGTGGATCACCATCACTGTTAATCATTCCAAAAATTTGCATCAATTCTGTTCCAATTTTGCTCTGCATAGCTTGCAGACCTGAAAATCACTATTCTTTTACTCCCATTGCTAAAATGATAGCTTTTTGAGCCAGGCTCATAGCCCATAAACCTGAGCTTTCTAGCCTTTGGTTGTCCCGTTCTTCTAACTGCTTTTGAAATATGCACCCACGCATTACTTCCAAAAACTCTAAAATGTGTCAGAGATGGTTTTTTCCCATATAGCACTGCATATGGAGTATCATTAATGGATGAACTCTGCAACCTATTAATTAAATAGTTAGCAGTCAACATGGCTTTACCCCAATATGACCTCCTCAGACCAGAATCCTCCAGCAGTGAGTCTTTCATAGTTTATAAGACTCCATTTCACCTCTCAACAACACTATTCTCAACTGCTGTGTACAGATTTGTGCATCTGTGTTTTATTCCTGTCCCAACCATTGTTGAAAAGTTGTTGACATAAATTCTGAGCCTCTGTCAATTTACAACTGACATATCTTTGTTTATACCTCCTTTCTACAAAGCTTACCCATTGCTTAAATTTCTGTAGCACTTCTGTTTTTACTCTTTATCAAATAGCAGAACCCAAACCTGCTGTAGTCATCTACAATGACCACTGCATATTTTCCTCCTCCCAAACTGACTTGCATTGGCCCCACCAAATCTGCATGTACCAGCTCTAGAGCTCTTGTTGTCTGCCTTGTGCAACTTTTGCTTACTGGGAATGCTTTGGACTTTGATGATTTGCATACTGCACAGTCCAAATATGCCTTACATCCCTTTAAATTTAATCCTTCTGCAAACTGTTGCATTTGTTGCACAACTCTGAAGCTGGCATGCCAAACTTTCTGTGCAAGGGATGAACACATGAATCGTGTTGGGGTTCATTTCCAAATGTTTGTGCACATTGAACCTTTTGTCCATGCAACACATAAAGTTTATCCTCTTTTATGCCTGTGTACATACATTCCCATTTCTCTTTATGATACACCTCCCATTAATAAATGTGTTCTCAAATCCTTGCTTGTCTAAACTAGAGACACTCAGCAAATTATGCTCCATTTCAGGTACACATAATATATCATTAAATCTTGTTTCCAAATATGGAATTTGCACATTGCCTCTTCCAATGACATTAGCTTTCTGGCCATTTGCCAAGGCTACTGCATCTCCAGCAGTGAATCCAACCTGTAAAACAATTTAGAATTGTTAACAATTGTTTGACTTGCCCCACTGTCAATCAACCATTTGTCTCTGCTATTGCAACAGCCAAATTTTGCAACAGAAACTTATCCATCTTGCAATTGTCCTCCTTCCAAATAATTTCTTCTTTGCAAACAGCTTTTTCTTTGCAAACAGTCTTTCTTTAAATGTGTTGTTTCACCACAAACGAAGCACCACCTCTGTTGCTGGGCTTTCTCCTTGCAAAGTCTTTGCTGGGCTGTAATCTAATATCTTCTGCTGCTACTTATCTCTTTGCAGACATCTTGTCTGTTGCTAGGGTTTCTGCAGATATCCAGTCTGTGGAATTTTCCATTGCTCTTACTCTGCTCCTTGGGCCCACACCTAAGGAATTCCTCCTCGTGGCTCTTTCTATAATGGCATTTGTTCTCCTCAGCAATCAAACAAGCCTTTAAAGCCTCCAAATGCAACTCCTGCTCTGGTTTGCATTCAGCTACTGCAGAAACAATATCCCAAATTTCATCCAGATTGTTAAACACTAGCAGCACCTTCTAAGACTCAGGAAACTGCATCCCACGCTGTTCTAATTTAATTTTAATGATTTAATTTAATATTTAAATTTATATACCACCCTTCTCCCGACGGACTCAGGGCGGTGAACAGCCAGAAGTAAAAAACATCAAATACAAAATTTTAAAACAATTTAAAAATAAATTAAACATTTTGGCCCGACAGTTAAAATCCCCCATTAAAAATCCAAATTAAAATACACAATTGGAGAGATTAGGCCAGCCCGACTTGATGAAATAAAAAGGTTTTGAGGGCCCTACGGAAAGTACGTAAGTCCGGAATCATCCGTATCTCCGGGGGGAGCTCGTTCCAGAGGGCAGGTGCTCCCAGAGAAAGCTCTCCCCCTGGGGGCCACCAGTCAGCATTGTTTGGCCGACGGCACCCGGAGGAGCCCCTCTCTGTGGGAGCGTACTGGCCAGTGAGAGGCTCTCGGTGGCAGAAGGCGGTCCCATAAATATCCAGGCCCTAAGCCATGGAGCGCTCTAAAGGTGGTCATCAACACCTTGAATCGCATCCGGAGAATCATTGGGAGCCAGTGCAGCTGACGCAGGAGAGGTGTTACATGGAAACGCCATAACACTCCCATAATCACCCGCGTGGCCGCATTCTGGACCAGTTGGAGCCTCCGGGTGCTCTTCAAGGGGAGCCCCATGTAGAGAGCATTGCAGTAGTCCAGGCGGGAAGTGACAAGGGCATGAGTGACCGTGCGTAAGGAGTCCCGATCCAGAAAGGGACGCAACTGGCGAATCAGGCGAACCTGATAAAAAGCCCCCCTGGCCACAGCCGTCACATGCTCTTCTAAAGACAGCCGTGCATCCAGGAGGACACCCAAGTTGCGAGCCCTCTCTGTGGGGGCCAACGACTCGCCCCCAATAGTTAGAGATGGCACCAACTGACTATATCCAGACGCCGGAAGCCACAGCCACTCGGTCTTAGATGGGTTGAGCTTGAGCCTGTTTCTCCCCATCCAGATCCATACGGCCTCCAGACACCTTGGACATCATGTCAAGGGCATCGTTGGGGTGGTCCGGGGTGGAGATGTACAGCTGAGTGTCATCAGCGTACTGATGGTACTTCACCCCGAAATCACGGATGATCTCACCCAGCAGCTTCACATAAATGTTGAACAGAAGGGGCGAGAGGACCCACCCTTGCAGAACCCCTCTCAGCTTAATTACAATTCAGTCTTCTGTGTGCTCTGGGCCCATAACCTGTCAAAGTTTATTGTAAAAAACAAATCCAGAAGCACACACAGATAAACTGATGCAGCAGGATTCATTAACGTCTTTTTTTTTTTGAAAATTTTATTTTTTATTTTTAAACATAACAAAATATAAAACAACCATCATCCATTATAATCACATAAAGTGTGTCAATTGGTTACAATTCTTTTGTGCTTAATCCCATATCCAAAATTTATTTAAGTTATTTAATTTCTCTTATTTGACCATTTTTATATCCCTTTATGCTATTATTCTCATTTAACAATTATTTAACAATGGCTTGTCTCCCATAAAAAATTGTTTCATATATTTTATCATTACATTTATTTCATATTTCATACTTCATTTCCCTGCTTTATTGTCTAGCCATTGATAAAATAAATTCCATATCATATAATATTGTTTGTCTTCCTGTTCTCTAATTTCAAATGTCAATTTATTCATTTCAGCAAATTCCATAATTTTCTTAATAACTTCATCTTCAGTAGATATTTTTTCCTTTTTTCAATTTTTAGCAAATACAATTCTAGCCGCTGTTAAAATGTAAATATCTCAATTCTCTGTTATACATTTCTAGTAAAATCCCTAATAAAAATATCTCAGATTTAAAGTCAACGTGTTTCTTTGTCATTTTTTCCAACCATGTGTGGATTTTAGTCCAATATCTTTTAGCTTCTACACATGTCCATCATGTATGGTAATATGATCCTGGAGTCTGATGACATTTCCAACATTTCTCCGATTTGTTCTTGAACATTCTGGCTATTCTCGTCGGGGGTAGATGCCACCTATAAAACATCTTATACAAATTCTCCATATATGCCATTGACATTGTCATTTTATAATTTTGCAACCACAATTTTTGCCATTTCTCTAAATCAATCCCATAACCAAAATTTTCCCCCCATGCTATCATGGTGTCTTTAACTTGTTGTTCTTCCAATTTTACCTCTAATAAATAACCATACAATTTTTTAATTACATAGTCATTAGAACCCATTAAAATTTTATCTAAATTAGTCAAAATATTATAGAAACTTTCTTGCTTAGAATCTTCTTCATATCTAGAACGTATTTGCAAATAAAAAAACCAATTCTTGCTTCGATTTAAGTTCACTTTTTTCATCCATTAAATCACTATATTTAACAATTTGTTCCCTTCTAAATATTACTGAATATGCTTCAATCGTTGATACCCAGGCTGGAATTTTCAAATAATGATGTTTTTTAATCTTCTCCCAATTTAATAACAAAGTCTCATGTATATGATGTCTTCTAAAATACCCCTGTACTTTTGTTCCCTTATACCATAAAAAAGCATGCCACCCCAACAACAAATCATGTCCTTCTAAATTCAATAATCTAGTATTTCTTAATGTTATCCATTCTTTAATCCACATCAAACTTGTCACTTGATAATAGAGTTCCCAGTTAGGTAAACCAAAACCCCCTCTCATTCTGGCATCTTGTAACAACTTTAATTTTATCCTTGCCTTCTTTCCCTGCCAAATATATTTTAACACTATTTTATTCAATTCTTCGAAAAAATCTTTCCCCAATCTAATTGGAATTGTCTGGAACAAGTATAAAATTCTAGGCAAGATATTCATCTTAATTGTTGATATCCTCCCAATCAATGATAATTGTAATTTTTCCCATTTTGCTAAGCCTGTCCCTGTCTGAGGGACGGTCCTTCTTGGACCTCACAGTCTCATTTTGACTGTGATAGTGGAGGGCACATTCTTTATTTTTTAAAAAAAAATTTATTATATTTTTATTATTAAAGAATAACAGAAAGGAAAAAAAATCAATACAAAAAATCAATAGTAAGGAAAGAAAAATTTTTTTTCTCCCAACGTGCTATACAAACGGAAAGGAAGTTTTAGGAACTTGAAGTCTTCAATTCTTCCAGAAATCTCTTTGATAAGGTACTGGTGCCGATTCATCCAATCTCCCAAGTGCAAAGTCCACAAATGGTTGCCAAGTGTTCCAAAAAACATTTTCTTTATATATACCACTTCTAATTTTAATATCACAAGTCAATTTATCATTTAATGCAAATTTCCATGTTTCATTGTACCATTCTTCTAATTTTAAGTCAACATTTAATTTCCAATATCTAGCAATTATAATTCTCCCCATTACAACCAAAATCCTCACCAATTCTCTTTCTCCAGTTGTTAATGTTGTTTCATTCAATATTAATAATAATATGGTTTCCAATTTCAATTTGACCCTCTTCTTAATTATCTCAAATATTTCATTTTCTATCCTAGACCAAAAAAGTTCAACCCCATTACATTTACACCACATATGAACATATGTCCCGAGTTCCACTTTACATCTCCAACACATTTTATCCACTTTATTATCCATTTGAAAAAGTCTTATTGGGGTCAAATACCACTTCCAAATGACTTTATAGTTATGTTCTTTAATCCTTATTGATAATGTCCTCATTATTCTACTAACCCAGTTCATATTCCAATTTTGATCAGAAATTTCAATACCCAGTTCTTTTACCCAATTCTCTTTCATTACCCTTTGTGAATTATTATCAAAGTTAATAATTTTATAAATTTTACTAACTAATCCCTTTGGCCCAATTTCATCTTTTATTATTCGAGATGTCAAATTTTCAAATTCCGTTTCCTTTCTACTCTCATCATTCCTTTCTTTGCATTTCCTATTCCATTTATTCATTTGAATTCTTTCAAACCAATTAATGTTTAATTTTCCATAAATTTCCTCTTTCCTCATTTCATTTTCTATAAATTTCAACCATTCACTAATTGTTTCCACTTTCTCTTCTGTTATAATCCTCTCTCTGTTACTATTTAATTTCATTGGGCAATTCTCTTTCAGTTTACCTAAATACAATGCGTCTGGTATTAATTTTTTTGCTACTCTGTCCCAATTTTTAGTCAAACTATTTAACCAATAATTACAAATTTTAACCTTACCTTTAAAATTTTCCAAAAACCATTTGTAACCAAACTTCTTTATTTCCTTCATTTCCAAATTACCCCAAAGTTTAACATCTCCTTTTAAAATTTTTACTACTGTTTTTATATTAAATGCTCTCTAATAGTTTAATAATTTTGGAATTCCTAAACCACCTTGTTTTTGGTTCTGATACCACATTTTCTTAATCAATCTTGGTTTTTTTGACTTTTTGACTTCCGGGTTTTGCTGGCTCCGGTGAAGACGGTGCCTTTTTAAGGTCCGCCAGCCCCGCCGTTTGTAGAGCCGCTTCGATCGTGAGAAGCGGCTTGAAAACTCCAGAATCTGTAGGATTTGAAGGAGAGAGTTGGCAAGGCGCAGGTTGAGCCCCTGTGAGCCCCCAGGAATTTGCTACTGGGGAGGAAACAGGTGTGGTTCCCTTTCAACTTGCAAAGACTCCGGGCGGCGTGGGACGACTCTGTTTATTGCAGAGCAAGCCGGCAGCAGCAAACACAGCCGATTGAATTTAACCTTACTAATTAACGGAGAAAAAAAAAAAAACCCGAACCCTGAAACCAAGGAATTGCAAGTATTTCCCTTTCTTTGTGACTTTTTGATCTGACTAAAAACTGAAGTGAGTGGGAGTGGCTTGAAAAGATGGCGCCGCTCCAGCGCTAACAAGTTAACAAGCTGAAAGGGAAAGTGACTCTTTGAAGCTATTCTAACAAGTTACATTGTAGCGCTGTTTGTTGCGAGTACAGGATAAGAGGGGTGAGAAAAAAAAAATCCCTTTCTAAAACAAGCTGACTTCACACAAGTTTAAATTTACTTACTTCTAACCTGATTAAAACTGGGGGATTTTCTAAGAGGACTTTGTGGTGCTGGAAGAAGAAAAAGGATTTCTTTTTTTAGAAAATCTAACTCACGAGGTAAAATGGCCTCTAAAAAACAGGAAAGCAAGGCAGCAGGGGGGGGGATCTCCCACACATAAGCCTGAAGAGCAGTTTGATTTTGAAAGTTTAAAAAAATTTATCACGCAGGCTTTGGATGATAAATTTCAAAAATCCCAACAGGAAATTAAGCAGGAAATTACTGAAATGAAAAATTTGGTGAAAGAGAATTATGACAAGGTGACTGATAAATTATCAAATGCAGTTTCTGGCCTGTCAGAAGTTATTATTAAAGTGGACTCTAAATTGGAAGAATTTAAATCAGAAGTGAATGTTAAAATAAAAGATACTGATTTTAAAATTTCTGATGTGGATAATAAAGTGCAGAGAGTTGAAGATGAAATCACGATGATGAAATTCCGGTCCATGGAATTTGCTATAAGAATTAGAGGTATCAAGGAGAGTGACCGGCAAGATCTGAGACAGGTTTGTGCTGATGCCTTGGCTGTGTTGTTAAAAATTGATCCTGATGAGATTTTATGCAAAATAGATAAAATTTACAGAGTGAACTCGTGGGTGGCCAGACAAAGACAATTACCAAGAGACGTGGTGATTTATTTCACAGACAGAAGAATGAGAAATGATATTCTGCAAAAATCTTTTCTTTCCTCTGTGCAAGTTGAGGGAACTCAAGTTGGAATTTATAAAGAGTTACCGCCAAAGATGCTGAAAGATAGAAAAGATTTTGGTTTTCTAGCAAAGGAATTAAACAAATTACAGATTCCATTTCGGTGGGATGCCCCAACGGGTATAATTTTGAAGTACCAGGGGGAAAAACACCGACTGAATACTGTTGAAAAAGCGGAATATTTTTACTACAATGTTTTTAAAGAGAGGTCACCATCTCCACGCTCATCTACTGTACTGGAGATAAAGGAGAGTGAGAAGGAGAAGCAACCCCAGCAAGAATTGGAAGCGCAGCTTAAGCAGATTGAACTAGATCCAACGGAAGCGCAGGGTGCTGAAGGAGGTTTTCTGGATGAGCCCCTGTTAGAATCTTCTCCAATTCTGACTACAAGAGATGTGGCACTGGACCTAGAGCGTATGGCTGAAGCTAAAGACCAGCGAATAACTCGTGCAGTTTCAAAACAACTTAAAGAAAAACAATTGCAAGAAAGAGCTACGGCACAACAATATAAAAAAGGAGCTAAGAGTACTACAGATCAAAGGGAAGCCATGGGGAGAGCAACGTCGGTGGCCTCGGAAGACATCCGGCAATTCTGCTCGTCGCTTCAAAAAGGTATACATGATGGTTAAGTTTTTGTCTTGGAATGTGAATGGACTGAATTCGCCACAGAAAAGAAAGAAAATATTTACATATTTACAACAATTTAATAATGATATAATTTGTTTACAAGAAACTCATATCAGAACGCAAGATCAAAAATATTTAATAAACTTAAAGTTAGGAATACATTTCATAGCATCAAATTTGGAAAAAAAGAATGGCGTGGTTATTTATATAAACAAAAGATTTTCAGCTAAAATTATAGAAGCGGATGAAGGTGGTAGATTTGTAGCAATTGAACTGTGTACTCCATATGGTCAAATTCTTGTGATTGGGCTTTATGCTCCCAACCAACAGCAGGATCACTTTTATAAAACTTTGCATACTAAAATGTTGCAATGGGACTATAGATCAATTTTGATTATGGGAGATTGGAATGGAGTAATTGATTCCAAGCTAGATAAAAGAAGTCTGGCGAAGTCAAAGATTAGACTACCACAAACTTTTTTTGAAATGAAAGAAGATTTGGAACTAAAGGATGTCTGGAGAATACATAACTTAAAAGACTTGGATTATACTTTCTTTTCTGACAGACATAGATCTTTTTCAAGGATTGATTTTATTTTAGTATCAAATGATTTACTTGTCAAAACAAAAAGAACAAAAATTTTTCCAAGAACTTTATCTGATCATAGTCCAGTATGGATAGAAATTGAGACTGCAAAAATTGAGAGAAGATCATGGAGACTAAATGAAAATCTGTTTAGATATGAAAAAAATATAATAGAACTTAAGAAGCAGATGAAAGAATTTTTTGAAATTAATTTGAACAAGGGTACCCCTATTGAAATTGTATGGGATGCGAGTAAAGCATATATGAGAGGGGTACTCATTTACATGAACTCTAAGCACAAATTGAATAGACAAAAGAAAAGAATTGAAATTGAAGCAGAAATAAAGAAAAAAGAACAGTTACTTATTAAAAATCCAACAGATAAAAGAACACATAGTGCTATAAAACTCTTGAAAGACCAATTCCAAATGCTTATGGCGGACCAGGTTGCAACAAATTTACAATATGCAAAGCATAACACATTTTGTAATGCCAATAAATCGGGCAGATGGCTGGCTTACACCCTAAGGAAGAAGCAGAGTATGCGGACCATCGACTGTATTGACATTGGAGGGACAGAAATTTATCAACAAAAATTAATTAAAGAAGTTTTTGTAGATTACTATACTAAACTATATGCTAAAGATGACATACAGAATGGACTTATAGAAAAATATCTAGAAAATAAAAGAGTTACAAAAGTTACTAACTTACAAAAGGAAAGACTGAATCACCCTATAACAGCTGAGGAGATAATTGTAGCAATAAAACAACTGAAAACTGCCAAAGCTCCGGGAACAGATGGTTTGACTGCAGTGTATTATAAAACTTTGCAAGCAGAAATGGTGGAACAACTTAGAGACTTATTTTGTAATATACAACAAGGGGGTAAAATACCCCCATCATGGAAAACAGCTTATATTTCTTTGATACCAAAAGAGCAAGCGGGTCCTAAAAAACCGGAAAATTATAGGCCAATATCTCTTCTGAATAATGACTACAAAATTTATGCAAAAGTATTAGCCAACAGGTTGATGCCAGTGATTCAAGAGGTGATTCATGAAGATCAAGCGGGATTTATAGAGGGTAGATATATGAAGGACAATGTAAGGCAAGTGATAGATTTACTGGAATATCTTGAGAAGAATAAACAGATCCCTGCAGTGCTGGCTTTTTTGGATGCGGAGAAAGCCTTTGATAGAGTGGATTGGAATTTTCTATTAAAGACTTTGAAAAAAATGGACTTTGGGGATCAATTTATATTGGCGGTTTCAGCAATTTATCAAGAGCAAAAGGCACAGATTATTATTAATGGAAGTTTGACAACAGATTTCAAAATTGAAAAAGGAACAAGACAAGGTTGTCCGTTATCCCCATTGCTTTTTATTTTAACATTAGAAGTCTTGTTGAATATAATAAGGGATTCGATTAGCTTGAAAGGTATAGTGATAAGGCAAGAAGATTACAGAATAAGGGCATTTGCAGATGATCTGGTTGTTACCCTAACACAACCGGTGGAATCAATAATCCTGATGAAAGACATTATAAGAGATTATGGTGCAGTATCAGGATTCAGACTGAACCAGAAAAAAACTAAGATGATAGTCAAAAATATGACACAAGAACGAAAATATGAACTTGAAAGGAGGGCAGGTTTTGAGATTGTGTCAAAGGTTAAATATTTAGGAGTTCAGGTTGCAGAATCTAATATGAAACTGATTCAAAATAATTATGAGGTTTTGTGGCAAGAGGTGCAAAAAGACATGGAGACATGGAAAAAACTGCAGCTTTCTTTACTTGGAAGAATAGCAGCAGTAAAGATGAATATTTTGCCAAGATTTCTATTTCTGTTTCAAATGATTCCGGTGCTTAAAAGTGATAAACAACTGAAAGAGTGGCAAAGAGGACTGAATAAGTTTGTCTGGAATGAGAAAAAACCGAGAGTGAAATTGAAAATTATGCAAGATGTTCCAGAAAGGGGAGGTCTTAAACTTCCAAACCTACAGTTATATTATGAAGCAGCAGCTTTGACTCAAGCAAGTGACTGGTTTGGAAGGAAAAAGACTGGAATATTGAATATAGAAAGTTTTGATCTTGAATTTGGATGGCATGCTTATTTATTTTATGATAACAAAGTGGATAAAGTATTTAAAAGCCATATACTTAGAGACTCTTTGATGAGAGTTTGGAAGAAGCACCGACTCAAATGGGATTACAAAATACCGTTATGGCTGGATCTTGGTCATACTATGTGGAATACAAATATAATGTCACTCGGGGGGTTTTTATATAAAGAGATTCTTTTTACAGATGCGGGCAGATGGCAGTTGAAGACATTACAGACACTGTTGGATGAAGGAATTAATTTAACTTGGTTACAATATAATCAACTACAATTGAGATGGAAAGAGGACCAAAAAACTGGTATTATGTTGCATGAGGAAGAATTGGTCAGACATATAAAAGAGAAAGGTCCAATGCATATTAAAAGGCTTTATAATGTTTTGTTAGAAAGGGATTCAGAAACTGAATTGGTTAAAGATTGTATGATTAAGTGGGCACAAAATTTTGAAGAACCAGTGATGTTAGAAACATGGGAAAAGATATGGGTTCAGAATGTTAAATTTACACAATCGCAGAATTTGAGGGAAAATTTTTATAAGATGTTTTACAGATGGCATTTAGATCCCAAGAAATTATCCTGTATGTATCCTAATGTTCAGCCAAAATGTTGGAGATGTGATTGTTTAGATGCTACATATTATCATGTTTGGTGGAATTGTAAGAAAGTTAAGGCTTTTTGGATTAAAATATGGTGGGTTATGCAGAATGTTTTGAAGAGAAAAATTCCATTTTCCCCACAATTGTTCTTATTGGGTATAGTAAAGGGTTTTACACTGGATGAAATTAAGTTGATATTGTACATGATCACAGCAGCGAGGTTATTGATAGGTAAATATTGGAAAAATGAGTCTTTACCCACTATTGAAGAATGGACTTTGAAGATGGCCAGTTTTGCGGAGATGGCGAAGATTTCAGCATTTTTAAAAGATCGCTCACAAGAGACTTATGAATGGGAATGGAAAAAGTGGATAGATTATGTGCAGAACAAATATCAAGTTAGGAAATACCAAATAGCTTTTCATTGAAAGTATTATATAAAAATAGAAATGTATGAATACTGTGAGGGGGGGGGGAATTTTTTTTTTTCTAAGGGGGTTTGAGGGGTTCAAGTTTTGTAAAAAGGGGACTTTGATGGGATTATACTTCATGGAAGTCAGGGGGGGAGGGTTAGGGGGGGTTTGAGGGGGGTTAGGGTGGGGAGCGGGGGGTGGGATGGGGGGGGAAATGGGGTGAAAATGTAATTGTAAAACTTTTGCAATAAAAAAAAAAAACAAACAAAAAAAAAATAATAAATCTTGGTTTTTTATCCCCATTACAAAATTTATCTAATTTTTTTTTATATACTTCAATGTCCTTCTCAGTTAAAAAAATCGGAAGCATCTCGAATAAAAAGTTAAATTTAGGAAGTAACATCATTTTACATAAAGCTACTCTACCAAACCAAGATAACTTAAATTTTTTATATTTCCCAATTTTCTCTTCAATTTCTTT
Organism: Pantherophis guttatus; assembly: GCF_059756535.1. Taxonomy (NCBI): domain Eukaryota; kingdom Metazoa; phylum Chordata; class Lepidosauria; order Squamata; family Colubridae; genus Pantherophis; species Pantherophis guttatus. Next base: position 78,503,274 of record NC_142066.1, read on the forward strand.
TATTACTATGTCATAATTTAGTTTCTTTAAATTTTTAATTTTAAGTGAAAGTATAATACCTAAATATCTTAAATTATCCTTTATCCTAATTCCAAATTGATATTGTAATTTTTCTAATTTATTTTCCCTATCAATTTCCATTAATAATTCTGATTTTGCCCAATTTACTTTCAAACCAGTCATATCTTCAAATTCTTCCAAATGTATTTGAACTCTTTTTATATCATTTGTAATATTATTTAAAATGACGAGTGTCATCTGCATATAAATTAATTTTGACGCCTTTATAACCTATTAATTCTGAATCCTCTTCGATCAAAGTTGTTAAAATTTCCATTGCTAATAAAAATAGGGTCAGAGACAGGGGACAACCCTGTCTTGTCCCTGCTTCCAAATTTATATTTTGTGTAAATATACCATTTACCTTCACTCTTGCCGTACCCCTCTGGTACAATTTGGAAATAATATGAGTAAATTTATTACCAAATCCTAATGCAGAAATCATTTCTTTTATAGTATCCCATTGTATAGAATCAAAGGCTTTAAAAATATCCAAGGCAAGAATACCTATCTTATCACCATTATTCTCAGCAATATCAATAACATTTAATACTCTTCTAACTAAATCACACATATAACACCCTTTAACAAAACCTACTTGATTATGGTTTATATATTTATCTATAAAATTATTCAATCTATTTGCTACAATTGCAGTAAATATCTTAGCATCTTGGTTAATCAAGGAAATGGGCCGATAGGATTCAATTTTTTCTAAATCTTTACCTGGTTTCGGGATTAAGAATATAATTGTTCTATTCCAGGACATGGGAATATCATCTCCATGTAATATCTTATTATACAATTTCTGTAATTTTGGGATCAAAGTTTCTTTAAACTCTTTATAAAATTCTGCTGGTAACCCATCCTCACCTGGAGATTTTCCAAGTTTTAGCTTCTGAATCACATCTTTAATTTCCTCAGAGGTAATATCCTTTTCCATTTTTTCTTTATATTTATTATCAATTTTCTTCTGATCATATTTTTCTAAGAAATTTTTTAATTTACAATTATCAATTTCTTTTTTAAGGTATAATGCTTGAAAAATCTTTTTAACAATTTCACATTTCTCTAATTTTTTATAACATCTCTTACCTTTTTCATCTATTAGGACACCTATTTCTCTTTTTTCTTTTTTATCTTTCGCCATTCTTGCTAATAATTTTGAATTATTATTATTGAATGTGGAGGGCACATTCTAATGATCTCAGGGACACCGCAAAGTCCCTGGTTGATCCAGAAGATATAAAAGGAATGGATATAAAAGGAAAAAAGGAAAAGATATAAAAGAAAAAAAAGAAGAATACAAATTGCAAGCGTTTGCAGATGACCTGGTTTTCATTCTTGAAGATCCATTAATATCAATAACTACACTGATAGATAAAATAGGAGAGTTTGGGAAAGTAGCTGGTTTGAAAATTAATAAAGACAAAACGAAGATATTGACTAAAAATATGTTGGTAAAGCAAAAAGAAGAATTGGCGGATATATCAAAGATGCAGGTCAGAAACAAAGTTAAATATTTGGGGATATATTTGACAGCAAGATGTAGCATACTCAAAGAAAATAATTATAACAAACTTAAACAACAGATAGGATTCATTAACGTCTTTATATACACAATAACTCATGAAGTAAGTTTACAATACCAACAACAGATTCACAGTTTTATTTCAGCAGAGCAGACAGCATGCCCAGACAAGCAAGTTCACACATACAGGTTTCAATTTCTATTTCTCAGACTCAGAGCTGTTTCAGCTCCAATTGGCTGATTTAGTTGCTATGCCTATTCATTGGCTGACCTTGTTACCATGTCTTCCCAGTCATGAATATTCTAACAGAGTTAACATTTGAAAGAAAGATATAATATGAAAATGAAAGTATAATGTGAAAAAAAATAGGATGATCAGCTAGAATGGGTAGTGGCCAAAATTGTGGAAAATGTTTGGGAAAAGTATATTTTTGAGGTTTGATGGCTAATAACACCACTTTTTTGGGAGTAGTACCATAAAATTATATGGCAATGGAAAGATGTAACCAAGAATGTAATGCTTTTCAACCTTTGTTTAAGAGATAAAAGTGACTTTTTTCATGGAATTCTAGATTTTAGGCCAAATTCCTGCAGTCTGCGCCAAACAGTCCTTGCATTCAACTTCACATTGCATTGCACCATTTCATCTTGTATACACCCAGATAATTTTCTTCTGTCGCGTAGGCACAGTCTCTTAATTCTTCTAGCATCACTTGCTATTGTGCACCTTTTCCTGCCTTTACCAGTGTGGTTTTGTAGTGACTAAGTCGCCTTATACCTCTTCAAAAACTTAGAAATGCCATCTTTAGTTAAGTTTCCACCAATTTTCCTTCTAATTTCTTTATAATTGTAGCCTTGTTCACTTAATAATACTATTTTACATTGCTTTCTGGGTGACCAGTCAACTCTTTGCACCATTACTTTAATTTTATTATGTTTTACAAGCTCGCTAAATGAAAGAACACAAAAAAACCCAAACAACTTGATAGCAATCACATAACACAGAGACAAATGTCGTCCTCTCAGCTTCAATACATGGCATCAATAATTGAATCCTACTGTGATCTGATTGGCTCATTGCCAAAACAAGATGACACATGATTGGCTATCTAAACACTCAAGCTCCTTGACTACAATCAGATGAAAGAAAGCTACCTAATATCAACCTAAGCAAGTTGTGCTTTTTCTGGTTATTCTATAACTTTTCATAGAATACAGATAATTGAACAAACTTTGTTGCATTACATTCTTGATTAAATTATCTTTCCATTGATATATATTTTATGGTACTACTCCAAAAAAAATGGCGTTATTAGCCATCAAACCTCAAAAATACACTTTTCCCAAAAGGTTTCCACAATTTTGGCCACTACTGTACAGTATCTGTTAGTAGAGATACTGTACTAGGAGTTGGTACAACTCCTTAAGTTGTAATTTTTTTGTGAGATTGCATAGTCATTACACAGTCATGAAAATAGATGTTTTTGTTGAAAAAGTACCAACAGTGTATCCATGTGTACTCAGAAACATCCTATCATGTATTGTTGGCACTCAAAACATATTTTCATAGGATCATGGCAACTAACATGCAAGCCCAGGAAAAGATGCACCTTCTTTAAAGAGCCGTAGACCAGTGAAGGATCACATCCATATCTGCTTCAAGGTTTATTTTTGGCTTTAGATCTTAACTGCTGTTTGTTCCTAGTAAATAGGTAGTTTCACAATCTATAGGCTGAATGCAATTCTATTTTTATACACCTACACTTTCAATAAATTATTCTACTGAATTTCTGTAACAAAGCACAAAAATTCATAGGTGCAATATTTGGACTGTTAAGTCCAAACCAACATACCTATTTTTCCCTTTACAAAACATCCAACTTTCCACAAAAATAAAAAAAAAACCTCTTTCCTGGTACATCAATCTTTAATCCTGTAGATTTCGAAAGTCATATCAAACTGTACAAATCCTACCTAAATATAGCTGTCCACCTTCATAATAATGAAAATATGGATATCTAAAAAACAACAATAAACTTAAGAGGTGATAAGGGCTTTGTCAAGCAGTTCTTGTGCTGACTAGAGAGATATTTAGTTTAGATTGGGAACATATCTCCTTAAGAGATTGATCTCTGGGAAATGTAGTCTTTATGTCATGTGGTCACTGGAAATTGTATTCTTTGTGACATGTGACCACATCTGTGTGTCTGATTGGCCACTGAGGCTCTCTGCCTGGGGTAGAACAAAGCCCCAGCCATTACTAATTGCCACAGAGGAGCTTTCTGAACAGGGGGACAGATCTACCGTCCTTTTACACTAGGAAATGGGACAGATTATGAAATATATGGATGAATCAATCTTCAGCCTCAGGCTGATCTTCAGGCGGAGATCACAACAAATGTAAAGGCCAAATCTGAGGTATCCCATCATTTGCATGTGCCATCCCAGGTACCTCAGGAGGCCACCACTCACTCTTCTAGGAAAGCCTCTTCACCCTAATGCTCACACGCGTCTGCCACTCATTCTTCCAAGAAAACTATGAGTGAGAAGGCTGAATCCAAAGCAATCCATCACTCATATGCGCTATCTCATTGGTCACAGGTGGTCCCCCCTTACAAGTCATCCTGATCTCAACCGGGTAGCAGCGTCTCACAGCAATCTTCTGCCTCAGGCTCCCTCCATTCTTCCAAAGCATCTTCTTGTCACAGCCAGTTGTCCTGGGCCTCCACAGCAAGAAGTCTCACCACCCAGGCAGTGCGGAAGCAAGAAGAAGAGGCTGCTGCAGCTCTATGTATTGCAAAAGCAGAGAAACTGCAAAAGGAAGAAGTGGCTGCTGCAGCTCTACATGAAACCAAAACTCAGGCCAACCTTGTGTTTCTTCAGCAAGAACGGGAGGCTGTGGTAAGGGCAACACAGGGTGCAGCTTTACAGGTGGAGGCTAAAAACGCCATTCCCAACTATGACACTGGAAAGCCAGAAGGTGAAAGCTCATATAGCTGTGTCAAAGCCTACGTGGATGACCAGAATGTGTTACGGCACAAGCAGGAATGAGCGACGTGATCAATCGAAAGACCCCCCAAAACCGAGAGAACGAGGAAGAGAACCTCAATCACCGGGTCTACAAATTACTCACACAGCTGATATCGTACAATCCGGACCACGAGACTCCTCCCTTGGAAGTGGTCCATAGCTGGGGCAGAACACCTACCCCGACAAACCAAGACATATGGGGCAACCAGTGTACTCCATCAGTAGCAGCGAAGTCTCCTCAGCAGGCAGGTACACAAGCAGCCACGATATACAACCTCAATTTTGAGGCTAAGGAGTTCCTGCCAAACCTTCCAGGCATTTCGAGCGCAGATGTCCGGCCCAATGGAGGTATTCAACCTGCCTGCCAGCAAAAAGATCATCACCCATGTCATGGCAAGATGAAATTGTCCATAAATACTCCATAGGGAACTACCAGCTGTTGTTCGCACATGACCATGCCCGAGCGGACTACGTGAGGCACACCTTACCCCAGCCCCCACCGTATAACTCTCATGAAGTCCAAAAGGAGACCACAACATCCTGAAGAAGGATGTACTTGGCATCTAGGGGGGTACACAAGTTCTCCAACGAGTCAGGCACAGATTATATGCTATGGAAGTTTCTTTTTTCAAATGCCATTAAGGGCGAATGGTTGGAGCCAGCCAAGGAACTCAGCCATATGATAGCATGGCTAGGCCCATGATCAATATGAGTAGTAAAGGAGGTCTATTCATCATAACTATATGAGTCATGGGAAATGCTCGATCACTGGTATGGTGCGTCTACATTGATGGAATCCTCGTTCCTAGATTCCTCGTTCCTAGGATTCCTCGTTCCTAGGATTCGTTCCTGCCATAGACCTAAGTGACCCTGAAGAACTATGGAACTTCTCTTCCCTCCTTACACAGCTGCAGTCAGCACAAAAGGATCCCACTTTGCCAAGACTTATCTGTCTCAACCTGTATAAGACACAAAGTTCTATCGTTAAAAAACTGCTACCACAACTGATTGAAGCGTGGATCAACTTGTTGAAAATTACAGGGCGAAGAACCTAGGCAGAGACCCACCCTTCACCACCCTTCAAGAATTTGTCACCCAGGGGACTTCCGGTGGCACCGTAGGTGCCGAAGACGCTCCTTTTGTGAGTGCCAGCCCCACGATCGCGTAAAGCCGCTAGAACAGCGCAAATCAGCTGTCTAGCGGCTTGAAAACTTTCTCCCCGGGAAAAAGGGAAGAAGAGAGCAGACGGGTGCAGGTAGAGCTCCCCAAGAAGCCCCAGGAACAATTCTGGGGCTCGAAGGGTGAGAGCTCCCTGGAAGCCCGACAGAGCTCCGGATCCAGGACGTTTCTGCTTTAGGCAGAAGAAGACACCGCGACCACCCCTGCAAACAACGCTTGAAATAAAACATCATTCAGAAGCAGGCTGAGCAAACTCAGGAGAGATCAGATTTGCAAGTACTAAACTTTAACTCCAAATGTGTATTACTTCCTTCTGATTTACTAAGGGGAGAAAGTGAAACCAAGATGGCGATTGAGCTTTAATGGGGCGTGAAAATGAAAGTTAAAAAGGAAAGTTTTGTTTAGCGCTGACAGCCCCAGTCTAAAATTAGAGATCTTTGCTTGGAAAGAAAGAAGATTAAAGGCTAAAAAAAACTATAGCAGTGTTTTTTTAAAAAAAGGATTGATATCATTTAAAGCCTGGAAATTTCTGGATTTGGTGGATTTGTTGTTCTGGTTGCTGAATAAATTTAAATTGGAAACTAAAAATGGCTTCAAAACAAATAAAGACTATTGTTCCTAAAAGTGCTGGGAGCTCACCTGCTCAAATGTCCAAATTGCAATCTCTCTGTGTTCCAATGGAACCACCAATATTAACCCTTGAAATGTTGCAGGAAGCCCTTAAAACACAAGCCTCTGTTATAGAAAAAAAAATTACCTCGGTGTTTGAGGATAAAATTTGAGATGTTGCTGAGGAGACGGCTCAAATTAAAGAGTTCATTCAAAAACGAAATCAGGAAATTAGAGAAGATATTATCATGGCAGTCCAAGGTCTGGCAGGCCATATTACAGAGGCCGATGTGATAATGATACAATATAGAGATATGGAATTTGCTTTGAGAATAAGAGGCCTCAAAGAAAATAAGCAAGAGAATTTGAGAGAGATTTTTTCAGAAGCATTTGCACAGATAATGGGAGATCAAAAAGCAAATCTTGAATGGCAAATTGACAAAATTTACTATGTCAGTTCATGGGTTGCCAGACAGAAACATCTACCAAGAGACATTGTAGTTTATTTTACAACAAGGAGAATACGTAATGAAATCCTACAAGTCACCTTTAAAAATAAACTTCAAGTGCAGGGGCAGGAGGTTTTAATACTGAAAGAAATCCCCCCCAAAATGTTGAGAGCCAGAAGGGATTATGCCTTTCTGGTGGAAGAACTGAGAAACCATCAGATACAGTACAGATGGGAGGTTCCAGCTGGACTAGTGGTGAACTATTCAGGAGAGAGATATCGTCTTAACTCAGAGTGGAAGGCAAGAGATTTTTACACCAATGTACTAAAGGCTGGATGCCCACAGTCCCCAGAAGCTAGAAGGAAGATGGAAGTAGAGGGGGCAAAAAAGGGGGAGAAGGAAGAATTTTTGGCACAGGCCCAAAGGGGAGCTTTGATTACTCAAGAAGATTTAATACAACTTTCGACTACTATTCAAGCCTTGGAGGTATTCGAAAAAATAGAAGAACCTAAGGATTAAAGACAGACGCGAGCGGCAGCCAAGCATCAAGAAGAATTAAGAGTGCAGCAACTTCAGATGATTCAAGAAACTACAAAAACAGAAGCAGTGGGAGGAGCAAGGCCAAAAAGCAAAATGCATGGAGATTTCCAGCAGATGCTCCAAAAGCTTCAGGGGGCCAAGAATGGTAACTAGATTTCTGACTTGGAATGTTAATGGCCTAAATTCACCACAAAAGAGGAGAAAAATATTTCATTATTTGAAACAGTTTAAAAATGATGTAATCTGTCTACAAGAGACTCATATTAGAAGCAAAGATCAAAAATATTTAATAAATGCAAGGTTAGGTATACATTTTGTTGCATCTGCTCCCGAGAAGAAGAATGGTATAGTTATATACCTAAAAAAAGACTTAATTGCCAAATTAATTGAAGTAGATTATCAAGGAAGATTCATAGCAATTGAACTTTTAATAAAAGGAGAAAAAATACTTTTAATTGGAGTATACGCACCGAACCAACAGCAGGAAAAATTTTATTTTTCCATTCCAAGTTACTACAATGGGATTATAAATCATGCATCTTATTGGGCAATTGGAATGGAGTTTTGGACACTAAAAATGATAAGAAGGGCTCTTGTAAAGTATCTCAACGCGTGCCAGACTACCAAAATCTTTTTTTGAAATGATGGATGATATGGAGTTGAGAGATATCTGGCGAGAGAGGAATTTTTCCGATAGACATCAATCTTTCTCTAGGATTGATTTCATATTAATTACTAATGATCTTTTTTTAGGGTGAAGAAGACGAAGATCTGCCCCAGAGTTTTAACGGATCACAGTCCAGTTTGGATGGAATTAGAGTATGGAATGGGATCTAAGAGGTCTTGGAGGTTAAATGAAAATCTGTTTAGATATGAGGAAAATGTAAAAGAATGTAAAAAATTTATGAAAGAATTCTTCATTATAAATATGCATAAGGGTACATCTATGGAAATGGTTTGGGATGCAAGTAAAGCATATATGAGAGGTACCTTGATATATTTGAATAATAAACATAGACGTAAACAGGAAAGAAAAAGGAAGGACTTAGAAGAGGAAATTAAAAAAAAGAACAGGTTTTGATATTGAATCCCGCAGACAAGAAAATAAAAGAGGCAATTAACTTACTGTGAGGGCAATTTAATATGCTAATGAAAGATCAGGTTGTAATTAATTTGCAATATGCTAAACATAATACTTTTTGCAATGCTAATAATCCAGGGAGATGGTTAGCATATCTGTTAAGGAAAAAAGTCACGGACCATAGAGAAAATAGAATATAAAGGTAAAGAGGTTTATCAGCAAAATATGATTAAAAAAGTATTTTTAGAATTTTATATGAGGTTGTATGCTAGTGATAAAATTCAAAGTATAGATATAGATAGATTCTTACAGAAAGAGAATATCCCTATAATTACAAAAGAGCAAAGGGAGGGTCTAAATCTACCAATAACTTCCGAGGAGATTGTGTTTGCAATTAAGCACTGAAAGTGGGTAAAGCCCCTGGGACGGATGGTTTGACGGCTGCTTATTATAAACACTTGCAGTTAGAAATGGTGGGACCACTCAAAGAATTATTTACTAACATACAATCTGAAAGAGATGTACCCCCATCTTGGAGGACAGCTTTTATTTCTCTGATTCCAAAGGAGGAGCAAGACCACACCCAGCCAAAAAATTATAGACTTATATCACTTTTAAATTCAGATTACAAGATTTTTGCCAAAATACTAGCAAATAGGTTAATGACAGTCATGCAACAAATGATTCATAATGACCAAACTGGTTTTATAAATGGCAGACAAATGAAGAGTAATGTAAGGCTAGTTGTTAACCTATTAGAGTATTTGGGGAAGAACAACCAAATCCCTGCGGTGCTAATATTTCTTGATGCGGAGAAAGCATTTGATCGATTGAATTGGCATTTCTTATTGAAAATAATAGAAAAGATGCAGTTTGGAGAATATTTTACACAATCTATTAAGGCAATATATCAGAAACAAACAGCGCAAATAATAACTAATGGTAGTTTAACAGATACTTTTAATATAGAAAAAGGAACAAGACAAGGATATCCTTTGTCTCCATTATTGTTTATCCTGACTTTGGAATTTTTGTTCAGTAAGATACTTGGGTCAGATAAAATAAATGGAATTGAAATTAGGCAGTATGACTACAGATTACGAGCATTCACAGACGACTTGGTTGTTACTTTAACCCAACCATTACAGTCGGTTGTAGGTTTAATGGATATAATTAATCAATATGGACACATATCTGGATTTAAAATAAATGCAGGGAAAATGAAGATAATAACTAAAAACATGACTACAAATAAAAAAGATGAGTTAGAAAGACTAACAGGATTTGAAATAGTAAAAAAAAGTTAAGTATTTAGGGGTTTATATTATGACATCAAATGCTAAATTATTTAAGCATAATTATGATCCGTTGTGGCAAAAAATACAGAGAGAGATGGAAAATTGGAAAAAATTACAATTATCTTTGTTAGGAAGAATAGCAGCAGTAAAAATGAATGTTTTGCCTAAGTTTTTGTTTCTTTTTCAAATAATACCAATACTTAAAAAAGATGAAAATTTGAAGATATGGCAGAAGAGTATTAATAATTTTGTCTGGGCAGGGAAGAGACCGAGAATAAAACAAAAAAATAATGCAGGATATACGTGAAAGAGGAAGTCTCAAAATGCCCAATTTAAGATTATATTATGAGGCAGCTATTCTGTCAGCAATTAGTGACTGGATGAATTTAACAGAAGAAAGAATATTGAATATTGAGGGATATGATTTGGTTTATGGTTGGCATGCTTATTTATTATATAATAAGAAAGTGGACAAGACTTTTAAAAGTCATATATTAAGAAATGCTTTACTGCGTGTCTGGAAAAAGTATCAGTATAAATTAAACGATAAGTTACCAATGTGGGCCATACCCAGACATGCAATAGAGAATATAAGTGTAGAGCAAAAACAAGATGTGATTACTTATAAAGAGCTTCTTAATAAGGAAGGAGGTATATTACAACTAAAATCTTTGAATCAATTAAGAGAAGAAAGGATAATTCAAACATGGTTTCAGTATGGACAGCTGCAAGCTAGATGGAGAGAAGATCAGAAAATTGGTATCTCGCAAAATGAGGAGAACCTGGTAAAACAAATTAGAGACCAAAGTCAAATACATATAAAAAGGTTGTATAATGCATTGGTAGAAATAGATTCAGAAACAGAGCTAGTTAAGGATTGTATGATAAAATGGGCACAAAATATTGAAGAACCAAAAATGATGGAAATGTGGGAAAAAATATGGATTAGAAATGTAAAGTTTACTTGAGGGATGGGGAGTGGGTGGAGGAGGGAAGGGGGGGAGGAGGGATGGAAAAAAGCTGTTGTAATATTTGATAAAACTTTTTAATAATAATAAAAAAGAATTTGTCACTCACATAGCAAAGGTGTACAATGAGCCACAAAATACAATCCTTAGAAAACAAGGGACCCCTGCCAGCAGAAGAAACAACCATAGCCTCGGTTCGATCAAGAGCCCAGCGCAGGCCGCAAGGGAAAAAAACCTCTGTGTCTGTGCATAAAACACAGGTCAGCACCTTGCCCACAAGGAACTCAGATGAGGAACCTTTGAAGAGAGTTCAACGTAAACCTCTGACAACAAATGTAAATCTATCATGTCCACTCCACAAGACCTCACACATCCTGAATAGATTCAGAGGATTCTTCCAAAAGCCCCTGGACAAAAGAAAGCATCTGATCAGAGAGTACAGAGTTTGCTTCAAGTGCTGTGAATCTAAGGAGCACATGGCCAAAGATTGCAAGGAAAAGGTGAGTTGTTACCTGTGCCAAAGCAACTAGCACCCAACCACCCTCATCCAGATTATGGGTTGACACCACGGACGACTCCTACTCCATGGACGACTTCTACCCCTCCTCCGACTAATGATCTCAGCATGGCAATAAAGCACACCCAGATACGACGAGTGTCAACTGCACGTCGGTATGCAGTGACTCACCATCCCCTCGCTCATACCACCAGATCTGCCTAGCTAAAGTCTACCTAACTGGATGCCCAGGAGAAGCAGTGAAAATGTATGTGATAGTGAACACACAGAGCAATCAATTATTAGCCAGATCAGCTTTCTTCGACCGCTTTGACATTCAAACCAAAGAAACACACTTCACGATTTCAAAATGTACTAGGTTACAGCGCATGGTGGGGAGGAAAGTCACTGGATTCTGGATAGAATCGATAAATAGGAGTGCTAAATTCACATTGCCGCCACTGCTAGAATGGGATGCTTTACCAGATAATCACCGTCAGATTGCGATGAGAGGTAGCACGCAATATACTTCATCTGAGACACATTGCTAATCTCTTTCCTGCCCTAGACCCTGAAGCCGATATCCTGCTTCTGTTGGAAGAGGACGCCCCTGAAGCTTTCCCTCACCATGCAGTGGTCAAAAGCCCAGAAGGCTCTCCATTTGCTCTCAAGACAGCAGTTGGATGGCCCATTTTAGGACCAGTTTGTGTCAACTGGCTGCAGGACCCCTGCTCCTGACTTCCACCAAGCAGCTCTACACCAGGTCAATCACCAATCTGGTACTGCTGCGAAAGAAGACCAAACTTAAAGAACTCGAAGATTGAACCTCAAGCTTTGCATGCTTTGTGTCTACCTCATTGTGTGCATTGTTTGATGTTATGCCTTTGCTTATTTTAGTCAATTAGATAGTTACGTTTGTGTTGTTTGATGCTATAACTTTGTTTACTTTAGTTGATTAGATAGGTAAATTTGTCTTGTTTTATGCCATGCAGTTTTTTAACTCAGTTAATTTGTTAGTTAGTAGTGGAATTTTATAATTCCAGAGGGGGTTAGTATGCTGACTAGAGGGATATTTAGTTTAGATTGGGAACATATCTCCTTAAGAAATTGATCTTTGGGAAATGTAGTCTTTATGTCATGTGGTCACTGGGAATTGTAGTCTTTGTGACATGTGACCACATCCATGTGTCTGGTTGGCCACCGAGGCACTCTGCCTGGGGTAGAACAAGGCCCCGGCCATTACAAATTGCCATGGAGGGGAGAAACATGCTTTCTGAACAGGGTGACAGATCTACCTCCTGGACTTCCGGTCTGGAACTGCGGTGATACAGTCGGGGGAATGGCGGGCTCTAACGAGCCCGCAAAAACCCTGACTGACGATCCATCCTCCGATCGGTCTTGGACCGACCCCATCCTGTAGGGATGGGGGGAGAAGAAGAGCACCTTGTTGGGCCAAGAGGAACAGGCAAGTTTCTCGGAGGCCAGAGGAAATCCTCTAAGTCAGAGATGGGGGTAGGCAGCCATGGCAGCTGTCGCAAAGCCACGGCGGAATGGGAAAAAGATTGTGCTGGAGAGAAGAGGAGAGAGCAATACCTTGAAGCCGGGTGAGTGACACCAACCCAGGCAAAGTAACAGAATTAAATGGATTGAAAAATAAGACCCCAAGCCTTAAATAGCGGCTGCAGATTTACGGGGCTGAAGATTAAGGGGAAAAAAAAAACTTTTGGAGACAAAGACCCATGACAGACTTTGAAATTTGATTTGGAATAATTGGCACTTAATAATTTTAAAATTGGATATTTTTTTTTTTTACTTATTTGGAATTGATTGGAGGAATGTTTTTCTGGGAATTTACACCTTTAGCAAATTAATGAGGCTAATGAAGAGTGACAGACAGGTGGCTACATAATTGCCATGGAGTCTGCGGTGACCAAGCAGGAGAGTGGATTTAAGAGATTTCCTTTCTTTTTTTTTTTTAAATTTGATTTTTATTATAACATATAGTGATACATTCAGTACATTTTCAGTTTATTGGTGCAATTATATACATATATACATCTACATGCATTATTACTTGTCTTTTATTTGATATTGTTTCTTTAAGCTAGATTTAATTTCAAAACACTTAAAGATAATAGTGCTCAAATCTCTAAGACTAAATGTAATACTATTCATATGGATTTTGTTAATTAATTAATATTTAATCTCTATTTCCTTCTTTATTTCTTTTCCCCAGTTAATGAGGCTAATGAAGAGTGACAGACGGGTGGCTACATAATTGCCATGGAGTCTGCGGTGACCAAGCAGGAGAGTGGATTTAAGAGATTTCCTTTCATTTGGAAAAGAAACATTGCAAATGGCTTTATACCTTGGACTATTTTGAAATTAACATTAAATTTATGGATTTTGGAGATTCCTACTCTGTCCCTGGGTGATTCTATGAAGAAAGAAAAAATATTTTGGATTTTTCACAATGGAATTTAACAAGCCTAGCAAAAAACTGGGTGCGGCTTAGGAACAAAGACAGGAAGTTGATGCATCACACATGGACCAGACATTCCAAAAGCATTAAAGTGACACACACAATTTTTAAATTGAGCAGATAGACTTTTGAAGTGGAACAGCTGGACAGAAAGGAGAAGGAAGGAAAAAGAAGATAAAATCAAATGTAATTAAATTGAAATGTAATGTTTAAAACCTTAAAGGTATAAATGATTTTTAGATAAAAACTGGAGGGGTTTTGGAGTAATAAAAATAGAAAATAAGAGATGGTAATCAAAATAGAGGATTGAGATAAAGGTGGCTAAAAATATTAAAGAAGAGTATATACAAATATGAGATAACTTTAAGAAAAATAAATGTTTGATGTAATATGTTTTGACTTTAACTTGTAAGCAATGTTAGATTGGTAAATATGTTTAATTATGGTTTTATTGAATGAAACAAGAAGATACACAGACCTTAGTAACAAAGTGTGATTTAATCTAAAATATGCTGGAAATGATTATTATGAAACATATTGGGCTGGAAATCAGCCAAACACAACATGCTGGAAATTAGCCAAACAATAGAAGGAGGTATGGAGGAGAACATGCTAGTAATTAGTTTAAATAAAATTTTTGGGATGACTCTGTGTAATTTGAAATGTGTAAAAGCAATGATAAAATTTAAGATATCAAGATTTGATGGAATGGGTCAAGAGTCTAACAAATGTAGTTAGAATTTTGTTGTATAAATGGTAAGAAAAATGGAGATGTATTGAGTTTGAAATTAAGATTTGAGGTGATAAAATTGTGGTTAATAATTAGAATAAGAGATTAGAATATTATTTAAAAGTATTTTGCAACTGATGGCAAAAGAGATGATAAAGACAATGTGGAGAAGAACCAGATATAAGCAGGATTGATACTTAGACACAAATGAGCTAAAGTAAATATGAAATTAAAATTGTATTGATAAAATAGATATATATAGATAAGGATGTTAGAATCTATGTTAAAATTTATTCTTCTTATGTTTTGAATTTTTACCTTTTAAAGATGTAATGGGAAATTGTGAATGGAGTCTGTTAAAGGAATGTAAGCGTGGTAACTATCTATGACCAGATCAAGTTTTTGCTCTTGAAAGTTATATTTTATGCTTATGTTTGAAAAATAATAAAAAATATTTACAAAAAAAAAAAAATCTACCTCCTTTTACACTAGGAAATTATATTATGAAATATACGGATGAATCTCACCTTGACTGTAAGTTTTGTTTGAGGATATCCGAAAATAAACTTGATCTGTATGAAAACCTGTTTGCTAACTGGCCTCTTTAGGCTAATCACAAAGTTCAGAGACAGAACAGTGCTTTAGATTCAGTCTCTAAAAGACATATTCTGTATTCTTCTGAAAATGAACCTGATTTATATTACGAGTAATCAGGAATTGCAGCATGTTCAAAGAACCAAATAGAAACTTTGCATCTTTGAGTTATTCCATTCATGCTCCAAACTGGCTATTAATCCATGGTGTAATTAACTGCTACTTCTATAACCCGATATGCTGTGCTACCAAGGAGCTTGCAAAACTACCTCCTTCACATGGAATCAACCCTTTCCCACCCCAATGTGTTAATCAAGTTGGAAGCTATTGGTGAGACTCCCTTTCCTCAAATCTATGGTACAGAGATCCATAAGCACTGCTTTTTGATGGCACTGTCTATTTTATGGAAAAACCTGATAAAAATCTGCCAGATTTTTAGTCTTAGCCTTCCAGAAGCTAAACTATTCAAGAGAGTTTACAATGGATAATAGGAAGCTCAGTAATTTTTCTTTATTTTATATTTAAGATTTCATGATTTTAATTATAATTTTAGCTTGATGGTGGCTGTTTTAATTTTTAATGCTCTATTTTTTCTTCTTAATTAGTGTAAGCATGGAGAGTCTTCTCAATTATGACATGTAGTAAACAAGACCCAAGAGTGAATTTCAGAGTTTAGACTGGATCATTACATAATTGATATTTCACTGTCTTTGCTCGATAAATCACTGAAGACTAGTTTTTTTTAATATTATTATGCTAAATATTATTATGCTAAATTGATTAACAAAAGATCAGTATAAATATACCAGACAATAATGAAACTTTCCAACAAATCATCACAATAAAATGATAGAAGAAAAATGGAAAGAGGACTGGAAAGTAGGTTCTGTCTCAAGAATCATAGATTATTCCGGCATGAAATGTGCCTAAAAGAATTCTCATATAACACTGGAAGAAGAAATATATTATCGTTGATTTGTGACACTAATTTTTTTTTTTTTTTGGGTGGGGAAGAAGTTGGTCTATTTAGTTATCAGTTAACATTTGAATTACTTATTTCTTGAGAAAAAAGCAAAGATTATTTTTTAACAATAAGCTAAAATTTCTGGTTGGCAGAAGTCATGTTTTGCCTGCAGAAGATTCTAGATTCTGAGGAAAGAAGATCCTTGCTGAATGTTTGCATCGTTGCCTGCCAATTTTGATTTAAGCAATATTGATACTACCAACCTCCTGGGTAGCATGGAAATGCAAGAAAATAGTTTAAGATCCTGATTTCCTCTTTTTTAAATAGTGCTAGGGGAGCTGTATTGCTATATGTATTGTGTGGGTGTGAGGAAAGTATATTAAGGTCTTTGGTTATTCGGGTCTTCTACCACGTAAAATTGGAAGTGTCTTGGCGATGTTTCGACGAAGTCTCATTCGTCATCTTCAGGCTGGTGTTCTCGGCTTCGTGCTTCCAGGAGCAATGTGAGATCGCAGTTGTCTCTTCCTTTTAACTGCTAGTGGAGGTGTGAGCTGATTGGGTGGGAACACTATATACCAGAAGAAAACACACACAAACCGCTATCTGCACGCACTCTCACACCACCACCCTGCCCAGATCAACTCTGTAGCCAAGACACTCATTTCCAGAACAAAACGCTTAGCTGACGAACAACACCTAAAAACCGAACTACACACCCTCACTAACGTACTCACATCCAATGGATTCCAAAGAAATAAGATCACCAACCTAATCCAAAAAGAAACCCCCACTAAAATCCAAGACAGAGAACAAGAAAACGGCAAGGCCCTCCTCCCATACATAAAAGACACCACAGACAGAATAAGCAAAATCCTCCACAAACATAACATCAAGACAGCATTCTGCACAAACCGAAAAATATCCACCATCCTAAGGAACCCCAAAGACAAAATTGAGTTAGAAAATCAAGGAGTATATGAAATCCCATGCACCGCCTGCCCCACCACATACATCGGACAAACCAACAGACGAATAAGTGCACGCATAGAAGAACACAAGAACTCAGTCAGAAAAGAGGAACCAACTTCTTCCCTGGTCCAACACCTTAAAGCCACAGGACATGATACTGACTTTAAAAAGACCAGAACTATCGCCAAAACTGAACACTTTAACAACAGAATAATCAGAGAAGCCATCGAGATAGAAAAACGCCCACACAGCATGAACAAACGAGACGATACCTCCCGCCTACCAGCCATTTGGAAACCCGCCCTTATTGACAAACGAGTCCCTAACATGACGAATGACACCAGACCCACACTCACGAATGCCACACCTGATGTCACCAACACACATCCACGCAGAAAGCAGACTCAAACCCACACTGATAATGAGCCACGACCAAGGACCAGAAGCCAGACCGCAGCTGCATCATTAGCCACTTTAAACCCCTCCAATCCATACATGAAGCAGACTGACACCCACCATGAAGAGCTCGCACGGCCACAAACACGAAGCCAAACAACAACAACGCAGCTCACCAGCTCAAATCCCCCTGCAACTCAGACTAAGCTGAGCACAACCAAGCCCCCACCCAAACAGAACACAACCCCAGCCAATCAGAGCACAGCCAAGCCCCTAACCAATCAGAACACACCTCCACCCAATCAGAACACAGCCAAGTTCCCACCCAATCAGCTCACACCTCCACTAGCAGTTAAAAGAAAGAGACAGCTGCGATCTCACATTGCTCCTGGAAGCACGAAGCCGAGAACACCAGCCTGAAGATGACGAATGAGACTTCGTCGAAACGTCGCCAAGACACTTCCAATTTTACGTGGGAGAAGACCCGAATAACCAAAGACCTACATACAAACACCCGTGAAAACCTGAGAAAACAAATATATAAATATATATATATATATATTTATATATATATAAAGAGATGGCTCCAAAAATGGTGACAACTCCTCTGAAAATGGTTGCTGAGCAGCGTGTGTGTGTGTGTGTGTGTGTGTATGTGTGTGTGTGTGTGTGTGTGTGTGTTTCTCCTGATGAAAAACAACTAATTTTGCTGACAGTTGTTTTTTTGGCAGCATGTTCCTCAGATTCAAACAGCAGCAACTAAGAATGAAGATGAGCTTTGGATGATTGTGGACCTACCTGGAAAGAGGAATCTCAATGGTTGCAATTTTTGGTAGGAGCAGTCGGCGGATCGGGTCTCCATCTTTTCTGCTGTTTGATTGTTTTATTTATCACATTTTAAATGCACATTTTGAAGTTTTATTTTTTATTTTTATTCTCTTTTTTATATAAAGTAGTTTTTCTATAAAATACAAAGTATATAGATGTCAGGTCAAATTGGTTGGGTAAATAAAGGATGCAAATGATCAGCTGTCTGCAAGGAATATAAATCCTTCCATTCTCCACTATCCTGTCAGAGCTGAAGAAGCTTCTTGGATGAGAAGCGAAATGTCTTAAAAGAAAAAACAAGAAAGTTCAGTTGCCTCCTGAAAAAGCACCTTTGGGGCAACCATGACCTGAATGAATGAGAATCTCTATAGACGTTGGGTAAATAGTTGCAGAAGTTCTCATACTGTATGTATGTGTATATATGTACACTTTCAATTTGTTTATACTGTATATTTTCACATTATATACATAAATGCTTAGTGAACAGCGTATTGTCTGGATCAATTTATTTATATACAATAATACTTTTCCCGTTCCTAATATAAACCTCTACTGCCTAACCATTTATAAAACAAGTCCCATGTTCAAAAACACTCTGTATCTTCTTTTTCTTTTATTTTTAATGTCAATCTTTCCATTTCTGTGCAATCTAATTTTTAAAAAATTACATCATCTTCTGTAGGTGTTTCCTCATTACTGTGCAAAAACAATTCTTGCTGCTGCCAAGACATGTAATATTAAGTATAAGTTCCCTTTATCATACTTTCAGGTATTATGCCTAGCAAAAATATTTCTGGTTTATAATTTATATGTTGTTTTAGCATTTTCTCCAACCATGTGTGTATTTTTGTTCAATATTTCTTTGCTTTTACATATGTCCATTACATATGATAATATGTTCCTGGTGTCTGGTTACATTTCCAACATTTGGCGGTATGCTTTTAAACATCTTTGCTAATATTGCCTGTGGTAAATGCCACCTATAAAACATTTTACAGAAATTTTCCTTATATGTAGTTGCCATTGTCAACTTACAATTTCTTTCTCAAAGCTTTTGCCATTTGTCTAAATCTATTGTACATCCAAAGTTTTTTGCCCTATTGCCCTATGCTATCATTGTCTCTTACCTGTTCATCTTCCATTTTTAAGCTTAACAAGGAATTGTACACGTATTTTCTTTATCAACTTTTCATCTACTCCTAACATTATTTGGTCAAATATTGTAAGCTCTTTATAGAAACCATAATACTTAATGTCTTTCTCAAATTTCAATTTTATTTACATATGCGGCCATCATGAATCCACACCTTAAGTCTGCAACTCTTGTTTGGTTTTAAGTTCCCCTTCCACATTTAAAATATCTTTATATGTTAAGATTTTTTTCCAGATTTACTGCATTTGGATGTATAAATGCTTCAATTGTTGAGAGCCAAACTGGAATTTTAATGTAATTTTTTGCTTTCACCTTTTCCCATACTGAAAGTAGGGCATTTCTTATATAGTGTCTTTGAAAATATCTATGAGTTTTCCTTTTGTTACATCATAAAAGAGCATGCCATCCTAATTGGAGTTCATGGCCTTCTAGAAGCAGTAATCTTTTATATCTAAGAGTTATCTATTCACTCACCCATGTTAATACAACTGCGTGATAATAGAGCTCCCAATCTGGTAGTCCAAAGCCCCCATTGTTTGTGCAACTTTTTCAATCTTATTCTTGCTTTTTTCCTTGCCAAATCTATTTCAAAATTATACTATTTAATTCATCAAAGGATTTTTTTCTATTTTTATTGGGACCATTTGGAACAGGAAAAGTAACTTTGGCAAGATATTCATTTTTATAGTTGTGTTTCTCCCTACCATTGATAGCTGCAAATTTTTCTGTTAATCTAAGTCTGTTTTGATTTGTTGTAACAGTCTTGTATAATTATCTTCCTTAATTGTAACACATCTTGCTGTTAAATATATTCCCAAGTATTTAACTTTCTTAACTATCTGTAAATCTAATTTCTTTGTCAATTCTCTCTTCTGTTTTTCTGTGAGATTAACTAAGATTTTAGTTTTATCTTTGTTTATTTTCAATCTTGCAACTTTCCCATATTCTTCTATTATTTCCATTAATTTAGGGCCCGTTTCCAGTGGTTCTTCTAAAATAAATACTAAGTCATCTGCAAATGCTTACAATTTGTATTTTTCCCTTTTTATTTCCATACCTTTTATTTCTAAATCTTGTCTAATATTTCTATTTAATGCTTCCAATGGTAATATAAATAGCAATAGGGACAATGGACATCCTTGTCTTGTGCCTTTTTTATATTAAAATTCTCCATTAAGTCCCCATTAACTATTACTTTTGCCATTTGTTTATAATATATTGCCTTAATCATTTTTATAAACTTCTCACCGAAATCCATATATTCTAACTGCTGTATCATAAAGTGCCAATTTACATTGTCAAAGGCTTTCTGTGCATCTAAAAAGATCAGCGCCATTTGTTTTTACAAGTGCACTACATAATATTCCAATGTGTCTAGTATAAATCTTACATTATTTTTGATTTGTCTTTTTGGAAGGAACCCATTTTAGTCTGGGTGGATAAATTCATTCAGAAATCTTTTTAATCTCTCTGCCATTATTGATGCAAAAATTTTATAATCTGCATTTAGTAACGATATAGGCCTATTGTTCTTTATCTGTGTCAAGTCTGAGTCTTCTTTTGGGATTAAAGTGATATTAACATCTATCCAAGTGTTTGGTATCTTAGCTTCTAACAAAACTTCATTATAAACCTCTAACATTGACAAACTCGGTGTATCTTGCAATTGTTTATATAATTCAGCTGATAGTACATCTGGTCCTGGGGTTTTATTATTTTTTTGTCTCTTTATCGCCTCTGTCAGCTCCATCATCATTATTTTTTTCATTTAACATATTTTTAATATTTTCAGTAACTTTTGGTAATTTGGCTTTTTCCAGGTATTGCATTATCCTTTCCTCCGGAATTTTTTCTTTGTCATATAATTTTTTGTAGTATTCCTGAATTATTTTCTGTTTTAATCACATTTTGGAACTGTAAATAGAGGAGAAAATAGAAAGAACAGAGGAAAAGACAGGGGAGGAAAAATGACAAATGATACAAAAAGATAAAAAGGAAGAGATAGTAAAGGCTTATGAAATAGAAAAAGCAAATTACACCTTAAGAGATCAAAATATAAAAGACAATACACAGAAAGACATTCCTGAAGTGAGGAAAGAACCATTGAAGGGTGTATTGTGAAGAAGCTGTAGAGATAGATAAAATACTTAGATCAAACATGAACAATGTAAGAAGATAAAAGATCCCAAGGGAGGAGCATGGGAGATGTGCCAAGAAGTCAATAAGAGTTGAAATACAAAAATGGGCAAGAGATGAGGGATAGATAAAGGATACTTCCGAAAATAGGAGTTGTTTTATTAAGAATTAGTAAAGAGATAGAAACTAGAAATGGGGAAAATATTACTATGTATATTCTTATAAAATATTATATAATTATTATGTAGGTGTAAAGATTAGAAGTTCATGACCTTATGTGTTTTATCAATGATAGTAGAAGCTAAAGTTAGAAACTAAAAGATTAAGAGAATGATTAATCAAACAATAAAAATTTATTAGTATAGAGAAGCAAATATTACTATCAATATGTGACTACAATTACAGTTATGATTATTACTGTCATTATTATTGGTATTTCTTAAAAGGTACCCAGTCAAAATATTGTTCATGTAATTATTGAGTTTTTATGTAATTTTAAGAAAAAATTATATAATAATAATAATAATAATAATAATAATAATAATAATAAACTATTCGAACCACTACATTAGCCGAAACAAACCAACTGATGTATGCAGCAGCCGTCATAACCACCAAAGAACTGGGGTTGAAAATACAAAAGAACCAAAGAGGCAAGAAGGGGAAGCCTAAGTGGAAAATTCGGTTAGAATTGAAGATCAAAAAAGTACGTGGAGATTTGAGCAACTTGAAGAACCTAAGGCAAGGTCAGCTAAAGAACAAGCAGATCAAAAGCAGCCTGGAAGCAAAATACGATCTGAGGAATAAGGAGATTGCGGTAGTAATTGAAGAGCTGAAGCAGAGGGTTGTTGCCATCACTGAAAAGATTAAAAGGTATGAAAACCGAGTAACTCAGTTCAAGGAAAACTCACAGTTCAGAGCAAATCAGCACCAGTTTTATAAGAGTTTAGAAAATGAAAATGGAGTAACAACAAATGAAAAGCCTGATAAAGAAAAAGCTCTGAAATTCTGGAAGAATTTGTGGGAAAACAACAAGAAGCACAACAGAAATGCAAAATGGATCAAACAGGTTGAGGACTCTATTAAAGTGCATAAAATGGAAGACATGAAAATAACAAAAGCAACGGTGCAAAGACAGTCAAGAAAAGTGAAGAACTGGAGTGCACCTGGACCGGATGAGCTGCATGGCTTCTGGTTAAAGGCACTTACAAGTCTGCACAAAAGATTGGCAACCCAGATGAACCAGATCCTAAAAACACCTGAAAATGATGAATGGATGACAACTGGAAGGACATTTTTGATTCAAAAAGATAAAGAAAAAGGAAAGGACCCTGGAAACTATAAGCCAATCACCTGTTTGCCAACAACATGCAAGCTTCTTACTGGTATCATTGCAAACCAAATCTATGGATACCTGGAAAGAAATAACTTGCTTCCTGTAGAACAGAAAGGATGCTGCAAAAACTCAAGAGGAACAAAGGATCAATTGCTGATCGACAAGCTAATCCTAAAGAACTCAAAGAAAAGACGAACCAACCTGTTCATGGCTTGGATAGATTATAAGAAAGCATTTGATTCAGTTCCCCATAGCTGGATCAAGAAATGCCTGGAAATATTAGGCATCAGCAGCAACATACAAAAATTCATGGAATCTTCAATGAACCTCTGGAAAACGAAACTTATGGCTAATGAAGAAGAACTGGGTGAAGTTGAAATTAAACGAGGCATTTTCCAGGGAGATTCCCTTTCACCCCTACTTTTTATACTCTCAATGCTACCACTGACAATCATTTTGAAGAAGATGAACTGTGGATACGAACTTGCAAAGAAAGGACTGAAAATCTCGCACTTGATGTACATGGATGATTTGAAGCTGTTTGGTAAAACAAAAGCTGAACTGAATTTATTAATTGAAAACACAAAAGAATTCAGCCAAGACATTGGTATGCAGTTTGGAATTGACAAATGTGCAACAATAGCAACCAAAGCAGGCAAGATCATAGAAGAGGATGGAATAGAACTAGAGAATGAAGAAATGATAAAGGTAGTAAAATCAGAAGAAGGCTACAAGTACTTGGGGATTTTAGAAGCCTCTGACTTAATGCATAATAAAGTCAAGGAATTAACTTCAGCCAAGTACATTCGGCGAATTCGTAAGATATTAATGTCCAAATTGAGTGGAGGAAACATCATAAAAGCCATAAATACCTGGGCTATACCTGTGATTAGATACTCTGCAGGAATAATTGACTGGACCTAGATGGAGTTAGACAATTTGAACAGAAAAACAAGGAAGCTTATGACAATGAATCATGCCTTGCACCCTAAAAGTGATGTTGACCGATTATATTTACCAAGAGCAGAGGGTGGTCGAGGACTCCTACAAGTAAAGCAGACTGTGGAAGAAGAAAAATGCAGCTTGAATGATTACATCCAGAAAAGTGAAGAACCAATGATTAAGGAAGTAAATAAAGGAGGCCTTTTAAAGACAACTAAAACAAAAGCAGAATATAAGAAAGAAGTAACTGAGCAGTGAGCTGAAAATTGGAAACACAAAGCTCTGCATGGCCAATACTTGAAAAGTATTGAAGGCAAAGCTGACCAGAAACTAACTTGGAACTGGTTAAGATCAGGAGTACTGAAAAAAGAAACAGAAAGCTTTATTTTGGCAGCTCAAGAACAAGCCCTAACCACAAACTGCATGAAGGCAAAAATTCAACATGTTACCACCAACAGCAATTTTTTTTAAAAATTTGATTTATATGCCGCCCTTCTCCGGAGACTCAGGGCGGCTTACAATGCGTTAAGCAATAGCCTTCATACTTTTGTATATTTATACAAAGTCAGCTTATTGCCCCCACAAACTGGGTCCTCATTTCACCTACCTTAGAAAGGATGGAAGGCTGAGCCTAGTAAGATTCGAACCTGCAGAAATTGCAGGCAGCTGTGTTAATAACAGGGTGCATTAAACCACTGTACTACCAAATGCCGCCTCTGCAATGAGAAAGATGAGACAGTCGACCACCTGATCAGTGGATGCAGCAAAATTTCACAAACTGACTACCTACAACGCCATGACCGTGTTGCTAAGATCATTCACTGGAAATTGTGCCAGAAGTTTGGATTTGAGTACAGCAAAAACCACTGGGAACATCAGGTTGAGAAAGTTTTAGAGAATGAGAAACTCAAGATCTTGTGGGACTTTAGGATTCAGACTGACAGGCACTTGGTCCACAACACACCTGACATAACAATAGTTGAAAAGAAAAAAGTCTGGTTCATTGACATTGCAATACCTGGTGATGCACGGATTGAAGATAAGCAGCAAGAAAAAAATCACAAAGTACTGGGATTTGCAAATTGAAGTTGAGCGACTGTGGAAAAAGAAATCGTGTGTTGTCCCGCTATTTAGAAATTCTAAATTTGCCGGACTTGAACATTTTGACTCTACAAAAAACCACCTTACTCGGAACAGCTTACATCCTCCGACGATACCTTAACAGTTCCTAGGTCCTTGGTTAGGACTCGCGCTGCTCAGCTATTAACCAGCCTCAAAGGCTGTGAATCTCAGTAAAGATTAACCAATAATAAAACAGTTAATTATTTTCATTAAAACATGCCATCTTTGGTTAGGTGGTTATGTCTTTTTTAAAATGTAAAATTATCATTTTTATTTTCAAAGCATTTAAGAATAGGTGGTTAATTTGATGTAACACATAAAATGGATTGATTAATCACTAAGGGTCCATTTTAACCGATGAGCCTATTTAGGAGATTATATAATTTCTGGTGTACTAAATAATTGAGAATTTTAGTACATAGAGAATAGAGAATTTTAGTACATAGCACCAAGTTCTCTGCTGATATATTCCATTTCTATCACTATTTATGTCTCAACAGACTAACTATAACATTCATAAAAACAGTATTAATCCCTCAGGAAATAAAATTTTCAGAATTTGTTATAAACTTAAAAGAAACAAAGACTAATTTTAATTCTTACATTTTTGCATGACAGTTTGAGAATTATGATAATAATCAGTAATTTTATTCCATCCTAAATTGTAAAAGATATATCTCTCAGGACAAATACTGGTTTGTAGTATATTTTATCCATAATTAATGTTTCAGCAGAGCTATAAAATTCTATAATCTAATAGCTTTACATATTATGGTGAAATATAAGGTTTCTCATGGCATTCAAATCACCTCAAGAGGAAAACTCACTTGAGCCCACAAGATAAACAACTCTCATCTAGTAATAATATTATGCCTTCTGTAACAGGAAAACAAACTATAGCTTAACCCTTACTGGACAAAATATAATGCAAGTCTAACTGTATAACTTAAAAGTAGTACTTCATTTCTTGTATTATAATCCTGCACAGTCCAATGGGGAATTGAAGCATCAGTGTAATCTAAAACTGTTCTGACAACAGTATGTTTTCATCAACTCTTAAAAAATTCTAGCCATCTGTTCACATTCTGCCATTTTAATTGGATCACCTTGCATCATTTTTTACTGTCTAACTTCTTTTATTTCTTTAAGTCTCTAGGTTTGGCCTAAGATTCCTAGGAAAGAGGTTACTCATGAAAACCCCATAATATTAGGATAGTCCTATATTTTATGCCTATTGATCAATAAATCCCATAAAATTCAGGGGACCTTAGTTCTACGTAGCACCACAAAATCGAGATTGAACTATAAATATGTTTCCTGTTGCAAACATCATAGATCAGTACCTTGGACAGCTACATCGCTGTGTGGCATTGGGCTTCTCACTATTTGGGATTTATGAAATGTTGAGAACACATGCAGAATGGCTACTGAAGGACATTTGTTTCATTACAGAATTGAGAGCACATTTCTAAACATATCACTGAGCTTATGCCATTCATTAGTTTTATTTGCTAAGACTAACGGTCAGGATCATTTGGAGCCAGAAGCAAACATAAATATGGAGCTGGAAGCTCTAGTGTCTTGCTTTCTAACATATTAGCTTTCTAATATGTTGGATTTCTATATCAACTTTCTGTAGGGTTTCAGTAAGAACCCAACATCAGTTCAACGTACATGTTTTTGGGTAAAAAAAAGGTTTAAAGACAAAGAGTTATCCAGGACATTTCCTGCAGAATCATAGACTTTGGACACATTATTTGAATGATTTGCCTGAACTTGATTTTAAACATGCACTTGTAAATGCAATTAATAAGAACGGAGAAAAAGACACAAGCTGTGCTATTTTAGTCCAGGAGTGGGCAACCTGAGTTTCTTCAGTTTTGATGGACTTCAATTCCCAGCATCCCTCAGAACTGAGCAAATGAAGGAGGAGATCCCGATTTCAGTCAAGGTAGATTGCTTGTGGCCTCCCCGATTTAATTCTATACAGGTGAAAATTCCTCCAAACTTTTTCCTGGAACTAATTGTCGTGTAATTCTGTAATAAAATAAAGAGAAAGCTCTTTATTTTCTAGTACGCCTGTAGGCAGCAATCTTGCATACTTCCAGGACTTTAAAAAAATACGTGTCGGCCTAACCTCAAAATCGTAATCCCGTGGAATTCCTCGTGGTCTCACGCAGTTTTTTTTTTGGGGGGGGGGTACAAGAACCAACAAGATGCTCTAGGCGTTACTACATTGCTGCAAGCTAATTTTTAAGAAGTATGCTTAAAACCGTAGTCTTCCAACTTGATCCTCCCAGTCTGTCGGATTGTGTCATGCGTGATCCCATATCTGAGACTTCTCGCGCCAGCTCTCTCTTTAAGTAACCCCCCCTTCTTCCCTATGGCCCTCCCCCTTTCTTTCTTTCTTTCTTTCTCTCGCTCGCTTGCTCTCGCTCTCTCTCCATCTCCCTCCCTCCCTCTCTCTCTCTCTCTGAGACTCAGCCTCGTTTCTCTCCTCCTTCTTCTTACAGTTGTGTCCTTGAATTGCCGCCGCGTCAGGATTCCTTGAACCAGCCACCATGGCTGACATGAAAACGGGCATCTTTGCGAAAAATGTCCAAAAGAGACTGAACAGGGCACAGGAAAAGGTAAGCGAAGACGCAGCAACTGTTAGAAAAAAAGGCGAGTCCGTGCACTTTGGGATTTCACGGCGTTGGGGAAGAAGCGTAGAAGTGCGAGGGGAAGGAGGGGGGAACCTTGCAGCAGATCCTTCAGTAAATGCGGGGACAGTGATTAGCACCCTGCGGATCCATGTGAGAAGGGCTGCACAACCAAGCCGAGCCAGAAGATGTGCAGCGCTGCTACAGCGTTGCAAATGCTGAGCATTTCGGGCAAGGCATCGCGATTTCGGGCAAGGCAGAGGTTGCGGGTGCCGGCGTGGATCAACGTCTGGCTTTCCTTAGTTGTGCTGCCGCCCTCGCCCGATCCGCTTTCTCTAGACTGATTTGCACAGAGGGCATTATCTGTATAAATTGGAGCTCTTACAAGATGGGGTGGAAAGCGGTAGGGCGAGCGAGAACCAAGTGTCTGAATTAATCAGAAGGACACGGGCATTTTAAGTGCTGTATCGAATCCCGCCCCGCGGGAAACTAAAAGGAAATATTCAAGCCCTTCTGATCTTTGTTGCCCCATTTACCTCAATGCCTTGCAGCACAGTTAAAGGTGGTTGTCCTTCCACAAATATATATATCGATATATATATATATCGAGGAATCGCCGTGCTGGTGTACAGAACAGCTCTTTGAGAAAATGGTTGAATTCGGGCTCAGTGGGCTGGAAGCTGTGGCACAGAAATACCGGCATGGACTTAATTCCTGTATTCGTGACTGGAGCATAAATAAATCTTGGTAAAGAGATGGTGGACCGGGAAGATGCCTCCCTCCCCAAGGAACTTTTAGTTAATACCTCCTCTATAATTACTGTGCTGTTTTCTCCCTCCCTCTTCTGTTGGCAAGCTGCCCTCATCAATGGTGTTATATAATATCTCTTGGCCCATTGAATAATTATCATCTTCATGAAGCCCTTTTAATCTGAGGAAGGATGTAGGGCAGAGTTATATTCAGACTGCCTTATACCTGTTCTTCTATCATTAACCCAATAATTATGTATTATTTCCTATCATAGAAAAGTCAAACAGTTGCAGGTGATGTGCTGTTTTGTCTGGGCCAAGGGTTTTGCTTTTAGGGTTAGCTTGCTCAGAGTCAAAAACTGTTTGCCAAGAGATAGTGGCTCCAGATTTTTGCAGATTCTTGGCTAATGAAAGAACCTGTATAATCTGTGACCTGTTTGTGTGTTCCACAAAACACTGGGGATAAAACACTGGGGTTTTTATCTTTTTCATTGAATAATAAGGCCCCTAGAGATGTATGACTTCACTACTTTCTGGAGATAGTCTTGCTATAACCATTTTTTTATTTGGGAAAGACATTGGACCCCTCAGTCTTATACTTCCCATTTTCCTTTTCCAGCATTCTGGTGCTTTGTTAATATTGCAGCTGCTATCAAAGGATCAAAAGCCTCTTGGTAACCTGCAGCTTGAAAGGAGGATTGGAAATATAGTTCTCTCTGCATAAAGATTTGGTTCTCCCTAAGCCCCATCTTTATGTGCCCATTTCACTAGACTATAAGAGGATTGTGTTTCTTTTAATAACTGCCCAAGCTTAGTATAAAGTTATTTGATCTCCTGTCTGCATTCATCTGACGACTAAAGCAGCATTGATCAGAGTGGCCTTCTCCAAATGGTTTATGTCACTAATCCACAATGGCCACCAAACACCCCCTATTCAGAAACTCTTGCCAGGTTTTTATTCAAGATTCAGAGGTCTAACTGTTTAAAATATGGTGAAAGGAAACAAAATCCACATTACTCAGGTTCCTGATGATTTGCAGCTGAATCTGGAGGTCAGTTCTAATTCTTAGGAAGGAAGGCCCAATAGAGACAAAAAAGAGATGATGGGGTGGAAGATTCTGGTAGGAACATGAGATAGGAGAATGGATGGGCTTTGGGCTTAAATTCAGGGAAATCAACTTTTCATGTCTTGCCATATTTAAAAGCAGTGCTTTTTCTCTTCATAAGACAGGATAGTTTCCTGTAGGTCTGAATTAAATTGCTCAGGTATAGTGACTGAATAACTGCAGAGTTATTGGAATACATTTTGAAATCTCTCAAATATAAATCTTTTTTAAAATGATGCTCATTTAAAAGCTATCAAATCCCACAAAATGAGAGTGTTAAAATCCTCTCCTTGCCTCACAGTTGTCTCCAAGACTGTTAAGATTAATCTTCAAATAGGTTGTTTGAATTCTAATGTGTGAGCTTCACAATGTAATTCTTTTTAACTCCAAACTCTTAAATATTAATATCTAGTTAATGCTGATTATTTCATATTGGATCTACAATTTGATTTAGGTACAGATGCTCGATAAACAAGGAAAATCAAGCCACCATCCACATATATTCTAGATAGGCCATGTGAACGCTTGGTTACTTTAATCACGTAGGCCTCCACATTCAATTATTGACATCCAGAGAAGGCTGGAGGGCTGCTGCCAGTAAATAAATAAACAAATATAAACATTCCTGCATTCAATTCAAATGATGGTTGGATCCAAGATCTATGGAAATCAATGGGAAATTAATGTGACATTGTTTTCACTGATCTATTAATAGCAAACTTAAATCAGAATGCAACTTATTTGCTGGTTTCATAGACCAGGCTAAGCTAATCATGATTTGTTGACTGAACTGTAACAACCTAGTTTCCATATAATGCTAATTGTGATATCCTAGCTTTAAAATCAAACAAACAACATTATGGCTGTGTGTACAAGTGGGCATGTGTGGATATGTTGTTATGAGTAAGATATCCAGAAATTTAGTCATTGATAGAGCTTGTTTAGGATTTGTTTTGTAACTTTTTTTTTTTAGTTGAGCGGATGAATTTCCAACTTGTTTCTTCATTTTATATTTGGTTTAATTTTTTTTTTGTTCTGTTTTGCTTTATTGTGAGTTGCCCAGAGTCCTTTGAGAATCTGGCAATGCCTAAATTGGAAAAAAAGAGATGAGTGGCTTAATATGGGATGGGACTGGACCTTGGAGGTCTTCTATTCCAACCCCCTGCTTACGCAGGAGAATCTATACCATTTCAGACAAGTGTCTGTCTAGTCTCTTCTGAAAAACCTCCAGTGATAGAGTGCCCACAAGTGAGTTACACAGGTTTATTTTGGGAAAGAAGAATCAAGAGAAGAAATTATTGCAATCTTCAAAGATCTGTAAAACTATTATATAGAACGTGGAATAGATTGTACTCCATTTCACCAAAAAACAGGTGATCATTGATTGAAACCAGATTTTGGTTAAATGTTTCGCTCATTTCTAATAGCAAACATTGTTTGAGATAGAAACAGCTTGCCTGAGAAGATGATGAGCTCTTCTTGATGTGTTTAAGCATTCAACTTAATGAGATGAAGCTGCACCCAGTGCCCAAATACTACATTGGCTGAATGTTAAGCCAGATAAACAGCACAATCACTTCCAAATCAATGATGTATTTATGTTTATACAGTAGAGTTTAATGTTTTAAGACAGTTTACAGCATAAAAAACCAGTCAGATCCAAACAAAATATTAACATTCCCCCTCCTTATTTTTTAAAAAAGACCAGTAAACTCTTTGAAGAGGATAAAGCCAGAGCACTAGAAAATCAGATCAAATGCAGACAAATTCACCCTGCCTCCCCTTTAGCTGGAAATTATTCTTTTACAAAGCCATGTGAAGAGATTGGAAAACATTATTTTTACTAGCACTTTTCTTTACAACATTAAAAGGCCATCCACCCCTTTATATCGTGAATTCAGTATTTCTATGTTAAAGACTTTCCTTTCAAAAGCATCAAATGCCAAGTCTAGAAGACCCTGCCAACACTTCTTTTTCTATACTTGTAAACAGACATAAGGTGTCATTCTGCCTGTTTTTAATATTCATTTATGAGTGGCATAGCTTGTATAGCCTGAAATGATACCATCAACATCATCAACATCAGAGTTAGGGTATACAGACCTACAAACCATCTTAGAAAAAGAAACTTTTCAAAAAGAAAAATGTGATCATGATGTGTTGATGACAGACCTGCTTTCCAAAACAACTGGTTGGGAAAAGGAATGGAATAGAATATCCTTGAATAGGGTGGGATTGCTTCACTGGACAACAAGAGCATTCCCATGCTGCAACCTTGAATGGTTATATAGTTTATAATATGTATTATAGTTTGCTGTCATTATTTTGAGTTGTTTCATCTGGCAGGTAAAAAGGGAACAATGGTATTTATATACTCCCTTATCTTGTATTTGTGTGTCTGTGCCTTTGAGGCAGGATGGATTACTGACAACCACGGGGAATAGTACCTGCTATTTTCTTGTCAAGATTTCAGAAGTGGTTGCCATTGCCGCCGCCTTTTTAGGGCTGAGAGACAGTGACTGGCCCAAGGTAACCCAGCTGTTATACTTGACAGGTCTAGAACTCATAGTCTCCTAGCTTTAACCCTAACCCTAACCTAGTCTTAACTAGAAGCCAAACTAATTACTGTAAATTCATTCTTTGCATCTTTACACAAAAGGAAAAATAGTCCAATCTATCAAAAGACAGATTAGGAATACAAATCAAGAGAGGCAAGAAAAGATAGCATCTATACTGCAGATGAGTTCAAATTTCCATGACCAGATGGATTATATCCCAGGGTTCTGAAGTAGGTGGCAGATGTGATCTCAGAACCATTGAACCATATTTTTCAAAGATCCTGGAGCACTGGGAACTACTAGAGGACTGGAAAACACTGATGTGGTTCAGATCTTCGAAAAGGGGGGGAAATGGGTCCAGGAAATTCTAGACCAATCATCTTGACATCATTTCTGTGAAGATCCTGAAAAAGATAATCAACCAACAAATCTGAACACCTAGAAACAAGCTAAACTAAGCTAACATGCTGTTTGTCAAAAGCAGATCATAGCAAACGTAACAAACATTGCTGCATTCTTTAACAAGCAATACTTTGTTAAAGTGAATACTATGGACATTGTTTACTTAGACATCAGTAAATTGATTGATAAAGTAGACCACAATCTACTTCTTGGTAAGATTCTGTATAAAAATGTGAGATAGACAGAAGCACCACCAGATGGCTGACCATACTCATCATCTAGTTCTCAATGGAACTACATTTAAATGAAGGTTAAGTATGCCATGTGGTACTTCAAACTTCTGTCTTAGGCCCAGTACTCCAATATCTCCATAGATGATTTAGGTGAGGGGATAGAAGGGGTGTTCATAAAATTTGCAGACAATATCAAGTTGTGGGGAATAGACAACATTTTAGATGATAGACTCATGTTACAGTAATATTTTGACAGTCTTGAACACTGAGACCTATCCAACAAAATGCAATTCAATGGTGAGTAAAGTAAGGACTTATACTTATACAAGAAAAATTAAATTCACAGGTATAGAATAGTTATCATCTTCTTCAATAGTAACTGACAGTAACTGTGAGAGGGATCCAGTGGTGGGTTCCTCCCGGTTCGGCCCGGCCTGGTTCCTGCGAGCCGGTAGTGGGGATGACATGACATCACTGAACTGGTTCTCCCCCCTGCCCGCCCCCTCCCACCCCCGCGTTATTCTTACCTTTAATTTGGCCCCACTCCCAATCTATTGCTGCCTCCTGAGTCCCAGCTGATGGCTAGAGGGAAAAAAACTGTTTAAACTCTTGCCGCGGGGCTTCAAAGGGCTGCCTTACAGCTGATCAGTGTTAAAAGAAAACAAATGAGTAGACCAGTGTCTGCAAAAATAAATGGGTAGACCCAGTGGTGGGATTCTACTTCAGTAGAACCGGTTGTTAAGTAGTTAATTAGTTAAGCCAGTGGTTCCCAAAGTGGGCAGTACCATGTCTTAGGGAGGCGGTAAGAGGCAAGGGGGTGACAGGGGGGTGCTAAGTGGCAAGGAGGGTGGCCCCCACCCGTTGGCCTGTGCCTCACAGCATTAACCTCCTTGCAAGCAAACAGCAAGAAAAAACTCCTTTCAGCTTCAGCATAGGTTAATTAGCCCGTTGATTAGATCTGCCTCCCGACTCTCAGCTGATTTGCTCTCAGCTGTTTTGCGCAGGGCTTGCTGCAAAGAGCTAAATTGCTGGAGCAGATTTTTTTTCTCCTTATGCAAATCAAGCTGAAAATGAAATTGAAAGTAAAGCAGGGTGTTGGCTGTTACATTGGAAAATTAGGCAGAGGCAGATTTCTTTTCTTTTTCCTCACCAAAAAAGGTAGGTGCAAACAATGGGAAATTTAGGGCAAAAGAGGAGAGTTCAAGATTTTAAAACACAAAAGAAAAAAAGCTCTATTTAACTAGGGAATTGTAATAATTGAGATACTATTAATTGTATATTGTGTTGAAAGCAGAAATGTTTAAGTTGTGGTTTGGAGGAATATATGGGGGAAGTTATTCGGTTTATTATTATTGGTAAATATAATTAATTGATTTGTAAGAAATTGGATTGCATGGAAATAATTGGAATATTCATGTTCATATTGATTAATATACAAAAAGATAGTTATATAACTAATTGATTTATATTAAAATGTTGAATTTGTATTAAACAATTGTAATATTACATAATTAACCAATGTGAGGATGGATATAAAAATAGATGACAATGGGAAGGGGTATAATATAGAATAGAAGGGAAAAATTGAATTTGATTAAGATTAGAGATGAGGATGAAGGGTAATATTGGTTTTTTAAAAAAATAGATGAGGAATAAATATGGCAAAAAGGAAATATAGAAATTGTAAATTTAATTGAAATGACTAAACGCTGTTTAAATTTGTGAACCGGCCAAATACTCTGTTCAAAGAAAATACATTGTATGTTTGTATGTGTGTTTCTAATTATTGCTCTTTATTCATATTTGTTCTCTTTTATTCTTTAAAGTTTAACAATTCATTCTTTATCTTAATATCTTTATATTTGTTTGGGGTTGCCTTTCTTCCCTTTCATCTTTTTTATTGTACAGCAATCTTTCTCCTCAAACCTACCACCTCTCTCTTTTCTTTCCTTCTTACTTTCTCTTCCCCCACTCTTCTTCTCCTCTCTACTTTCTCTTCCTTTCTCCTTCTCCTCCTCTCTTCCTCTCTCTCTTACCCTCACTCATACTCTAATTTCCTTTCCCTTCCTTCCTGCCTTCTCTTCCTTCCCTCTCTCTCCTTCCTTCTTCCATCTCTCTTCTCCTTCCTTCATCCCTCTCTATTGCTGTATCCATTTGTGCATGTGGACTACTCAGAGGGCTGAAAAAGTTATTTTTGACTGGTTTTCGCACTTTTGACCAGTCCTCGAACTTACGACTGTCCTCACATTTTACGTTTTTTGCCCTATCTTATCACCATGGTGAAGAGAAGCAGTTGTGAAATGAGTGACATGGTTGTTAAGAATGCTGCACGGGCATAAATGTGAGGATGGTCATAAGTGTGAGGACCAGTCAAAAGTGTGAGGACCTGTCAGAAATGACTTTTTTTCAGCCCTCTGAGTAGTCCCTACACACATAGCCATGGCCACCCGGTCACATGACCAGCTAGCCACGCCCACCCAGTCACATGATTTCCAAGCCATGCCCACAAAATAAGCCACACCCACAGAACCGGTAGTAAAAAAATTTAGAACCCACCCCTGGAGGGATCTAAGTGTCCTAGTGAACAATCACTTTAAGAATGAACCAGCAGCATGCTGCTACTTCCAAAAAAGCCAATGCAGTCCTAGGCTGCATCAACAGAGTGATAGCATCAAGATCACGTGAAGTATTAGTGCCATTTTATACTGCCTTGGTAAGACAAAATATACTTGAATATTGCATCCAGTTTTGGTCCTCATGGTACAAAAAAAAAGTTGAGACTCTTGAAAGAATGATAGATGAGCAACAAAGATGATTAGGAGACTGGAGAGTAAATTGATGAATGATTGTGTGAACTAGTTATGTCAAGTCTAACGAAGGAAGGAGTAGGGCTTATACAATAGCAGTCTTCCAATATATTTGTGAGGCTGTCACAGAGAAGACAGGTGGGGTTTCAACCTATTCTTCAAAGCATCTGAGGGCATGACAAGAAGTAACAGAAGATTATCAAAGAGAGATTCAATCTGGAACTAAAGATAAATTTCCTGACAGTGAGAACAATTAATCAGTGGAATGGCTTTCCTCCAAAGTTGTGGGTGCTCCATCACTGGACATTTATAAAAAAAAGCTTGGAGAGCCATTTGTCCAAAATAGTAGAGGATGTCCTCCTGGAGCAGGAGGATGGATTAAAAAACTCCAAAGTCGCTTCCCAATGGTGTTATTCTTTATTCTATTCTTTAGGGCAAGTAAAAGGAGCCAATGTACAGGTTTCCCTGCTAATACAGAAGAGGAGGAACTGCACCTAAAATACTAATTGCCTAACTCCCTTAAAGATTTTGCTCAGTGGGAAGATTTAAAGTGTGTTTGGATGAATTGATTATATTTTGGCAATATGAGCATTCCTAAATGGATATGGTAAAGCAGAGTATACTTTGTGAAGAAATTGGCCAATTTGAAATAAATGTTGTGAAGAAAAGATACAAAATGGTATCATTCTCATGGTTAATTAGCCTGATCGGTATGCTATATCCATCTGTTACGTATAGATTAGTCCTACCTGTATTAGTCCTGTATTAACCTTGATTATTTAAAGAATCACTTCAACAAATGCTTAATTTCTCAAAACATTCTATATTGCAATTATGTATAGATGTACATCTGTTGCCTACTAATGAAATATTAGATATAAAACTTTATGTAAATGCACCATAGTTCTAATATACCGGCTTAAAAGTAAGCTCCTTTTCTTTATTTATATGCTGCATTTCCATAAAGTTATATCCAAAGTCATGCACAGCAATCATGATACAGAACAACAATCCAGACCAAATATTAAAGGCGGAATCCAAATTAAATTAGATGCACTTATTTCTAATTCAGATCTATGCAGTGTAAATCTGGTTATTACTAAATTATTTCATTTATTTTATATTAAACACATAAACACATTTCCTTTCCCATCTTGTAGCTTTATTACTTTAAAAAGATTTCTGCAACATACTGTCCACCACATGTATTGGACTTCAATTCCAGGATCCCAATTAGCGGGGTTTTCTCCAAATTCAGATTACAGCAGAAGGAATTGTCAGGGAATCCAGTTTGAACCTATTTAAGATTTTATTTATTCATGGGTTATGATAAAGTAATAATAAAGTGTCTGAGGTTTCTTCCCCACCCCTAAAATTGTGATAAAAATATCAGGAATGATAGTTCCTTTAGAGGATATTAACCCTGCAGTATTTCAGATAGTAAAGAGTTTCACTGTAATAAATCTGGAAATATTCCTTGTGATTTTCTTTTAAGACAGAGATAGCAAGGCGGAAAGGACAGATTCAAATGTTCAAATTCTCTGGCAAAGAGTTATAAAAGAAGTTATACTGAACTAATGCAGAAAAGGTAGTCTTACCATTTTTTTTAAAAAAATGCAAATGTTGTCAAGCTATCACTGCTAGTTATATAATCTATCAGTGATAGATTATGATCTAGCTATATAGATTATAAAATGAGAAAACAATTTTTGCAAAATGAGAAGATCTAATTACCAGTATCCTCTGAATAACCTGTAAATCTCTCTTTGAAAGAATTCTCTTTGAGAATTTGAGAATTGAAAATCTCTTTGAAGGAATTCAAAGCTCTCTGAAATATTTGATACAATATTTCAAAACAGTTTGAAAATCTGATATCAGTTTGAGTCAAATCTTATTTGAATCAAATAACTCATTCAGAATTATATATAGGTTTATCAGACAGTTAATGTGAGATATTAAGCATTGTTAATATGAGATTCATACTTGCAACCTAAGTTGCAAAGCAATACTAAAAATAGAACAAAGGTAGAAAACATATTTTTATGTAACATTGTAGGCAGCACAGATGGCTACATCCCAAAATATAAAAAACTGAAAAATAGCTGTGCATTTTTTAAAACAAAGACAGTATGATGGCACCTTAATATATTTGTTCTGACACAAATTATATCACATATCACATTTTATGGTTTGCAAAGATTAGGAAATGTAACAGTATTAGAGTGTATGTATTCGATGGTCACTGGGAATATTCAGTGTTAGGGCTGTATGTTAGATATAGTTAGCTCATAAAACATCATATTGTAACCTAATTGCAAATAATAATCCCATGTCCCTAGGAAGAACTTGATAGGTAGATAGAAATGCCAAATCCAATCTTGGAAAAGACTCGCTAGGTGGATAAAAATGCGAGTCCAGTCTAAACATCTACCGACTGTGTGGTGAAAACAACAACAACAACAACAACAACATAGAAAATAATAGAAAATGAAGAAGCTGAACTGCTCTGTGACTTTAGAATTAAAATAGGCACCTCCTGCATATCATGCCAGACTTAACAATTGTTGATAAGAAAGACAAAATCTGGATAGTTGACAATGCAATACCAGAAGACAACAGAATAGAAGAAAAGGAATTGGAGAAATCGACTAAATACAAAGACCTGCAAATAGAAGCAGAATGATTTTGACAAAAGAAAACAAAGGTAATACTACTAATAATAGGTAATCCCAAACAAACTGGAGCACTAGTTGAACACTACTGGCATTGACAAATTAATCATCAGTCAATTGCAAAAAATACCTTTTCTCAGAACAGCTTACATCCTGCAACAACAGTACTTTTAATACCATCAAACATCCACATATGCCTATCCCAAGTTAATAGGTGAATAAAAATGCCAGATTGAGACTAAACGTCTGGTTGACTGTGCAAACAACAACAACATTAATATTAGACAATCGACAATCGACAATAGAGTAGAAGACAAAGAAATGGACAAGATCACAAAGTATCAAGATCTTAACATCAAAATTGAAAACATCAAACATGAACTAGCTGTGGTCCAAGTAGTTATAGGAACAATGGGTTCTATATTGGCACCCACACTTATATTTTACATTGTGTGTTTAAAATCTTTGACAGCATTTAGATAATCTCTACATTGACATCCCCCAATCAATTACAAATGACCATATTTCTTGGATCCGCATATAGACTGTGCTAATACATCGTTATCTTAGTTCTTGGAAAGAACTCATATATATAAAGGCCAACATCAGCTAAAGAACTGGCAGCTCTGACTTCAGATTGCTGTGAACAGATAATATTTTTTTAATAGCAGCATTTTTTTGTCAAGACCTCTTGTTCATATGTTCTTGAAAGTGCCATTTTTGTTTGATTTATTTGTTAGACTTTTATACTGCCTCTGTTTCTTCTATAAATAACTCAAGATGGTAAACATACCTAAAACTCCTTCCTCTTCCTATATTCCCCACAACAACAATCCTGTGAGGTGGATTAGACTGAGAGATAGCAAGTGGGCTAAAATCAATTCAGCCAGTTTTATGCCTAAGGTAAGACTAGAAGTCACAGATTCCTGGTTTTAAGGCCAGCACCTTAACTTCTACACTAGCTTTCTTTGATTCAAAGCCTTTCTATTCAGCCTTAAAAGGTGATATTCAATACAAAATGTTATGGGATTCCCCCCCCCTTATTTTGCCTTGTTAAGTTTGACACATTTGTTAGTTTCTGTTCATCAGAGGTTATTTCTGAAGCTTCTGATAGAAAGACATTGATTTATATATTTATTCTGTTATCACTTAATTGCCCTTCTTCCTTTCTGTGCTGCATGTTTCTCTTTGACCTTTTAAAGTCAAAATGAGGTGAAGCAGGTAGACGATGTTTTATTGCTTAAATTGTACATATACTTGTAAAAATGCAAGTATTCATTTACTAAAATAAATGGATTCATTGCAGCCATTGGGCGCAGGGGGAGTGTCATAAAATGGTTATATTTATGGAAGTATTATATGCATTAATTTGACTTTAAGAGACATTTTAATAATTTTGAACATTCATACTCTTTGAAACAACACATACATTACATGACAGTTTACAATTGAGAGTTAAGGTGAATTCTCTTCCCCCTTCTTACCATTATGAGACCAGTCCTTAATGCTGAAAATCTTTCTAGATGAAATTACCCTGTGAATTAAAGCCCAGATACTTGCAATTTACTTGCTTGCACACAGACTTTATATGGACATTCAAAATTAAATATGATCTTCCTTTACTGAAGCTGCTGCATAAAACTTTAAATGTATACATATGGCTTCTCCTTTGATTCCCTTTGTTCTCTTGATATCACTCAAGCTAGGAAGGTTATTAAAGAGGGGGTTTAGATATCGAAGCCTGGAATGAAAGAGGACTCATCCCAAATTCTGTCAAAATTTAGTTTAGCTCAGCGGTTCTCAGCCTGGGGGTTGCGACCCCTTTGGGGGTTGAAGGGCCATTTCACAGGGGTTGCCAAAGCCCTCTCTTGCCCCCCCCCACGCCTTCACTCACCCTCACCCTCTGCCTCTGTTGGATCGCTGGTCGCCGTTCACTTACCCCGCCCACTCCCAATCTATTGCTGCCTCCGGAGTCCCAGCTGATGGCTAGAGAGAAACAAACCGTTTAAATTCTTGCCGCAGGGCTTCAAAGGGCTGCCCCACAGCTGATCAGTGTTAAAAGAAAACAAATGAATAGACTGGTGCCTGCAAAAATAGAAAAAACAGCCCCTTTCAGCTTCAGCATAGGTTAATTACCATAAATTGATTTGATCAGCCTCCGGACTCTCAGCTGATTTGCTCTCAGTTGTTTTGCGGAGGGCTCTGTTGCTAGCTAGCTGCAAAGAGGTAAATTCCTGGAGCAGATTTTTTTCCCCCTAGCTATGCTGAAAAAGCGAATTGAAAGTAAAGCAGGGTCTTTGCTGCAACGTGACAAAATGAGGCAGAGAGAGATTTCTTTTCCTTTTTCCTCACCAAAAAAGGTAGGTGCAAAACTGCAAACAATGGGAAATTTAGGGCAAAAGAGGAGGTTCAAGATTTTAAAACACAAAAGAAAAAAAGCTCTATTTAACTAGGGAATTGTAATAATTGAGATTAATTATTATTAATTAATCTCAATTATTAATCTTAATTATTATTGGTATATTGTGTTGAAAGCAGAAATGGTTAAGTTGTGGTTTGGAGGAATATATGGGGGAAATTATTTGGTTTATTATTATTGGTAAATATAATTGATTTGTAAGAAATTGGATTGCATGGAAATAATTGGAATATTTATGTTCATATTGATTAATATACAAAATGATAGTTATATAACTAATTTATATTAAAATGTTGAATTTGTATTAAACAACTGTATTACATAATTACATAATTAACCAATGTGAGGATGGATATAAAAATAGATGACAATGCGAAGGGGTATAATATAGAATAGAAGGAAAAAATTGAATTTGATTAAGATTAGAGATGAGGATGAAGGGTAATATTGTTTTTTTTTAAAAATAGATGAGGAATAAATATGGTAAAAAGGAAATATAGAAATTGTAAATTTAATTGAAATGACTAAACACTGTGTTGGAAGCAATATCCTTCTGGGTTCTGCCCCAAGTGGGGAAAAAGACACTGGAAACATGGAGACTGCTTGGAAAGATGGTTTAATGGTGGACAGGATCATATGGCTTGAGTTCCTGAACAGAAAAGGGGCAGATACCGTAAATCCTCAGGTTTTTATGTTCTCTCTGGCTTTGCATTTCTTGGGGCCCCGGAAGAGTATCCTGATTGGTTGTCAGACTCCCAGGGGATGGGGGTCTTAGCTAGCCTTGCTGGCTGATGGTCACATGTGCTTGCCAGGTCACATGCTTCCCAGGTCACGTGTGGTGAGTTTCGGTTGCTAGATGGGGCCCATTGTGTTAGTTTCAGTTGCTATTGTGTTGCAAATGTCCTTTGACAAAGGATTGATTTTCTGCCTCTGGCCCATTAATAAAGGGTAGTGGGGCAGGAAGGTAGGAGCTGCTTTGTCTGTAAAATATTCTTCTCCATTTCTCATCTAGGGAAATATAATATTCTGCCTTTTTAATATTTCCCAAAATATTTCATTCTTCTAGGAAAGGGGTGGGTGCTAACCTCCTACAACTGTTTAAATTTGTGAACCGGCCAAATACTCTGTTCAAAGAAAATACGTTGTATGTTATTTGTGTGTTTCTAATTATTGCTATTTATTCATATTTGTTCTTTTTTATTCTTTAAAGTTTAACAATTCATTCTTTATCTTAATATCTTTATATTTGTTTGGGGTTGGCTTTCTTCCCTTTCATCTTTTTTATTGTACAGCAATCTTTCTCCTCAAACCTACTACCTCTCTCTTTTCTTTCCTTCTTACTTTCTCTTCCCCCTCTTCTTCTCCTCCCTACTTCCTCTTCCTTTCTCCTTCTCCTCCTCTCTTCCTCCCTCTCTTACCCTCACTCCTACTCTAATTTCCCTTCCCTTCCTTCATCCCTCTCTATTGCTGTATCCTTTTATGCATATGGACTACTCAGAGGGCTGAAAAAGTTATTTTTGACTGGTCTTCACACTTTTGACCAGTTCTCGAATTTACGACTGTCCTCACATTTTACGTTTTTTGCCCTATCTTATCACCATGTTGAAGAGAAGCAGTTGTGAAATGAGTGACATGGTTGTTAAGAATGCTGCACAGGCATAAATGTGAGGATGGTCATAAGTGTGAGGACCAGTCAAAAGTGCGAGGACCTGTCAGAAATGACTTTTTTCTATACACATAGCCATGGCCACCCGGTCACATGACCAGTTAGCCACGCCCACCCAGTCACATGACCTCCAAGCCACGCCCACAAAATAAGCCATGCCCACAGAACCGGTAGTAAAAAAATTTAGAACCCACCCCTGGTTGGGGGTCACCACAACATGAGGAACTGTATTAAAGGGTCGCGGCATTAGGAAGGTTGAGAACCACTGGTTTAGCTGAACCTAACCAAATTATCTAATTTCATGTGACTTTCACCTTATCGGAGAAGAAAGTGTTCTCATCTTTAATATAGCAAACTTCTGTTTATCTGTTGTGAATGTGTGCAAACAACTATCATCCATGACAGACATCTTCATATCTAATTCACTTATCTTCTATTATGCAAGACTGATATACTATGCATACTTTAAAAGCAATTGGGTCTTTAAAGCCAGCTAGATATTCTGTAAATACTCTAAGACATCACATTACTTTCAAAATTTATCAATTCAATTTTTCAGTATGGATTGCACAGTTTGAAAATTACTATTAAATTTACCTATTAATTTAGATATTGATATCCTGTCTCTTTAATCAGCAAAACCAGGTAATTATATAACATGTTGGATAACAAAAGGAGAGAGAGAGAGACTTAAATTTGTATTTATATACATAGATCCAGCTGTGCAGTTTAGTAAGCAGCTGACCCTTCTACTAATTCAGCAGTTTGTATCTGGGTAGTAACACATCCACATTAAAAAAAAAAAAACCCTATGAAAGCTGAATGCAAAATGTTTGCTTGCATGAAATCATTTAGATTTCGGTCTTATATGTGGGACTTCTGAAGTCTAGTGACCTCAATCATGATAACATAGATGTTGTTATCCTGAACATTTGGAGAACATAAAGTTGGAGAAGGATAGTATGGCTTATATAGATTGATAGGAAGGGTCATAAATGGATTGTTGTAGAATTGTAGAGAAAGGAAATTAATCTTAAGAATAATTAGTTGGTTGAAGAATAACATGGCAAACTACTCTAGAGTTCTTCCAAGAAAACAAATTGGATATTCATAACCAGGATAATGTCAACATACCACTGGAAAATGGACAGTTTATTTTGGAAACTATCCTAGAAGCGAATAAGAAAGAGTTGAAGGCAAGTATTATAAGTTCAGTGTTTGTGATATGATTGAATGAAAGGATATGCAGAGTTGATATGGCCAAAAAAAGAAGGAAATTTTGATGCTAAAAAGATACCTATACCAATGGTATAGAATATGGAAATCATAAAACATGATTAATGTCAGAACAAAATGTTAGACAAAATGTTAAGATTAAATATTGATATTCAGGGAATCAACAATCTGAAATGGAATAGTATGGGTTACTTCATATCACAAGAACACCAGATCTTCTACTAAGGACAAAAAAAAATCATACAAGAAATGGAGTAGCCATTATTATTTTTAAAAAAGGAGTCAGTGGGTACTTTCCACAATATAGAAAGTGACAAAGATTACAATGCAGTTTCATGACAAGCCAAACAATATTAATGTGATCCAGGTCGAATTGCAGACAGAAAGAAAGTAGAATAGTTCTGGAGTAACTTGCAATACATTTTTTTTATTAAAAAGTTTTACAAAAGGTTTACATGTT
This sequence comes from Pantherophis guttatus, assembly GCF_059756535.1. Classification (NCBI taxonomy): domain Eukaryota; kingdom Metazoa; phylum Chordata; class Lepidosauria; order Squamata; family Colubridae; genus Pantherophis; species Pantherophis guttatus. The sequence goes on from NC_142066.1 coordinate 78,547,117, forward strand.
TATTCCCCCCCTTCCCTACCACCCCCACCCCCTCCCCTCCCTTACCCCTACCACCCCTCCCCCCACCCATTCCCCTTCCCATCTGCCCATCTCCCCCCACTCTTCCCAGAACAAATTACAGGGTATAACATTCAACAATCATAATCCATCCTAATCTAAATAATTATAACATTCAGCATCTCTTATTCCTTCAATTCCCTAATTACCCTGTTAACTTAATTACCTAAAAACACACCAATATCTACATATTTATTCATAACCTATCTGCAATTTCTTATTCCGGTATTTACTTCGGATATAATCTATCCATCTTCTCCAGTCCCTTAAATATCTTTCATTTGAATGTTCCTTCAAGTACGCCGAAATTTTTGCCATCTCTGCTAGGTTTGTTACTTTCATTGTCCATTCTTGGATTGTAGGTAAATCTTGCTTCTTCCAATATTGTGCCACCAACAATCTTGCTTCAGTTATTAAATTCAAAATCAAATTAGTCTCTATAACCGTACAATCCGTAACTATACCCAGCACAAACAACTGTGGTGTAAATTTTAACCTCTTTTTAAGAATATTTTGTAAAATCCACCAAATTTTTATCCAGAACACTTTAACCTTTTTACATGTCCACCAAATATGAAAATATGTAGCATCCTCACAATCACATTTCCAACATTTTGGTTGTACATTCGGATACATACAAGATAGTTTTTTGGATCTAGATGCCATCTATAAAACATTTTATAAAAGTTCTCCCTTAAGTTTTGCGCTTGTGTAAATTTCACATTTCTTACCCATATTTTTTCCCATGTTTCCATCATTATTGGTTATTCAAAATTCTGCGCCCATTTTATCATACGATCTTTAACTAGCTTTGTTTCCGAGTCTATCTCTATCAGTATATTATACAATCTTTTTATATGCATTGAACTTTGGTCTCTAGTTTGTTTTATTAAATTTTCATCGCTTTGTATAATACCAATTTTCTGATCGTTTCTCCATCTGGCTTGTAGTTGTACATACTGAAACCAAGTTTGAATTATTTTCTCCTCTTTCAGCACATTCAAAGGTTTTAATTTTAGTATACCTCCCTCCATATTAAGAATATCTATATATGTAATTACATCCTGTCTGCTTTCTATACTCATATTCTCTATTGCGTGCCTGGGTACTGTCCATATAGGTATCTTTTCATTTAACTTATATTGATATTTCTTCCAGACACGCAATAAAGCATTCCTCAATATATGGCTCTTAAATGCTCTATCCACCTTTTTATCATACACTAAATAAGCATGCCAACCATAAACCAAATCATGCCCTTTAATGTTCAGAATCCTTCCATTTGTTAAATTAATCCAGTCACTAATTGCTGATAATGCTGCCCCAACATGGCGATGCCGGCCTGAGTCGCTGTCAGGATGGGCAGCATTTCTGGGGTTTCAGGGTCTCCTGGGGCTGTCAGGACCATCGGCAGCCCCACCCCCACCTGGGAGAGTTTCCCCTCAACCCGTTGAGGGCTTTTTCGCCCTCCGGAATGCTTGGGTGAGGGGAAGGCAAAGAAGAACGCCGCGGGAGGCTGCAGGACGCCGCGAGGCGCCCCATGAGGAGGATTAGGGAAATTGGCTGCAGTGATGCCGGCTTCTTCCCCACTCGCTGATCGGCGGCTGTCAGAACAGCGGCGATGACGTGGCAGGACCAATGGTGCCGACGGTGGACTGAGGGCATTCTGGCACTGGCGGTGGAGTTGCGGAGTTGCGGCGGCAATGGCAGCCGCTGCGCAGCGATTGGGAGAGGATGTTTAGCTGGATAAAGATGGCTGCAAAAAAGGGTGAGGTGGAAGTTGTTGGACATTCGATGCTGGCAGAGAGGCGAAGTGGAGGTCGCCAACGGAGGCATGATATGGCTGAAATGACGAGAGGGGATGGAAAGATCTGGGTTGGAGAGTCCGGTGGATGGCTCTGGGATGGGGCCTCCATGGGTGGCCTCTCCTCCCCCTCCTCCCCCCTTTCTGGCCCTGTTATCGGCCTGGGAGTAAGCCTTCCTCCCCCCTCTCACCCTCTCCTTTCCCTTGTGTATACATCTATCCTCCTACGGAATTACTGGGCAACTACTGGGCAGCTTTATTTGTACCCTGCTTCAAATCAAATCATATTAAATCTAATTGAATCATTTCCATCGAAACTCCCGGCAGATGGGGACTTGGACAGTATTTTGTGGACCCTGAGGGAAGTTGGCTGTTTGAACCATCTTTTATCAGAAGGGATGATATCATCAAATTCCTTGCCTTTGGACATCTGACTGGCCACTGTGAGAGGGTGGCTGGGAAAAACTTTTCTCCCGCTGACTGTATAAACCAACTCCTTCCGCTGCTGTGAGAGAGCAGGGGATTCCGGGTTAAAGACCTTCTGTCCTAGGACTCTGTGGACCCTACCAAACTGCTTTCCCATTCTGATCTTACTTGATGTACTCGGCGGCGGAGCTATGTGCACTGCAAGACTCCCCCCTCTCGCAGGTTTGGCCCTCCACTCTATCGAGGGCCTACCTTAATGACGGGCTTTGGAACCCCGAGAGGTGGCATGGTGCGAGAAGGGGGTTGAGGGATTTTTTAGCTAAATTTTTAACCAAAATTTTAAGGGGACCCGGGAGGAAGGGAGGGGGGTGTAAAAGTGGACCCGGGGGGGGGTTCAGATAGCAACTGAGCAGGCTGATGGGTCGATTGGCTGCAACAGAGGGGTCGTGAAAGGAAATTTAACCGGGGAGCAGGGGGACGATAGGAAGGGCTGTGTAATTGAAACAATGAGTGGGAGGGGCAGGTATGACGGGCGCAGGGGGCCATATCATGTGCTGGGGATGCGCACACGCTGTTTACGAGCAATTACGCACCCCGGCCCCCAATGCACAATTCGTGTCCTGGGTTGTGCAGAGTCTCAGGCCCGGGGTCCGCGGCTGATGTTGTGTAATGCCAGGTCGGTCGTTAATAAAGCCCCCCTCATTTGTGATCTTATTTTAGAGGGGGGTGCGGACCTGGCAGGTATTACGAAGACCTGGTTGGGCCAAGAGAGGGGGTTCCCCTTGTTGAAATGTGCCCACCAGTTTTCCGTGCATTTCATCAGCCAAGGGCCCAGGGGAGGGGTGGGGGAGTGGCAGTGATTATTAGGGAGAGTCTTTGTCCGAGGGAGACCACTGTTCCTCAGATAGCCGGATGTGAGTCCCTCTTTGTGAAGTGGGGCCGTGGGGTGCAGATGGGTTTGCTGACTGCGTACCTGGCTCCCTGCCACGTGGCAGCGACCCTGCCCGAGCTACTCGACGTCATTGTCGGGGTGGCGGTTGACGCCCCCAGACTTATTGTCATGGGGGATTTCAACCTTCCGTCTGCGGGTGAGGCATCAGAGGCGGCTCGGGAATTCATGGCTTCCATGATGGCCATGGACCTGACCCAGTTAGTTCAAGGCCCAACTCACATAGGGGGACACACTCTGGACCTGATTTTTGTCTCTGGTCAGTGGTTGAATGATCTTGGTAGAGGGGACCTAGATATCAAACCCTTGTCATGGACAGATCATTCGCTCCTTCACTTAGACTTTCCTACCGCTTTCCCCCGCCGCAGGGAGACGGAACCGACCAAATGGTTCCGTCCCAGGCGCCTGATGGACCCCGAAAGGTTCCTGACGGAGCTTGGACCGTTTTCTGAGACTCTGGCACACGACTCGACTGAAGAGCTGGTGGCCGCCTGGGAGAGTGCGGCCGCCGGAGTTTTGGACCGCGTCGTGTCTTTGCGGCCTCTGACCTGATGCCAATCTCAGTTGGCTCCTTGGTTCTCCGAGGAGCTGAGAGAGATGAAGCATCAGAAAAGACGCCTAGAGAGCATTTGGAGGACTAGTCAATCCGATTCCAACCGGACACAGGTGAGGTCTTATATCAAGACCTACCTAGTGGCGATAAAAGCAGAGAAATCTAACCATTTCTCTGCTCTTATCGCATCTGCAGAGAACCGCCCAGCCGCCCTGTTTAGGGTGACCCTCTCCCTTCTTCGAGGGGGAGTGCGGGAAGATCCCTTGCAGGGCCGCGCTGAGGATTTTGTGTAATTTCTGCATGATAAAGTCGCTCGGATTCGGGATGGCTTGGACTCCGATTGGATGAGTCCAGGGGAGGAGACAGGGGCAGGTCTTGAGAATATTATCTGGGAGGAGTTTGATCCTGTGGCTCCCGAGGATGTGGACAGGGTTCTGGGTAGGATTAGTGCCGCCACATGTTTATTGGACCTGTGTCCCTCCTGGTTGGTACTGGCCTCCCAGGAGGTTACACGAGGCTGGCTCCAGGGAATTATAACTGCTTCTCTGAGTGAGGGTGCCTTTCCCGCTGCCTTGAAAGAGGCGGTGGTGAGGCCCCTCCTCAAGAAGCCTTCCCTGGACCCGGCTGAATTAGCTAACTACCGTCCGGTCTCCAACCTTCGTTTTGTGGTGAAGGTTGTTGAGAGTGTGGTGGCACGACAACTGCCCGGGCATCTGGATGAAGCTATCTATCTAGACCCGTGCCAGTCGGGCTTCAGGCAGGGGCACAGCACAGAAACGGCATTGATCGCGTTGGTGGATGATCTCTGGAGGGCTCGGGACAGGGGTTGCTCCTCTGTCCTAGTCCTATTAGATCTCTCAGCGGCTTTTGATACCATCGACCATGGTATCATGCTGCGGCGGTTGAGAGGGTTAGGAATAGGGGGCACCGTTCTGCGGTGGTTCTCCTCCTTCCTCTCCGACCGCTCGCAGTTTGTGTTGGCAGGGGGGCAGAGGTCGACCTCGAGGCGTCTCGCATGGGGAGTGCCACAAGGGTCGGTCCTCTCGCCCCTTCTGTTCAACATTTATGTGAAGCCGCTGGGTGAGATCATCCGTGGTTTTGGGGTGAAGTGTCACCTGTATGCTGATGATACTCAGCTGTACATCTCCACCCCAGATCACCCCAACGATGCCCCTGATGTGATGTCTCGCTGCCTGGAGGCCATGCGGGTCTGGATGGGGAGGAACAGGCTCAGACTCAACCCTTCCAAGACCGAGTGGCTGTGGCTGCCAGCGTCCCGATATAGTCAGCGGGTGCCATCGCTGACTATTGGGGGTGAATCTTTGCCCCCCACAGAGAGGGCTCGCAATCTGGGTGTCCTCCTGGACGCACGGCTGTCTTTAGAAGAGCATATGACAGCCGTGGCCAAGGGGGCCTTTTATCAGGTTCGCCTGATTCGCTAGTTGCAGCCCTTTCTGGACCGGGACGCCCTGCGCACGGTCACTCACGCCCTTGTCACCTCCCGGCTGGACTATTGTAATGCTCTCTACATGGGGCTCCCCTTGAAGAGCACTCGGAGGCTCCAACTGGTCCAGAATGCGGCCGCGCAGGTGGTTATGGGCGCAACTCGTTGTGCCCACGTGACACCCCTCCTGCACGAGCTGCACTGGCTCCCAGTGGTCTTCTGGGTGCAATTCAAGGTGTTGGTTACCACCTTTAAAGCGCTCCATGGCATAGGACCCGGGTACCTTCGAGACCGTCTTCTGCCACCAATAGCCTCCCACCGACCAGTCCGCTCCCACAGAGAGGGTCTCCTCAGGGTGCCATCAGCCAAGTTATGTCGGCTGGCGACACCCAGGGGGAGGGCCTTCTCTGTGGGAGCCCCAGCCCTGTGGAATGAACTGCCCCCGGAAATACGTAAGATCTCCGATCTCCGGGTGTTTCATTGCGCATTGAAGACCCTGTTGTTCCGCCAGGCCGGGTTATCAACATAATAATTTTAAATTGGGGTATTTTAAATTTTTGGGGTTTTAAATCGGCCAAATCTATTTAATTATTTTAATTTTTAATCATTGTTGTGTCTTGTGTTTTTAAATTGGCTGTACACCGCCCTGAGTCCTTCGGGAGAAGGGCGGTATAGAAATAAAATTATTATTATTATTTATTATAAGACAGCTGCTTCATAATATAATTTTAAATTGGGCATTTTCAGCTCTCCTCTTTCTTGTATATCCTGCATTATTTTCAATTTTATTCTTGGTTTCTTACCTTGCCATACAAACTTATTAATACCTTTCTGCCATTCTTCCAGGTTGGCATCCTTTTTTAGTATTGGTATCATTTGAAAGAGGAATAAAAACTTAGGTAAAACATTCATTTTTATAACTGCTATTCTACCTAACAAGGACAATTCTAATTTTTTCCATTTATCCATTCCAACTTGTATTTTATGCCATAACAACTCATAATTATATTTATACAGTTTCCCATTAGAAGGTGCAATATGAACACCTAGGTGTTTAACTTTTTTAACTATTTCACATCCCGTTACCCTTTGTAACTCCTCTTTTTGATTTATTGTCATATTTTTAACTATCATCTTTGTTTTTCCAACGTTTATTTTAAACCCAGACACTTGACCATACTGTTTAATTATATCCATCAGAACCTTTGCTGATTCCACTGGTTGAGTTAAGGTCACAACCAAATCGTCTGCAAATGCCCGTACCTTATATTCATAATCTCTAACTTTAATTTCCTCTATCTCATCTATATTATGTATTCTATTCAACAACAGTTCTAAAGTTAATATAAATAATAATGGTGATAAGGGGCATCCCTGCCTCGTACCTTTTTCAATTTTGAAGGTTTCTGTTAAACTGCCATTAACAATTATCTGAGCTGTCTGTTCCTGATGTATTGCTTTTATAGATTGCATAAAGCAATTCCCAAATTGCATCCTATAAACCACTCTCAATAAAAATTGCCAATCCAATCGATCAAAAGCTTTTTCCGCATCTAAAAATATAAGCACTGCAGGGATTTGGTTGTTCCTTTCCAAATATTCCAATATATCAACAATTTGTCTTACATTATTTTTCATTTGCCTCCCTTGTATGAAACCAGATTGATCAGCATGAATCATTTTTTGCATTACTGACATTAACCTATTTGCCAATACCTTAGCAAATATTTTATAATCTGTATTCAATAATGATATAGGCTGTAATTCTTTGGGTGTGTCAAATCTTGATCTTCTTTTGGAATTAATGAAATAAAGGCTGTTTTCCATGAAAGTGGTACCCCTTCTCCCAACTATATTCTGTTAAACAATTCTTTAAGAGGTACAACCATTTCCAATTGTAGATATTTATAATACACAGCCATTAATCCATCCGTACCAGAAGCCTTGCCAGTTTTTAACTGTTTAATTGCTAAGAGGATCTCCTCCTCTGTTATTAATTGGTTCAACCGTTCTCTTTGTTCCTCTGTGACTATAGGAATATTCTGTCTATCCAAATATCTCTCTATATCTACACCTTGTATTTTGTCCACAGTATACAATCTTGTGTAAAATTCTAAAAATGCCTTTTTAATCATATTTTGGTGATAAACTTCTTTACCTTTATACGCTATTTTCTCTATGGTATGAGACTTTTGTTTTTTCCTCAGCATGTATGCCAACCATTTTACCTGGTTTATTTGCATTACAAAAGGTATTATGTTTAGCATTTTGTAAATTAGTTGCCACTTGATCTGAGAGCATCATATTAAATTGGCCTCATAATAGGGTAATCTCTTCTTTAGTTTTCTTATCCCCTGGGTTATGTATTAACACCTTTTCTTTTTTCTTAATCTCTTCTTCTAATTCCCTCCTTTTTTCCATCTGTCTACGCCTATATGCATTATTCATATTTATCAAAACTCCTCTCATATATGCTTTACTAGCATCCCATACCATATCCATAGATATTCCCTTATTCATATTGAAAACAAAAAATTCCTTCATTACATTCTATTATGTTTTTCTCATATCTGAAAAGATTTTCATTTAACCGCCAAGATCTCCTAGACCTTTCCCCACACTCCAGTTCCATCCAAACTGGACTATGATTTGTTAAAATTCTGGGGCAAATCTTTGTCTTCTTTACCCTGGAAAAAAAATCATTTGTAATTAATATAAAATCAATTCTTGAAAAAGATTGATGTCTATCTGAAAAAAATGTAAAATCTTGTTCTTTGTAATTCCGTTCACGCCAAATATCTCTTAATTCCATACCCTCCATCATATCGAAAAAAGATTTAGGCAGTCTCACTCGCAATTTAGTAGATTGTAAAAGTCTTTTCTTATCAATATTGGGGTCTATTACTCCATTCCAATCCCCCATCAGTATACATGAATTATAATCCCAGTGTAATAATTTTGTATGTATCAATTTATAAAATTTTTCTTCTTGTTGGTTAGGTGCATATATCCCCATTAAAAGTATTTTTTTCCCTTCTATCAGTAACTCAATTGCCAAATATCTTCCTTGTTGATCTGCTTCAACTAATTTAGCCGTCAAGTCTCTTTTCAGATAGCTCACTATTCCATTCTTTTTTTCCAGACCAGACGCGACAAAATGTGTTCCCAGTTTTGCATTTATTAAATATTTTTGATCAGTTATCCTTATATGTGTTTCCTGCAGGCATATTATATCATTTTTAAATTGTCTCAGATGGTGAAATATTTTCTTCCTTTTTTGTGGTGAATTTAAACCATTGACATTCCATCTTCAGACAAGCCATCTTCAGACTCTCGAAGCTTGGCAAGAGCCACTTGGTAATCCACTTGGAATTTCTTTTTCGGTCTTGCCCCTCCCACAGCTTCTGTACCGGTATTCACATTTTCTTGTAATAAGGCCTGCGCTTGTAACATTTTAAATTCTTGTTCTTTAGTAACTGCTCTGGTTTGTCTTTGATCTTTAACTTCTTCTTGTTTTTCAACTATATCCCATGCTTGGACAGCACTTGAAAGTTTCAGTAATTCATCCTTCATACTCATAGCTCCACCTTCTGCTTGCTTCTGCAGATCCTCTTTCCTTCCCTCTGTTGCATCTCTTACTTTTTTAACTCCCACAGATGGTGGGTATCCAGCCTTTAGTATGTTAGTGTAGAAATCTTTTGCTTTCCAAATTGTATTAAGGCGATATCGCTCTCCTGCATAGTTCACCACTAATCCGACTGGAACTTCCCATCTGTATTGTATCTGTCAATTTCTAAGTTCATCTGCCAGAAATGCATACTCTTTCTTGGATTTCAACATTTTAGGTGGTATTTCCTTGAATACTGCCACTTCTTGTCCTGCCACTTGCAGCTTGTTTTTGTAAGAGGCTTGTAAAATCTCATTTCTAATCCTTCTGGTAACAAAGTAGATTACAACATCTCTTGGTAATTTCCTTTATCTGGCTATCCATGAGTTAACGCAATAGCTCCGATCAATTTGCCATTCAAGTTCTCCTCTGGACTGTCCTGTAAACTGTGCCAGGGCTTCCACAAAGATCTCTTTCAAGTTTTCTTTGGGTTCTTCTTTCAAGCCTCTTATTCTTACAGCAAATTCCATCATCTTATATTGTGTCAACATCACTTCAGCTTCTGTTTTATCAATCTTAATTTGTGTTTCCTCAAATTTACCGTCCAGAATCTCATTAGCTTGAGCAACCTCTTCAACTCTATCCTCTACATAATTAACATGCTTTACCAATCCCTGGAGTGCAACAACTATGTCTTCCCTTATATGTTTATTTCTTGTCTTAATTATGTCCTTCATTTCTTCTATTTGATCTGAGACTCCTTTAAATGCAAATGCAATATCTTCTTTAAATCCTTCTTTAATTTCTTTCATGGCTTCCTGAAACATCTCAAGTGTTAATGTTTGTGGTTGTGGTTGTGATTGAGCTTGTGTATCTGCTGGGGGCAATAAAGCTTGCAGCCTGGCAGTCTGGGCGGGAGAACTTCCTGCACTCCCTGCTTTAGGCAGCCCAGATTTTGTCTGCTTTGAAGCCATTTTAAAATCACACAGTCTCAGAATCAGTTCATAAAGCCAGTGAAGAAAATCCAGAAAATCTTTAAATTTTAAATCCCAAAGTCTAAAATACAGAATTAAATCCAGAAATTTTTTAGCGGGGCTGGTAGCTAAAAGGCGCTAATGAGTTAACGAGTCAGTAAAAACTTTCTTCTTAACTTTCACTTTCGTCTCTTTGTGTTAACAAGCCAGCGCCATCTTCCCTCCCTTTCCGCTTCACCTCCGCTCTTGTAGGCTCGGAAAGAAGCAATGTTCAATGGAATTGAGGTATAAATACTTGCAATCATGTAGCCTCCTATCTTTGTTCTTGCTGCTTCAGTTCTCAATTTGTTTCAATTTCGTAGCAGGGGCGGTCGCAGCGTTTTGCTCTGCCTTTTGCTCTGCCTTTCCCGGCTTTGGAGCTTTCCCTGGCTCCTGGGGAGCTCTCATCTTTCGAGCCCCAGAATTAATTCTAGGGCTCTTAGGGAGCTCTACCCTGTCCCTGGCTGCTCTCTTCCCCCTCTTCTCCCCGGGAGGAAGGTTCTTCGCCGCTAGACAGCTGTTTTTTTGCTGTTCTAGTGGCTAACAAAGTCGCGGGGCTAGCGCTCCACAAAGGAGCGTCCACAATGTCCTGCGGAGCCGCTGGAAGTCGCAATACATTATTAAAACACATTTTTAGAAAAATCATAGTAATTAAAGAAATACTATGATAAAAGAGCATGGTGTCCAGAATAAAAGAGAAAACAATCTAAATGTATTCCGTCAGTAAAAATTAATTCATATAAATTGACCTACTTTCAACAATCTAAATACCACGCAATACATGGACATTATTGGATGGACAATACAAAAATTGATTATGTACACAGTATATTAGCACAAGGATGGAGAAATTATTAAGTAAAAACAATATTTGATACCAATTGTGGATTAGATTTTGAGGATCTTGCAAAATTATAACTTTAAGTAATAAAATCATTGTATCAACAATATAGGTCTTCAAGAATTTCCGTAAGATTTATGTAATAAAATAAAGAATAGATTTAGTCAAGCACAAAGATTTACCTAAGAAAATTATAGAAATCAAGTGAAATTTATTGAAAGAATGGTTATGGTAAAAGCAAAGATCTACCAGAGAGAGAAAATATAAAAAGAAATGATGCAAGCCTATAGAACAGGGGTGTCAAATTCAAGGCCTGGGGGCCGGATCCGGCCTGTGGGGTGCTCAGATCTGGCTTGCAGGACCACTCTGGAAACAGCAAAAGATCGGCTCGCTGTGCCTCTGCCAGCAAAAACAGAGCTCAGGTGGGCTGTGTGTGGCCCTCCAAAGCTCTGTTTTCATTGGCAGAGTGTTGCAGGAGTCTGTCACAGCTAAAAAATGGAGCTCATGAGGGCTGCAGGCAGCCCTCCTGAGCTCCGTTTTTGCTGGCAGAGGGTTGCAGGAAGCCGTTGCAACTGAAAATGGAGCTTGGGAGCCCATTTTTGCTGGTAGAATATTTGGGCTACCACAGGCACCCCTGACATGAGTGGCATTGAGGTGGCTCTGCCCACGCTGGCTTTGCCCACCCTGGCCCCCAAGGTCAAACACAACCCTGATGTGGCCCTAAATGAAATAGAGTTTGACACTCCTGGTATAGAAGAACTATACAAAAATGAGCCCATAATGGATTATATATAATTTATATTAAATTAGAGGCAGATATTCTGAAAAATCAAATTAAATGAGCTATAGAAAATATTCCTAGAAGCAAAGCTTTAGTAGCTAATAGAATTGTTTTTAAAATATTACAAGATAATGCAGTTAAAGTGGCATTTTATAAAAGAAGTACAATGGCTGATGGACTTATTTTTATGATATAACTAAATGGCCAGAAGTGAAAAAGAAGAAATCTCTTCTTCAAAGAAAAAGAGATTGCAATAGCTCAACCCAATGCAAATAGATAGTGCAGTAATTCTAGGCCTTGCCAATTTTAATACAGGTAGATTTCAGTGCTGAGATTCCCAGCATGAAATCCATGCATCCTAAAGTTACTAAGTTTGAGAAACATTGATATAGAAATAGTGGAAGTTTGAACAGACTTTATATTCCTAGAAACACAAATTTATAGGGATGATGACATAAAAAAGTACTTTGCTATATGAGAGACAAGCTATAAGTTAGAGATGGCGAACCTTTTCGGGACTGAGTTTCCATTCTGGAATGTGCACGCGCATACACACGCTGGAGCACCAGAGCATGCACACCGGCCAGCTAGTCTTTGGGTTTCCACTGTGCACATAGCACTAGCCAGCTAGTCTTCGTGCGTGCCAGAGTGCCAGAAATCCGAAGACCAGTTGGCTGGCGCGTGCATGCACCTGCCAGCTGGTCTTTGGATTTCTGGCCCTCTGGCATGCACAAAGACCAGCTGGCTGGCACGCATGCACGCACTGGAAACCAGAAGAGCAGCTGTGATGGCACGCATGCCCACAAAGAGGGTTCTGTGTGCCACCTCTGGCACCCCTGCCATAGGTTTGCCATCACGGCTATAAGAGATCTAGACAAAATATTTTAATTCCTCTGAATTGCAGTGCTAGAGAGAATGGTTGAGAATATCTTGGACTTCAAGACAAAGACAAAGTAATAAAACAAATCCAAAGTAAAACCAAATTATTTACTGTAAACACTAATAATAAAATTCAAATTTAAATATTTTAGTGTATAGGGAAGACAAAAACTTGATACCTGGAAAAATAGAAGACAAAAAAATAGATTGGCATAAGATAAAGGTGACTGGATAACATCATGAGTTTTATAAATAATGAGTTTATAAAAACGCAAAGTGGCAGACAAACAGACACATAGGATGAAATGATGTCCATTAAGTCATGTTCAACAGTTAATTGAATAAGTAACAACTACAACAGCTAGACCTAAAGTAGCACCTTTTCCTTTTGCAAATAGCCATAATCTGAGACACGTAAGTGTTAAAAGACTTGTTACTTGCATTAACAGTAGTGAGTGGTATTAAGATAATGCTGATATTAGTTGTGTTGAAATTTGATTTTGGCATTACTCATTCTCCCAAGTGCTATAGGTGAGAAAATTTGAAATTTCAATATATCAGGAAAGGAGAGTTGAGAAGGTTGTCATTATGCTGAACCTTCTTTTCTTAACAGACCTGGGGGGAAAAGAGCACATAATCTCTCAGTTTGGTATATTGGTATTTAGAGATTGTCCAATGGAGTGAGAACTTGAACAGGAGTTGCAAATTGGTAACCTGTGAAGTTACTATAAAATCAAATATATAAATATTATGATTAATTGCATAGTCAGCCAGATTTTCCCTGGATTTAGCATTGTTGTCGACCTAATAAGTCTTTTCCAAGGACCTCTGATAGGCAGATGTGGATGTTTGATGGTGTTAAAGGTCCTGTTTTAGGATGTAAGCTGTTCCTAGTAAAGCTGCCTTTTGCTATTGACTGATAGTGAATTTGTCAATGCTGATAACTTTCAAATGGTGCCACAATACTTCTATTTCTATTTGCAGAACTTTGTATTTTGTTATCTTCTCCAGTTTTCTCTTCTCTTCTGCTGTCTTCCACATCTACTATCCAGGCTTTTTGTCCTTCTTATCAACATATTCTTAGTAAGCCTGGTGTGTTATATGGCAGGTTCCTGTTTGAATTCTAAAGTCTCTGAGCAATTTAGCTTCATTATTTTCTATTATTTTATACAGAAAGGTTTTGCTTGCAGACAAATAGTATTTCTTCCAGATCTTCCAATGCACCACTGTTTCTACTTTGCTATGCTGTTGTGCGTAATCAGTCTCTGTAATCTTCTTATAGAAGTTAGCCAGGGGTCCTCCATTTCTTTAGCTTCTTTGCAGAGGTGACACTTTCTGTCTGCTGCTGTCTTCTCAATTCTTGCTTTGTATGCTTTTGTTCTTAAGGCTTGCTCTTGTGCAATCAGAATTAGCCCCTCTGTCTTCTTCTTCTTCTTCAACTTTCATCTTCTTAGCCATTAAGAACTAGAAATTTAATGCTGTATTATTTTCTCAGTCTGGGATTTCTGGTTACAAATTTCACAAAACTTAATTTGGTAAAAAGATCCTTGGATCCACAGACTGTAACTGCTCTAGATAAGCATCCCTTTCTAAAATATTTACTTGTGACCTTTGGTTTGCAGAATGACAATGAGTCACACTGCAGTTTTTGCCTATTAGCGTTTTTGCTGATTCCACAAGATGTTCAACAGATTGTATCTCTGCCAACAAAGCAATGACAGCCCATTCTACTGCTCTGTACAGTGCAGCAAAATGTCCAAGCCATCTTAACTTTTAATACTTGGAAGGACAGTATGGACATTTACTTCCCTCAGTCCTGCTTCCAGTTCCATAAACAGACACCCACACACAGAAGGCTTAATACATCTGCTCCAAACTGTTTGCTACAACTGCCACATTTAATCTTGCTAATTTCCTTCCCCTTTTCTATACAACACATGACATGTTTGTCATGTGTTGTATAGGTTTTTATAGTTTTAAGAAATGAAAACAGAATTTAGTATCATTACATTACATTACATTACATTACATTACATTACATTACATTACATTACATTACATTATGATACATTGTTACCAGCAATCAATGTACAGATGGATTAACATTTTAAATTACGTTTGTATATTTTTCCACATCAAGTCCAAATTTAAACAATTAATAGCAATAGCACTTAAACTTACTGTATATATCGTTTCACAGTGCTTTATAGCCCTCTCTAAGCAGTTTACAGAGTTAACATATTGCTCCCAACAATTTGGGTCCTCATTTTACCGACCTCGGAAGGATGGAAGGCTCAGTCAACCTTGAGCAGGTGAGGATCAAACTGCTGAACTGCTGGCAGCCAGCAGTCAGCAGAATTAGCCTGCAATATTGCATTCTAATCACTGCACCACCAAGGCTCGTAAAGAATAAAAACTTATTAGGATGGAGTCATTCATTTCATGCAGAAACTGCAGGGTCCAACACTAGGTTTTATTTGGTAGAACACAACATGAAGCTCTTTAGGATCTTGAGAACATAAATCAATCAGAGCAGACAGGGATAATCCAGGTAGGCAAATAAGGTGGGGTATTGTATCAGTTCTGTGGTACTAATAGGAAAGTTTACCATACCCTTGAAAATTAGGCTGTTAAATAAATTGTGATGATGAAATGACAGAAGAAAATAGAAGCATGATCCTGTGATGGAATGTGCACCTGAAGAAGGGGAGGGAGGCCTTTTGGCCAAACACCATAGTTTCCCAGAAAAGGAGAAAAGCCTAAAGTAAGAGACTTTGCACTCCCAAGCTGGATGGGAGAAGAAGGAAGAGATTCAGACTAAATTGTTGGTCACTGGGACCAAAGATTTATTCTTCTGAGCTTTCAGGTTCATGCTGGAGTCCCTTTTCAGGGAACTTCTGTCTCTCCAGAATATGTACACTGGGCTGTTCTAAATTTCAAATCTTTATTGTCAGTGCACAACATATGTACAATGAGATTGGTTGGGCTCCCTCGGTGCACCCCCCCACAACACAGTGAAGACAGAAAATCCCTAACCCAATAAATCATATTAACAAAACACCCAGTCTTATTGCCCCAGTGTGAACATGTTATACATTGTGCCAGCCCTGCAGTCCACCATATACCTAGTTATGATGTTGTTTCTCATTCAGGAGTCTGACAGCCCATGGATGAAAACTGTTATTCAGCCTGTTTGTGCGGCTGGCTATGCTTCTATATCTCCTTCCCAATGGTAGGAGGGTAACGAAGTGATGACCAGGGTGAGAGTCGTCCCTGAGAATTTTCCTCACTCTTGTAAGGCAACTATGCATTGTATTTGTATGGTGTCTGTTTGTGTGCGACTTTCAGTTGTTAAATTGTCTAGACTCCTAGAGAGGCTCTGGAGGCTGGATACAGCAAAAAAGTCACTTCCTGTCCAACCGAAAGTTGGGAAATGGAATGTTTCGTGTCTCCGGAGGGCCTCTGAGGGGGTGGGGAAGGCTATTTTCGCCCTCCCCAGATGCATAGAGAGGATCTGGAGCCAGGTGAGAAAGAAAAATGGGTCTACCGGGCCATCGCATGCCAGGAGTATGGGGAAGAGAGGGGGTCACATGCGCATGAGTAGGACGGGGCATATAGAATTATGGGTGTGGGCACACACACACGTGCAAACCTCCTCCGCCCCCCCTCCTGGCACACGATGGCAAAAAGGTTAGCCATCACTGCCCTATACCATTTCAGACAAGTGACTGTCCAGTCTCTTCTGTAACACCTCCAGTGATGAAGTACCTACAACTTCTGAAGGCAAGCTGTTCCACTGGTTCTCTTGTTCTGGTTCTTGTTCTCAATATTAGGAAGTTTCTCCTTAGTTCCAGTTTGCTTCTCTCCTTGATTAGTTTCCATCCATTGTGTCTTGTCCTGCCTAAGGGATTTTGGTAAATAAGTTGACTCCTCGTCTTTGTGGCAGCCTTTCAAATTTTGGTATACTACTCTCATGTCCCCCCTAGTCTTTCTTTTGTCTAGACTAGCCAAACCCAAATCCTGCAACCATTCTTCATACGTTTTAGTCTCCAGATCTTTAATCATCTTAGTTGCTCTTCTTTGCACTTTTTCCAAAATCTCATCATCTTTTTTGTAATGTGGTGACCAAAACTGGATGCAGTATTCCAGGTGTGGCCTGGAATAGATTTGTATCTTCAAATCTGTGTATATTTGAAGGTTAATCTGACAAGATTCTATATTAAGTGTGAACAAATAAAGGACTGGACCTGAATGGATGTTATTGTATTGTCTTTGGACTTTAGCATGACAGTTCCTGCTCTCTGTGTCTGTCAGGGAGTTTGTCTCTCATTGACCTTTGCAGACCCAGTCATCTTTTCTCCTACAGGATTTTAAGAGCACCATTTCCTTCTACTAGTACAGCAGCAGGTCTGATCTCATTGCTTGCAAGAGGACTTCATCCAAGCAAAACCTCAGCAGGCTATCGGAGATGCAGTAGTTCTCATAGGGCATGTCATAGTCAACCTTATGGCCCACATCAAGGTCTATTTCATCTGCCACACACAATCTTTTTTTTTTTTTTAACAGAAAATATATCTTGGGATGTAAACAGAAAGTGTGAGAGAGAAACTCAAACTAGCTCTATCTTAATTTGTTAGGTATAAATTGAGGAGAGAGAGACTTTGACAGATATTCAAGATTCTGTTATAATATCTTAACTGTAATAAATTAAGAGTCTTAGCACATTTTTTCCTAAGCTTGACTACTTTAGACAGTTAGCTGTGTTTATCTGTGTTTATACAACATATTTAATCTGTTTATTGAATTGATTTTTTTTAACATTAAACAACAACTAAACAAATAAGATGGATTTGTACAATGACTAAACCACCAAAATGTAAAGTTAACACTAACCAGGCTTGCTGTACCAATACAATTGCTTAGTATTCAGTTGTCTGCATCCAGCATACTGTGCAATCCGAATCATAGGAAAATCATCTGGAAATTTAGGTGTAATGTAAATTAGCAGATCCAAATAATATTCTTAACATATGACTATGTCTATTTATCCATTTTTTTAATAGACATAGTTATAATAATCAGCTGAAATGTTATCAATCTTGTGGATTTTATCTACAAAAATGAAAAGTGTTTTTCCCCCAGTTTTATTATAAACTAAATTCTCTACATAAAACCCCAGAGCAGTATACAGTCCATGGAAAAGCTAGAGAACCAGAATGTATAAGAATAAGACCATTTCTGAGAATAACAAAAACAAACACCAAACAAAAAACCAACAGCAGTGTAGGATTCTAAAAAAACACATTTCAAATATCTATACAGTTTATAGATAATAATATATTATATTATAGATAATTATAATATATATTTATATAGATATATAAATATCTATAATATAGATAATTGATAATATGCAATTTATGAAACTTAATATAGAAAAAAAAATACTTTGTTCCCTTTTGGTATATTTATGAAACCAGCAGCAGAAGGCCATTTGTTCTTCTCTAAGGAGAAAGAGATTGCTAAATGCAGTCATCTAGAATAAACCTAAAGAACTGAACTGTACGAGCAAAGCTAATGTTGTTGCGTGGAAAGCCTGTGGGAAATTTTCTGGCATTCTGTTTCAGTAAGCTCATTATGTTTAAAAATGTTCAAACTCCCACATTGCACTCCTTCATTTTAAGGCACTAGGGACAGAAAAATTGTTCTTGGAAAGTTTATTAAAACTTTGTACATTTTGTTGATAGTCTCCATGGATTTTTTGTGCCATATGTATAGTGGAAATGTCAATGGCTTTTTGTATTTTGCAAGAATCTAGCCATTAGGAATGGGCTAGAAATAACACATTTTGTTGTGGCCCGCCACAACCAGTGGATCTGGCAGCAGATTCAGACAGTGAGGAGGTTGGGGAGGAACATGGAACAGTCCTGGAGTCTGGGGAAGGCTCTGACGAGGGCTCTGCATCAGAGGCAGAGATGGGGCCAGGGCTGTCTGACAGTTGTCAGTTGCCTTCGGAGTCAGACATCAGTGAGGCAGAAGAACAGCTGGATCCTGTTCCCAGTATGCGCGTGCGCAGAGCTGCCAGGAGAAGGGAACAGCTAAGGAACAAGGAGTAAAGCCACAGGTGGATGGTGAATGGCCCCTCCCATAGGGAATAAAGAGGAGCAAAGGAGAGCGGAGTTTGCAGGAGATAATTTGTTCATTTGGGTGAAGATCTGTTCCTGCATTCTTGCCAAGGATTGTCGGTTACAGTGTGGAGTCTGAAAGATATCAGCCTGGCCACTCTCCAAGCCTGATAAAGGTTTGTAATTGTGAACTATCTTGAAAGACTGTGGGAGAGGAAAGACTTTGCTGGAGAGGAATTCACAGTAAATTAAATAAAAGGGGTTATCGGGATGAGAACTTGGCTTCATGCTGCTGGGGAAGCCGAGGTCAGAAAACATTTTACGTTATAAGCCAGTCATACAGAATCTACGTATTATGCAAAAAAGATTGGCTGATAGGAAGCTTAAGTTTACATCCAAAACAGGTAGACAAGAATTAGAATTTTAAGAATAGCTGTCCAAAGAGGAAGTATCTTACAAAGTCTAAAGGAGTTTTGAACAATATGAGAGGCAAATTTGGAAAATGCTGTATTAAGGATTTCTTTAATTAAGCCTGAAATGGAGAATCTGTAGTGGATCAAATGTTGATTGGATCCATTATGTCTGGCATTTAAACTTGAAACATTCTTTTTTAACTTGACATTTAATTGTTTATCACGCTTGGTCATTTTTAAGCTTTTCTGAACTTGTTTGGACAATACATAGGTTCATTGGTCATTTTTGACTTTACTCTCACTGAGAATTAATGTAAACGATAAACCTTCCTTAACAGTTGAACAATAATGTGTTCATTAGTGTGATTCTATGTATATTTGTTCAGAAATGTACCCCACTGAGTTCTGTATTACTAGACAGGGCCACTGCTGAGCTGTAAGATGCCTTTGTAGAAAACATTTTTGCCTCTTCAATGAAGAATGCTTAGGCTGGACGTCCAGAACTGCAACATTATGTGCACCACAAAATGTTAGCAACACTAATAGCATCAGATTGTATAATTTATATGATTTCTCTAAACTGATACAAAACATTTATTTTGAAAAAGTGAGACATGATGTAAGCAAATGAAATAAAGTGGAAAATGTATTTTAAAAATTTAATTAACTGCAAACCTGCTTGGGGCAGCCCTGCTCCTAAATAAATGAATGTAGATTCATAACCTGAGGTTTTCAGCAATTCAGTATGGATACTTCACAGTATCTATCTTAACTAATAAAATTTTGGCCTAAATTAGCAAAGAAATTGAAGCTTCGCCAGAAGTAACTCAGACTGTAGAGGCAAACCAGAGAGAGACAGTAAAGGCAACTGGCAAAGATATAAAATAGTTTTCATTCCCAAACCAGACAACCTCTCCTCTGCTTTCTCTTCAGAAAGAATGACGTTCTCTAACTAAAAGAAGAAGAAATGAAAAAAGAATAACTGAACATCTAGAACAGCAGAAAAACAACAGAATAAGGTTGCCTGAACAGAAACATATTCCAAAGAAAAAGCTAGCACAAGTATTAAAATATGTTAATACTGTAATATCGAAGATAATCATCAGCTCATTACAAGAAACAACCCAACTAATGTATTGCACAACTGTGGTTATAGTTGAATGCCTGGGATGCAAAATTAATACAGAGGAAATAAAGCTAAGTGCACTATCAAAACAGAATATCTGGCTGGAACGTAAGATCAGCATGCTAAGATCATATGTAGTCAAGCTAGAACAGATGAAAGAAAAGAAGCTGAAGAACAAGAAGACCAAAGAATACCTTATCAGGAAATATCTAAAATCAAGAAAGATTAAGGGAGCACTGGAAATAATAAAGAAGCAAAACAAAACAAAACAAAATAAAAACAATTATAGCCAAGAAGATCAGTAGACACAAAGCTTGAATTGCATACTATAAACAGAATCTTCAAATATAATCAAATCAGAAATATTTTTAGCAATCCATCAATGGAGAGATTTCAGTGAATCAGCCAACATCTGACAAAGAAGAAGCAGGGCAGTTTTGGGCACAGATATGGGAGAACCGAAAGTAATACAACAAAAATACACTGCACAGTGGTGCAGTGGTTAGAATGCAGTACTGCAGGGTACTTCTGCTGACTGCCAGCTGACTGCAATTTGGCAGTTCGAATCTCACCAGTCTCAAGGTTGACTGAGCCTTCCATCTTTCCGAGGTTGGTAAAATGAGGATCCAAATTGTTGGGTGCAATATGCTGACTCTGTAAACCACTTAGAGAGGGCTATAAAGCACTGTAAAGCGGTATATAAGTCTAAATGCTATTGCTATTGACTAAAGAAGGTAGATAAGAATTACAAGGAAGCTGAAATGAAAGAACTGGCAATAACAGCAGATTAAGAACTGGTCAACACTAGGTGAAGGTTTTTGGTTGAGGCATCTGAGACAAAAGCCACCTCTGCATAGAAGGGCAAGAAACAGTGGATAAATTACTTAGCTGCTGCAGGAAGATCACATGGACTGATTACAAACAAATGCATGACAAAGTACCAACAATAGTGTGCTGTTAAAGAAATATCACTTGCCTGTAATAAAAAACTGGTGGGGCCACAAAATAGACAAATATTTTGCAATATTGCAATACTTAGAGACAGCAGAAGAAAAGAGAAAGAACCAGAGAAAACCACAAAATATAAACATCCACAAATAGAAGTAAAATTATTGTCAAAAGAAACAAAGATAGTTCTAATAGTAGAAGGTGTCTTGGGTGCAATCCCAAAATATCTGGAGCACCACTTAAATGCTATCAGCATTGACAAAATCACCATTAGTCAATTGCAAAAGGCAGCTTTATAATAGCTTACATAGCTTACATATTGCAATGATATCTTTTACACCATCAAACAACATCTGTCTATCTCAGATCACTGGGAAGGACTTGACAGATAGATAAAAATGCCAAATCTAGTCTAAACATCTAACTGCAATCAACCATAATAATAATATAGTAAATCACCTGACTCTAATGCCATTTTAGGAAAACTGCCTGTGCGGACTAGTGATTTAAATATTGGATTAAAGAATAAAGACAATCAGGTTCAACTCCATTCCGAAGCATAGAAGTTTTGATGAAATCATTATCTCTGAGCCTAATTTACTTCATAGAAATATTATTGTGGGGAAACATTAAAAGAAAGGTTCTCTATAGAATGCCTTATGCTTCTAGAAGAGAAGTGGGATGTAAGCAGTGGTGGGATTCAATTTTTTTAACAACAGGTTCTGTGGGCGTGGCTTAGTTGGGGGTGTGGCTTGGCAATCATGTGACTGGGTGGGCGTGGCTAGCTGGTCACGTGACTGTGTAGGCATGGCTAGCTGGTCATGTGACTGTGTAGGTGTGGCTAGCTGGTCATGTGACTGGGTGGGCGTGGCTATGTGCATAGGGATTACTCAGAGGGCTGAAAAAAAGTCATTTCTGACTGGGCCTCGCACTTTTGACCGGTCCTCACACTTATGACCATCCTCACATTTATGCCCATGCAGCTTTCTTAACAACCATGTCACTCATTTCACAACTGCTTCTCTTCACCATGGTGACAAGATAGGGCAAAAACGTAAAATGTGAGGACAGTCGTAAGTTCGAGGACTGGTCAAAAGTGTGAGAACCAGTCAAAAATAACTTTTTCAGCCCTCTGAGTAGTCCATATGCACAAAAGGACTACCCAGAGGGCTGAAAAAAGTGATTTCTGACAGGTCCTCGCACTTTTGCTGGTCTTCGCACTTATGACTGGTCATCATTTATGCCCATTGTAGCATTCTTAACAACCATGTCACTCATTTCACAACTGCTTCTCTTCACCATGGTGACAGGATAGGGCAAAAACGTAAAATGTGAGGACAGCCGTAAGTTCGAGGACTGGTCAAAAGTGCGAGGACCAGTCAAAAATAACTTTTTCAGCCCTCTGAGTATCCATATGCATAAAAGGATACAGCAATAGAGAGGGATGAAGGAAGGGAAATTAGAGTAGGAGGGAGGGTAAGAGAGGGAGGAAGAGAGGAGGAGAAGGAGAAAGGAAGAGGAAGTAGGGAGGAGAAGAAGAGGGGGAGAAGGGAAAGTAAGAAGGAAAGAAAAGAGAGAGGCGGTAGGTTTGAGGAGAAAAATTGCTGTACAATAAAAAAGATGAAAGGGAAGAAAGCCAACTCCAAACAAATATAAAGATATTAAGATAAAAGAATGAATTGTTAAACTTTAAAGAATAAAAGAGAACAAATATGAATAAATAATAATAATTAGAAACACACATACAAACATACAATGTATTTTCTTTGAACAGAGTATTTGGCCGGTTCACAAATTTAAACAGTGTTTAGTCATTTCAATTAAATTTACAATTTCTATATTTCCTTTTTGCCATATTTATTCCTCATCTATTTTTTTAAAAAACCAATATTACCCTTCATCCTCATCTCTAATCTTAATCAAATTCAATTTTCCCTTCTATTCTATATTATACCCCTTCCCATTGTCATCTATTTTTATATCCATCCTCACATTGGTTAATTATGTAATATTAGTTGTTTAATATAAATTCAACATTTTAATATAAATCAATTAGTTATATAACTACCTTTTTTGTATATTAATAAATATGAACATGAATATTCCAATTATTTCCATGCAATCCAATTTCTTACAAATCAATTAATTATATTTACCAATAATAATAAACCAAATAATTTCCCCCATATATTCCTCCAAACCACAACTTAACCATTTCTGCTTTCAGAAATATACAATTAATAGTATCTCAATTATTACAGTTCCCTAGTTAAATAGAGCTTTTTTTCTTTTGTGTTTTAAAATCTTGAACTCTCCTCTTTTTCCCTAATTTCCCATTGTTTGCACCTACCTTTTTTGGTGAGGAAAAAGAAAAGAAATCTGCCTGCCTAATTATCCAACGTTGCAGCAACAGCAAAGCAGTTTCAGTTTCGTTTTTCAGGATAGCTAGGGGAAAAAAACATTGCTCCAGCAAGCAGCAGAGCCCTGAGCAAAACAGCTGAGACAAATCAGCTGAGACTCGGGAGCCGATCTAAGCAAGGGCTAATTAGTCTATGCTGAAGGTCCGCGGGCCAATAAAATTACAAAAAAACACCGAACCATTTGTTAAATTGCTGGCTCGCCCATCCCTCACCCACCACTATTTATTGGCAATAAATAGTGGTGCGGAGGGGCGGGGCAAGCCAGCAATTTAACAAACGGTTCGGCTCCTAGAACCAGCAGAATCCCACTGGCTATAAGGTGGCCCTTTGAAGCCCCATGGCAAGAATTTGAACAGTTTTTTTTCCTCTAGCCATCAGCTGGGACTCCGGAGGCAGCAATAGATTGGGAGTGGGCAGGATAAGCGAACGGCCGGTGATTCAACAGAACAGAGAGTGAGGGTGAGTGAAGGCATGGAAGCTGCTTTCTCCATCCTGCTCTCTTGCGTCCAGAGCTGGTGGGGAACCACGTGGCAGCCCACGTGGATCCCAGGCAGTGGAACTCAGGCTAGGGAAGGGGTGGGCAATTGTGGCTCTTTTACAACCTGTGGCCTTCAACTCCCAGAATTCCTGAGACAGCCAAGCTGTCTCAGGAATTCTGGAAGTTGAAGTCCACAGGTTGTAAAAGAGCCACAATTGCCTACCCCTGGCTACGGTAGGCTGGCGCCGTGTGGGTGGGAGGCGGGGCGGGGTGAGGGGCGGGTGAGCCAGCAATTTAACAAATGGTTCGGTGTGCTGCGGGGCCAATAAATTACAAAAAAACACCGAACCATTTGTTAAATTGCTGGCTCGCTTGCCCCATTTATTGGCAATAAATAGTGCGGAGGGGCGGGGCAAAGGGCGGGGCGAGCCAGCAATTTAACAAAGGGTTCAGCCGAACCCCCTAGAACCAGCAGAATCCCACCACTGGATGTAAGTCTATTCAATAAATAAATTAATCTTATATATGTTTGTTCTAAAGGACCTTACTGATTTCAATTGAATTTTTAATAATATAATCCCAGAATGCAAATTTACATTTCTGCAGATGTTAGCATCCAGCAAGGAGCAGCACATAGCAGACCTTGGCAGTTCTCAAAAAGGCTGAATTGGTGGATCTGTTAAGTATATGGAAAGGAGATCACCAAGAAATCCAAGAGCTATACACTGAAGAAATTGAAAAACTGACCCAGAGTAAAACAGGGACTAAGATCACTAATTCTTTATTAATCCATCTACCCACACTGACTTTTATTTGTTTTTGACGTAAAAGTGGGGGAACTTTTGAAACATTTCTCAACTTGACCGTAGTTATTTCTTGCAAATGTCAAGCAATTGGTTCTTTACAATGCCAGTTTTTTTTTTAATTGTTCCATGGTCTTTATTTTTTTACAATATTTTAAATAATAAACAAATCAACAAAAATGTCTTATTTTTTAGTGTTAGTTAGCCCCTTTCTAAACTTGCTTTCTTTTCCCCTCCCCATTCCAAATCGCAATGAGCAGTCATCTGCCTATGAAAACTGCAGCCTAACTATAAACCAAAATGTTGCCAAAAAAAAAAAAAAACATAGGTAGGAATTTCTGTTCCAAAAAAATTGGCATATCAGAATATACTACCATTAATAGTGTATACTTATTTTTTTTTACATAGTAAACACTATTTTAATTGTTGGTTTTGAAGATTTCAGCAATTTTGGACCCTTTGGTTGTGTTTTATGCCATGATACCTATTGATTTATTGATACCTATTAAAGAGATGGGAGTACCAGACCATCTTATTTGTCTCTTGAGAAACCTATATGTGGGTCAAGAAGCAACAGTGAGAACTGGACACAGAACCACTGATTGGTTCAAAATTGGGAAAGGAGTCTGGCAAGGCTGTATACTGTCACCCTACCTATTAACTTATATGCAGAGCACATAATGAGAAAGGCAGGGCTAGATGACTCAAAAGCTGGAATTAAGATTGCTGGGAGAAATATCAACAATCTCAGATATGCAGATGACACCACTCTAATGGCAGAAAGTGAAGAGGAATTAAAGAGCCTCTTGATACTGGTGAAGAAGTGCAAAAGTTTGCTTGAAACTCAATAGTAAGAAAACTAAAATCATGGGATCCGGCCCTCTCAATTCCTGGCAAATAGATGGAGAAGAAATGGAGGTAGTAAAAGATTTTATTTTCCTGGGCTCCAAGATCACCACAGATGGGGACTGTAGTCACGAAATTAAAAGACGCTTGCTCCTGGGGAGGAAAGCTATGGCAAATCTAAACAGCATACTAAAAAGCAGAGACATCACCCTGCCAACAAAAGTGTGTATAGTCAAGACTATGGTTTTCCCAGTTGCAATGTATGGCTGTGAAAGTTGGACCATAAGAAAGGCTGAGCACCAAAGAATTGAGGCCTTTGAACTGTGATGTTCAAGTCAGTCCTAGAAGAGATCAACCCTAATTGCTCTTTAGAAGGCCAGATCCTGAAGATGAAACTCAAATACTTTGGCCACCTAATAAGAAGGAAGGACTCATTGGAGAAGAGCCTAATGCTGGGAAAGATAGAGGGCAAAAGAAGAACAGGACGACAGAGAATGAGGTGGCTGGATGGAGTCACTGAAGCAGTAGGTGTGAACTTAAATGGACTCCAGAGGATGGTAGAGGACAGGAAGGCCTGGAGGAACATTGTCCATGGGGTCGTGATGGGTCGGACACGACTTCGCAACTAACAACAACAACCTATTGATTCTACATTGTTGATTCCAGATTATGTGATAGGCCTTGAGAACCGTTGATGATGAAGCAGTCTGAAGAAGGTTGAGAACACCTAATATAGGTCTTATCTGTCTTTACTAATTTTCAAAAGCAATTGCATAATATTGATATACACATGCAATGATTCACATGCCTTCTAAATGATGAATCTCATTGGAAACTGTTTTGAGTGCCAACTGATATTTATCAGAGCTATGCAAAAGACAACTTCACAAAATTTGTAGGCGTGGTAATGCATCTTTCCTCATTGAAGAAGGCTATATCTCCTAGAAGGCTGGATATTTCACTAGGTCATCCTTCATGGTTGGTCACACAAGGCTACTAAATTTTATCATTAGATCCAGCAGAAGTGTTTTTTTTATTTTTTTGTTTTATGTTATGCTATACCAATATTATGTTATATTATGTTATATCAATAAATAAATGGACTTCCGGTTTGCTCCTCGTCCCTGCCAGACGGTCCCTCGGGACCGCCAGCCCCATCGCCTGTAAAGAGCCGCCTTTACAACGGAAAGGTGGCTCAAAAAACTCCATTTCCATGAGGAAATGTGAGATAGAGCCGGCGAGGGCAGGTAGAGCTCTCTGCGAAGCCCCAAAAGTTTTTTTTTTTACTTTTGGGGACGAAGCAGATGAGGCTCCCTATTTCCCCCGCCGCCGCTCCGGGCTTTGGGAGACCTCTGCCTTTTTGCAGAGCCAGGCGACGAGAACAAGCCTATTAAAGAAAACTAACAGATTAATTAAAGAGGATGAGATCTGGACCTGTGACCCTGAATCGCAAGTATTTTCATTTATTTTATAAAAGTTACTGAAGAAGGAAAAAAGAATTTTTAAAATGGCGACTTTTGAGGCTTGAGAAGGGGCTGAAAGGGAAAGTCCTTCTGTTTCTTAATAAGCTACAAAGTAGCGGAATAAACACTGCTGGCTACAACTGAAGAAAAAGTTCTACTTTTATGTCTTCTTTCTCCTGGAGATTTGATATTGATCTTGTTTGGAAAGAAGCTTTTTTTCTTTTTCTTTTCTTTTTTTTTCTTTTCTTTTCTTTTTTAAGAGAGTTTGTCTGTGTGGAAATATGGCGCTCAGATTTACAAAGCCAGACAAACAAGCAGTGGGGGGGGATTCCCCCATTTATAAATTACATGAACAAGTTCTAAACCTATAGACTCAGAAAACTGATTTTAATATAATTGAATTTCTCTTGGAGGAGATTGTAAGAAGGGATGAGATTGTGAATCAGAACTTTGAAAAATTTAAGCAGGAAATTAAAGAAATGGTGCAATTAAAGTTTGATACTTTGCAACGAAAGATTGTAAAAGTGACTAATGGTTTTTCAGAAATTGTTATGAAGTTGGGTACAAATATTGATTTATTAGAGTCTAAAATGGAGGAAATTGAGGATAATTTGGACAATAAAATACAAAGAACTGAAAATGATTTGATAAACACTCAAGATAATAGGTTAGAAGAAAAACTTAAAATGGAAGCTGATCATAAGACTTGTAATGCAGAAAATATTAAACAATGGATTGAAAAAGAAGTTTTAATGATGCAATATAATCTTACAGAATATGCGATTAGACTGAGAGGATTACAGGAAAACAACAGAGATGACTTAAGGAAAATATCTTCTGAAATTCTGGCTGGGATCTTAAAGGTTCATCCTGAGGAAGTATTTTGTAGGATTGACAGAGTCTATAGAATAAATTCCTGGATTGCAAAGCAAAGGCAACTGCCTAGAGATGTGGTGATTTATTTTACAGATAAAGAAATAAGAAATAATATTGTGCAAAAATCTTTTAATTCTACTTTGCAATTGTTTGGAAGAAAGATTTGGATATATAAAGAGTTACCGCCTAAGATGTTATTGGAAAGAAAGAAATTTGGTTTTCTGATGACTGAACTTAAAAAACGAAATATTTTATTTAGGTAGGATGCGCCAGTTGGTATAATATTGAAATATCAAGGAGAAAGATACCAATTAAATACTGTTGAAAAAGCGGAAGAATTTCACCAAAAATTTTTGAAAATGAGTTTAACATTTTTATGCACAACACAAGATAAGCAGAAGGAGTTGGAAATAAAGGAAAAATATCGAGTTACAGAGGCTTCTGTAGATGAATTGCCTTTGGATTCTTTAGATACCTTAGCTGGATTATCTATAAATAAGAGAGATGTGGCATTGGACTTCAATGTGATGATTCATCAAGTTACAGACAAGCATGGAAATCAATTAGTTGATACACAATTTATAGAAAAGAAACAGGAGTCACAAAAGCAAAACCAACAAGATCAAGTTATAAATCAGAACGAAAACCGATCAGTTGACATACAATTCGTAGAAAGGAAATTAGGATGGAGATCAAACCCACAGAAAGTCAAGAAAAAAAGAAATAGATCTCACAAAAATAAACATTTCTAAATTAGGCAACAGTGAAGCCAGTTATTTAAAAGAAGATTGAATACATGAAAAGATAGTTGAGGCGAAGTATTGGTTAATATTATCCAGGGGAGAGCGACAGACCTCTGCAATGCTGTAATTTTGGGATGTGAAAATGGCCTTAAATTGTTGGATTGGAATTATCTATTTTGGACTTTTTTTGATAAATATATTATGTTTATGCTGAGCTACATGGCAAGAGAGTTATGCTGGGGCATGCAGAAGATCTGGTTGTTACCCCATCATGACGGTGGGAATTAATAATCCTGAAGAAAACCACTATTACAGATATTATATGGAATACAATTATAATGTCACTCGGGTGGTTGTTTTCTTTTTTTATATACATGAAGATATTTATTATTGATGGGGGCAGATGATAACTGAGGATTTTGAACATTCTGTTGCAATCAGGATGTTACGTTACCCTAATATGGGTGATGGAGTTAACAATCCAGTGGAAAGACATCAAAGAAGACATTATATGGATTACAAGTTTAAAATTATTGATTTTATCTATACAAGGGAATATTTTTTTTAGTAGGGTGGGCAGAAGAATAAAGATATTAAGAATTGTTATGTATGGTAATTTTGTAGGAAAGTGGGTGGAGACAGGCTAGTTTATTGATTGTTTAGTTTAAGAAAAGGGATGTTTAAGAGATATATTTATGGGAGTGGAGGAAATGGATAGACTATGAGTTGAATAAATGTTAAATTAGGATTTATTATATAGTTTTATAGTGGAAGGCTGCTTTGAAATGTTATATTAATATACACAAAAGATTAAATTTTAAATTAGGATTTATTATATAGTCTTAAAGTGGAAGGTTGTTTTGAAATGTTATATTAATATACAGATATATGTATGGGGGAGGAGAAAAAGGGCAGATTATTGCTAAATTGGGAGTTATAATAATATTGCTATGCTAAATCAGAAGTTATTATACAATGTTATAGTAGAATGTTATTTTGAAATGTATAGTAAAAGGGGGATGTAATAATATTATTAGAAAGAAAGGGTCAGTATTAGGGGATGGAGTAAGGGGATGATAAAGTATTATATAATCTGTTATGAATCTGGATCTTACTTTGAAGAAGTCACACGGGGAGGGGTGGTGAGGGGGGGTTAGGGAGGAGGGGGGAGAAAAAAAGGGGAAAAATCTGTATTTGAAAAACTTTTTAAATAATAAATAAATAAATAAATAACCATCACTAGCTCCAACAGAAAAGAGGATTATAATCAATAATTTAATATTTCCATAGTTCAGTTATTTTTTGAGATTTCTGTTATCCTAATATTAATAGAGAAACACACTACTAAGTATGCAAGCTATAGACTGATATGTTTCATTAATGTAGATGCTAAAATATTAACTGCAACACTAGCACAGATAATAATACCATCTATTGTTCATCCATCTCAGTATCGATTTATAAAAAATAGACAAACATTTCAATGTTGAATTTGAGACCCAGCAGCAGTATTGTTTTTATGTCCGTATACAGACATCCTTCTGGAAAATACAACTTTGAAGAGGACTCCTTTTGTGTGCTCTGTGCTTGCATTATATTTAGATTGGGCCCTGAGTTCATCCTGAAAGATAGAATATAAATCAAAACAATAATATTGTTAAATATGTCAGTTTCTTTTCTGTGTTCAAGCATGCTTCCAGCCAGTACCACAGTTTATTGATGTAGCTTCTGGCGTAAAAACTTTGCATTTTATAAACAGCAACAGAATTTAAACATGTTTTAAAAAGCATAAAATCCAAAAGTAAAGGAACAGTTTATTTTTAACCAGAGATACTGTTAAATAGTGGGATCTTAAAATATATAAAGTGAGAACAAGCAATAATTCCCAAAATCTATGACACAATCCTTTTGAAATATTACTTTTGTTATTCCTTAACCAGTTACTCAAAATGGCAACTCAGCTAGATTCAATCATTGCAGTTTTTGGTACAGATAGAATTGGTGGTAATGGAAATTAACATATAAGATGCCTATATAGATATGTATAGTTAAATAAATCAATTTACGCTTTACCCTAGATAGATCAATTGAGGAAATGCATTGATAGTTATTTACTAAGATTTGTAAGGTACTAAATTATAAGTTCTTTATTTTTAAGAAAGTCTATGCTTAAATTCATATGTATTAAAAATAACTGCAAAGTTCTTTTTTTATCTCAAGTTTTTTTATTTTATATTGTTTATACATATCAATGCATGAATAGTGGATATTATACATTCCAGTACAATAAACATGATGTTATTTCTCCTAGTTATTACATTTCATTTTCATAGTTTTATATACACATATCTTTACTATTACCCTTCAATTCTAAATCTTTCTTTTGTTCTTTCATATACCTTCATGTCAATATATCTATATATCTTATTATTATATTATTATATTATTCCCTCCTTATTTCTATCTCAATTTTATTTTGTTTTTTTCCCCTCCCAATATCGCTATAATATTTAAAGACACGTTTCCCCCGCTTCCTTTAATTATCTCTTCACATCAATTTATATCAAAAATTCTTCATTGCCTCAATGTACACTCCTAGTACCGATCACAATCATTAATACATAATTCTATAATATAGAATATAGTTCTATTAATACATATGTATATTATACATACATACATACATACATACATACATACATACATATATATATATATATCTAGAACAGTAATGCACATATAGACCTATGAAAAAAGAACTCTGTCTCTTTCTCTCTCTTTCTCTCTCTCTCTATATCTATCTATCTATCTATCTATCTATCTATCTATCTATCTATCTATCTATATCTATATCTATATCTATATCTATATCTATATGAATTAATTTTTTATTAAGATGTTAGAAGGTATTATTTGAGAAAATTGATGGCTATAATAATTGGGATATTATTTAAATACCTATAATAATTGTAATAATTTGAATATGTTTGAATAATATATTTACAAAAGTAAAAGATGATTATGCTGGGATTAACAGTAGAATGAGAAAAGAAGTTTCCTAGAGATTACACTGGGATTATCGGTGAAAAAATAAAGATGATTACATTGGGATTAACAGTAAGGAAAAAATAACGATGATTACACTGGAATTAACAGTGAAATACAAAATGATTACACTGGGACTAACAGTGGAAAAAATAAAGATGATTACACTGGGATTAATAGGGGAACAAAAATGATTACACTGGGATTAACAGTGAAATATAAAATGATTACACTGGGATTAACAGTGGAAAAAATAAAGATAATTACACTGGGATTAACAGTGGAACAAAGATGATTACACTAGGATTAACAGTAAAATATAAAATGATTACACTGGGATTAACAGTGGAAAAAATAAAGGTGATTACACTGGGATTAACAGTGGAACAAAGATGATTACACTGGGATTAACAGTAAAATATAAAATGATTACACTGGGATTAACAGTGGAAAAAATAAAGATGATTACACTGGGATTAACAGTGGAACAAAAATGATTACACTGGGATTAACAGTGGAAGGATAAAAGAAAAGGTAAAATTAGATTATGTAAAAAGAAAATATATAAATGGAAATAATCAATTTTTATTAAGATATTGGAAGGTATTGTTTGAGAAAATTGATAATTGGGATATTGTTTAAATATGTCTAACAATTGTAATAATTTGAACATTTTTTACTTAAGCAAAAAAAAAGAAAATTGAAATAGCATTATTTGAATTAAGAACTATGTCTAAATTTCAAATGTTAAAATGCTATATTTTTAAGATTAGAGATAAGATTTAAATTTGATAAATGTACTATGAGTTACTAACTGATTTAAGATTTTAGGTGGGTTAATAGAAGGGTAATTGTTTTGATTAAGTAAATAAGAGTAAACTCTTTTTAAGATGGTATTAGTTGACTAAGTGATTTAAGATTGAGAAATAAGTGTTATGGCAAAATAGAATATACAAAATTTTGTTAAAGATGACAAAAAAATTGTACAAATTGATGACCAGATCTAAACTCTGTTCCGAAAAGATGTAATTGGTATGTTTGGTTAAAAAATAAAAAACCTTTTTGCAAAAAAAGAAAGAAAGAAAGAAAGAAATCAACAAGGACGAGTTATCATTAAAGCTAATAGCAGTTAAGGAATTAAAAAAGGAGGAACATAAACAGGAAGAGAGCTGGAGAAAAGAGAAGGGGTCAGGAGTAGATAGTTTTGGAACCAGACAGTGGGAAACGGCAGAGAACGGAGCAAAAGTTAGACCACATAAACAAGACAAATTTAGATGTAGAGGGAGTAAGAAATTTAAGGGATGATTATGCGAGGCAAACCAAAAAGAAAATAAGATTAAAGGTTCAGATGCGAGCAAGAGATGATGGATGTGGGGGGGGGGGAGGGAAAGGAAAGGAATCCTTCATAAATATATTTTAATAAATGTGTATTAATATTCGAATTACATAGGTTGGTTAACTATTTTATAAATAGTGTAATAGACAGGAGAAGTATGAATAAGAATGAAACAAGTGAAACTAGAATTTGAAATATTATAAATGCATAAAAACATGATTAGCAGTGAAATATTAGAACTAAAAAATGGGTACTTAGAAAAGGAAAGAATATATATATATATATGTTTTCTCAGGTTTTCGCGGGTGTTTGTATGTAGGTCTTTGGTTATTCGGGTCTTCTTCCACGTAAAGAATCATACCCAGAGAGAAATCATCCAGATGCCCTAAGCTTTATGGTCTCCCCAAGATACACAAAGAAGGAACCCCACTTAGACCCATAGTCAGCTCCATAGGCTCACCTCTACAAAACCTAGCCAAATTTCTCGCCAAACAACTACAGCCCTATGCAGAATCCATCACCTCATACGTAAAAAACTCATTCCAGTTCATAGACATCATAAAGCAACAAAACTTACAGCCCAGTGACCTACTCGTGAGCTTTGATGTCATATCCCTCTTCACCCAAGTACCAATCAAAGAAGCCTTGACAGTTATCCAAAACAAATATAACCCCCCCCCCCAAGCACATCTTAGATCTGACCAACCACTGCCTATCCAACACATACTTCATCTATAATGGACAGAAATACAAACAAACAGAAGGAGCACCCATGGGATCACCCCTCTCACCTGTCATTGCCAACCTCTATATGGAATACTTTGAAACCCAAGCTCTAGAAAAATCCGATCACAAACCCAAACTCTGGCTCAGATATGTGGATGACACCTTCATAATCTGGCCACATGGGAAAGAAAAACTGGACAACTTCCTCACATACCTCAACAGCCTACACCCCAAAATACAGTTCACCATGGAAACAGAAGTGAACAACCAACTTCCCTTCCTGGATGTCTTAGTCTACAGAAAATCCAATGGCTCCCTAAGACACACTATATACCAGAAGAAAACACACACAAACCGCTATCTGCACGCACTCTCACACCACCACCCTGCCCAGATCAACTCTGTAGCCAAGACACTCATTTCCAGAACAAAACGCTTAGCTGACGAACAACACCTAAAAACCGAACTACACATCCTCACTAACGTACTCACATCCAATGGATTCCAAAGAAATAAGATCACCAACCTAATCCAAAAAGAAACCCCCACTAAAATCCAAGACAGAGAACAAGAAAACGGCAAGGCCCTCTTCCCATACATAAAAGGCACCACAGACAGAATAAGCAAAATCCTCCACAAACATAACATCAAGACAGCATTCTGCACAAACCGAAAAATATCCACCATCCTAAGGAACCCCAAAGACAAAATTGAGTTAGAAAATCAAGGAGTATATGAAATCCCATGCACCGCCTGCCCCACCACATACATCGGACAAACCAACAGACAAATAAGTGCACGCATAGAAGAACACAAGAACTCAGTCAGAAAAGAGGAACCAACTTCTTCCCTGGTCCAACACCTTAAAGCCACAGGACATGATATTGACTTTAAAAAGACCAGAACTATCGCCAAAACTGAACACTTTAACATCGAGATAGAAAAACGCCCACACAGCATGAACAAACGAGACGATACCTCCCGCCTACCAGCCATTTGGAAACCCACCCTTATTGACAAACGAGTCCCTAACACGACGAATGACACCAGACCCACACTCACGAGTGCCACACCTGATGTCACCATCACACATCCACGCAGAAAGCAGACTCAAACCCACACTGATAATGAGCCACGACTAAGGACCAGAAGCCAGACCGCAGCTGCATCATTAGCCACTTTAAACCCCTCCAATCCATACATGAAGCAGACTGACACCCACCATGAAGAGCTCGCACGGCCACAAACACGAAGCCAAACAACAACAATGCAGCTCACCAGCTCAAATCCCCCTGCAACTCAGACTAAGCTGAGCACAACCAAGCCCCCACCCAAACAGAACACACCCCCAGCCAATCAGAGCACAGCCAAGCCCCTAACCAATCAGAACACACCTCCACCCAATCAGAACACAGCCAAGTTCCCACCCAATCAGCTCACACCCCCACTAGCAGTTAAAAGGAAGAGACAGCTGCGATCTCACATTGCTCCTGGAAGCACGAAGCCGAGAACACCAGCCTGAAGATGACGAATGAGACTTCGTCGAAACGTCGCCAAGACACTTCCAATTTTACATGGGAGAAGACCCGAATAACCAAAGACCTACATACAAACACCCGCGAAAACCTGAGAAAACATACATATATATATATATATATATATATATATATATATATATATATATATATATATATATATATATATATATAATATAATATAAGTATATTCTTTCCTTTTCTAAGTACCCATTTTTTAGTTCTAATATTTCACTGCTAATCATGTTTTTATGCATTTATAATATTTCAAATTCTAGTTTCACTTGTTTCATTCTTATTCATACTTCTCCTGTCTATTACACTATTTATAAAATAGTTAACCAACCTATGTAATTCGAATATTAATACACATTTATTAAAATATATTTATGAAGGATTCCTTTCCTTTCCCTCCCCCCCCCCACATCCATCATCTCTTGCTCGCATCTGAACCTTTAATCTTATTTTCTTTTTGGTTTGCCTCGCATAATCATCCCTTAAATTTCTTACTCCCTCTACATCTAAATTTGTCTTGTTTATGTGGTCTAACTTTTGCTCCGTTCTCTGCCGTTTCCCACTGTCTGGTTCCAAAACTATCTACTCCTGACCCCTTCTCTTTTCTCCAGCTCTCTTCCTGTTTATGTTCCTCCTTTTTTAATTCCTTAACTGCTATTAGCTTTAATGATAACTCGTCCTTGTTGATTTCTTTCTTTCTTTCTTTCTTTTTGGAAAAAAGGTTTTTTATTTTTTAACCAAACATACCAATTACATCTTTTCGGAACAGAGTTTAGATCTGGTCATCAATTTGTACAATTTTTTTGTCATCTTTAACAAAATTTTGTATATTCTATTTTGCCATAACACTTATTTCTCAATCTTAAATCACTTAGTCAACTAATACCATCTTAAAAAGAGTTTACTCTTATTTACTTAATCAAAACAATTACCCTTCTATTAACCCACCTAAAATCTTAAATCAGTTAGTAACTCATAGTACATTTATCAAATTTAAATCTTATCTCTAATCTTAAAAATATAGCATTTTAACATTTGAAATTTAGACATAGTTCTTAATTCAAATAATGCTATTTCAATTTTCTTTTTTTTGCTTAAGTAAAAAATGTTCAAATTATTACAATTGTTAGACATATTTAAACAATATCCCAATTATCAATTTTCTCAAACAATACCTTCCAATATCTTAATAAAAATTGATTATTTCCATTTATATATTTTCTTTTTACATAATCTAATTTTACCTTTTCTTTTATCCTTCCACAGTTAATCCCAGTGTAATCATCTTTATTTTTTCCACTGTTAATCCCAGTGTAATCATTTTATATTTTACTGTTAATCCCAGTGTAATCATCTTTGTTCCACTGTTAATCCCAGTGTAATTATCTTTATTTTTTCCACTGTTAATCCCAGTGTAATCATTTTATATTTCACTGTTAATCCCAGTGT
Organism: Pantherophis guttatus; assembly: GCF_059756535.1. NCBI lineage: Eukaryota > Metazoa > Chordata > Lepidosauria > Squamata > Colubridae > Pantherophis > Pantherophis guttatus. Next base: position 78,583,818 of record NC_142066.1, read on the forward strand.
AATCATTTTTGTTCCCCTATTAATCCCAGTGTAATCATCTTTATTTTTTCCACTGTTAATCCCAGTGTAATCATTTTGTATTTCACTGTTAATTCCAGTGTAATCATCGTTATTTTTTCCTTACTGTTAATCCCAATGTAATCATCTTTATTTTTTTCACCGATAATCCCAGTGTAATCTCTAGGAAACTTCTTTTCTCATTCTACTGTTAATCCCAGCATAATCATCTTTTACTTTTGTAAATATATTATTCAAACATATTCAAATTATTACAATTATTATAAGTATTTAAATAATATCCCAATTATTATAGCCATCAATTTTCTCAAATAATACCTTCTAACATCTTAATAAAAAATTAATTCATTATGTCTATTGCTATATTTTCTTTTTTTTTTAACATAGTCTATTTTCCACATATTTTAGCTTCAATCCATATTTCATTTCTAAATATCTGTAACATATTTCTTCTCACATTTGTTGATCTCAATATAGTCATTTTGTAAATCCAAATCCTGGACTTTTTTATTTCCCTTAATATTTATTCTTTTATCATTCACTATTAATCCCAATATAATCATCATTATATTATTGTTAATTTCAATATAATCATCTTTATGTTATTGTTAATCTCAATATAATCTCTAGAGACCTCCTTTTTATTATTACTATTATTACTATTCACATATTCAGTTATTTATTCATATTTAATCGTAATATCTTTATCTTCTTTATTTTCCACTTCTATGTCTTATTTCTCCATCTTCATTTACGCCCTTTTTCTTTTTAGGTTGATATTATTCCAATTATAAGAGTTCTGTTGTGTTCCCTTCTTTTTTTTTTTATTCCTCCAAAAGTCAAACCGCTTGTAGACAAGAAAATCCTCCTCCACAAATTCTCACAGTTGTTATCTGTGAAGTTCAGAATTTTCCAAAACAAAAAGCCAAGTTACAATGTTCCTTTTTACTCCAGATGGTGTCTCTCTGCAATCCACAATTCCCAATTGCTTAACAAGTATCCATTTTGTATCAATCACATCACGATTTTACTTAGTTTCTTTTTTCCTTTTTCAGTTTTAAAAATATCAAGTCATATTTAAAGTCCAGTCCAAATTTAAGTAGCTCTTCTCACTTCTTTTTCCCTTTTCCCCCCTTTTATTTATACATCACTTTTCTTTTTAAAGCTTGTTATCCATTCTTTTTGTTTTTCTTACAATTTAAAAAAGAAAGAGGGGGGGATGGATCTCTTTATTTCTTTCCAATCCTTTGACCATATCTAATTGTTTAAAATTCCCAAGAAGTTTATTCAGAAATCAATTTTCTATTGGGTTTTTATCTCTTTAAAGATGCATTTCAAAATCTTCTTTGTCCCCATGCTCCTTAGCCACTATTACTCATTAGGGGTCTTATAATTGTAAGATATTTCTCTTGTTGTTATTTCAAGCCTGGGTTGTCTATCACTCACCCAGCTTCAAAAAGACTCCATTCTGTTCCTCTCCTCTCTCCAGCTCTATACTTAGTCTGGTTGTCCCAGCTTCATGACAGCCACCATGGCTGCTGTCCCCCGCCGCCGACTCACAGACAGTTCCCTCTGACCTCCGAGGAACTTGCCTGTTCCTCTTGGTCATCCAAGATGCCTCTCTTTCTTCCCCGTCCCTACAGGATGGTTCTGGTCCAAAGACCCATCATCAGCGGTTCGTCAGCCAGGGTTTTCATGGTGCTCATCGGAGCCTGCTAATTCCCCTACTGTCCTGCCACAACACCAAATCGGAAGTCCTTGTTGATTTCTTCTGTTGGCTTCTCAGTTTTGCTTTTTCCTCTGTTCCTTCTGATTCTTTCCTCATTGTCCTTTTCTTTGTTCATTATCACTTGTAGTATATTTTCCAGTTTTTGGTCTATACGCTCAAATATTCCTTCAGTGCTTTGAAACAACTCCATTCTGCTTTCTTCTCTCACTTCCATCTTGTGTTGTGTCTGTATTTAATAAGTTTCTTTTTTGGCCAATTGTCCAGGAATCATTAATTCAATACAAAACTTCCAATTTTAAATTTCTCATCAATAATCAATCAAATCAATCCAATCAGTTTAAATTCATCAGAGGATTATCCACATCCCTTCAAGCCTCTTTTATATGTTCAATAGTATTCAGGGGTTTCTTAGCTGAAATTCTTATTTAATATTCAAATCTCTGGTGGTCTTAGGGCAGATACTTATCCAGAAAATAGTTTCTGTCTCTTTAAATAATTAGGCAGTTCCCTTTTCATCAGCAGATGGCGCTCTCATTTCAGTCTGCTCAGCCTCTCTGTGATGTTATTAGTAAGTACGTATTGAGCAATGGTAGAAAAATAAAATTTGGGATTGTAATTCCAGCATTTTAAAAATGCCTCTTCAATGTCAAGTCTTTAATTTTGAGAATCCAAGCTTCTATTCATTTTAAAAAGTAATTTTTTTCTCTCTTAAACCCTTCTGCATTTTCCCAAGTATCTGGTATGCTGCTTCAACAAATAGTTCTGCATATACTTCCCCCGTAGATTTCTGGGGTCCAATTTCAACAAAAATATTTTCTCACCCAGTTCGCACACCATTCACTTTCTCTGCTCCTGCTCTGTCTTAGTTTTTCAAGCTTTTCCCCAACTTCGTGGCAGCCATTTTAACTGCCACTGCTCTTTGTCTTCGGAGTGGGCTTTCTGAGTCAGGGAGGAGAGATGCGGTTCTCCTCGATCCACATGGTGGTCCCCCTTTACTTCTCCTCCCCTCCAGGGTGGCTATGACCCCAATTTGGGGCCCGCCGACATAGAGAACTCGGAACAGGCCGTGGAGATCACGATCCTGCTTCCGCGGTGCCAGAAGTTCAGCCGGAAGTCTAAAATAACTGCAAAGTTCTGATGCATAATCTATCAGTAAAAATTTATTTTCTGTGCAGTTCAGAGTTTAAACTGTAAGTTCAAAAGTGAACCTTTGCTTTACAGGTAGTCCTTCGCTTATAACCATTCATTTAATGGCTATTTGAAGATAACAACAGCACTGAAAAAAGTGACATATGATCCTTTTTCACACTTAGAACTGTTGCAGCATCCCCATGGTCACATGATCAAAAATTTTATACTTGGCAACTGGCTCATATTTATTTATTTATTTTATTTTTATTTTATTTTGAATTTGTATACCGCCCTTCTCCCTGAGGACTCAGGGCGGTGAACAGCCAAGTAAAAACATCAAGTACAAATATTAAAATACAGTTAAAATATATATATATAAATTTGGCCCCATTAATTAAAAACAATAAACAAAACACTTAAAAACACTTAAAAAATTAGGCCAGCCTGGCTTGCTGGAAAAGGAAGGTTTTAAGGGCACGGCGGAAGGCACTGAGGTCTTGGATTCTCCTTATCTCTGGAGGCAATTGATTCCAGAGGGTAGGTGCCCCCACAGAGAAGGCCCTCCCCCTGGGGGTCACCAGCTGCACTGTTTGGCTGATGGCACCCCGAGGAGGCCCTCTCTGTGGGAGCGCACGGGTCGATGGGAGGTCGTCGGTGGCAGCAGGCGGTCTCGAAGATAGCTAGGCCCTATGCCATGGAGCGCTTTAAAGGTGATAACCAACACCTTGAAGCGCACCCGCGGTGTTACATGGGAGCACCATGCTGCTCCCGTCACTACCCGCGCTGCTGCGTTCTGGACCAGTTGGAGCCTCCGGGTGCTCCTCAAGGGGAGCCCCATGTAGAGAGCGTTGCAGTAGTCAAGGCAAGAGGTGACGAGGGCATGAGTGACTGTGCACAGGGAATCCCGATCAAGAAAGGGCCGCAACTGTCGGATCAGGCGAACCTGACAAAAGGTCCCCCTGGTTACAGCCGTCAGATGTTCCTCCAAGGACAGCTGCATATCCAGGAGGACTCCCAGATTGCGAGCCCTTTCTGTGGGGGCCAAGGACTCGCCCCCAATAGTCAGTGATGGAGTCAACTGACTATATCAGGATGCCGGGAGCCACAGCCACTCAGTCTTGGAAGGGTTGAGCCTGAGCCTGTTCCTCCCCATCCAGATCCGCACAGCCTCCAGGCACTGGGACATCACTTCAAGGGCATCGTTGGGGTGGCCTGGGGTGGAGATGTACAGCTGGGTGTCATCAGCGTACTGGTGGTATCTCACCCCAAAGCCACGGATGATCTCGCCCAGAGGCTTCACATAAATGTTGAACAGGAGGGGTGAGAGGACCGACCCCTGAGGCACTCCACATATAAGAGGCCTTGAGGTCGACCTCTGCCCCCCTGCCAACACGAACTGCGACCGATCGGAGAGAAAGAAGGAGAACCACCGTAATACGGTGCCCCCCATCCCCAACTCTTCCAACCGGTGCAACATGATACCATGGTCGATGGTATCAAAAGCCGCTGAGAGGTCTAACAGGACCAGAACAGAGGAACAACCCCTGTCCCGAGCCCTCCAGAGATCATCAACCAACGCGACCAATGCCGTTTCCGTGCTGTGTCCAGGCCTGAAACCCGACTGATACGGATCTAGATAGGATGTTTCCTCCAAGAATTGTGGAAACTGTCGCGCGACCACACTCTCAACAACCTTCGCCAGGAAGCGAAGGTTGGAGACAGGACAATAGTTGGCCAATATTGCCGGATCCAGGGACGGCTTCTTGAGGAGAGGCCTCACCACCGCTTCTTTCAAGGCAGCGGGGAAGTGACCCTCACTCAACGAAGCGTTGATAACACCCTGGAGCCAGCCTCGTGTAACCTCCCAGGAGGCCAGTACCAACCAGGAGGGACACGGGTCCAGTAAACATGTGGCCACACTAAGTCTCCCCAAAATCCTGTCCACATCATCGGGAGTCACAGCATCAAACTCCTCCCAGGTAACATTCTCAAGACTATTCCTCGTCACCCTGCCCTGATCTATCCAGTCAGAGTCCAAATCCCCCCGGATCTGAGCGATTTTGCCATACAGGTATTGTCCGAAATCCTCCGCCCTGCCTTCCAAGGGATCCTCCCGCGCTCCCGGATGGAGCAGGGAGCGGGTTACCCTGAACAGGGCGGCTGGACGATTCCCTGATGACGCAATAGAGGCGGAAAAGTAGTTAAACTTTGCCATCTTTATCGCCACTAGGTAGGTCTTAATATGCGACCTTATCAGTGTTCGGTCAGATTCAGCGAGACTGGCCCTCCAATCGCTTTCTAGGCGTCTTTTCTGGCGTTTCATCTCCCTCAGCTCCTCGGTGAACCAAGGAGCCGTGAGGGATCGACACCGGGTCAGAGGCCGCAAAGGCACGACTCGATCCAAGGCCCCACCAGCCGCCCGATCCCAGGCAGCTACCAGGTCCTCGGCCGAGTCGTGTGCCAGATCTTCAGGAATTGACCCAAGCTCCATCTGGAACCTATCAGGATCCATCAGGCGCCTGGGGCGGATCCATCTAATTTGGTCCGCCTCCCTGCGGTGGGGTATAGCGGTTCGAAGGTCCAGACGAAGGAGTGAGTGATCTGACCATGACAAGGGTTTCATGTCTATATCCCCTATAATAAGACCACTCAACCACTGGCCAGAGACAAAAATCAGGTCCAGCGTGTGTCCCCCCCTGTGAGTCGGGCCATGAACTAACTGGGTCAGGTCCATGGCCGTCATGGAAGCCATGAACTCCCGAGCCATCTCCGACGTTTCACCAACGGATGGCAGATTGAAATCACCCATGACCATAAGCCTGGGTGTATCAACTGCCACCATGGCTATCACATCGAGTAGCTCGGGCAGGGCCGTTGCCATGTGGCAGGGAGCCAGGTACGTAAGCAGCAAGCCCATCTGAACCCCATGACCCCATCTCACAAAGAGGGACTCACATCCGGCAATCTGTGGCACAGTGGTCTCCCTCGGACCCAGACCTTCGTTAATAATAACCGCCACCCCCCTCCCCTCCCCTGGGCCCTCGGCTGATGGAATGCTCTGAAGCCTGGTGGGCACATCTCAACCAGAGGGACCCCTCCCTCCGGGCCCAACCAGGTCTCCGTAATACCCGCCAGGTCTGCTCCCCCCTCTTGAATAAGATCGTAAATGTGGGGGGCCTTATTTACCACGGACCTGGCATTGCACAGCATCAGCCGGAGGCCCAGGTCCTGAGTATCTGAGCCGCCTAGTATCCGAGGGGAGCCTTGAGGACCGGGGCGCGCAATCGCTCTCAAGTAGCGAGTGCGCACCCCCGGCACAAGATAAGGTCCTCTGCTCCCGCCATATCTGCCCCTCCCATCCACCGTGCTGATGACATCCCCAATCCCTCGTCCTGCGCCCTCCAAACCGTTACCCTGTGCCGGGCTGGGCCCTGACCTAGGTGGATTACCCCTCCCCCATCCCCTTTGGTCGCCCTCCCAGTTCCCCTTAAAAGATTATTAAAAACCCTAATTAAAAAACCCCTCAATCCCCGCTTTAAAACATGCCACCTCTCGGGGCTCCAAAGCCCATCCTTAAGGTAGGCCTTCGATAGAGTGGAAGGCCATTGCCGCGAGAGGGGGGCATCTCGCAGCGCAAGCAAATCTGCCGAGGTATAAGCAGATTATGATAGCTGCAGTGTCCCAGAATCCCCTTTTGCCATTTTCTGACAAGCAAAGTCAATGGGGAAGCCAGATTCACTTAACTGTGTTACTAATTTAACCACTGGAGTGATTCACTTAATAACTGTGGCAAGAAAGGTCATAAAATTAAAATGGGGGCAAAACTCACCTAATAGCTGTCTCATTTTGCAGCTGAAATTTTGGGCCTAATTGTGGTCATACGTCAAAGACTATCAAGGAGACTGTATTCTTCCATGGAGTTAAGAGCAGTGGTGGGGTTCACCCAAACCAGTTGTTAACTGTTTCTACAGTTCGGCGAACCAGCCCCACCAAGGATACATGGTGGCAGGATTTACACTAAGGATAGAAGTAGCTAATTTCTTGAATGTGGGGCATGATGTGTTGTGAAATTTAGAAGTAAAATTAAAAGAAATTTGTATTACCATCAAATAATCTTTTCTAGAAGACTGGGAACATAAAGATTCTATAGATTTAGAATGAGGAAGTTATGGCTCATTAGAAGTTATAAGACCACATTTCATTGGGGCCAGTCAATGCAATCTGATGGGTGTTACCTTACTACAACATCTATCTATCTATCTATCTATCTATCTATCTATCTATCTATCTATCTATCTATCTATCCATCCATCCATCCACCCACCCACCCACCTACCTACCTACCTACCTACCTACCTGCCATTCCTTACATGGCTGGCTTTTCCACACTTTGCCAAAAAGCTGTTTCCGAGGGTGCTTGTCTGCACATTGGTCTCACGGCTGTTTCAGCCTTCTGGACATGGCTTCTTTAATAGGCGAGGTTTCCGAGGAACTAGGTTTTTTTTTTTTTTACCATAGAGACAAGGAGTTGATGCTCCTGAAAGCTCATGCTGGAAGGCAAAGAATTGGGGGAAAGTGGAGGGATGGATTCTTCCCTCCCTGTAGAGCTGCATGCAGGGGGTGTTGATCAGTCTGTGGGCAAAAGTGAGAGGGGGGAAAAATTAAGTTGGCAGCATGATTGAAGCTGGGCCCAATGGAGGGGAGACTGAGGGGTTAGCTTGGCTAGGCAAATTATTCCCTCCTCCACACACACACCCCCGCTATCAAAGTGGATCCTGGATGCTGTGCTGCTATGGAGAAATGGGAAATGGAGTGGCCAGCATGAGAGAAGGAGGAGGAACAGGGAAAGGGAGAAAGCAGACCCCTTCCCTCATGCCTGGTGGCTCAGCAGACTGATAGCATTGTGATTAACACCAGCTGTCTGCAATTACTGTAAGTTCGAATCTCACCAGGCTCAAGGTTGACTCAGCCTTCCATCGTTTCTAAGGTAGGTAAATTGAGGACCCAGTTTGTGGGGGCAATAAGCTGACTTTGTATAAATATACAAAAGTATGAAGGCTATTGCTTAACACATTGTAAGCCGCCCTGAGTCTCCGGAGAAGGGCGGCATATAAATAATAATAATAAAATAATAATAAAAAAATAATGCCGGCCGCTCCATTGCCTGTTTTTCCATTTCAACACAGTGCCGCTGAAACCCTAACTCTACTCACCACTACCCAGATGCCCTCACTTCCCCCAAACATTTCTTTGCCTACCTGATTTCCAGCTCCATTGCATTTCTTCCTTCATGTTCCTTGCCATGGGGTGCAGGGGAACAAGTTTGTGGGACTAAAAAAGAAAGTTCACTCAATCAATTCCAAATTCGCAAGATTTTTTTTTTTTTGCGACAAGTTGAATTTGATTGATTTTTTAGTCCCATAAACTTTTGTTTCCCTGCACACCACAGCGAGAAACACGTCGGAGCTGGAAATCAGGTAGGCAAAGAAATGCTTGGGGAAGCGAGGGCATCAGGGCAGTGGTGGGTGAGGCAGGCTCTTCTGACCCCAAAAACCTCATCTTTGATGGCCAACGCTGAAAGGCAGAGAAAGAGCTGCCGGGAAGAAGCTAATCAGCTCGGGAGCTGGGAATAGCCTTCCTCCCCACTCCAGTCTCCCCACCTGCCACCCTCAAATTGCATCGATAAAGGGGGTGGATGGTTAAGTGAGGGGTAAGAAGCCCTGCCATGCCCGGTGAGAGGAAAAGAAGAGATGATAAGAGGAGCCCCATCCCACTCCATGCACCCCAATGAAAGGCAGTGGCAACTCGCTGCTTCCCTTCCCCGCCCTCTCCGGCATTGGAAACCACCTGTCAGCCACACACCCAGTTGCCCATTCATCCATCTCTCTTTCTGTCTGTCTGTCTCTGGGCTCACCTGGTGCCGCAGTCCACCACATAGGCCAGAAGCTGCCCTGCCATCCTCAATGGGATTGAGATGCCGCTGAGGAAAGGTGGTGGAAGGAGAAGAGAGAGAGAGAGACCCATGGGGTCATTGGCTCCCAGCCTGCATGATGGACTGTGGCACTGGGTGAGCCTAGAGAGGCCTTATGCTTTTCTTCTCCGGCCAGGCAGTCTCTTTCTGTGTGATGCCACGGAAAGCGAGGTCCTCCTGGATGGCTGCCTTGCTCACGTGCCTGGCCCCATGCTCTCCCAGCACAGAGAAGCAGTTGAAGCAGCACCATAGTGACCTCTGGGAGCTGCAGTGTTAATGTCCAGAGAGCGGCTCTGGGAGCAGGAGCCTGCAGCCTCAGCAGGCTGGTGGCCAGCAGGGGAAAGTCCCTGGTGCCTTAGCGGTGGCCTATCTGCTCATTTACAACATGGACATGACAGCCAGGTGAGTGAGTGCCGGCAGACTCTTGGCAAGTTGCTTTTGAAAGAGTAGTTACAGCATGTGTCACACCCATCCTGCATGCCAATCCTCAAGTCTCTTCAGGAAAGAGTTTGGAGCACCCGCTGAACCCAGCTAAAACTCAGTGGGGACTTTTTTTTCTTTCTACCACAACACACAGTGGCACGAGCTGCAGCTGGGTAAGAAAGTAGCTGGAAACCACTTGTTCTCCATGTGCTTGGGCTTTTCCCCGCTCCAGCCTCCCGACTGTCTGCCTGAACCCATGGAGGTGAGAGAAGTGGCGAGGACTGGCTTTTTGCCTAGGTTTGTCTGGCTGTTGGGGGGAATATAGATGGGAGCCTGGGGAGGAGGCTGTTTTCCATCTGACAGCTGGAAAAATGTAGGCAAAAAGCCAGCCATTACTGATGCCCAGCTCCACCAACTTGCAGAGGGCAATTGTGAGATGCCACCTGCATCAAGCTAGACTAGAGAGGGAGAGCGCGAGCAAGTGTGTGAGCACCGAGGAGACAGGAGGAGGCAAACCAAGCAAACAGGCGAGCGAGGGGCATCTGCAGCATGCCGTAGCACATGCACTTTCCCTCAGCCCCCTTCTTTTGGAGGGCTACTATCCACTCAGCTCCCCTCCTGTTTCTGTGCCTCTGCTCTCACCCCATTAGCCAGCCTGTTCGCATGTGATGAGTGGGTGGGCTTTATTGCATTCCAGGCATTTTCCACCCAATCAGCACACCACATTTGCAATGGAGGGAGTTGTTTGGAGAAGGCAGTGGGGAAATGGGTGGGTGGGTGGCAGAGGAGTCACTTTTGAGCCATTGGTTTTTGCGGGGTGGAGAGTCTTGCCCTAGTTGTGCAGGCAGAGGCGTGCTTCCCAGTTTGATAGCCCTCCATAGGGAAAATAAAAAATAAAAGAACTCTGTGCCTTGGGCCAGGCTGCTGTGTTAGCGGCAGAACTTTTGTGCCCAGGATGGACCCACCATGCTACCCATATGTGCGTATCGGTCAGCAGCAGATGGTGTGTACAAAATGAGAGGCTTTGCCTCTCCTGGGCAGTAGAGCTGCATCTCTCATTAGTGCCGAAGAGGCTGAGGAGAAGACACTGCATGCCCACCAAAAAGTCTTTCTGACAGCCTTACCTGTAGCAGAGATGAGAATATCAACTGTCTCTAGCCTCTAATTCTCCTTAAGCATTGCCAAGTGAGGAATTGCACTGGCAGACCTTCTAAGCCTGCCTAAAGCAGGTGAAGTTTTACCCGCAGGATGAAGAAGAGATATTAATAGGGTTTGTTATTAACACCTTTTGTCTGAAGGAGGAGGAGGATGGGGAGAAAAAAGAGGGAAAGCAGCCAAGTGAGAAGCGCCTCGCTCGCCAAGCACTAAAGTGCCACCACTGCCACTACAGAGAGGGGGGGGCACGAGCAAGAGGGAGATCTGATCCAAACTCTGTATCTCTGTGTATGTGTATGTGTGAGAGAGAGAGACCCAATCCAATCTCTGAGAGTTATATCAGGGCTGGTGGTGAAATGCTCCCCTTCTCTCTCTCTCACACACACACAGAGATTGGATTCTCTCTCTCCCTCTCTCTCTCTCTCCCTCTCTCTCTCTCTCTCTCGCTGTGGTGGCAGTGGCGGTGCTTCAGTGGGGGTGGGGCCCTTTCCCTCTTTCTTTCCTCCCCCCTCCCTGCCCCCCCTCCTGAACCCCGCCTGGTCCATACAGGCACCACCTACATGAGTGATGTCGAGTTGGCTATGACCACCCAGTCACATGACTACCCAGCCACACCTACCCAGCTGGTCATTAGGGAAGAGAACCAGTTGTTAAGTTATTTGAATCCCACCACAGGATAAGAATTGCTGTTAGAATAACTCAATTATTCTATATTCTCTCATTCAACATTTAAGTCTTCCCTCATTAAAAATACTAATAGCTATTCGACACAATTCAGGTTCTTATCTAGGATAGAGATACAGTACTGTAATATGCAGATAATTCAACACCCTGAAGAGTCTCCTTTAGTTACAAACAGTACTTTGAAGTCAAAATTGATAGAGCTGCTTGTTCCTATGCCAGTGTTGGTGAATATTTTTGGCATCAAGTGCTGAAATGGGAGCACGCACGTGCAAGAAATCCAGAACAGCAGCTGCTCGGTGTGCATGTGCATGCCAGGAAGATGATCTTCCGGTTTCTGGCATGCAAATGCGCACTGGTCTTCAGGTTTCTGGCATGCATGTGTGTGTGAAGACCAGCTGGCTGGTGCCCGTGTGCATGCCAGAAACCGGAAGAGCAGCATGCCCACCGGAAACCAATAGACAATCTTCCCAGCATGCACATGTGCACAGGGTGGATGCTCTTCTGGTTTCCGGTGCACCCGCATTCATGAAAACCAGCTGGCCGGCATGCCAGAACCCAGAAGAGCAATGGGCAATGGCTCACATGCCCAGAGAGATGGCTCTGTGTATCATTCTGGCACACATGCCATAGGTTTGCCATCATGGTCCTATTCAACCCTGTATCGCTGCAAGATCAAAGGGCAGCTCAAGGATAGGCAATTGGAGGGCTGTGTGATCACTATATGTCTAGAATAGATCTCTTCCTGGTTTTGATTTCTTTTTCAGTCCAATAGAATGTGCAAAAATGTTATGTAAACAACATTTTACATAACATTTAACAATATTTTACTGAACAGAATAGGATCAAATATAACAGGGAGTAGCCAGAAATTGAATTTTAAAGTAGCCTGGATCAACCGGAACTGCAAAGAGAAGAAAAAAAAAATCTTGAATACACCCTATGCAAAAACTAGAACTAGAGTTTATTATAGTAATATTGGAACATGACAGCTTGTAATATAGTGTAAGGTTGTCCTTTATTGCAACCATAATTTCTGTTGCTAAGAAAGTCGGTTGTTAAATGAGTCATGCCCAATTTTATCTTTTTGCCACAGTTGTTAATCACGTGGTTGTTAAGTGAATCACATTGTTATTAAGTGAATCTGGCTTTCTCCATTGACTTTGGTTGATTGAAATCAGCTAGAAAGGTTGCAAATGGTGACCATACAACCCAAGAATACTGCAGTTATCATAAATGCATGTCAGTTGCTAAGCAACCAAATTTTGATCATGTGATCTGTGACAGTAATAAATGCAATGACTGGTTGTAAGTCAATTTTTCAGTATTGCTACAATTTCAAATGATCACTAAATGGATGATTGTTAAGTAGTGGACTACCTATAATATCCCTAAAAAGTGAAGCATAGATGTAGTGGCCCTTTTTTCAGGTTTGCTCTTTATTTTTTCAAGAAAATATGGCCACCATAAGCACACAGAGAAAGGCAAAGAATAAAGGAAATGAGGCAGGGGTGAAATCTACTTACCTTCCTTACCAGTTCGGAAGTGCACATGCCGCGCACGCATCTCATGTGCACGCAGACCCTTTGCGCATGTGCAAAACCTGCGCATACACAGAGGGTAAAAAACACATTACTTCCTGGTTAAAACCAGGAAGTAACAACACCTGGGAGGGTGGGCGGAGCCTCATACCGCCATCGCTACTGGTTCTCTGAACCACCTGCCACAATCGGTACTGGATTGCCCGATCCGGTCCAAACCAGGAACATTTCACCACAGAGAACAGATAGAGCTTGTTGCATCTAGCAAATGCCTCCGCTACCTTTTCAAAGCTGCCATGGTCCAGTTGGTTCTCACTAAAGCAATGATTGTTGTCTCTCTCGAGATGCCTCGTCTTTAATCTTCAGCTTTTGTTTTTCTAGGCAGGGAAGTGGCACTCTTGGAGGCTCAAGGATGAGTTAGAGCTGTTTAATTTGATGAGGCTTCAGGGCTCTAGGCCAGGACATCTTCCCTCTCATTCAAGGAGATCTATCTAAGTCTTTGCCTTCAGATATCCTCTGTTGCAGAAGACATTGTGTGTGCGTGTCTGTATTCACAGTCTGTGAATGCACATGGGAAGACCAGATCAAACAGACCAATGTGCAATGTGCTACTCTTTTGTCTCCTGCAGAATCCAGAAATATAAAAACAAAAGATGACATAATCATGTTACTTTCTCCACCAGCATTCACATTTATTGGCTACAGGTGTGTATGTGTGAGAGAGAGGGGGGGGGAAGGAAGAGGGAGGGAGAGAGAAAGCAATGCAAACAAACCCCCTCCCACAGTACAGCAATGCATGAAACAGAAGCAGAAACTTCACATACAGATCTCTCCAATTCTTCCCCCTCCCATCAGAATGCCAGCGTCCCAATAGAAATATATGGGACCTGAAAGAGGGAGGGAGGGAGAGAGGGAGGGGGGAGAGAGAGAAAGGAGCATATGTGGGGTGTGTCTATATGTACACACATGCTCACAATCTCATTACTCACATGCTGTTGTCATCTTACCTTTTTATATAGAAAAAGAACTCAATCAAAACCACTTACTTTACTTTCATTAAATCTCAGATAATCTCCAATTTTATTTTAAGACCAAGTTATCTGTAGAAAGATAGTACCCACCCCTCTCCTAGAAGAATTAAATATTCTAGGAAGTATTTAAAAGGCAGAATATTTTTCCTAAAAGAGAAATAGAAATCTTAAGGGACACAGAAACTCAGCCCCAGCAGATATTTTGGTGCCAGCTTATCTACAAGACAAAAGACTGGGCCATCTTATCTACAAGACAAAAGACTTTCAGCTCCAGGGCGATCAGTGATGGGTTCCTCCTGGTTCGGACCGGTTCGGCTGAGCCAGTAGCGGTGACGATATGACATCACCGAACTGGTTCTCTTTGTTCAGGAGCTGGGTCCTCCTGTCTCCCCATATTATTCTTACCTTTTATTTGGCCCCACCCCCAATCTATTCGCTGCCTCCCGAGTCCCAGCTGACTGGCTAGAAGGAAAAAAAACTGTTTAAACTCTTGCCGCGGGGCTTCAAAGGGCCACCCTACAGCTGATCAGTGTTAAAAGGTAGTGTGGTGATAGACTAGTGCACTTGAAAACCAAATGGGTAGACCGGTGCCTCCAAAAACAAATGAGTAGACCAATGCCTCCAAAACCAAATGGGTAGACTGGTGCCTCCAAAAACAAATGAGTAGACCGGTGCCTCCAAAACCAAATGGGTAGACCAAAACACTCCAAGAACAAATGGGTAGACCGGTACAGCTCTGCAAGCAGTTAAAAGCCTGGTAGACCAGTACCTCTGCTAAATCTTAAAGAATTGTCACATGACCATCAAACCACGTCCACAAAATAAGACACACCCACAGAACCGGTAGTAAAAAAATTTAGAATCCACTCCTGTGGGTGATGTCAATTCACAAAGCATTTCTAGTCTGCTCTCGAGTTGTCATGGGAAGAAAGGAGAGACATCTGTCAGAACAGTTCAGCAAATTGCTTCTTTAAAATGGTTTAAAATATTGTCCTTTATAGAAAATAAGAAAACATGAATGAAGCTTTGAATATTAACAGGAATTGTTTATAGATTTTATGATTATTTTTAAAGCGGGAAATATCATTATAGAAAAACTATAAAAATGTGAAGACTTTGAAAGAAAATTTTAAAATATTAATAAGAGTTCTAACGGTTACAGAAAATTGATTTGAAAGTGGTTTAAAATGTCATTTTTTCATAGTAAATAAGAGAATGGAAGTGAATTTTTGAATATTAATAAGACTTGTTTTTAGATTTTATAACTATGGTAAATTGGTGTTTCAAAATGTTGCTTTACATAGAAAAACAAGAAACAAATAGGAAATGGGAGAAATGTAAATAAAATTAATAGTTTAAGAGAGAGTAGGAGAGAAGATATATATTAAAATGCATTATTATTTTAAATTGGTAAGAGTATGATTTTGGTGATCAGATGATTAAAGCTAAATTGTGAATTAGTCAAATATAAGGTTAGGAGTGGAGGAAAGCATCCCTGGAGAACAGCTGATTAGGCTGTGAATCAGCTAAAAATAAACTTAGGAGGAGTGGAGGAGATAATGCTGGAGAGCAATTAGAGCCAAACTGTGAACCAGTTAAATATAAGGTAAGGAGCGGAGGAAAGCATCCCTGGAAAACAGCTAACTATGCTGTGAACCAGCCAAAAATAAATTTAGGAGAAGAGAAGGAGACAACACTGGGGAGCAGTAAAGCCAAACTGTGAACTAGCTAAATGTAGGTTAGGGGTGGAAGGAAGCATCCCTGGAAAACAGCTGATTAAGCTGTTATCCAGCTAAAAATAAACCTAGGAGGAGTGGAGGACAAAATGTTGGAGAGCAGTTAAAACCAAATTGTGATCTAGCTAACAAATAAGGCTAGGAGTGGAGGAAAGCATCCCTGGAAATCAGCTAACCAAGCTACAATCCAGCCAAAAATAAACCTAGGAGGAATGAAGGAGATATTTCTGAAAACAGTTACAGCCAAATTGGTAGAAGTGGAGGAACATATTGTTGGGGAATAGCTATATAAGTTATGAACCATTTAAACATCAGAATTAGTTGTAATGGAAAAGAAGCTTGTAATTAGCAAAAACAAAATATTTTGGGTATAATAAATTATAGGTGGAAATGTGGAATAAATTTTAAAGTGAATTGCTTTTGAAATGTTTTTAAGAGTTGAATAAAATATTCTATGTTGGTTATTAGATGTGATTTAAAAGAAACATCGATTTGATTTGGGTCTTTGAAGTAAGGAAAATATATGAAATACTGATTGTTAAAATGATAAATGAATATTATAAAGAGCTGTATAAATTTGGAGTTTAAGATTTGGGATGATTACATAGTAGAATGTTAAACGCTAGAATAAGATGTCAGATGGAATGATAAAAATTGGGTTTAGATTTATTCTTTTTCTTCTTCTTCTTTTTTCTTTCTTTTTTAAAAGATGTTAATGGATGAAATTAGGAACTTATACTTATTTTATACGGGATCTAACCCTTGCTCTAAAAAGATGTGTTTTATGTTTAAAAAAAAAAAATCAAAAAAAAAAAGAACAGTTCAGCAGCCACTTTCACAAGCACATTCCATGCATACCTTCCTCCAAGGTTGGATCTCAGATTACCAGAGCCAGATTACCAGAGGCATGGTTTCTACAGCCCATGAAAGTGCCTCATTGGAGAATGTGATTTATGACACAGCCTGAGAAGAGGGGGAAAACAGGGTCATAGTTGAGCCGTAAATTACGTGCGGCAGAGTTGACTACAATTGGGAAGCTGCCGACATGTTGCTCCTAATAAATAACTGGATTTTTTAAAAAACTTGGGCCGAGGCTCATGAGTTAATTAGGGCATTCACCTGAGTCCTGACAGGTGATAGAATTAGCCCTCACTCAAGATCCAAACCAGGACAAAGCCATTAAGCCATAATAGGAATTGTCCAAAACCCCTTCATTACATCACCCAGCAAGATTCAACCAAGCTTGAGACTCAAGATAATCTACAAAATTACTCCTGCATGGCCCCATGGGAGTCTAACAACCAATCAGAATACATTTCTTTCGCAGGAACAGGAAGCAAGTTCAAAGCCCAAGAGAGGGTATAAATCTCTCTCTGTGTGTTTGATCCATGTACTTGATTGTCTAGGACTTCAAACTATGTGGTCTTGTCCACCATTAAACCATCTTTCCAATCAGCCTCCATGTTTCCAGTGTCTTTCTTCCCACTTAGAACTGAACCCAGATGGACATTTCTTCCAACATTATCTAAAATTTGAATCTTAAGTCTTGTTAAATTCAAGATTGTCCTGGGTTTTTAAATGTCACTACATATTCCTACCTCTTTCCATTCTTTCTCTCTTCCACCTCCTTCTTTTCTTAAAAAGGAAAACAGCCAAGAAAGAACAGAGTGAAGGTGCATTGGTTAGGATAAGAGTTTGCAGAACAAGCTTTAAATGTTCTTCTGTTTAATGGAAGTATGGAGTTGTTTGCTATAACTGCGTTCTGCCATCTAGGAAGTCATGCTTCAATTTTGTCTGATTCATATGCAGCTGATCTTCACAGTATTCTATGAATAGCAGAGCCAAACTCTTCAGTGCCTAAGGGGTCTGAAGTCTCTTTCTGGGGAAACATGTATGTTCTGCTTTGCACTTGTTTCAAATTCCATTCCATTTTATTTCAACTTGTGAATTAATAAAGTGCTTCTACTGTCGCTGTGCTGGAAATTCACCCACATATGTTATGCCTTATTTAATTGAGATTCTGCATCTTAGTCCCTTCAACATACTTTTGAGTAATGCAAATATCCACCATAATGATTTTGTATGTATTTATAATATAATATAATAAGAGAGTTGGAAGGGAAGGGACCTTAGAGGTCTTCTAGTCCAACCCCCTGTTTAGGCAAGAAACCATACACCACTTCAGACAAATGATTATCCAACATCTTCTTAAAAACTTCCAACTTCTGGAGGCAATTTAAATATACTTGAAGCTTAATGTGGGTGATAAATCCCTGTCAGTTCATGTTTAAGATTTCATACCTCATTAACTGGCAAGCCAATTTATTTCCCTGATTCTCTATTGCTATGTGTTTAAAATTAGACACAGATTCGAGTAATGTTGATTACTGTCAGAAATAATGAACCATAACATGTAAGAAAAAGCTTAATACAGTTTGGTCTTCAACACCCTGACTGGCATAGCGGTTTATTATTCTGCCAGATCTCTTTCTCTATTGTGTTGCAGTGAAGCCTTTGGGATCATTCATCAACAGAAAGATTTATTGCTTCAAAAAAATATGCCAGGACCCTTGCTAATTTTCAAAATATTGCCAGGCTTTTGATGCAGGAAGATAAAAGGTTATTGCTTTGAATCTACACTTTCTTCTTAAAGAGTGTTTTTCAATAGTAGCATCATAGCTACTATTGTATTGGTATTGTGATGTTAACTGGCGAGAAAAAAATAAGACATTATCAAAATGAGATGAAGCACCGATAATGTCAAAACAATATAATCACTCCACTGATATTTGCTCAAAGCACTTGAACTCCCCAACCTTTTAGTTGTGGGAGATTTTAATCTGTCTTCGATTGGTGAGTCATCTGAGACAGTTCAGGAGTTCATGGCCTCCCTGGCAGCCATGGACCTGACTCAGGTTATTCAGGGCCCAACTCATAGGGGAGGACACACACTCGACCTGGTTTTTCTCTCTAGGCAGTGGATAAATGGTCACGGTAAGGGGGAACTTTCCATTACTCCCCTGTCATGGACTGACCATTCCCTCCTTAGACTAGACTTTCAATCTGCCAGCCCCTGCCGCTGGGAGACGGGACCCATAAAATGGTTCCGCCCTAGGCACCTGATGGACCCAGAAGGGTTCTTGAAGGAGCTTGGGACATTCCCCACCTCTCAATCCTGCGATTCAGCTGAGGCTCTGGTGGCATCCTGGGAATGGGTGGTTACCGACGCCTTGGACAGAATCGCACCTTTGCGGCCTCTAACCCGATGCAGATCCTGGATTGCTCCTTGGTTTTCCATGGAGCTCCGGAAAATGAAATATCGGAAAAGACGCTTAGAGGAGAGTTGGAGGTCCTCCCGATCTGAATCTGACTGAACACAGTTAAGAACCCATATTAGGTCTTATCTAGTGGCGATGGAAGCGGCGAAATGTCACTACTTTGCCGCCCTCATTGCATCTGCAGAAAACCACCCAGCGGCCCTGTTTCATGTGACCCGCTCCCTCCTCAATCAGGGAGTGAGGGAAGACGCTTTGCAAGGCAGAGCTGAGGATTTTGTACAGTTTCTGCATGATAAAATCACTCAGATCCGAATCAGATTGGACTCTGACTGGGCAGAATCCAATCAGGAGACTAGGGTGGGTCTTGAGAATAATATCTGGATTGAGTTTGACCCTGTTTCTGTCAAGGAAGTGGACAGGATTGTGGGCAAACTTAGTTCCTCCACTTGCTTATTGGACCCTTGTCCCTCCTGGTTGGTTTCGGCTGCCAGAGAGGTGACTAGAGACTGGATCCAGGCAATTGTCAATGCTTCATTGAGAGAGGGAAACTTCCCTGCCTCTCTTAAGGAGGCGGTGGTTCGACTTCTCCTCAAGAAGCCTTCCCTGGATCCAGACTCACTTAATAACTATCATCCCGTCTCCAACCTTTGCTTCATATCGAAGGTTGTTGAGACTGTAGTGGCTCAACAGCTCCCACAATTCTTGGAGGAAACGGAATACCTTGACCCGTACCAATCAGGCTTCTGACATGGTCACAGCAGGGAAACGGCATTGGTCGCTCTGGTGAATGATCTCTGGCGGGCTCGGGATGGGCGTTGTTCCTCCATCCTGGTCCTACTTGACCTCTCAGTGGCTTTTGATACCATTGACCATGGTATCCTACTGCAGCGACTTGTGGGGTTAGGGGTGGGAGGCCCTGTCTTACGGTGGTTTTCCTCCTACCTCTCGGGTTGCTTTCAGTTTGTATGGGCAGGAGGGCAGGGATCCACCCCGAGACCCCTTAATTGTGGGGTGCCTCAGGGGTCGGTTCTCTCCTCCCTGCTCTTTAACATCTATATGAAGCCACTGGGTGAGATCATTCGTGGCTTTGGGGTGAGATATCATCAATATGCTGATGATACCCAATTATACATCTCCACCCCAGACCACTCCAGAGATGCCCTTTCTGTGATGTCCCGTTGCCTGGAGGAGGTACGAATCTGGATGGGCAGAAACAGACTCAAACTCAATCCCTCTAAGACTGAGTGGCTGTGGATGCCGGCATCTCAAGTTTCAGAGGCTCCATCACTTTTGATAGATGGGGAAAAACTTGCACCCGTTGATAGGGCTCGCAACTTGGGTGTCCTCCTGGATGCTCGGCTATCCCTAGAAGACCATCTAATGGCCATGACCAGGTGGGCCTTCGCATAGGTTCGCCTGGTGCGCCAGTTGCACCCTTTCCTGGACCGAGATGACCTTCGCACAGTCACTCATGCCCTGGTTACTTCCTGCTTGGATTACTGCAATTCCCTCTACATGGGCCTGCCCCTGAGATGCACCCGGAGACTCCAGCTGATCCAGAATGCAGCTGCACGGGTTGTTATGGGAGCCCCTCGTTACTCCTCCTGCATGAGCTGCACTGGTTATCAGTGGTTCTCCAGGTCCGCTTCAAGGTGCTAGTCCTCACCTATAAGGCCCTTCATGATTTAGGTCTGGGATTTTTGCATGACCTTCTCCTGCCTGCCTCTCACCGTCCTATTCACTCACATAGGGCCGCTCTCCTCAGGGTTCCAACGGCGAGCCAATGTCACCTTGCCCAGGGGTAGGGCGTTCTCTGTGGGTGCTCCCACCCTCTGGAATGAATTACCTACTGAGCTCCGGATGACTCCTGATCTCCGCTCCTTCCGTCGGGACTTGAAGACTTGGCTTTTCAAACAAATAGGCTGAGATTGATTCCGGGCTTTATTATTTACTACTAATTAATTATTTGGATTAAATTATGATTTTATTGTACTTGTTTCTTAACTTGTGTTCGCCGCCCTAAGTCCTTCGGGAGAATGGTGGCATATAAATACATGTAATAAATAAATAAATAAATAAATAAATAAATAAAGTAATAATGAGTTCTCCTTCACTTACAGGTGCTTCAGAAACTAGGCAAAGCTGATGAAACAAAAGATGAACAGTTTGAAGAGTATGTTCAGAACTTCAAACGGCAAGAGGTAGGAGGTTTTTGTTGGTTTGATTATCATATAAGTTATTAATTCACTAGATCTTAACTCATAGACTAACAAATACATTAACTAGAAATGTGTTTGTATGTAATTTATTCTATGTCTAGGTACTTAATGCTTTTTCTTGATCACCTTTCAAGACTAAATCTTATGACTATGACTAAGAAATAGAATAGAAAATACATTTGGTTTTAAATCTGGATGAAACCCTTATGTTTCAGAAGTTATGCCAAAGCTTTAAGATCAATCATGATTTAGCAGAAAATAACCTCAGATTCTACCAGTAAAGTGCTAAGGAAATCCTTTAGGCCAAATTATATTAAATAAATACAGATAATCTAGTGTAGAAATCCATGTTTCTCTGGACTAAATCCCAGCCTCTTCATCCTCAAGCCAGCTGGGAAGGTCACAAATGGGGATCAAATCAGTGGTGGGTTGCTACAATTATCCTAATTGTACTGTTGAGTCATTGCACTGCTGACTTCACTTATCTTAAGTGGATAATTACTAGTGTAAACTGTATATAAGGAGAGAGCCTAGCTATAGTCATTGTTGCTTGACTTCTTGCTTGACTTGTTGGTTGTAACTGTTACCGTCATGTGTGAAGAAGTGGATGGATCTGCTATCATCGTGATTTGTTACCACCATTGAATTGCTGTTTATTACCTACTGCTGTTTGTATCATAAGAAGATATCTGTAACTTCAGACTGCTTTGAATGGCTAAAGACTTGGATTGATTAAAAGACTATGCAATTGTTTTTCACTACAAAGTAAAAGCTTTGTTAAACCAGTTTCCATGTATTGTATTCATTGCTCTCAGTACCATTTCTCTGTGCACTTGCTCTGCTGGTTGGTTAACACAACAATATCCTTAACATTGGTTATGGGCCCAGAGCCAACCAGAACTAACTAGGATTATTCAGAGCTAAACTGAGAGTTAATGTGAATAATACAGAAAACTGTGTTTGTGAAATTTAATCCAAATGAAGATGGCACAAGAACAGTTATCAAATATTTCCATGATAACCCGGCTGGATGGAACAAACTATGTATCCTGGTCTACAAAATGCAATCTACTTCTGCGTAGAGAAGGACTTTGGGATGTAGTAATTAATCCACCGGATGTAACAACATGGAATCCTGATGACGAAGAAGATGCGAAGAAAATAGCCAAGTTTACCAGAGACAACGAATGAGCTCTTTGCATAATTGGACTGACACTGAGTGACCAGCAACTTGTCCATATTCGTGGTGAAGAGTCTGCTGCTAAGTGTTGGACCAAGTTAAAGAGACTATATGTTTGTGACACTGTGGGTGCTCATATAAATCTCACACGGAAATTGTTTAAGCAACATCTTAAAGGAGGAGATATGATGGCTCATTTGGAATCCATGACCAGAATTTTCCAGGAGCTGCATGAAAAGGAACTTGTTTTCTTGGAACTATAGCAAGTCTATATAATTCTTTCTTCTTTGGACGATAGTTATGACGATTATGTTTCTTCACTGGAGGTTTTGATCAGAGATGACCTCACATTGGCTGGCGTAACCGGTAGGTTGTTGGAAGAATCCAGAAGAAGACAAGAAAGGGATCAGTTGAGAGTAAACCAACCAAAAGAAGACAAAATGTATTCAACTGCCTATGTTGTAAAACAATGTTTTGCTTGTGGGGCTAAAGGGCATATAGCTAAGTATTGTAAGAATAAGAAAATGTCTGTTAGGGATAATAATAGACCCAAGAAGGGTTGTAATTTAGCTATATCCAGTTCAACAACTAATGTTAACCAGGATTGGTGGGTTGTTAATAGTGGTGCTTCTCAATCTATTACTAAGAATAGAAACAATTTTGTGAAAATGAATAAGAGTAACCAACATGTTAGATTAGCAAATGGTTGGAAGGTTAAGGTAGCTGGAGAGGGTGTTGCACGTTGGTCATTTAGTAATGAACCATTGCCTATGTTATATATTCCTGGGTTAAAGTATAATTTGCTATCTGTTAAATCATTATTGCAAGTTGGGTTTACAGTAACATTTAAGAATGATAAATGTATAATCAAAAAAGATGGAAAGGTTGTTACTGCAATATTAGAAAATGATTTATTTATTTTAAGAGAGAACCCAGTATTAGTAGCAAATTCTAAATCGGTGTACAGGAATGATAAACCACATGATGAATATATTCATCTGTTACATCGGAGACTAGGGCATATAAATTTCAGGACGTTAAAGAAAACAGTTCAGCTATCTGAAGGTATAAAACTACAATCATGTAGTAAGTATTTGAACTGCAATGCCTGCAATCACCAAAAGTAACACCAGCAAATCGTTATAATGGTTTTAAAACCAAAAAGCCATTAGAAGTCGTATTTGTAGATTTGATCGGACCCAAGAAACCCAGTATAGGAGGTGCCTGCTATATTCTAAGCATAGTAGACCATTACTCTAGGTACGGATTCTGTTATCTTATGAAAACGAAATGTGAAACATTCCAGCATATAAATAACTGGCTGAGATTTATTGAAGTATAAAGTAATGTGCTTAGTAATAGATAACGGTACAGAATTTACTAACCAAAGGTTAGAGAAGCAGGTATACAGCATAAACGGTCTGCATCATATAGACCACAACACAATGCTTATGTTGAGAGAAGAGGTCAAACATTACAAGCCATGACTAGAACAATGTTGGCAGATTCTGGTTTGCCTGAAACATTATGGGGTGAGGCTGCTATGTGTGCTAACCATGTATTAAACAACGTGGTACGTTCATCTACTGGTGAAATACCATTTACATTATGGCATGGGAGGAAACCAAATCTTAGTTACCTACATACATTTGGAGCCCCAGCTTGGGTGCATATTCCATCTAATGTGAGAAGGAAGGAACAACAAAGAGCCAGAAAAATGTTTTTCGTAGGCTATGATTCATAGGTCTTTTAGATTTGGGGCACAGGGAACTACTAGTGTGTACTGTAGTGCAAATGCAAAATTTCTAGAGCACAAAGGATGGGAGAAACTTGAGTGTGCAGATTATAGACAGGATGACAATACTGTTAGCATTGAGCATCAAATGAATAACAATACCCCTGATGAGGATATAGATGATGTAGAGTCTTCTATTAAGGTTGAAGAAGAGGAGGTAGTTTTAGCGGAGGATGAAATTGAATCACCTGCAGTGAGTCCTGTTTTACCTAGGAGATCCAGTAGGGAAAGACATCCACCTGATAGGTATAAAGCAATGGTAGTTTGTCAGGTTAACATAGAACCTTCAAGTTATGAGGATATTAGGATGTATCCTGAAAAAGAGCAAAATGCTTGGAAGGAGGCAATGAGTAGAGAAATCAACTCATTAACTAAATTAGGTGTTTATGAGGATGTGAAATTACCACCTGGAGAGAAATTGATTGGTTGTAGCTGGGTGTATAAAGTAAAGAAAAGTATAGATGGGACAGTAACCCATAAAGCTCGCCTTGTAGCTCAAGGTTTTGCTCAAACGGAGAAAGATTTCAATGAGGTGTTTGCTCCAAGTTTAAGAGCTAGCACATTAAGAATTATGCTAGTGCGGGCGGCAAAGAATAAGTATATTATTAATCATATAGATGTGGAGACAGCATTCTTGCATGCTCCATTAAGACATACCATTTATATGAGGAAGCCGTTAGGAGTGAAAACAAACGATCAAACTGATTGTTGGAAATTAAATAAAAGCCTACATGGTTTAAAACAATCAGGGTTTGAATGGAACCAGTGTATAGTTAAAGAGCTGAATAATATTGGTTTTAAGGAAGGTGTAGCAGACAAATATCTTTTTAAAAGAGAGAATAATGGTGTAGTATCATTTTTGCTATTGTTCACGGACGATGTAGCAATTGTAACTAAAACTGACAAGGAAGCAATGGATATTGTTAGATAGTTACAAGAGAAATTCAGAATTAGAAATTTAGGACATATTAGACACTATTTAGGTCTTGATATTGTTCAAATAGCTAGAGGGTATAAACTGTCACAGGCTAGCAAAATAAGTCAGATGTTGAAACGCTATAGCATGGAGCTATGTAAGCCAGCTAAAATGCCAATGGCACAGGATTTTCAACATGAAGAAATCCAAAGTCCTGGATTTAGTAAGGAAATCTATCAATCGCTGATAGGGAGTCTATCATATATTAGCAATTGGTTGAGACCTGATATTTCATATAGCGTAAACCAATTAGCAAGGTATAATGCAGAACCAACAGATAGGCATTGGCAAGCCGCAAAGCAGATATTGAGATATTTAAAGATGACAATGCATTATGCATTATATTTAGAACCTAACCGTGATCTTACACTGAGTGCATACGCTGATGCTAGTTTCACTACTGATTTAACCACCAGAAAGTCTACATCAGGTATTGCGATAATGTTAGGTAATTGTTTAATAGGATGGAAGTCAATAAGGCAGAAACATATTAGTTTATCCACTATGGAAGCAGAATTGTCCCGTTTGTCACTAGTATGTACTGATATAATTTATTATAAACAATTAATGCTAGATGTAGGATTAAAGGTAGATTATCCTATTGTAATTTATGAGGATAACCAAGCTGCTATAAAAATGGCAACAAATTTAGCAGTTAAGACAAGGTCAAAATATACTGATATTTGTTATTTAAATGTTCGTCAGAGTATTCAAAGTAATATGGTTCAGTTAGAATATTGTATGTCTGAAAACAATGTTGCTGATAATTTCACCAAAGCGCAGGGTGCAATTAAACATAAAATGTGTTGCGAAAACTATGGCTTGAGAATTTGAACAGCTTTATATATTAGCCTGTCCAAAGGGGAGAATGTTAGGATATGGTGTAAGCCCAACAGGTTGTTCAGGCAATATATGTGTTCTATAACTTTAAATGTATTCTGTAACTTTAAAATGTAAAGCTGAATAATTGTACTGATGAGTCATTGTAACTGACTGCTGACTGACTGCTGACTGCAATTATCCTAATTGTACTGTTGAGTCATTGCACTGCTGACTTCACTTATCTTAAATGGATAATTACTAGTGTAAACTGTATATAAGGAGAGAGCCTAGCTATAGTCATTGTTGCTTGACTTCTTGCTTGACTTGTTGGTTGTAACTGTTACCGTCATGTGTGAAGAAGTGGATGGATCTGCTATCATCGTGATTTGTTACCAGCATTGAATTGCTGTTTATTACCTACTGCTGTTTGTACGGTAAGAAGATATCTGTAACTTCAGACTGCTTTGAATGGCTAAAGACTTGGATTGATTAAAAGACTATGCAATTGTTTTTCACTACAAAGTAAAAGCTTTGTTAAACCAGTTTGTATGTATTGTATTCATTGCTCTCAGTACCGTTTCTCTGTGCACTTGCTCTGCTGGTTGATTAACACAACAGTATCCTTAACAATCATCATCATCATCATCATCGTCATCATCATCATCATCATCATCATCATCATCATCATCATCATATATTTAGATTCACCTGGACAAAGTGCTTGTTCTCAGTTTTGGTCTAACGCAGGAATGGGCAATTAACTTTTCTAAGGAGCCACATGAGGAACTGGGACTGCTATGGAGGGCAAACCAATAGCTCCTGGCTGCTCTCCACCCACTTGCCCACAATTTGACCAATGCGATACTGGTAGGGTTGCCAGGTGTCCACTATTTGAGCGGACAGTCCACTTTTTTCACATTATGTTCACTATTTTTTTTTACAAAATAGTGGACATTTTTTTTATTCAAAAGCTTTATGATGAAATGGTACGTAATCTAAAACTGTACAGTCTAAGAGAATAAGGATAGGAGAATCGCGTTTTGTCTTTTTTTTCATAAGTTAGAATGAGACAAAGATCGAATGCTCATTGCAGTAATCACATTTTACACAACAGCGCAAAAAATGCATTAAAGCAGTTATCTTTTGATATCGAAAATGTAGTGCTGAAGGTTTTTGCCGAATTTTTGAATTCTGCGAAGAAACGAGAAGAGTTGAAATCATATTTTGAGTTTTGCGAGTCAGAATTCCATGAAGTTTTGTGCCATGTTCCAACACGTTGGTTAAGTTTGTTTAAAGTGGTCGAAAGACTTCTTTTAAACTGGATACCTCTAAAATTGTATTTTATTTCTCTTGGATCTGATGAGTACCATAAGGTTATCTGGAACCTTATTTCGGATCAGGAAAATGAACTCGCAAAGGACGATGAACCAACAATTTCAGAATTGTATTTATATTTCACGCACTTTTTCATGTCAATAATGCAAGACACCCTACTGAAGCTGGAAAGCAAGAAAATTCTTGCATGTGATCTTCACATTATCATGTGTAAGCTATGTGATTTTTTGCAAAAAAAATATGATGAGCAGTTTTTTGGAATGAAAGTTTTATTTGCCTTATGTAAAAAACATTTGCCTGAGAATGCCGTGCAAAAGTTCAAGAAAGAAGCCATCAATGTGTATCAAAGAGCCATTGCCTACCTAAAAAAGTGGTATAATTTCACCGATTCAGTATATGAGATGCTAAATTGTTTCAATCTAATCGATCGCAATAATCCTCCAACTTCAGAAGAAATGACGAACATCTGGTTATTATCACCATGGCGAGAAGAACTTCCACCCAACACTCTCTTCGATGAAATTTCTGCCTTAGAAGAAGTTTATGTTCATCTGCAGGGCGATTCATCCCTTGATAAGTGGACGTACTTTTTCAAGAAAGAGCCAGCTCTGAGTTTACTGTAACTGTTCCAGTATTGTGCATCAATTCCAGTATCAAATGCAAACGTTGAACAAATTTTCAGCGTCATGGGAAATTTGTGGACTGATGAACGTAACCGACTGCTTGTATCAGTTCGAAGTGAACTTTGTATATTTTTTAATATTTCTCAACGTTGTACTGAAATTAAAGAATTATTCCTTAAACACAAAGAATTGATCAAAGCTGCACAGTCAGATAAAAAATACACATGACAGCAAAGTAAAATGTATTTTAATATTTTACATATTATTATAATATACAGTATTTGATGTTTTGAATTTTAAGTAAAGTTTTGAAGTGATTATTTTAATACGTGTTAAAATGTTTGTAAGAAAATATATAATTTAATTGTAAATTTTTTATATTTTTTTACTACTTAACCCCCCTCCCCCCCGCTTGTCCGCTATTTTTTGGAAGCAGACCTGGCAACCCTAGATACTGGGTGGCCAAGCCTGGCTCCCCTCATGCAGTAATTGCTTCCACCAACTCAGGCTGTTCCTGGTGAGGGGCAAACATTGCACAGATACAGAAAAAGACTTTTTCTCTTCACCCTTCTGCAGCTACCTGCCAACTGAAGGAATGCACAATGGCTATGCAAAGCTGGAGCCAACTCAGTTTCTTCTCCCATCCCCTGCAGCAAACTTATTTACATTTGATTTCTAATTTCCAATTGACCTCACGGAGCTGTAATGTTCATGACTGGAATGCATTACATATTGAATTTGGTAAAAATGAAAACAGCCCCCATACTTGTATTTAATCAAGCAGATGACAGAACTGACAAATACCTTAATTTAATGGCTTTCTTTTCTTCTTTAAAAAAAGAGGTCATGGAGCATATCTGTGTTTCACAGCCTGTACTAATTGTATTTTATTTCAATTGTTTCTCTTTAGTCAATCAAACATAATTGATTTGTGAGTGTTTGTAAAAAAAAAAATGTTTAAGAAGATGCTCTGATTAGGCTCTTCTGATGTTCCCAGAATCTCTTGCATGATTCAGGCCAATTGAAGCACTTCAGTAGAAATATATGCTCAGGCAATGTTTGAGAAAGATTAATTGTGGCCTTTCTAACAGCTTCCTCTATTGTCCACCCTTCAAGGCATCAATGTAAATATTATGTTAAGAGATGCAAACTGCAGTAGTCTGAAGCCTTCACTCAAGTCATACTTACTGTATTTTTCAGAGTATAAAATGCACTTTTTTCCCTCCTAAAAGAGGCTGAAAATTTGGGTGCGTCTTGTACTCCAAATGTAGCTTTTTCTAAGCTTTTTTTCAGCCCTAACATGGCGCTAGGAGTGAAGCAATCTCCGCTTGCCTGCTTTGCCTGCTCCCTCTGCCTCTCAGTTGTGAAGCTTTTTTTCAGCCCTAACGAAGCGCTAGCAAGTGAAGTGATCTCTGTGGTTTGCCTGCTTTTCTCATTGCTTCTCTGTCCAAAGATCAGTTGTGCTTTAGAAGCTGTTTTTTATCCCCAAACAGGATAAAAACCAGCAAACTAATGTGCTGAAGCTGACCAGACTAAAGATGCTAGCCAGATGAATACCTGGTAGGCAGATTTCCCCTCCCCCCTATTTTTCTCCCCAAAAACTAAGCTGCGTCTTATACTCCGGTGCGTCTTATACTCCAAAAAATATAGTAAATGTAACATTAATGATTAATGAGAAATCCTGAAGGAAACTCTTGGCTTAAAATTTGTTAAATTTGTTGTAGATTTTATTTATTATCCATTCAGTATACTTTATATTTTTTAAGACCCAAAGGAATAGATCCAACCAAACAAAGTATCAGGCTTTGAAGTTAAAATTGTGTTTGACATTATGGGAGCAGTTTTCAAAAGACTGAATGAAAAAATGTGACTAAATTGTGAATGAGATATTTACGACTGAATTTGCTGTTGATTACAGATATGTTGTAGTTTTCTGTTGTTATATGTTAAACTAAGAAATGGTCTTTGCCAAAAGTTTCAAATTTGCCATAACAACTCTGTTGTCAAGCCTGAATTTTACTTGGGTGTGGGATTGTTTGTATCCTGGGATGTTCTAACATTAATTCAGTTTGACACAGTTTTGAGCTGGAGGAGGATGGAGCCTTCAGTCACCACAGCATAACTAGCCGATGAGTCATGCACATTTCAATTGCTCACTGATTAGAGGAGGAGGAGAGAAGTCGCCAGACAACCAGCTCTCATCTTGGTCGGACAATGCAATTGATTGTTTTGGAAACTTCAGAAACTGAAACTTATATTGGGGTGAAAAACCCAGGAACTTTAGTACTGGCTTTTTACCAGTAAGTAGTGCCAAGATGATGTATCTAAATAAATTTGTTCTTTGAGGAAAAGCAATGCCTCGGAGTTCGATTTGTAATGGGTGCATTACTTGGAGCCTGACATCTGTTTTTACTGACCTAAAAGGCAAATTGTCATTTTGGGTTTATACTCATGAGAGTACTTGAAATATTTGCTCCTAACATATTCAGAATGATACTACAGTAACTCAGGCTTTGATGTTTTTCCCCCCCTTTTTAAATATTTCTGGGCTTGTTTTAAGTAGATCTTGATTAACAAAGCCTTTCCATTGGCTGGGAGAGAAAAAATGGTACAGGTAGTCCTTGACTTACAATGGTTTATGTTTATGTTTATTGGACTTTATACCGCCCTTCTCCCGAAGGACTCAAGGCGGTGTACAGCCATATTAAAACACATATAGATTTCCAGAATTTAAAAACAATTTAAAATCGAATATATAAAAATTTGGCCCACAGATTAAAAACTAACATGCACCCATTATAAAATTCATATTAGGCCAGCCCGGCTTGTTGGAACAAAAGGGTCTTCAGGGCGCGGCGAAAGGTACGCAGGTCAGGGATCATAATGACCATTCGAAGTTACAACTGAAAAAAGTGACGTATGACCATTTTTCACACTTATGACCGTTGCAGTATCTCCATGGTCATGTGATTTATATTTGGATGCTAGACAACTGGTTCATATTTATGATGGTTGCATGTGATCACCTTTTGTGACTTTTTGACAAGCAAAGTCAATGGGGAAACTAGATTTACTTAACAACCATATTACTAACTTAACAATTACAGTGATTCAGTTAACAAATGTAGCAAGAAAAGTCATAACATGGGACAAAACTCAACAAATTTCTCATTTAGCAACATAAATTTGGGGCTCATTTATGGTCAAGAATTGCCTGGATTGTATTGGACAAACATATGGTGAAAAATTGTCTCTCAGAACTAAATTGAATACAGGTTTTATACAGTTAATGTCATTACATGTTTCCAGTTTCTATCCCTTATAGAGGACTAGAACCTGGGTGTTCCAGCATTGTTTAACCACTATATCCACACTTGATTCCCAGTACACTACAGTACAATGCAGTACATTAATGTGTGCCTTATGTGTTTCTTGTTTAAACAATGGATCTCTGCAGATCATTTTGAGTCTTCTGGGCATGTCAATTGTTTCACAGTTCCGAGGAGCAGAGCCAGAAACGTTGGGAAATGATTGTCCCAAAGGTGCTTTTCAAAAGGCAACATTCTGTTTCTTGGATGAGAAGCAAAATGTTTTCAAGGAAAAAAAACCAAGAAAGTCCACTTGCCTTTTGAAAAGCATATTTGGGATAACCATGACATGGATGATTGAGAATCTCCATAGATATCAAGTGACTTGCACTGAAGCCTTAGTATATTGTAGAAAATTGTTTTGCATTACAGTATAGAAACTAGCTACATAATGGAATCACTAGGTAAATATGTGGGGATTTTTAGCTGCTTTCTAGAGAACTTTTTCATTGTTTTAGTTTTTTAAGATATTAAATTTAACTAAATTGATATACTATATTAATACAGCTGCGTATTGCATATAGTATATATAATAATCACATATGAGAATTCAGTTATTTTCTTCATGGATCTGAGTTGCTTACAGGATTTTATTTTATTTCTATTTTATATTTCAGGCAGAAGGTTCCAGACTTCAAAAAGAGCTCCGAGGATATTTAGCTGCAATCAAAGGTAATTACAATGAAAACAGTACATTTTTGCTGCAAAGTTTAAATGTAAACTTTAATTAGTTTCTTTGTGAAGCTTGTGAAGTTGTTTTCTCCAGGTGTCACCAATGCCCTATCAAGCAAACTGAGACTAATAGAAGAATAAAACTGCTAGTCCACTTGAGATATAAGAAACAGCTCAGTGAGAAAGGTCATTATTATTACTAAACTGCAGCAGCATCCCAAAATATAAACCCACATATAAGTATTGTGCAAAAGTGTTAGGCAGTTGTGCAAAAATGCTGTAAGTTAAGAATACTTTCAGAAATAGAAATATTAATAGTTTATTTTTATCAATTAACAAATGGAAAGTAAATGTACAGAACAGAAATCCAAATCAAATCAATATTTGGTGTTACTACCGTTTCCCTTCAAACCAGCATCAATTCTTTTAGGTACACTTGCACATAGTTTTTAAAGGAACTCAGCAAAGTTCCTTCAAGGTCCAAATATCTTGGAGAACTAAGCACAGATCTTCTATGGATGCAGGCTGCAGCAAATCCTCTGTCTCTTCATGTAATCCAAAACAGACTTGAAATTAGGGCTGTGTGGGGGCCAAATCATCACTTCCAGGACTTCTGGTTTTTCTTTATGCTGAAGATAATTCTGAATGACATTAGTTATGTATTTGGGGCCATTGTCCTGCTGCAGAAGAAATTTGGGACCAATCACATGCCTCCCTGATAGTATGACATGATGAAGAAGTATCTGCCTGTATTTCTCAGCATTAAGGAATCATTGATCTTAATCAAATCTCCAACTCCATTTGCAGAAATGCAGTCCCAGACTTGCAAGGAATCCTCCACCATGCTACACTATTGCCTGCAGAAACTCATTATTGTACTGTTCTCCAGCTGTTCAGCAAACAAATTGCCTCCTGCTACAGCCAGATGTTTCAAATGTTGACTTATCGGGTCAGACAACCTCCTGTCTTTTTTTTTTTTTTTTGCATTCTAGTTCCTTTGTTTTACTGTATACTGGAATCGCTTAGCCTTGTTTTCATGTCAAAGGTATGGCTTTTTGGCTGCAATTCTTCCATGAAAATCACTTCTCGGCAGACTTCTCCAGACAGTAGATAAGTATACTTGGGTTACACTGGTTTCCATCAGTTTTGTACTGATGGCACTGCTGGACATCTTCCAATGTCAAAGGAAAGTAAGCATGATGTGTCTTTCATCTGCTGCTTTAATTTCCTGGCCAACCACTGCATCTATGATCCTCAACATTGCCCATTTCTTTGTACTTCTTCAAGAGTTCAAACAGTACACCTGAAATCACCAGAATGAACAAAGACTTGCAACAAAAGTCAAAGATAATTTTTAAAAAGTTTCTTTCAACATATAAATAAGAAGAAAAATGTCAAGGAAACAGTCAGTCCTCTAAAGAGAGAAGATGGCCAGGAAGTAACAGACAGTAGAGGGAAAGAAGAGCTGCTTAACTCATTCTTTGCATTAGTCTTTCCACAAAAAGAGACTATAGCCCAACCTACCAAAAATTTAACTGTTAAAGACAGACTATAAATAAAAATAAAAGCAAGAAAATTAAAAAGAAAAAATCTGTCTAACCTTGATGAATATAAATCACCAGGACCTGATGGATTACATCCCAGAGTTCTGAAGGAACTGGCAGATGTTATCTCAGAACCATTGTATCATATCTTTAAAATACCTTGGAGCAATGGGGAACTAATAGAGGATTGGAAAAGACCTGATGTGGTTCCCATTTTCAAAAAAGAAAAAAAAAACCAGACCTAGGAAACTATAGAACAATCAGCCTAACATCAATACCTGGAAAAATAGTGGAAAAGATAACAAAACAAAACAAAACAAAAAAAAAACAGATTTGTGAACATTTAGAAATGAGTCTACAAATAACTAGACATCACCACGGGTTTGTTAAAAACACATCATGCCAAACTAGTCTTATTTCATTCTTTGACAAAGTGACTAAATTAGTAGATCAGTGAAATGCTGTGGACATAATATATTTAGACTTCAGCAAGGCATTTGACAAAGTACACCACAACCTACACTTTGGTAAGCTAGAAAAATGTGGGATAGATAGCATCACGACCAGATGGATTTGTAAATGGCTGACAAACCATACTCAATAAATAGATCTTGATGGTACTACATCTACATGGAGGGAAGTAAGTAATGGGATACTACAGGGTTCAGTCTTAGGCCCAATATCTTCATAAATGACTTAGATGAGGGAATAAAATGGGAACTCCTCAAATTTGCAGATGACACTAAGCTGGCAGGAGTAGCAACACTCCAGAAGACAAGCTCAGTATCCAAAAAGATCTTGGCAGACTTGAATAATGGGCCCTATTCAACAAAATAAAATTTAATGTGGAAAAAAGCAAGGTTTTACACCTAGGCAGGAAAAACCAACGGTACAAGTACAGATTAAGTAAAACCTGGTTCAAAAACAGTAACTGCAAGAGGGACCTTAGAGTCCTAGTGAACAATCACTTAAACATGAGTCAGCAGCATGCTGCTGCAGCAAAAAAGCTAATACAATCCATGGTTGTTTAAACAGAGGCATAGAATCAAAATCACATGAAGTATTAGTACTGAGTATTAGTATAAAGCCGCAGTAAGGTCACACTTAGAACACTGCATCTAGTTTGGGTCACCACATTATAAAGAAGATATTGAGACTTGGGAAAAAGTGCAAAGAAGAGCAACTAAGATGATTAGAGGCCTGAAGACTAAAGCATATGAAGAATGGTTGCAGGATTTGGGTTTGGCTAGTCTAGAGAAAAGAAGAAATGTGGGGGGGGGGACGACATGAGAGCAGTATTCCAGTATTTGAGAGGCTGCCATAAAGAGGAGGGGGGTCAACTTATTTTCCAAAGTACCAGAGGGCAGGATAAGAAACAATAGATGGAAACTAATCAAAGAGAAAAGCAACCTGGAATTAAGAAGAAACTTCCTAACAGTGAGGACAGTTAACCAGTGGAAAAACTTGCCTTCAGAAGTCATGGGTACTTTATCACTGGAGTTTTTAAGAAGAGACTGGACAGTCACTTGTCTGAAATGGTATACGTTCTCCTTCTTGAGCAGGGGGTTGGACTAGAAGACTTCTAAGGTCCCTTCCAGCTTTATTCTGATAGATTGATCCCAGTCTGCTTTAAAACCTTTACCTGGGAATGACTTTGCTAAAGATGTCTTGTTTCTGTGCTCAGTGTTGCCATGGTGTATGACCTGTGACATGAAACTGTCTTCTAGAATTTCACCTTAGTAGCAGAGTTTGGCTGTTCCTCACTGAGTTTAAACCTCCTACACAGCTATTACTGTTTCAGTTAATGACCTACATTTGAAATTGATGATCATTAGTACCTGCTTGATATATTGGTTAATTCACCTGACTCTAATACTACAGAATCCTTGACTGTGCAAGTGGGCAAGTATAGGAATTGATGTTGTTCTGAAGGCAAAGGATGATCACACAATACTGATTTCATTTGGGTTTTTCTTCTGTTAATTTACTTTTCATTTTGTTAATTGATAAAAATAAACTGTGGACACTTCTATTTCTGAAAGCATATTTAATTTACAGCATATTTGCACCACTGCCTAACACTTTTGCACAGTACTGTAAATACTTCTTAATGGAAAGATCTCTGACTTCCACTTTGCAGATTTAGGTCATACATTTAACTGTTAGAGGGATAAAGTATAACCAGCAGCTGAATTGGCATTGTTCAGAAATATTAAAAAATATATATTCATCCTTTCCCCCAAATTTAGATTAGATGTGGAGCTTAATTTTCATCAGTCTAGTGTATAGTTTCATTTAATTTACCAAAGAGTTCGTGGAGATTCCCCCCCTCCCCCAAATGAACAAGGCAAAAACAACAAAGAGGGGTTTTTTTTTGGCATGCTGTCTTAATGCTCATTTAAGTGGTGATGCAAGAAATTTTGCACTGTTAAAGGCACACTGAAATCCTTCCTTATGATTCTGACAAGTATGTGATTGCAGATGCCCAAGTTATGATATAGAATAGAATAGGATAGATTTTTTTATTGGCCAAGTGTGATTGGACACACAAGGAATTTGTCTTGGTGCATATGCCTTGAGTTGAGAGTAGTGACAAAAATTTGGAAGTGGTTGGCCTACAACTGAATATTTCTTGATGAACTTTCATCAGGTTCAATCCTGATTATATTTTTCAAAATCAGCCTGTCAGATTTGTCCTTATAGACTTGGAAAAGCAAGGGATATGGAAAAAAGGTATAGAAATAGTTTTAGAAAAGGGAGAGATGTTTAGAAGAGAGAGAGGTTGCCAAAGAAAAAGCTCAAAAAGTAAAGAGAAGCAGATGAGCCAAAAATCAAGGGGAGCATTAGAGTGGCAAAAATGTTTTTAAAATTATCCTCAAATGAGGATCCTACTGAAACAACATTAAAAGAACTATGAAATGATCCAATTTTTCAACTGATAATTGTTCTATAATAATTTATGGCTTAGAATTTGATTGTTTCTATTTAATTTATATTACTAAAAATCTAACTACCCGTAAGAGCTATTTTTCATCAATTGCTATATGGTAGGTTTGAGCTGTATGTTTTGAACTGGAATTTTATGCAATTGTAAACAAAGCAAACAGCAAAGCTGTTGCCTTAACCTATTTACCTTTGTCCATCCATTGTGTGTAACTACATCTGAAATTTTCTTGCATAATGGAATCCAGACAAAATTTGGAGTCAGAAGAAAATACACACACACAAAAGAACCCTACAGAAATGAATTTTCTACTAAGCTTACCATAGCATTTATACTGGCAATAAAGAAAAGACAGAACTGCTAAATAAGAATTGATTACATTTTATATACAAAAATATACACTGCTTAAAAAAATAAAGGGAACACAAAAATAAGACATGCTAGATCTGAATGAATGAAATATTCTTAGTAAATACTTTGTTCATTACATAGTTGAATGTGCTGACAACAAAACCACACAAAAATTATCAATGGAAATCAAATTTATCAACCCATGGAGTCTGGATGTGGAGTTACACTCAAAATTAAAGTGGAAAAAAACATTACAGGCTGATCCAACTTTGATGTAATGTCCTTAAAACAAGTCAAAATGAGGCTCAGTAGTGTGTGTGGCCTCCACGTGCCTGTATGACCTCCCTACAACACCTGGGCATGCTCCTGATGAGGTGCAGATGATCTCCTGAGGGATCTCCTCCCACACCTGGACTAAAGCATCCCCCAACTCCTGGACAGTCTGTGGTGCAACGTGGCATTGGTGGATGGAGCGAGACATGATGTCCCAGATGTGCCCAATTGGATTCAGGTCTGGGGAACAGGCGGGCCAGTCCATAGCATCACTGCTATGGACTGGCCCACTGACACTGACACTGAACTGCTGACACACTCCAGCCACATGAGGTTTAGCATTGTCGTCCATTAGGAGGAACCCAGGGCCAACTGCACCAGCATATGGTCTCACAAAGGGTCTGAGGATCTCATCTTGGTACCTAATGGCAGTCAGGCTACCTCTGGCGAGCACATGGAGGGTTGTGCAGCCCCCCCAAAGAAATGCCACCCCACACCATTACTGACCCACTGCCAAACCAGTCATGCTGGAGGATGTTGCAGGCAGCAGAACATTCTCCACAGCGTCTCCAGACCCTGTCACATGGGCTCAGTGTGAACCTGCTTTCATCTGTGAGGAGCACAAGGCGCCAGTGGCGAAGTTGCCAATCTTGGTGTTCTCTGGCAAATGACAAACGTCCTGCACGGTGTTGGGCTGTAAGCACAACCCCCACCTGTAGATGTCGGGCCCTCATACCACCCTCATGGAGTCTGTTTCTGACCATTTGAGCAGCCACATGCACATTTGTGGCCCGCTGGAGGTCATTTTGCCGGGCTCTGGCAGTGCTCCTCCTGTCCTTCCTTGCACAAAGATGGAGGTAGCAGTCCTGATGCTGGGTTGTTGCCCTCCTACGGCCTCCTCCATGTCTCCTGATGTACTGGCCTGTCTCCTGGTAGCGCCTCCATGCTCTGGACACTATGCTGACAGACACAGCAAACCTTGCCACAGCTTGCATTGATGTGCCATCCTGGATGAGCTGTACTATCTGAGCCATTTGTGTGGGTTGTAGACTCTGTCTCATGCTACCACTAGAGTGACAGCACCGCCAGCATTCAGAAGTGACCAAACCATCAGCCAGAAAGCATAGAAACTGAGAAGTGGTTTGTGGTCACCACCTGCAGAACCAGTCCTTTATTGGGGGTGTCTTGCTAACTGCCTACGCTTTCCACCTGTTGTCTATTCCATTTGCACAACAGCATGTGAAATTGATTGTCAATCAGTGTTGCTACCTAAGTGGACAATTTGATTTCACAGAAGTGTGATTGACTTGGAGTTACATTGTGTTGTTTAAGTGTTCCCTTTATTTTTTTGAGCAGTGTATATATATATCTAGTCAAACTCATTCATTTTTAGTATTCACATTTGTCATTGATATCCAATCACTACTAATTTTTTATCATTTTATTATTTTTGAAATAATGTTCAAAATAATAATAATAATTCTAACAAAATCCTGTTTCATAGCCTTATTGAATGTTTATGAACTTCAGAGATGACACTGATAAAGGCAGATCAAATGGAACCCAACCTTGAGATTACAGATGTATAAAACAGACTCTTTCTGCTCAAAATTTTAGGCATGCAAGATGCTTCCAAAAAGCTTACAGAGTCTCTTCATGAAGTATATGAACCTGATTGGTATGGCCGGGAAGATGTGAAAATGGTTGGTGAGGTAAGAATTTATTTTATTTATTTATGAAATTGCAGATTTAGATTGAATCGTGCTTAGAATAGACACAATGAAATTAATGTGATAAGTAAACAATGACTAACTTAAATATCATTAACTTCAGTGAATCTGCTCTGACTAAATCTTGATTTGTGTAACAAGGAATGCAAGGTAGTTAAGAAAAAAATATAAAACTAAATTATAAAGAAGACAACAAATTATTAATTAATACAGTCATATTTACTTTCCAATAATCCTATTTTTGATCTTCCAAAACAAGAGTTTTAAACAGTGTCTAAAACTGAGCTTTTAATCAACTAAACTGATTTCATGCAGGACAGAAATTCCAAGAAACTGCTATTGCAAAAGTCTATTTTTTATTGCACCTCAACTAATTTTGGATGAATAGGCACAATTCAGTACAGGTAGTCCTTGACTTTCAACAATTCATTTAGTGATCATTTGAAGTTACAATGGCACTGAAAAAGGTGACTTATGACAATTTTTCACACTTATGACCATTGCAGCATCCCCCATGGGCATATGATTTACATTTGGATGCTTGACAACTGACTCACAATGACAGTTGAAGTGTCCCCTGGTCATGTGATCCCCTTTTGAGACCTTCTGACTAGCAAAGTCAATGGGGACGTCAGATTCACTCAACAACTGTTTTACTAACTTAACAAGTACAGTAATTCACTTAACAACTGTGGCCAAAAAAGTTGTAAAATGAGGTAAAACTCACAACAAATTTCTCAGTAATATAAATTTTGGGCTCAGTTGTGGTCATAAGTTGAGGACTACCTGTACTTTAAAATTACTAAAGAAAGTGTGAATATTATTCCTTCATAGGTTCCTTCATCTTTTTTTGTGGTTTTGGTTGAAAACAAGAGCCTGAGTTGCTTGAAGGCTTGAAGATCAGCCTGGTACCATTGAAAATAGTACACTGTTTGCATTAGAGTCCAAAAAAACACATTTTTTTCCCAAAGCTATGAGGACTCTGAAAGTTGTGTTGGATTCAAGAATAACAAATAAACATAGTGATACAAAGAGGAGCATTACATAAGCAAAGCAAGAAGAGAATTATTTTGACAGCTAATTTGAACAGAAAAGGGACTGAAATGAGATAATACCAAGCAAAAGATAAGAAAATGCAGTGGCTGAGTAAAGAAATAATTTACCAATAATACTATTTTGCCCCAAAATACAGAAAACAAAAAAATATTTTTGTTTTTCTGAAGGCAATATCACTAGTTGAAAGTCTAGTGACTAATTGTAGAAGCATGACTAGTTAAATTTGGAAATGAAGTTGAAAGGGTTGAATAGTTTTTTAAAAAAACAACATTGTTTTTAAAAAGGTAGAGTAGTAACAGCAGGAAGTAAGCATTCTGTAGACACTTGGTATTATGTGGCTTGAGTCAAGTGTTGTTTGGCCCAGGAAATGCTCCTCATTAATTCAGGAAAAGACATTCAGCCTTGATAATTTATAGGAAAATCCAAGATTTTGATTTATTTACAACTAATCTTTAAATTAATAACAATGTGTGTGTTGCTTTGGTAACCCTTTTCACTCTGAAAACTACTGTGATTAAACATGGTGCTACTAAAAGCAAAATTTATTTTCACAATGGCATGTACTTCCAAGTGTTGTTTGCATGGGGACAAGGAAGTCAGTATTTCTGTATTTCTTGTCTGCATAGGACTTGCAGGGTATATCATAGAAGATAAATTGGGAATTATTCTTTCCACACCTTATTTAGTACGATCAATGGCATTTCTATCCATCTTTAATTCCAAGGAGCTCAAAAGAGCATTACAGCTTCATTTTCATTTCACTTTCATTTATTAGATCTATATTTTATCCTATTTTATTCTAACTGTAATAAGTTACATAAGTTAAAATATCATTTCCTATATGATAGTTCAATCTATTGTGTGAACTCAGGGAATTGGATTGAATAGAAAAACTGTAGCTAAGGAAATATGGTGAACAAACTCAGCTCAGATAGAGATTAGATCCAAATGTGCAATATGAACTTCATGGCTAAGTTTTAATCTGCATTTGTTTCCTTATTTTTAGTCTCACATTATAACGGATTCGTTTTTAACTTGAGGTTATGAAGTGGGGAATTATTTGACTCATTGCCACTCATCTCCTGGTGGCTTACAACTCATCTCCTGGTGGCTTACATGGTTATCCTCTTGCACAGGCAATATCTGCCTGCCCAGAGCCTAGTGAAATCTTGCAAAGCATATCAATTTCTGGGCAGGTGCCTCCTTTGTACACAGTATGAACTAGTAAAAACAGTATTAATCCTACTCTGCAACTCCCACAGCGATCAGGTATTCATTCTTCATGATGGATTCTTTATGTTTAGTTCTTCCATTTGTTTAGATTTTTATCTTTTTTTTTTTTTAATTTGACTTTTATGCCACCCTTCTCCGGAGACTCAGGGTGGCTTACAATGTGCTAAGCAATAGTGTTATGTATGTATCTATTTTGTGCGGGAAATTCAAATGTTCAGTGAATTCTGATTGGTTCTTGGTTGCCTCTGAAAAGTATATAAAGAGGACTGTTGCCTGTGTTTCTTTGCTGAAGTCTCACCCTGAATTAAAGAGCTGTTGTCACTAGCTTGCTTGTGCCTCTCGTTATTCCCGCGCTACAACATTGGCGACGAAGATGGGATTGAGGCTACAAGAAGCAAACTAAAAAGAGCTCGGACTTCCAGCCAGGGTGACGAGTGGAATACGGAGACATACAGCGATGTCTGCCTACGTCCCGCCCAAACCTTTCGATCCGACCCAAGAGAAGTGGGGATTGTATCTGACCAGGTTCGAGTGCTCCCTGGAAGCAAGCGAAATGCAAGGGCTCTCAGCGAACCGGAAAAGAGCCCTGTTCCTAAGCCACTGCGGGCCAGACGTTTTTGAAATGGCCAAGTCCCTCTGCGAGCCAACCCCAGTCCAGACGGTCTCCTGGGACATCCTTCAAGAAAATCTGAGAGCCCACTACGCTCCAGTTCCTTCTAAATTTGTACAGCGCTACGAACTCCGGCAACGTGTACAAAAAGACGGAGAACCGGTCAGCGCATATGTGGCTGCACTTTGAAAAGCCGCAACGCATTGTGATTACAGAGACTTAGACGACACGCTACTTGAGCAATTGATTTGCGGTGTTAGAGACACTCGGTTACAGAGGTGCCTTCTGGCCAAGCCAGACCTAATGCTAGCCGGCGCGCTGGACGAAGCCCGAGCACACGAAGCATCAACGAAGGTTTCTGAAGCACTGCAGCGACCACTATCAAGTAAAGACGGCCCGAAAACGGCCCCCATCCACAGAGACGAGGCGCGAACCAGCACAGAGGAAGAGTCAGACGAGGACGACTTCCATACAGAAAAGAAACAGAGCGAGCAAAGCTGCCATCACGAGAACTGTTCTAGCTGTGGTGGGGATCATGAGAGACAATCGTGTAAATACAGAGACGCCATTTGCAGGCATTGCGATAGAAAAGGCCACCTAGCACGAGTTTGCAGAGCTCAATTTCCGCGTAGTCGAAAGCCACGTGACTACCGTGACCAACCAGAACTGGTTCGTTCAAAACAGCCAATCAAAGATGACGGCGCGAGAAAACGGCGCGAATCTCAAAAGCGAGAGACCTACAGCACGAGAATCAGCCAAGCCAGCACAACCGACAATGAGAAAGTCTACACAAAAGTGGAAATCGAAGGCAGACTGTGCGAAATGGAAATCGACACCGGGTCTACACTATCAATCATGTCCTGGACAACACTCAAAGCGCTCCTGCCTAAGTTCCAGCAAGCCCAGCTGTCCTGACAGAAAGTTCGCCTCCTCGACTACCAGGGAAACTGAGTTCCCGTAGAAGGCATGGGCATGTTCCGGGTCACCTAGGGCGAGTTCCAGAAAGTGCTGCCCCTGACCATCGTAAGCAAGCCGCTACCAAGTCTCCTGGGCATGACATGGTTCCGAGCCCTCGGCATGGGCTTCACGGGCGTTCACAGCATCGGCGGGCCATCCCTCAAAGAAACCATTCTTCATGAGTTTCGGGATGTTTTCGAAGAGACTCTAGGCAAGTACGGGGGGACCCCTATCTCTTTTAATTTAGACCCCAACGTAGCGCCAATCAGGCTGAAAGCAAGACGGGTTCCATTTGCTTTAAAGCCCAAAATTGATGCAGAGCTTGACAAGCTCATTAAGCAAGGGGTGTTAATTCCCGTAGATCACGCTAAGTGGGAAACCCCAATAGTCACGCCAGTTAAATCGGACGGTTCAATTAGAATTTGCGCTGACTATAAGTGTTCGATCAATAAGGCGTTGCAGCAGAGCGCCTATCCCGTTCTGATCGTCCACCATCTACTACACTCCCTGGGGCCTGGCAAGCTATTCGCAAAACTAGACCTTGCGCAGGCATACCAGCAGCTGCCAGTAGATGATGCTACGGCGGAATCACAGACCATTGTAACTCACAGAGGTGCCTTTAAATGCACCAGACTACAGTTTGGGGTTAGCATCGCCCCAGGGCTCTTCCAGAGTACCATGGAGCGCCTTCTACAAGGCCTCCCAGGTGTCGTCCCTTATTTCGACGATGTTCTAATTAGTGGCCAAGATGAGATTCTGTTAGGACAGAGAGTTAGACAAGTCCTAACCAGATTCAGAGAAGCGGGACTCAAACTCAAACGAGCAAAATGCAAAATAGCGGTTCCATCAGTGGAATTCTTAGGTTACCGAATCGACAGCACAGGCATTCACCCTACAGAAAGCAAAGTCAGGGCCATCCAGAACGCGCCCACCCCTAAATCAAAGCCCGAACTACAGGCCTTCTTGGGGCTTCTTAACTTCTACACCATGTTTTTAAAACACAAAGCCACTATTGCGGAGCCACTGCACAGGCTCCTTGGAAAAAACGTTCCCTGGGTGTGGGGCAAACGAGAAGCGGCTGCATTCAACGCAGTTAAAAAACTTTTGTCTGAGGACAGTTTCCTCATTCAATACAATTCTGAACTATCTCTAGTGTTGGTGTGTGACACTTCCCCCTTTGGCGTAGGCGCAGTCTTAAGCCATAGACTGCCGAACAGGTTAGAGGCACCCATCGCCTATTACTCTCGCACTTTATCTAGTGCTGAAAGAAACTATAGCCAGCTAGACAGGGAGGCATTAGCGGCTGTAGCTGGGGTCAAAAAATTTCACGAGTACTTGTTTGGCCGTACTTTTGAACTCATTACGGACCACCAGCCTCTTTTGGGACTTTTGGCTGGAGATAAACCGACCCCGGCTGCTCTTTCTCCCTGGATGACCAGATGGTCCATTTTCTTAGCTGCTTATTCCTACAGACTGCTCCACCGGCCAGGCAGAACTCTGGGACATGCTGACGCCCTCAGCCGGTGCCCCTTGCCCGAACTGTTGGACAACCCGATCCCGGAAGCCCCAGTTTTACTCATTGACGTTGTATCCCCGGGCCCCATTTCTTCAAGCGAGGTGGCAAAGGCTTTTGCCAGAGACTCTGTTTTGCGCATTGTAATGGGCTGGGTAATGCGGGGTTGGCCTACCAAGGTGGACAGTGGGAATTTTCAATTGTACTTTAACAAGAAAAATGAACTGTCAATGTTGGGGGATTGCTTATTGTGGGGTGACAGGGTGGTCATTCCTTCGCGGTTAAGACACAGGGTTCTAGAAATGCTGCATGAGGGACACCCTGGTATTGTTCGCATGAAAGGCCTAGCTCATAGCTATGTTTGGTGGCCACATCTCGACCAAGACGTCACTGAGTGAGTGGGGAAGTGCAGGCCCTGCCAGGAATCCCGCCCAGATCCTCCTATAGCTCCCATTTGGGAATGGGAAAAACCAAAGGGACCATGGGGGAGGATTCACATCGATTTTTCTGGACCATTCCACGGCCAGAACTTTTTAATCATTGTAGATGGATATTCTAAGTGGCTCGAGATTGCCTGAATGCCATCTACCACTTCTGAGGCCGTAATCAAAGTACTCAGAAAACTGTTTGTAACACACGTGTTGCCGGGCACCCTGGTATCTGACAATGGGCCCCAATTCACGGCAACTCAATTTGAGGGCTACCTAGCCGAGTTAGGCATAAGGCATGCATTATCCGCTCCTTTTCATCCGGCTTCGAATGGCCTTGCAGAGAGATTTGTAAGAATGACCAAAGAAGCCCTTTCCCGGCTCGATGCAGGGGACTGGCAGGCTAGAATAGATGAGTTCTTAGCTGTACAGCACGCCACCCCGTGCCCCACCTCGGGCCGCAGCCCAGCCGAGCTCTTAATGGGCCGAAAGCTAAGGTGCATCCTCGATCGATTGCATCCCAATTACTCCCCCGATAACTTCAAGGGGGAAGGGGGAGGACTAAGGCAATTCCAAGTGGGAACACCAGTATTTGCCAGAAGCTACA
Organism: Pantherophis guttatus; assembly: GCF_059756535.1. NCBI lineage: Eukaryota > Metazoa > Chordata > Lepidosauria > Squamata > Colubridae > Pantherophis > Pantherophis guttatus. The sequence goes on from NC_142066.1 coordinate 78,628,748, forward strand.
CCAACGGGCCTTTGTGGGTAGAGGGAAACATCATAGGAATTACCGGTCCAAAGTCATACACAGTTGATATAGGGCATGGTAAAATTTGGAGGAGACATATAGATCAATTGCGTAAACGATTACAACACGATAACTCAGTTACTGTAAGTCCTAACTATCAAAGTCTTCCTGACACAGCTACCTCAAGCCCGAGTAAGCCGGAATACTTATCTGGCAACCCAGAGTTCCAGTGCCGCCCCAGCGAGTCGACACTCCCAGCCGGGGATAGCCACGCCTCTGGAGAAATCCAGGAGGTTCCATTGGCGGAGCCGGGAGAGACGGGAGTTCCCTCCAACCGGCTCGATGCCTCGCCAACAACTGAACTGTGCAGGTCAACCAGGACTAAGACACGCCCTGTCTCCTGCGTGATTTTGTATGTAAATATGTAAATAGATAGGATAAGTGCCTTCTGGGAGTGGAGGGGTGTTATGTATGTATCTATTTTGTGCGGGAAATTCAAATGTTCAGTGAATTCTGATTGGTTCTTGGTTGCCTCTGAAAAGTATATAAAGAGGACTGTTGCCTGTGTTTCTTTGCTGAAGTCTCACCCTGAATTAAAGAGCTGTTGTCACTAGCTTGCTTGTGCCTCTCGTTATTCCCGCGCTACAACAAATAGCCTTCATCCTTTTGTATATTTATACAAAGTCAGCTTATTGCCCACACAACTGGGTCCTCAATTTACCTATCTTAGAAAGGATGGAAGGCTGAGTCAACCTTGAGCCTGGCAAGATTCGAACCTGCAGTAATTTCAGGCAGCTGGTCTTAATAACAGGGTGCTTTAGACCACTGTACTACCAAGGCTATGAAGATTTCACTAATATTCATAGCCGCATAAAGGCACAATTTTCTAGCTGCAAAGTTTTCTGCAGGTGCCAAATGAGGGAATGGAATATTTGTTTTTTATGCCTTGGGGAATGCCAAGCATCAGACTCATATAAACACTGCCAAGTGTTTACTAAATAACTTTGATGCAGTCACTCATCCCATTTGTGACTCATTCTTTGAGAGTATTAAAAAAAAACCACACACCAGTTCTGCAGCTATTATGGTTGATTTGACTGCATCTGTTTCCAGTAGTCCTCCCCTTCTCTCCAAAGTTGCCTGATGCCCCTTGTATCTCATCTCTGAATAGTTTAAGATCTTATCTACTACTGAGGATTTACAGACCTCTGCCACATTGCTTTCAGCACCTGGAATATCAGTGAATAAATGTCAGAGCTTTTTGAAAGTTCTGCCTTGACTAGAGCAAAAGAGAGAAGAGTCCTTTCAATATGATCTTTCTAATATGTGTCCATAGTTCATCGGGTATACACCACTTTCTATAAGTGACTTCTTATAGATTTTCTGATTTGAACCATCTACTCTCCTTCAGGTCCTTTCAGTCCTAAAGGCTTTTATTTTGAAAGGAAAATTTATAGTACATCTCTGCTGAGAATTTAACTTTCCCTTCCTGTGAGTTTATAAGAAATGGTATCAACTTTAGTTGCACTTTTAAAGTTTTGCACTTTACTGTTGTGTATATCCTGGAGCCTTAATTTTATTCTGTATAGCAGTTATGGTAGCTTATTCTTATATTTAAGCCATTATGTTACTTTCATATTTGGATTTTGGTTTCTTGTTCTGATACACCATGCAAATATCTCCCCCATATTGCAGATAATCTCCCATTAATCTGATCTGGACATTCTCTTAGCATCTACAAGCAAATAAAGGGGCAGTATAGATCCACCCCAAATATCTTGTGTTTTAATTGCCACATTAAATTGCCAGAGATTGAGATTTAATTCAGTAGTGGATCCAGTAGCGACTTCCAGAGAAGAAATAGCAAAGGCAGCTCTACTAAAAGTGGAATTGATGACTGCCAGCAGACTAAAGAGCCAGCAAATAGATCAGCTCTTCACAATTTCTTTCTGAAGGAGAGTACTTGAGATTGCCCACAAGTGCTTCAGACCATTGCTTCTTATGTAGAAATTGCAGGACAGTGGTCTCCAGTGAGTGTAAAGCAAAATATTTTAACATGGGGCATACTAAATTATATTTTTGAATAATAGACACAGAAGTTAAATTTAAGAATGCCTGCTTCTATAGATACTACGTTTTAAAAATATTATAGAAGAGGAACAGTTTTACCTGATAAAATTGAAAATGAATTATCATATTTTTCGGAGTATAAAATGCACCTTTTCCCCCCCTAAAAGGGGGTGAAAATTTAGGTGCATCTTATACACAGAATGTAGCCCCGCCCACCCACTGGCCCCCACCCTTTGGCCTGTGCCTTGCAGAGTTACCTCCTTGCTGGCAAACAGCAAGAAAAAACAGCTCCTTTCAGCTTCAGCACAGGCTAATTAGCACAAGTTGATTTGGCCTCCTGACTCTCAGCTGATTTGCTCTCAACTGTTTTGCTCAGGGCTCTGCTGCTTGCTGCAAAGAGGTAAATTGCTGGAGCAGATTCTTTTTTTCCTTGGGCTAATCAAGCTATGCTGAAAACGAAAATGAAAGTAAAACAGGCTGTTTGTTACCATGTAGCAAAATTAGACAGAGGCAGAGGGAGATTTCTTTTTCGTCTTTTTCCTCACCAAAAAAGATAGGTGCAAACAATTGGAAATTTAGGGCAAAAGAGGAGAGTTCAAGATTTTAAAACACAAAAGAAAAAAAGGAAAAAGAAAAAGGCAAAAATAAAAATGGGAAGGGAGAAAAAGAAAAAGAGATGAAGGAGAAAGATGTTATACATATTTAGAATTGAATACTATATGAATAGTAGTAAGAAATAAATGGGAAATCATGATTGTAAAAATGAAATGAATAATAATTGGAAAATTTGTCTTTGTATTTTTGAAATCTAGACTGTTAGGATATGGTTTGAGCCTAACAAGTTGTCCAGGCAATATATGTGTACTGTAACTTTAATCTGTAAATGTATTATGTGACTTTAATGCTGAGTCATGCTGTAATTAGGTAATGACTGGTTGTGAGAGTATTTAAGCAAGGTACTGTAACGTGTTCAGTTGCTGCTATGATATGCTGCCATTGATGATGAAGCTGATATGATAAGCTGCCATAGTGAGGAGTTGCTATCTGTAATCATCGTTGGATGGATCTGTAACCATCGTGGTTTGTGAACCAGAGTGAGTTTGTTATTCTAATCAACTAACGTTTGTTTGATAAGAAGATATCTGTAACTACTGGACTGATTTACTGGCAAAGACTTGGAATTTGTTTAAAGACTATGAGACTGTTTTTCTACTATAAAGTAAGCTTTTGATAAACCAGTTTGCATATCTCTTATTCATTGCTCTCAGCAACGTTTCCTTGTGCATTTACTCTGCTGGTTGGTAAACAACAACAATATCCTTAACATTGGTTATGGGCCCAGAGCCAACCAGAACTAACTAGGATTGTTCAGAGCTAAACTGAGAGTTAATGTGAATAATACAGAAAACTGTGTTTGTGATAAACAATCCAAGTGAAGATGGCACTAGAACAAGCAGTAAATTTTTCCATGATAACCCGACTGGATGGAACAAACTATGTATCCTGGTCTGCAAAATGTAATCTACTTCTGCATAGAGAAGGACTGTGGGACATAGTTAATAATCCACCGGATGTAACAGCATGGGATCCTGCTGATGAAGAAGATGCGAAGAAAATAGCCAAGTTTAACAGAGACAATGAATGAGCTCTTTGCATTATTGGACTAACACTGGGTGACCAGCAGCTTGTCTATATTCGTGGCGAAGAGTCTGCTGCTAGGTGTTGGACCAAGTTAAAGAGACTATATGGGTGACTCTGTGGGTGCTCACTCGTGACTCTGTGGGTGCTCATATTTATCTCACACGGAGATTATTTAAACAACATCTTCTGAAAGGTGGAGATATGATGGCTCATTTGGAATCCATGACCAGAATTTTCCAGGAGCTGCATGAAAAGGAACTTGTTTTCTCAGAACTACAACAAGTTTATATAATTCTTTCTTCTTTGGACGATAGTTATGACGATTATGTTTCTTCGTTAGAGGTTTTGTCCAGAGATGAACTGACATTGGCTGGCATAACCGGTAGGTTATTGGAAGAATCCAAAAGAAGACAAGAAAGGGATCAGTTGAGACTGCAACAATCAAAATAAGAAAAAATGTACTCAACTGCCTATTTTGTAAAAAGTTGTTTTGCTTGTGGGGCTAAAGGGCATATAGCTAAGTATTGTAAGAATAAGAAAATGTCTGTTAGGGACAATATTAGACCCAAGAAGGGTTGTAATTTAGCTATATCCAGTTCAACTACTGATTTTAACCAGGATTGTTGGGTTGTTGACAGTGGTGCTTCTCAATCAATTTCTAGAAATAAATTTTTTTTTGTTAAAATGGAGAAGAGTAACCAACATGTTAAACTAGCAAATGGCTGGAAGGTTAAGGTAGCTGGAGAGGGTGTTGCTCGTTGGTCATTTAGTAATGAACCATTGCCTATGTTATATATTCCTGGGTTAAAATTCAATTTATTATCTGTTAAATCATATTGCAATTTGGGTTTACAGTAACATTTTAAAATGATAAGTGTTTTATTGAGAAAGATGACAAAGTTGTTACTGCAAGTTTAGAAAATGATTTATTTATTTTAAGGGATAACCCAGTATTGGTGGCTAAATCTAAGTCTGTTTATAAGCATGTTAAACCACATGATGAATGTATTCATCTGTTACACCGGAGACTTGGGCATTTAAATTTCAGAACTTTAAAGAAAACAGTTCAGTTATCTGAAGGGATAAAACTACAAGCTTGTAGTAAATATCTAAATTGCAATGCCTGTAGTCAGCAAAAAAGTAGGGTAACACCAGCAAACCGTGTTAATGGTTTTAAAACCAAAAATCCATTAGAGGTAATGTTTGTAGACCTAATTGGACCCAAGAAACCTAGCATAGGAGGTGCCTGCTATATTCTAAGCATAGTAGACCATTATTCAAGATACGGATTCTGTTATCTAATGAAAACAAAATGTGAAACATTCCAGCATATTAACAACTGGCTACGTTTTGCAGAAAGGAAACAGAAATTTAAGGTTAAATGCTTAGTGACTGATAATGGTACAGAATTTACCAACCAAAGGTTGGAAAAGTTTTTGCAGGATGCAGGGATCCAGCATAAACAGTCTGTTCCATACAGACCACAGCATAATTTGTATATTGAGAGACGAGGTCAAACATTACAAGCCATGACTAGAACTATGTTGGCATATTCTGGTTTACCTGAAAATTTATGGGGTGAGGCTGTTATGTGTGCTAACCATGTGTTAAACAACGTGGTTCATTCCTCTACAGGTGAAATACCATTCACCTTATGGCATGGGAGGAAACCAAATCTTAGTTACTTACACACATTTGGAACTCCAGCTTGGGTACATATTCCATCTAGTTTAAGGAGAAAGGATCAACAAAGAGCCAGAAAAATGTTTTTCGTTGGCTATGAATCAAATCATAGATCTTTTAGATTTTGGGCACAGGGAACTACTAGTGTGTATTGTAGTGCAAGTGCTAAATTTCTAGAGCACGAAGGATGGGATAAACTAGAGCGTGCAGATTATAGACATGATAATAATACTGTTAGTATAGAGCATCATATCCTGAGGATTTAGATAATGTAGAATCCTCTATCAAGAATGAAGAACAGGAAGTAGGTTTAGAGGAGGTAGTTTTAGGGGAGGAGTCAGGTGAACCATCTGCAGTAAGTCCTGTATTACCTAGGAGATCTACTAGGGAAAGGCATCCACCTGATCGATATAAAGCAACCGTAGTTTGCCAGGTTAATGTTGAACCTTCAAGTTATGAGGATATCAGGTTTTATCCTGAAAAGGAGCAGAATGCTTGGAAGGAGGCAATGAGCAAGGAAATTAATTCTTTAACTAAGTTAGGTGTTTACGAAACTGTGAAATTGCCACCTGGTGAAAAATTAATAGGTTGTAGATGGGTTTACAAAATTAAGAAAAGCATAGATGGGACAATAACCCATAAAGCTCGCCTTGTAGCTCAAGGTTTTTCTCAGACCGAAAAGGATTTCGATGAGGTTTTTGCTCCTAGTTTACGAGCTAGTACTTTACGGACAATGCTAGTGTGGGCGGCTAAGTATAAATATAGTATTAACCATATAGATGTAGAGACAGCATACTTGCATGCTCCATTGAGACACACTATTTATATGAGGAACCCTTTAGGAGTTGAAACACAAAACCACACTGATTGTTGGAAGTTAAATAAAAGCCTTTATGGTTTGAGACAATCAGGGTTTGAATGGAACCAATGTATTGTTAAAGAGCTAAATAAGATCGGTTTTCATGAAGGTGTAGCAGCTAAATGTCTCTTTAAAAGAGAAAATAATGGTGTAGTATCATTTTTGTTATTGTTTACAGATGATATAGCCATAATAACTAAAACCGACGAGGAAGCCATAGATATTGTTAAACAGTTAGAAACCAAATTTAAGATCAGAAATTTGGGAAATATTAGGCATTATTTAGGTCTAGATATCAATCAAACAGCTAGAGGTTATAAAATATCTCAATCTAGCAAAATAAGCCAAATGTTAAAACGTTATGGCATGGAGCTATGTAAGCCAGCTAAAACGCCTATTGACAGGATTTTCAACAAGGAGAAATCGAAAGCCCTAAATTTAGTAAGGAGATCTATCAGCTCTTATAGGTAGTCTATCTTATATAAGCAATTGGTCAAGACCCGATATTTCATTTGGAGTAAACCAATTAGTGAGATATAATGCAGAGCCAACTGATAGGCATTGGCAGGCTGCAAAGCGTATATTAAGATATCTGAAAATGACGATGCATTATGCATTGTATCTAGAACCTAACAATGATTTAGTATTGAGCGCATATGCTGATGCCAGTTTTGCTACTGATTTGACCACCAGAAAGTCCACATCGGGTATAGCTATAATGTTAGACAATTGTTTGATTGGCTGGAAATCAATTCGTCAAAAACTTATTAGCCTTTCGACTATGGAGGCGGAGTTCTCATGTTTGTCACTAGTTTGTACTGATTTAATTTATTACAAGCAACTAATGTTGGATATTGGTTTAAAGATGGATTATCCAATTGTAATACATGAGGACAACCAAGCTGCTATAAACATGGCAACAAATTTAGCAGTTAAAACTAGATCTAAGTATACTGACATTAGGTATCTGAATGTTCGTCAGTGTATCCAAAGCAACATGGTTAAGTTGGAATATTGTATGTCAGAAGACAATATAGCTGATAATTTTACCAAAGCCCAAGGTGCTATAAAACATAAAACATGTTGTGAAAGCTATGGATTAAGAATCTAAACTGTATATATTGACCTGTCCAAAGGGGAGAATGTTAGGATATGGTTTGAGCCTAACAAGTTGTCCAGGCAATATATGTGTACTGTAACTTTAATCTGTAAATGTATTATGTGACTTTAATGCTGAGTCATGCTGTAATTAGGTAATGACTGGTTGTGAGAGTATTTAAGCAAGGTACTGTAACGTGTTCAGTTGCTGCTATGATATGCTGCCATTGATGATGAAGCTGATATGATAAGCTGCCATAGTGAGGAGTTGCTATCTGTAATCATCGTTGGATGGATCTGTAACCATCGTGGTTTGTGAACCAGAGTGAGTTTGTTATTCTAATCAACTAACATTTGTTTGATAAGAAGATATCTGTAACTACTGGACTGATTTACTGGCAAAGACTTGGAATTTGTTTAAAGACTATGAGACTGTTTTTCTACTATAAAGTAAGCTTTTGATAAACCAGTTTGCATATCTCTTATTCATTGCTCTCAGCAACGTTTCCTTGTGCATTTACTCTGCTGGTTGGTAACACAACAATATCCTTAACATAGACAATGATAAGTTTTTATTTTTTTATTGTTTTTAGAAATATGAATAAGTATAAACTGTAACAATTGAAATACCTTTAATGGTATATGGTGGTGAAAGTAAAAAGGATTAAGTTGTAGCTTGGATACAGCTAAAACATTTTTAAATTTAATTAGGGAAATTGTAATGATTGAAATATTTTTAATTATATTTTGTGATGAAAGTAGAAATGATTAAGTTGTGATTTGGAAGATTATATCGGCAAAACTATTTGGGTTATTGGGAGAGTTTAAGATGTGAAAATGAGTAACATAAGGGGAAAGCTCTATTTAACTAGGGAATTGTAATAATTGAGATACTATTAATTGTATATTGTCTTGAAAGCAGAAATGGTTAAGTTGTGGTTTGGAGGAATATATGGCAAAAATTATTTGGTTTATTATTATTGGTAAATATAATTAATTGATTTGTAAGAAATTGGATTGCATGGAAATAATTGGAATATTCATGTTCATATTGACTAATATACAAAAAAATAGTTATATAACTAATTGATTTATATTAAAATGTTGAATTTGTATTAAACAATTGTAATATTACCAGTGTGAGGATGGATATAAAAATAGATGACAATGGGAAGGGAATAGAATAGAATATAGAATAGAAGGGAAAAATTGAATTTGATTAAGATTAGAGATGAGGATGAAGGGTAATATTGGTTTTTTAGAAAAATAGATGAGGAATAAATATGGCAAAAAGGAAATATAGAAATTGTAAAATTAATTGAAATGACTAAACACCGTTTAAGTTTGTGAACCAGCCAAATACTCTGTTCAAAGAAAATACATTGTATGTTTGCATGTGTGTTTGTCTGAAAAATAAAAAACAAAAAAGGTAGGTGCGTCTTATACTCCGGTGCGTCTTATACGCCTAAAAATATGGTAGTTTTTTTTTTTTTAATGAGACTGAACCCAGCAATATAATCCTCCTTCTGTATTTCAGTTGGGCCTGAGTTCTACACCAAGAATAGAGTTAGAGTTACTGAGTTGCTATGTGGTTTGTATCTAACAGGTTTTCACAGCATCAGCTATCATTTTACTACCAAGGATTGGTAGTGCCAAAATGTCTTTTTTATTGGCTAGTTCAGGGGTCTGCAACTTAAACACTCAAAGAGCCATTTAGACCCGTTTCCCACAGAAAAGAAAAAACCGGGAGCCACAATACCTGGGTGGGCGTGGCCAACTCGATGTCACTCACTTCTACCAGTCACATGACCCCCCTAGTCACGCCTACCCAGCTGGTCATTAGGGCAGAGAACCAGTTGTTAAAAAACACTGGGAACCACAAAACCCTTTTGATATCTCTCTCTCTCTCCCCTCCCTCCCTCCCTCCTCCTCTCTCTCCCTTTCTCTCTGTATCTGTCTCTCTCTCTCTCTCTCTCCCTCTCTCTGTATCTCTCTGTCTCTGCCCTGGCTGCTTCTCCATCCCTTGCTGTCGCCCTTACCTTCTCAGGCCAGGTGAGGAGTGATTGGGAGGGGAGGGCGAGGGGCAGGGCCAGTCAGTGGTGGGATCACCTGACAGGGAGCCACAGCAGATGGCCCAAAGAGCCGCATGTGGCTCCGGAGCCGCAGGTGCTGACCCCTGGGCTAGTTGTTGAGGACAATTTAATGAACAATTAAGATATATCCTAGAGGCAGTATGTTCTAATGTTTGGACAAATGTAAAATGTCATTGACTTTCAGCATCCCAATGTATTTCTAATTTTGAAGCTCTTAGGTGACAATTTGACTTATTTTAATGAAAAAAGAATTGATGCAACAATAATTAACGAAACTTTCTAGCTTTTAGGCATCCTCCAGTGTGCCTCTTGATACTTGAACAAATGACCTTGGAGATAAATTTTTATCTTCTTAGGAAAATGAGAGCAGAATTTTTTCAATTATACATAATATATTCTAAGCAACCATGAATTTTTGCACATGACAAGAATGAGAGTGGAAGTTTATAAGCAATATCCAAATAGTTTCCCTACTTTCCATTCTCTTGAACTAATGTTGAAAAATATATAGTCAATCCTAAACAGTGAAAAACATCACTGTTTTGATGATATTAGGTACATTAATATGAAAATAAATGTCATTAAAGTTCAAATAACCAGAGTTTCTCTTTCAATTTTGGGCTTTTGGATTGATAAAAATGCCTATTTGGGTTTGTAGATGTTAATATTTTTTTTTTGTTTTAATCTGTATTTTCAGCATATTTCATCTTTCTCTACAGAAATGTGATGTACTTTGGGAAGATTTTCACCAAAAACTGGTAGATGGGTCACTACTAACTTTGGATACATATTTGGGACAGTTTCCTGATATAAAGGTATATCATGTTGCTATGTGTCTTAAGTCAAATCCTTAGCAATAGAAGCAAAAATACTCTATTTGGAAAGCAGATCATTTGAACCTTAGACTTGCCAGCCTTTATTTATGCATCATAATACTCTATAAAAACTTTCTTCCAGCTGCTTACATTTAATTACCAGAAAACAGACAAGGAGAATTGGGTTTTGACCCCTTTGGCTAAAAGGCACTCCCTTAGAAATTTACCCCTCAACCTTAAATGTTGATAAAATGGAGATTCTAGGTGGGATGGACACAAAGGGCTTTATTGTTTTGTTTTGCCTTTGCACAAATGTGACTAAATTTTGAAATATTTAATAAGGATGGCAATGCACCTGATGTTCACTCAATTCTTGGGACTCCAGAGAGTGGGAAATTACTGCAGAAATTCTGCCCCACTCACACAACAGTCTAACATTTCTGGACTCCATGTATCAGTCCCAGGAGTATCACATTTATCTCTTGAGCCAAATCAAAGTTAAAACTATCTGGGTTTCTTTATGGTATACAACAATTTGATTTATATACCATTTATTTCTTTGGAGGTGGGGATGTTTGTGAATGTGTTCTGACCTAGGCTTCCCCAAAAAGCACGAAGCAGAATCCTGGTCCTGACAAAACCCCTTTTATTAAACAAACAGTAAATTCTTCTCATTCACCTTCAGCAAAGTCTTTCAAGGGAAAATTTACAGTCACAGACCTTATCTGGCTTGGAGAGCTGCCAGGCCGATATCTTCAAAACTTGGCAAGGAATCTCGGAGAGCCACAAATCAATTAGGTGAACTAATTGTCTCCTGCAAACTCCACTCCCCTTTTGCTCCTCTTTTATTCCCTCTGGGAGGGGCCATTCATCATCCACCTGTGGCCTTACTCCCAAATCGACCCTTGTTCTTTAGCTGTTTCCTTTGCCTGGCAACTCTGCGTATGCACACGCTGGGAACAGACTCCAGCTGTTTGTCTGCCTCACTGATGTCTGACTCTGAAGGGAGCTGATAACTGGCATCCGCCCCTGAACCCCTCTCTGCCTCCAACACAGGCTCATCAGAGCCTCCCCCAGACTCCAGGACTGGCCCATGTTCCTCCCCAACCTCCTAACTGCCTGAATCTGCTGGCAGGCCACAATAGAATGGAAGATGAATTATTTTAAGTCTAAATAAATCTTTTGTGGGCTGGCTATACAATTCCTATGGTTTATCCAATAATATTTTGCATAGAAGTTTTGAACATTTGTGAAACAAAACTGATAATGGGATTTGCTAAATGTTTTGTGCTAGGATTACTAAATATTTAGTGTGTTAACTAAATATCTTTGTCAAGGCACATACTGCTGTATGTTCTCCTAACATTTCTAATAGTACATTTTTAAACCTTTTCTTTCAAATACTATATTTGGCTTATGAGTATATTCACCAATCTGATTCAACCACAAAGAATTGTCAATGAGTTTTGTGTTTAACGTCTTTGTTTTTTTTTTAAAAAAATCTGATAAATAGAAAGTTGTCTTCTAGTATCAGTGCTTTGAGGTAGAGCAAAGCAAGAAGCATACCCTAGCTCTGTGATGGCAAACCTACGGCACACATGCTTCCGGTGGGATCAGAAGTTGGCAAACAGGCCATTTTTGGCCTCCATAGGGTCTCCGGGAGGAGTGGGGGTGTGGGGAAGGCCCTTTTCGCCCTCCCCAGACTCCTATGCACAGGGGCGGGGCACATAGAATTATGGGTGTGGACACATGTGCAACCCTAACCCTACCCCCCCCCCGTTCCTGCTGGTTTGCGATGGCAAAAAGGTTAGCCATCACTACCCTAGATCTATCTGTATTGCAAGACTACATTAACAAATTGTTGCAAGTCTGAAAATACACTTTTCCTCCCTAATCTTTACAGTCCAAACGAGATAGGATCTATTTTGAAATGTTTGCTATACTTCTATTCCTTCTGTGGTTCCACTGCCTATTCTCTGACCATTGGCTAGTCTGTGGCTCTTCCTCCTATCTGCCAAGGTCATTCCCACTTATTATTACACCTAGTTTAGCTTTGCTAAAACATTCTACTGTTTGAATTTAATTTCAGAATTAAATGTTTAATTTTTAATATTATGACTATCCTTTTGCTTCCATTTTTTGCATGTTTTATGTGTAATACTATTTTAATCCTATCACAAATGAGTAATTGCAATAAAAGCATTATTTTTAACAGCTGGAGTATTATTCTGATTATTTTTGTTGATTTATACACATTGCTGAAAATTGGGTTCTGAATACTTTAGTGGGTTTCTTTTTTTTAATCTTTGGAGAAGATTTCATATGTTTTCAATAAAGTCTGGAGCAGCAAATTTTAAATTGCATATTAAATAAATAAATGGAATTTTAGAAGTTCAAAGTCTGTGGCTTTTGAAACTATGTGTTTTCTTTAATCAAGAGTTTTCACTTTGAAAAATACAATCTCTATGCCTGGGTTTTTTTAAAAAATAAAAACCACATTTGTGGGCCTCTTATCATTTTAGTTTCATAACAACTTTTCCAGGCATAGTAGGGAGAGAGAAAATGATAAGTCAGGTGTCTGGATGGCAAAAAGAGACTTGAATCTGGGACACCTTGGTTCCACTTCACATACATCACACTGGCTTCATTTTTAAGTAATGGAAGAAACGCATAACATTTTTTAAAGCAGAAAAGTTCAGATACCTTGTATTATATCGTGATTGTGATTGTGATTTTTGATTTGGATATCATTATTTACAGAATCGCATTGCAAAGCGGAGCAGGAAGCTAGTAGACTATGATAGTGCAAGACATCATCTGGAAGCTTTGCAAAGTTCAAAAAGAAAAGATGAAGGGAGAATTTCTAAGGTGAGAGAGAGAAAGAGATACAACAATATACTCTTTATAAAACATGCAGGGAGTGAATGACATTAATCTCTGCTTAGTGCTGTTAAGTTGTGTTTTATCATTTGCTTGGGTCACCAATATTGCAATATTGATTCTAGTGAGATAGGAACCAGAAGCTCTCACACTAGCACTGTTATCTTAGTATTGGACAGATGCTTGTCAAGGCCAAGAGACAAATCCTGGATGATATTGATTCAGAAATACAGGAGGATACCTGCAAGCCTTCACTTGAGTAAACCATATATTGAATAGAAGCTTAGTGTGAGCCAATCATGTTAAATATCACTAGTTGCAGTACATTGATAGTATATCACAGATAGCCAATGATTAAGATGCCCATAAATGACATCTAGATCATGCCTCTGGGATTAGCATTTCCAAATAAAATAGCATTTTCTCTTCACCATTACACTGGAAATGAATTCAGTATGTGGATGACACATCCTGAGTTTAAACAGATTCAGATGTAATTTTGTGAGAGGTCCTTCCTGGATTTATTAGATTGTCTTTTCCTTTTAAAGAAGCTTTATACCTGGAAATCCATTTCCTACTAAATTCAGTCTTAACAAACTTCTGATTTGTTTTTCAACTTTTCAGCCCAGCCTACACTGCTGAAATCTCTTTGTGAGATCTCTTTCTATCCTAGTGATAATAGGATTCTATTTAATTTTGGGAAAGTATGACAGATATAATCCAACACTTGCAAATGACAATATATTAGCAAAAGCTGATAAAGCTCTTGGAGTAATATCAAAATATCATCACATATCAAATCAAATGTAACTGATGACTTCATAAAATATGTACAGATTAATGACAGAAAACATTAGCATAAGTGTGAATTAGATATCTGTGGGAATTTTTTTTTCCAGTTTTCAAGTAAGATTACAGAAGACTGGTTCTCCCTTACAGGAAAGAGGAAATTTGCAGATTGTCACTTTATTTTTGCTCTACTTTCCAACTAAGTGATTAATAAATAAAAGTTATATTTAGTACCTGGGAGGGATAGATATGTGCTTCAAGATTTCTGTATCAGAATTCAAAATGATTGGCTTGGGATGCTCTTCACTTTGATAATGGAAATAAAAGCATCACTTGCTGTGCAGCTTTAGGAGGCAAAGTATTTTGATCTGACCTGTTTTAAATAGTTACAGTTGTGAAATGAATAGCTTTTGAAAGGTTGGTAGCACACCGGAAGAGAAAGCTTAATGTTTCCCTTTACAGCTATGCTCTTTCTGCCTGCAAGAAAAAAGAAAGAAAAAGAAAGAAAATCACATTTGGTAGGACTGTAAGTTTTCTTTTAAAAAGTTCCCATAGGCATTAAATGACATTTTGTCATTAAAGCTTTATTGTCATCCACTCATTTTAAGGGATTAGGAATGGAGAAAGAACGGGTAAGTGACTAACACATGCACAATTGCACATTTGTGATTCTGAATGAGGACATTTACAACACTAACCTTTTCTCTTTCTTTTTAAAGGCTTGGTTGTATGGTGTCCCTAAAATTTAGATTTGGCTCTAGACTCAGCAACTTCAGCCAAGTGTAACCAAGCCAGTAACATGCTACCCACATTCAGATGACTTTCAATATGCCCCAGTATAATAAAAGTTATTGGCAATTTAAGAAAAATTTAAAATTATTGACCTCATACAATAATGAATAAGTCTTAAATTCATTCATATTTAAAGCAAGGAAGCTGGAATCTCTTTAGATCTCAGGTGTAGATTAACAAAAATCTCATCAAGTTTAATGCTGTCATGACATTGGCAGATTCTTTAATTTTCTTTTCCCTTTTTGTTTGGTCCCTGGCATCTGAAAAAATAGTCAACCTCTGGATTAAGCTCTGAGACTGACTGCTTTTGTCCTTAAGAGGAATACAAACCCAGAGAAATCCCACCAGGAATAATATGTTGCATTGTTCAGAACTGTTTTGTTTTTTTTCCCCAAAAAAGTTTGCTAGGTATTTCACTTTGTTGTAGGCAGAAGAAGAGTTTCAGAAAGCACAGAAGGTATTTGAAGATTTTAACACTGATTTGCAAGAAGAACTACCATCTTTATGGTCAAGGTATATTGTTTGGAAAGTTATGTGCTTCATCTTTTTATTTCCCCAAAGTTTTTTTAAAAATTAAATTGTTGTTTCACTATGATCTTTTAATGGCATCTTTGTACTCTTAGAAAAATTCACTTGACTGTTCTAACAGTCATTTTCTTATTAGCACAGTGAACTATTTAACTATGATTCAAAAGTGGAGCTTGTTGAGAAACAAAATCTTAATTTTATTTTCATTAAGTGTTGGAGACATCTAACTCAATGAGAGAACAAAGAAAAATAATGAAAACAAAAGGGCAAACCTTGTGCTTCCATAGTTGCTTCACTATCATCCATTGTGTGTAGAGCAAGCCCAAGCAATAGGGATCTACACTATGGAGATAAATGTATCTAAAGAAAGCTTAACTTAAGCTTAGTATCATGCTAGAAATTTGCAAAGAAGGAGGTTGTTTGCCCATTCAAGTTATACATGTAAATTATATGTGTTTTACATTTTCAGGATTCTTTGAATAAGAATAAAATGTGCTGTGTCCATATACAATAAGCAATTTTTCCTTTTTTTCTTTCTTTCTTTACAAACTTTTCATCTTTACCTGTCATTTCTACTTAGGCGCGTGGGCTTCTATGTGAACACATTTAAAAATATCTCCAGTCTTGAAGCCAAATTTCATAAAGAAATAGCTTTGGTGAGTAAATACATAGAGAGATATAGATAAATGCAGTGTAAAAGTGAGATAGGAAAAAGATATGAACTGGATTAAAATATAAAGATGCCAAGAAATACATATTTAATCTGTAACAAGGTTGACTCAGCCTTCCGTCCTTCTAACATTGGTAAAATGAGGACCCAGATTTTGGGTGGCAATATGCTGTCTCTATAAAACCACTCAGAGAGGGCTGTAAAACTCTGTGAAGTGGTATATAAGTCGAACTGCTATTGCTATTGCTAACTGCAGCAGTCTCTTTCTGTTATTAAAATTATTGTTCTAATTATAATTATTAAAGAAGACTAGATTAATGCTAAAATTATTATAGCAATAATCATTTGTTGCGTTGATTACTTGACTTTGTTGTTATCCAGGTTGAGTGGTTAACTTTGTATCTTGCCTATGCTGGGGGTTTTTTATATCTATTTCTATGATTGTTATTTTTTTAATCTTTGTTTTTTTCTATTAGCCACCAGAGTTATATGCTTGAGATGGATACTCATATAGAATGAATGAATGAATGAATGAGTGAAAACATACTAGGTGATATGATAATAATAAAACAAGTAAGTTTTCAGCAACTGGAATTTAAGAGAGGGCTTATGCTTCTCAAGCAAAAAAAAAAACCTGTGAATGATTCTGAACTTAGTACAATAGAGCAAGGTGAGCTTATTAGGATGATCATAAATGTCAGCCTAGATTACAGGTAGTCCTCGACTTATGACTGTAATGGAGCCTGCCATTATGGTTGCAAATCATGATCACCTCACTTAACAAATCCCACTGATTCCCAGATGCAATCATTAAGTGACCATGTGAATTATTAAATGGAGCATGGAGTACTTCAGATGTGGGAGAGGCCCAACCTATCTGACCCAGGATTCTTCCAGCTCCTGAAGTACCTTGTGCTGTATTTCCTGCCCCTCAGAGTCACCACAGCAGTGGTGGGTTTCTACCGGTTCGCCCCGGTTCGGATGAACTGGTAGTGGCGGCGGCGGGAAGCTCCACCCATCTGCCCCACCTGCCCTGTCATCACGGTTGCTTTGCGCATGCATAGAAGCGCCACGCGCGAGCAAAGCAAGTGCACCGACGCTCACAGTTCCCAACTGGTAGTGAAGGTAAGCAGAACCCACTACTGCTCCACAGGTCTTGGGCCTGCTTTCCCACTCCACCAAATCCCATGCCTTCCTTTTCAGCCCCATCACCACCATGCATTTATCTTATGTGGCTCTCCAAAGATTCAGATATATTCTACAAGGTGTCAGAAATGTGCCCTCCTGGTTTCCACGCATTTCATCAACCAAGGTCACAGGGTAGGGGCGGGGGGGTGGCGGTTATTATAAAAGAAGGTCTTGGTCTGAGGGAGGCCACTGTTCCTCAGATTGCCGGTTGTGAGTCCCTCCTGGTGAAGTGGGGTCATGGGGTACAGGTGGGCTTGCTGATCACGTACCTGGCTCCCTGCCACGTGGCAGCAGCCCTGCCCGAACTGCTCAACGTTATAGCTGGGGTGGCGGTTGATACCCCGAGGCTTATGGTCATGCGAGATTTTAACCTGCCATCTATCGGTGAAGCATCTGAGGCAGCGCGGGAGTTCATGGCTTCCATGACGGCTATGGACCTGACCCAGTTAGTGCATGGCCCTACTCACATGGGGGAAACAATCTGGACTTGGTTTTTGTCTCTGGTCAGTGGTTGAATGATCTCGATATTGGGGATATAGTGACTGAATCCTTGTCATGGTTGGATCATTCCCTCCTTCGCCTTGACCTTCGAACCGCTACATCCTGTCCAGGGAGGCGGAACCGATGAGGTGGTTCCGCCCCAGGCGCCTGATGGACCCACATCGGTTTTAGATGGAGCTTGGGCCATTTCCTGAGGCTCTGGTTCACGGCTCGACCGAAGACCTGGTGGCTGCCTGGGATAGGGTGGCCGCTGGAGCTTTGGATCGGGTCGTGCCTTTGCGGCCTCTGACTCGGCGCTGAACTCGCTTGGCTCCTTGGTTCACCGAGGAGCTGAGGGAGATGAAGCACCAGAAAAGACGCCTGGAGAGCAGTTGGAGGGCCAGCCAGTCTGAATCTGACCGAACACTGGTAAGGTCTCATATTAAGACTTAACTTGTGGTGATAAAAGCAGCAAAATGTAACTATTTTTCCACTCTTATTGCGTCATCAGATAACCACCTGGCCGCCCTGTTTAGGGTGATCCGCTCCCTGCTCCTTCAGGAAGTGTGGGAGGACCCCTTGGAGGGTAGAGCTGAGGACTTTGTACAATATCTGTATGATAAAATCGCTCAGATTTGGGAACTTCTGGACTCTGACAGGGTAGATTCAGGGGGGAGGATGGAGGCAGGTCTTGAGAATATTATCTGGGAAGAGTTTGATTCTGTGACTCCCGAAGATGTGGACAGGATACTGAGTAGACTGAATGCTGCCACATGTTTATAGGACCCGTGTCCCTCCTGGTTGGTGCTGGCCTCTTGGGAGGTTACACGAGGCTGGCTCCAGGGGATTATAAATGCTTCTCTGAGTGAGGGCATCTTACCCGCCACCTTGAAAGAGGCGATGGTGACACCTCTCCTCAAGAAGCCTTCCCTGGACCCGGCAGTATTGGCAAATTACCACCCAGTCTCCAACCTTCGCTTTGTTGTGAAGGTTGTTGAGAGTGTGGTAGCATGACAGCTCCCTCAGTACCTGGATGAATCGGCTTATCTGGATCCATTCCAGTTGGGCTTCAGGCCTGGGTACAGCACGGAAACGGCATTGGTCGCATTGGTTGATGATCTCTGGAGGGCTCAGGACAGGGGTTGCTCCTCTATCCTGGTCCTATTAGACCTCTCAGCGGCTTTTGATACCATCGACCATGGTATCATGCTGCACCAGCTGGAAGAGTTAGGGGTGGGAGGCACCGTGTTGCAGTTGTTCTCCTCCTTCCTCTCCGACCAGTCGCAGTCAGTTTTGGCAGGGGGGCAGAGGTCGACCCCGAGGCCCCTTGTATGTGGGGTGCCACAAGGGTCGGTCCTCTCAGGTTCTAGGTTCTAGGTAACGGGCCTGCCATTACCTAGAACTGAATTCTCATCTTCCAAATGGGAGGCAAGCGTCTTAAGCAGTAGGCCACCACACCACTCGTATCCATTTTGTATCCTTGTACCTAAAAATAAATCCATCATTAATGATAATTTATACACTGATACCAGGTCTGTGTGATAGGTACATCTGTACCAAATTATTTCTACTTATGTATACACATTGCAATTGCTATGATGATGGAGATAAGACATAGAAGAAACTTAGAGTACTGTTTACTTTGATCTTGTTGATCATGTCAAATTGGGCAGTTAGGAAAGAAATGGGAAATCCCAGAACATCTTATTGTTCTTATACAAAAGCTATACACAGATCAGGAAGACACAATCTGGACTAACATAATAAAGAAGACTGGCTCCAGATCAGCAAAAAAGTAAGCCATGATAGCATATGCTCATTTTATTTATTTATTCAATTAATATGATATATATTGGAGAGAGGTTAGATTGGAAGAAAATAGGCATGATATTAAAACTGGAGGAAAAAAACATAAATAACCTATGGTAATAATGCTTTTTTGGTAGTTGAAAATGCAAGCTCTAATGATAAAAGTTCAGGAACATAATGAAATAAATATTTAATTACAGTTAAATATGAAGAATACCAAGAATACCATTTTAGAACTGACAATTAAGATATTTAGATAGCTTTTGCTTGTATCAATTCAGTAGTCAATCTTATATTGTACAAAATTATGAAACAATCAATATGCCATATGTGTTCAATAGAGCGCTGCTTTTCAACCCATGGTATGTGTACCATGGGTGGTACTTCAGTATCTGGCAGGTGATACCATGGGTTGAAAAGCACTGTAAAAAAAGTGGTAAAAGTGTAAAAATGTGGTGGGGGGATGAGCAGTGGTAGTGCCACACAGGTCTCCGGGAGAGTCATCTGGAGCTGCAGTATGCGCAGCTCCAGTTGATTGGCACTTCTGAGAACAGCGCGCATCCTTGGGGAGAGGAGTCAGCTGAGCTGCACCAAAGAGAAAAGGAGGAAGAAGTGGAGAAAGTAAAGGATATAAAAGGAAGAGCTTTTGACAGGAAAGGGAGAGAGCAAAAAAGATGATGGGAAAGAGAATGGGATGGAGAAAGAGAGATGGAGAAGAGGACAGGCTTCTTTGAGACAAGCAGAGGGAGAGAAGGGGCAAAGATTAATGTCAAGTTTCCCATTAAAAGTGTGGTAAGTGGGTGTACAAATAGTCCTCAACCTACAACCACAATTGAGCCCAAAATTTATGGGGATCGCATGCAGGGGTGGGTTCTAAAACTTTTTACTACTGGTTCTGTGGGTGTGGCTTATTTTGTGGGTGTGACTTGATGGTCATGTGACAATTATTTAGGATTTAGCAGATGTACTGGTCTACCAGGCTTTTAACTGCTTGCAGAGCTGTACCGATCTACCCATTTATTTTTTGCAGGCACTGGTCTACCCATTTATTTTTGCAGGCACTGATATACTCATGTATTTTTGCAGGCACTGGTCTACCCATTTATTTTTGCAGGCACTGGTCTACTCATTTGTTTTCTTTTAACTCTGATCAGCTGTAGGGCAGCCCTTTGAAGCCCCGCGGCAAGAGTTTAAACAGTTTTTTTCCCTCTAGCCATCAGCTGGGACTCAGGAGGCAGAAATAGATTGGGGGTGGGGCCAAATAAAAGATAAGAATAATGCAGAGAGTGGGGGGGTGGGGGGGTGCGGGGGGGGTGGAGAACCGGTTCGGTGATGTCATATCGTCACCGCTACCGGTTCAGGAGAACCGGGCCAAACTGGGAGGAACCCACCACTGATCGCATGACCCTGAAACACTGCAACTATCATAAATATGAATCAGTTGCCAAGCATCCAAATGTAAATCATGTGACCCTGGAGATGCTGCAATGGCTATAAGTGTGAAAAATGGTCGTCATTTTTTTTCAGTGTGGTTATAACCTTGAACGGTCATAAGTGAACTGTTGAAAGTCGAGGACTACCTGTACTTTATCACTTTTTTCCCTTTTTTTTTTTAAATAATCATCAAGTTTTTGACACTTTGCTAGGCAATTGGTGGTACTCAAATATTGCCATATCCTAAAAGTGGTACAATCTGTGAAAAGCTTGAAAAGCAGTGCAGTAGAGAAGCTTGAAGGCCTTGGAAAAGCAAAGCGAATGACCAATATTCTCTTGGTCAGTCTCTTGTCTTTTCCAGAAAGAGGAAAAGATGACTGGATTCACTTACAGAGGCAATGGGTGCATTATTAGAAGGCCTGAAGGATAGGTTTGGAGACAGATCATCACAGAGAAATCTGTGTGCTTGCTAAGAGTTGACACAGATTTGATGGCACATAATCAATAAATCAATCATTTTATAAAGCCGATTGGAACCAAGCTGTGGTGAGCGTGTGCGCATGCATGCATCCCCTCTTGCACAAGCAGCAGGCAAGCACATGAATTCTCTTTGTGGATGGGTGCACACACCCGCTGATCATGCAATGGACCTGCCAAGGCACAAGGCACCAATATTACTGCAAAAGCAGGAATATTGGTGAACTCCAATTTAGGATAAACTAAATTTGGAGATTAGTTAGATTCGACCTGGGATATACAGATGATATTTGATAGTTTTAAAGATATTGTTTTGTTGCATCAAATTGGTGTAGCTGTAATCAGAATAGAGCTGGAAGGGACCTTGGAGATCTTCTAGTCCAACCTCCTGCTCAAGCAGAAGACACTATACAGTTTGAGACAAGTGCTGGTCCAGTCTTTTCTTTAAAATCTCCAGTGATGAAGTACCCACAACTTCTAATCCAATTTTTTTTATTTTATATTATTTGTATATATCGATGCGTGAATAGTGTGATATTTGAGTTTCATACATTTCAACAAAAATAAACATCATATTGTTAAACACAATTATTGCATTTCATTTTCATTGTTTCAAATTATTTGCACATATCCTTTACTTCAGTTCTAAACCTTCTTACTCTTACTCTTCCATATATCTTAATATATTGGTATATATACTATAATTCCCCTCTTATTTCTATCTTTATTTTATTTTTATTATTTTTATTGATTTTACAACAACACAACACAACACAACATACAAAACACAAACACAAATGTGTTTCTTTTTACATATCAGTTTTGTTCCTCTTACTTTCTACTATATACATTCCCCATGTTTCCTATCCTTTATTATCATTATCTTTATCTTCATTTACAATATTTTAAACGTTTGTCACCTTCTTCTCTCCATCGTTTATTCACATTTACTTTCCCTAATCTCGAACCAATCATACCACTTATTCCATACTTGATAATATTCTGTATCTTCCTTTTCTTTTATTTCTTTCGTTCATTTATCCATCTCTGCACAGTCCAGAATTTTCTTAATTATTTTTTCCTCTGTTGGGATCTTTTCAATCTTCCAGGACTGTGCGTAGACTATCCTTGCCGCTGTAATTATATGCAGAATAAAATATCTAATTTCTTTACTGTAAATTCTGTTCAATATCCCCTGTAAAAACGTTTCAATCCACATTATAGCCAATTATCTCTTCTATCTAACTTCTAATTTTAATCCAATATTTTTTCGCATCGGGACATGTCCACCAGAGATGATAATATGTTCTAGGGACTTTTTTACATTTCCAACAATTTAGAGAATTGTTCGGAGACATTTTAGCAAGTCGTACTGGTGTGAAGTGCCATCTGTAGAACATTTTTAACTGGATTTCCTTGAATGCTGTTGAAAGAGTCAATTTAATGTTTATTTCCCATAATTTTTCCCATTTCTCCAATTCTATATTGTAGCCAAAATTTTTGGCCCACCTAATCATGGTATCTTTAACTACCTCTTCTTCCATTTTATACCTCATATTGATATTGATATTGATATATTACTAATTAATTTTATCTGTGTTCCATGAATAGTTTTATCTAATTCTTGTGGCTCCTTTTGTATTTCATATATCTTTTTATCTCTTACAAATTTAGACTGCACTTGTGCAAATGTCTACCAATCCATCACCCTACCAATTTCTTGTTCCAATTCTTGTTTCGTTTTCAAATCTCCCTGATCATTTACCAATTCCTTATCTAATTATCTTATTTTTCTCCAATAAATTTGGGTATATCAGTGCTTCTGTTGGTGATAGCCACATTGGGATTCTAGTATAGTATTTTTGTTTTTGTTTTTTCCAAATCTGTAGCAATGCATTCCTGATCAAATGTGTTTGAAAATATTTATGTGATTTATATTTCTCATCCGACAGGAATGCATGCCACCCTGCTTGCAGGTCATGGCCTTCTATTGTTAGTACTCTGTTATTTTTCAGCTCCATCCAGTCTTTTAACCATACTAAACTCACCGCTTCGTGATAAATTTCCCATTCTGGTAATGCCAATCCCCCCTCTATCCTTTGTGTCTTGCAAAAGTTTTAATTTAATCTTGGGCTTTTTCCCTTGACATATAAATTTGGAAATTAATTAATTTAATTCTTGAAAGAATGTTTTCCCTAGTTTTAATGGTATCACTTGGAACAGAAATAAAATTCTTGGCAATATATTCATTTTCACTGTTGCGGTCCTCCCTACAAATGAGATTTGTACTTTTTCCCAGTTTCCTAAGTCTTTTTTTATTTGGTGTATCAATTTATCGTAGTTGTCCCCCTTAATTGAGGAGCATTTTACTGTAAGTCAAATTCCCAGATATTTTATTTTCTTAGTTATCTTCATTTTTATTTTGTCTTCCAATTCCTTTTCCTGAACCTTTGTAAGATTTTTGTTATTAATTTTTACTTATCCTTATTAATTTTGAGTCCCACTACTTCACCAAATTCTTCTATCTTTTGTATCTAGAACCCGTTTCTAATGGATCTTCCAAAATAAATACCATGTTATCGGCAAATGCTTGAGTCTTGTATTCTTCCTTCCTAATTTTTAAGCACCTTATTTCCTGAACTTCCCTAATTTTCATTAGAAGAGTTTCGAGTGATAAAATAAATAGAAGAGGAGAAAGGACACCCTTGCCTAACCCCTTTTGTAATATCATTTTTTTCTTTCAACCCCTCATTTATAACTACCCTGGCTGTTTGTTTGGAATATATTTTCCCCACCATTTTTTCAAATCTTTCCCCCAATTCCATATAATTTAATTGTATTGTAATGAAGTTCCAATTCAAATTGTCAAAGGTCTTTTGGGCATCAAGGAAAATCAATGCTGCTTGCTTTTCCGGATGACTTTCATAATATTCGAGAACATTCATTATTATCCTCATGCTATTTTTAATTTGCCACGCTGTCAGAAAACCATTTTGGTCCGAATGTATATAATTATTCAAAAAAAATTTTAATCTCTCCGCTATTATTGTTGCACAAATGTTTTATAATCTGTGTTCAGCAAAGAAATTGGCCTATAGTTTTGGATTTGTTGTATATCCGTGCTTTCTTTGGGTATGAGGGTAATGATCGCCTCTGTTCAGGTTGCTGGAATTTTTGCTATTTCTATCCCCTAATATAAGTCTCCAACATTATCCATTGTAGTACCTCTTGTGTATTTTTATATAACTCAATCGGAATCCCATCCGGGCCTGGTACTTTATTGTTCTTTTGTTTTTTCAGGGCGATTTCAAATTCATTTATTGTTATTGGTCTATTTAACATTTCTCTTTGTTCATCAGAATTTTTTTCCATTTTGGCCACTTCTATGTATTGTTTAACTTTCCCATCTACTAACTGGGTTAGTAGAATAATGAGGACATTATCAATAAGGATTAAAGAACATAACTATAAAGTCATTTGGAAGTGGTATTTGACCTCAATAAGACTTTTTCAAATGAATAATAAAGTGGATAAAATGTGTTGGAGATGTAAAGTGGAACTTGGGACATATGCTCATATGTGGTGTAAATGTAATGGGGTTGAACTTTTTTGGTCTAGGATAGAAAATGAAATATTTGAAATGATTAAGAAGAGGGTCAAATTGAAATTGGAAACCATATTATTATTAATATTGAATGAAACAACATTAACAACTGGAGAAAGAGAATTGGTGAGGATTTTGGTTATAATGGGGAGAATTATAATTGCTAGATATTGAAAATTAAATGTTGATTTAAAATTAGAAGAATGGTACAATGAAACATGGAAATTTGCATTAAATGATAAACTGACTTGTGATATTAAAATTAGAAGTGGTATATATAAAGAAAATGTTTTTTGGAACACTTGGCAACCATTTGTGGACTTTGCACTTGAGAGATTGGATGAATCGGCACCAGTACCTTATCAAAGAGATTTCTGGAAGAATTGAAGACTTCAATTTCCTAAAACTTCCTTTCCGTTTGTATAGCACGTTGGGGGAAATTTTTTTTCTTTCCTTACTATTGATTTTTTGTATTGATTTTTTTTTCCTTTCTGTTATTTCTTAACAATAAAAATATAAAAAAAAACTTAAAAAAAAAACTTTCCCATCTGCTATGTCTTCCTGCTTGTAAAGCTTTATTTCCTTTTTTTCTTCTCTCCTATACTGTATTATACCATTTTCATCTTGTAACTCTTGTATTATTCTCCTTCCTTTTTCTTTTCTTAATTTATATGCTAGCCATTGACCTGTTTTATTCTCATTCTCAAAATAACTTTTTCACTATCCTAATTTTCTCTGCTATTTCTTTTTGCGTTATCAAAATAATCTTATGTTCTGTAATGTTCCATTTTTTCCTTTATCTTTTTATTTTGTGGATCCTTTTGTACTTCATATTCAATTTTTTTTAATTCTTCCCGCAAATTTTCTAGTTGCACTCTCTTTTCTTTATTTTTCTTAGAATTATAAGCGATGGTCAATCCCCTTATATAGGCTTTTGTGGTATCCCACAAGTTTTGTATCAAAGTATCTTCTTTTTTTATTTATTTGAAAAAATGTTTTCAATTCCCTCTCTAACATCTGTCTATATTTTTTTATCTTTACACAAATTCTGATTCATTGTCCATTGTACTGAGATTTCAATTTCTTCTATTTCGTTTTGAATTTCTGCTGTTGTCCAGGCCATATCGATCCTGGACCATGATTGACGTGGGTATGAATAAAATGTATATTGTTTATGTGTTCTATATGTCTCACTCCATAAATCTAGCAGATTGAATTTAGATGCTATATCAAAAAAGGCTCTTGGTAACACACTTCTTTCTTTTTATTTTTTTATTACTTTTACAATCTCTCTCGACTTCCACCACTGAATTAAAGTCCCCAATCATACAAATCCTTTCATAGTCCATGTCCACTAATTTCTTGAGTATATTTGTAAAGAATTCTTGTTGATTTTTATTTGGTGCATAAATTACTGTAAGTAGCATTTGTTTCTGTTCTATCTCCAATTCCACCATCAAAATTCTACCTTCGTCATCTGCGTATCTTAGATTTAATTTTATTTTTTCCTTTACATATATGGCAATACTTCCTTTCTTTTTATCTGCTAAAGTTGTGTATAATGTTCCTAATTTTCTATTTTCTAATAATTTTCTGTATTCTTTTTGTATATGAACCTCTTGGAGGCATATGATTTCAGCTTCCAATTTCCTTAATTTATTAAATATTAGCGTCCTTTTCTTTGGGATATTTAATCCATTAATATTTACCAAGAAAAGTTTAATTGCTTCTCCCATCTTCTATTTGATTTGTCTTTTTGTGTTTCTGGTCTCTTACTACCCTTCCTTTTGTTCCTTCTCTTTCTATCCTTTCTTTTTCTTGTTTCTTTTTGTAAGTCTTTCTCTATTTCTAGTTCTTCTGATTTCTCTTCCTCTTGGCTTCTAGTCTCTAATTCTTCCCTACTCCCTTGATCATCTCCCTGCACAAAGTGGTGTTCATAAAATTCTTTTGCCTTCTCCAGTGAATCGATCCTATACTTTTTTTCTTGCCATGTCACAAGTAAACCCTCAGGTATCAACCGTCGATACAGTACTTTATATTTAATTAATTGCATTGTTAAAAATTGATATTGGCATCTTTGATCTCTTATTCTTCTTGGTACCTGTTTCAATACTATGATTTCTTTGCCTCTATATGTTAACGTTTCCTCTCTTGTCCTTTTATTTACTTCATCTCTTATTGACTGTTTCATGAATTTAATGTGTACTTCCCTCACCAACCTATGTCTTTGTGAGTAGTTTGTGTATACTCGATAGGTTTCATCAATAGCTCATCTCCTCAATTTCTTCTAATACCTCCATTTCTTCCTCATTGTCCTGGTCTTTGCTCATTGTTCCTTTTATTATATTTTCCAATTTTTGGTCTATGCAATCAAGTATTTCCATCATCTCCTTGTGTTGTTCTTTTATAAAATCCTTATTGTTTTGATACCTCAGCTTCATTTCATTATCTTCACTTGCTTCCATCTTATATTATGTCTTTGCTTAACAGCTCTCCTTTTAGGCCAATTGTCCAGATTACAATTTTAAATGTCTAATCAACCAGCAGTCAATCCAATTTTTAAAAACACAGGGGGTTATCCATACCTTATCCAATCACATTTATTTATTTATTTATTTATTTATTTATTTATTTATTTATTTATTTATTTATTTATTTATTTATTTATTTATTTATTTATTTATTTATTGAACAATGTTCAGGGGTCCCTTGACTAAAAATCTTAATATCCAATGGTTTTTAAAGTAAATACTTGTAATCCAGCAAATGTAGAAGATTATTCCCAAGATTGCATAGTTCTCCTTTTAGCAGCAGATGCTGCTCTAACTTCAACTTGCTGCAGCCTCTCTGTGTTATTGCTGACAATTCCAATTTTAATTATTTAGAATTGTAAATCCAATAAGTGGACAGTATTAATAGAACAAGCGTTCTAGATCTAATTCCAATGTTTTACAGTGCCTTTTCAATACCATGTCTTGCACTTTTAGAAAATTTAAGAAGAGATTTTTTAAAAAAAAACAAACAAGAAAAAGAAATATGAACTCTCAATTTTTTTTTTAATATTCTTATTCGCTGCTGGCAAATGGTTCTAAATATGCTTTCCCCTTGGATTTTTTGGGGGTCATTTTCCAGTAAAATGTATTCTCTCATCCAGTTCACACACCACTCACTTTCTCTGCTCCAGCACTGTTTTAGGTGTTCAGGCTGTCTTCAGCTTCATGGCAGCCATGTTTGCTGTCGCTGTTCCAAGTCTTCATGAGGGGGCTTTCCTAGTCAGGGAGGAGAGATGCAGTACTCCTTGGCCCACCAGGCAGTCCCCCTTTACTTCACCACCCCTCCAGGGTGGCTCAATTTTGAGCCCTTCAATGAGGAAAGATTGGAGCGGGGCTGCACGATCCAGCTTCTGAAGGCGCCGGAAGTACAACCAGAAGTCTCTGAAGTACCAACAACTTCTGAAGGCAAGCTGTTTCACTAGTTAATTGTTCTTACTATTAGAAAGTTTCTCTAGAATTCTCCTTAGTTCTAGGTTGCTTCTTTCCTTGATTAGTTTCCATCCATTGTTTCTTGTCTTGCCTTCTGGTGCTTTGGAAAATAACTTGATCCCATCTTCTTTGTAGCAGCCCCTCAAATAATGGAATACTGCTATCCACTGTTGTCCACTTTCTCAGGTTCAAACTGTTCCCAGATAAATTGACAAGACTCTTCTCCAGGCATCTTTCCTGGACCTGGAACAAGACCAGCACCCAAGGAATGAATCCAATTTTATGCAACAGAAGCTACAAAATTCCTCCACATTCCCGTTAGAGTTTCACTATACCCAAAACGGCATGTGTCATCCAAAGTAGGGCTGCAGGGGAGCAATCTGCAGATGCAATAATGATAGAGAAGTACTGGTACTTCACTGCCTTTATTACCACAAGGTAGGCCTTAATGGCAGCACTGACCCATGATCAAGTTTGTCCTTTACTGAATATCAGATTAACTAAATTATGGTATCTATTTTATCAATGTATCAATTTTCTGTCTTAGTAGATTCAATGTTAATTGCGTTCAATATTACATTGGAGTGATTCTCAGCTGCAGAGTGTTGCCACATATATTGCCAGCTATTAATAGCTGTAAAAGTAGCTTTATAAATATCACATAAGCAATTCTTCAAGGAATCATAGTTGATTTCTGCTAGCCATTTAAATTTTGTATTTTCAGATTTCAATCCTGGAGAAGGTATATTTAGATCTGATGCAATGAAGATCTTTCCAAATAAATTCCAGTGCAATAAATTCCATTTATTGTGTTGGCCTTAATTTTTCTTCAAATCAATTGTATAGGAGGTTGAATTTGGCATACACCCAAAGGTGTAAGTTGGGCTTTTGGGACTCGGACCTCCAAAAGCATATCTCTCCAACAGGCTCTCCAATGATGAAAAAACTTATGAATCAAGGTCCCTCTGGGTTAAGGAACTTCAGGATGGGTGGGAGAAAGGTAACTTGAGTGCAATATGGCTGTTCCTTCTATGCTTCATCAGAAGAATGAACCCAGTAAAAATCTCTCCTCTCCTCTTCAATCACCCCCAAGTATTTCTATCTTCTCCTTTCCTTCTCATTAGAATACATCCATTGATGAGCACAGCACAAGGGATCCTCAAATTTTAGATGTGTGAACTCTTCTAGCCATACTGACAGGGGAAAAATCCTACCAGTTTGGACCAGTTTGGGCAAATCAGTAGAGATGATTGGCATCGGTTCACCGAACAGGTAGCAATCATCCCTGGTGGCCACTCCCATGCCCGCCCAGTCGCCTCTCCCGGCTCGCTCACCCCTTCTGGCTCACTTGTTGCTTCCGGCTGCTCGTTGCTTCCGGCTGCTTGGCCCACTCACCCACCCCCACCCTATATAAGTTCCCTTCGCCATGCAGCCCAGCTACTTGCCTCGCTAGTTGCCTCGTCTGCTCAGCTCACCAAAGGTAAGCAATGCATGCTGCCCATTCGCCCTTCGTCTTGGGTCAGGGGCTGGGACCCGGGGATATATGATTCCCTGAGGCCCCAGAGCCGCCGCCTGCTCACTGCCCACCTCAACTGGATCAGGGAATACACCATTCCCTGGCTCCGGCCTTGCCCTGGAGCCACCCACTGCCCACTCCCTCTTTGCCATGTGATATGTCCTTACCTTCCTCCCATGGCTGTCTGTCAGGGAAGGCAAGCCAGGGCTGAGCTGTCACCACTCCCCGCAAGCCCACATCTCGCCCTCCTTGTGGTGAGATGCCTGCAGCTTCAGCCTCTTTTTTTCGGTGCACCTGGAGGCACTTCTTGTGCCAAAAGATGCAGCGGCTTCAGGCTTCTTGTAGCGAACGTTACCAGAGCGGTTCCCATTCTTAAACATGCTTCTGCCATTGCCGTCCTGTTCCATGCACTGACTGTGCATGCGCACACAGTTTATTCATTTGTCATTCATTATCGAGAGCAAGTAATGGTGTGTGCATGCACGGCTGGCACATGGAACAGGGCAGCGATGGTGGCAGCGTGTTTAAGAATAGGAACAGCTCCGGTAACTTTTGCTACAAGAAACCTGCAGACGCTGCATCTTTCGGCACAAGAAGTGCCTCCAGGCACACTGAATAAAAGAGGCTGTGGCTGCAGGCATTCTGGTAATTTCATGGTCTAATTTGCTGCCATTTACTAATCATCTAGGGGACACAGTGGCTCAGTGGCTAAAATGCTGAGCTTGTCGATCGAAAGGTTGATAGTTCAGCGGTTCGAATCCCTAGTGCTGTGTAATGGGGTGAGCTCCCATTACTTGTCCCAGCTTCTGCCAACCTAGCAGTTCGAAAGCATATAAAAAATGCAAGTAGAAAAATAGGGACCATCTTTGGTGGGAAGGTAACAGTGTTCCGTGTGCTTTTGGCATTTAGTCATGCTGGCCACATGACCATGGAGATGTCTTCGGAAGCGCTGGCTCTTTGGCTTGGAAATATAGATGAGCACCACCCCCTAGAGTCGGGAACAACTAGCACATATGTGCGAGGGGAACCTTTACCTTTACCTTTTTACTAATCATCTGGAGCTGTTGCTCAAATTTGTTAGGCCAATTTTCTTTATTACTTCACAAGAAAGAAGGAGGATAATGAGTGCAAGACTGGTAGCAGTTTCCTAGAAAGGTATCTAGACTCCCAAGTCTTCCACTTCTAGTGCATATTCAGGCTATTATTACAACAATAAATTTAGTACTATAAAAAGGGGAGGTAATAGTGCCAGCACACTCTCATTCCCCCATTTGTCTGTGCTGCTGCTGTTCTAAGATAGTTCCAAGTTCATCCTTGGGCTACTATGTCTGTGCTAAAAATATCTGAACAACCATTGGATGTGGCAGCAAAGAGAAGTGAAAATTTGTAGCAAATTTCATGCAATCAAATTTGTTGAAGGTGTGAGGTAGGAACTAGACAGCAAGAGGGAGGCCACTGGATCCCTGTGTTCATGAACTCTCAGATAGCTGCTTCGCTAGCCTTTTCTATATATTGTAGATAACATAATTGTAACAGATTTTGTTAGATTTTAGAGTTGATTAAAGCACCCTATCTAACCATAACTTGAGCTTCATAATTTTAAGGTGCTAAACCTGAAAAGTATCTTGCCTTTATTCTGATTTATATAAATGACATCAAGCATTTATAAACCATTTTTCTCCTTCATTTTTTTCATTGAGTCATCCCAGCAAACAAACTCTTATTTAGTACATTTATAAGTATTAAGTGTAAAATTTTGCTTTTGTGCAATTTGTAATTTGTGTGACTGCAATAATGTCCCATATCTGAAATTGTATTTAACCTTAGTTCCCTTGTGTGAAAAAAATTAACAGTGTTATACTCCACAAATACTAAAATAGCTTTGTTAAAATGACAGTTTTGTTATGGTGGTTTTTCTCCTCAGCTCTGCCACAAACTTTATGAAGTGATAACTAAATTGGGAGAACAGCATGCTGACAAAGCCTTCACAATCCTTGGGGCACCCAGGTAAAAATCTTTTATCAAACTGCAGCTAAATGTACAAATAATATGACTTGATTATTAGACAGAGTAAAATAAATCAGCTGATAGTAAAAAAAATTGTTTATTGAATATGTGTGTTCATCTTTTCTATCAGTCCTTATCTGTACATTAAAAGGATACTTTAGTTGTTAGAAATTCAATATAATTTTGTAAAAGTAAATTATATGTTGCACTGGAAAGAGGTTGGATATTTACTAGAGATGATTAAGAGATCCATTCTTTGCCAGTTCCAGTGCAATTCATGTGCAGTTCAGTATGCAGTTACCATCTGGATTTCTCAGTTCCCCAAATTTTGGCAGCTCAAAGGAACTAAAATAATATAAAACTATATATGTGTACTATATTTGGAGATAATATATTAATAATGCAATTTTCATATTCCTTTTTGTAACAAATATAAATGAATGCAAAATGGATGGAACACATTCAGCTGGGAAATGAGAGCAGGGAAAGGGAGCATTTTAGTTATTGCTTTGCTTCATGGAAATTATATCTTCTCCTGACTGTGATCTCTGATTTCCAAATGTGGGTTTTGTGCCTGCACAGAGAGGCTTCTAGAGTTTGGTGGGAATCACACACACACATCCAAATACTAGGTAGGGCTCCTATCAATAGTAATTTCAGCAAACTTCCTTTAAGGTGTTCTTCTGTCTAAATTATTTTGGCAATGGAGACTCAATCTTCCACCCTAATCCAGCACTATAATCTGGATTTCTCAGAGAGATACTGCTCTTAGAAGAATTCTCCTTTATTTGGTAATTTGATAGATACTCCTTAGGTATAGAGCTCATTCATGATAAAAAGAACCAATTTCTTACCTGTAACTGCAGTTCTTGAGATGATCATTTGTTAATTAATGCAATCTAGCCTTCTAATTGAGATGTTAATTTCATGGTTCCCTAAGTTTTCTCAATTAGTCTTAAGAACTGAAGGACCTTGGTAAGAACTATGGTTGATTATATGATTACAGGAAGATATCTAGGCTCTGATCAATGACAGCTGTAGATTGGGAGGCCAGAAATTATCTGGAAAAATGATACTTTGGTAAAGCTGCCAAGAAAACTGGATGAATGTATTCATGAAATCACCAGGAATCAAAGCTGAGTCAGAAGAAACTGGTCTACATTAGACAAGGTTCAAAAAGAACACAATGTGTCCACCTACTAAAGGCAAAATGTAGTTATTGTACCTGCTACCTAGAGACAAGCTTTTATTTCCTCATTGAACTTTTGCCAGTACTGAAACAATCTGAAACAATTTGTCCTTTCACATGTTATTTTATTTATTGGTGTGCTGTGAGCATTTCTAAAGCTAGACCAGTTTCATTGACATGATAACTATTTCATGATTCATTTAAAAGGGAAAATATTAGTAAATAGTTAATCCTGTTCCCTCCTCCTCCAAATTTGCAAGCGGGGAGAGAAGGTGAAATCTTCGAAAAACAGAAAGAAAATTAATTTAAAAAGGAAAATGTTTTCTTAATCGTTCAGTTTTCTATTTCTTTATTTGTCTAAGTATGATATTATTAAATGGTATAATACACAAAGATCAGTAAAATACTTAAAAAGATTAAGGGGGGGCGTCAAAATGGGAAATATCTTGTAAATTTCTCTCCAAGAAAAGTGTTTGCACTAGTTTTATTAGACATACAAAAACTGTATCTATCACTCCAGTAGTCATTCAGGATACCTTCATTATGGATTTGTTTTGTGTCATGACTGGTGTGCTGAATGACAGTGTATTGATACTGTTTAACTGGCTGCATCACGTCTCCTCAACCAAGATGGAGTGGTCTTCATCTACTTTGATGCCTACCAGCATGACTATGGGGATGGTTCAGACTGGTGTCTGATTATGGGACGTAAAGTTTATCTTATCTGAAGGCTAGGTGAAGAGTAGACTATATAAATCTTGATTGCTTCGGATTGGGGAACCATTCAAATATTTTTAACAAGAAATCAACATTAAAGCAGCACCTAAATAAATTATTGAAAGATCTGAAGGTGATTGAGTTCAAAAATATATTGCATTTTCTGAAAGCACATCTCTTTTGCACCAGGCATGTTTGCACAAGAAATATTTATAAATCCTATAAATTCTCTTGTAGCTGTACCTTCCTTGAAAATTAGAGGCAAATAAAATAAGAGAAAAATAATATTTCCTTCTTTCTTTTATTAAAACTTGCTATTTTATATTTCTTCTCTTTCCATAGAAAGAGGTGGTGAGTGAACACCAAGGTTTTTTTGTATTTTAAAAATGATATTGCTCTGCTTTAGTATAGAAAACATGATTGAAATTTGAACAATCATGTATTACTTTAGTGCTTCCCAAAGATGTTGAAAACCACATTTCTTCTTGTTGTGATGCTTTTAGAGTACAATAGCTGCATGTACCTTCAGTATATGACATTAGTATTTTTATAAATTATAAATCTTAGGTGGAGTTTGGGCACCTAACCCAAAATGATGCTTAAATGTTTGGCTCTTTAACACTGAAACTATAGTACAGTGAAACTTTATTAATTAAGTGACTAACTCAATGGTTTTCATTTCCAAATATATTTCTTGTTATAGCTTAAAAACCAAGGGCCATAATATGTACTTTATAATGAAATGTATATTAAAAGTAGGACATGAAATATAAATGGTAATAGAGAGATATATAGAGAAATGATATTTTCTAATAAAATCTGATTAGCATTGATATTCAGAAGTGAAAGTTAGCAATGCCGTATAATCAAAGATTATGCCCAGAGATGAAATCTGAATGTTGATTCTTCACATGTCAGTGCATGAAAAATAATAAAGTAGGTATATCTTTGTAGATGTTCATAAAATTAAACTAGGACTATACTAAGGACTCACATCCACTTGATGTTGTATAATGTAGGAAAATTGTACAAACAGTTACTATATCAGTTGTCATAGATAATAAGGATTTTTAGGAAAACAAGGAGCCTATAAAATCAAAATCAAAGCAAATATAAGATTGGTTTC
The DNA here is from genome assembly GCF_059756535.1 of Pantherophis guttatus. Classification (NCBI taxonomy): domain Eukaryota; kingdom Metazoa; phylum Chordata; class Lepidosauria; order Squamata; family Colubridae; genus Pantherophis; species Pantherophis guttatus. The sequence goes on from NC_142066.1 coordinate 78,663,695, forward strand.
TTTATTGTATTTTATAGATAACATAAATAAATTAAATGTTTTTATTTTCTTTTGTAAGTGTCCCCAGATCAGGGGTGGTATTCATTTACCTTCGTTACTGGTTCGCAAATGGGAGTGGGTGCGCAGGGACTTCCGTGCATGCGCAGATCATTAAAAGGGACATGATGATGTCTGGGTGGGTCGGTGGAGCCTCCCACAGCCACCACTACCGATTCACTCGAGCTGGATAGAACTGCCTGAATACCACCACTGCCCCAGATGATCCTTGAGAATAAATATACTTTACATATATTAATATTTTGCATTTCCCTAGCGATTCTGGTCCACTCCGAATTGCAAAAACTCCATCACCACCTGAAGAGGCTTCCCCACCACTTAGTCCTGAAGCTAATGCAAATCATACATTGGCAACTCCGAGTTCTCCAGCACCTACACGTCCTAAATCTCCTTCACAGGTAACATAATACAGATAATATTTTGGCGCTCATAATCACAATTTAAGGTTACTTTGGTGAAATCAATTTTGAGCTAAAAGTTTCCAGTTGTCTCTGATATCGATCTAAGCAGCAAACCTAGCTTGTCTATTTTTATCCTCCTGATATAAAAGGGATATAATTTCTTTTCCTGCACACTGAATGTGATTTTATTTCTTTTGTCATTGGTCGTTTACTAATCTGTGTCAGCTTTACATGCTAGTGGCTGTTGAAGAAATTCTGGTTAGGTCTGCTGATGACCAACTAAATTATCTTTCACAGATTAGAATATCCAAAATGCACAAACACTAAATTGTACTGATTCTCAGTACAGAAGATAGTTATTGACCAGAACAGAAATCTCTGCAGCTTTTGATTTATTGACACATGCTTTATTTGTGTTGGATAGAAATGTTCCAACGCAAGTACTCTTTCTCTAATGGATTTGTAGACTCCTCTTCACTCACAATTATTTCAAGAATCTTGACCCAGGCTCTCCTGGGATAAACAAAATTTTAATAGCCAATCCTATATAGATTCACCTTTGCTTGCCAGCCGTTATTTTTCTCCCTTTTTCCCAGAATAATTTTTCTTTTATGTCTTCCTATTTCTTCTTCCTTGCTAGCCCAGAGGCCATTTTTACCTATAGGAAATATCACCTATAGTAATATTACTATAATAATATTATGAGAGCCAGTACTATCTCTCTTAGGCTCAGTATGTACTTATCTAAATGGAGTAACTGACTGTACAAATACTTAAAATAAAATTTAATTAGTTTCAAAGATTTCATGATTCAAAAACTATCTAGAAAATGTGTAAAAATTGTCCAGCTAAGGATTTTGCCATTCCAGGATGGATAAAATATTAATGGCATGGTATTAATGGAAAAAATACTCTGCAGCTGCTCATCCCCATTCCACACTGTGGGGTGAGGTTCTGCTTTTTCCTTACTAATATTAACTTCATGGAAGAGTTACATTTGGTTTCCAGGACATTTCTATTCTCTTGAGCAAATCACACCTGCAAAAAAGAGAAGAAAATACCTGCACAAAAAAAGATAGTTGACTCAAGGTTATACGATGCCCACACTGACAAGTGGTACTTCCTTCTGTTATTCAGTGTTGTACCTTATGATTCTTGATGAACGTATCTTTTCTTTTATGTACACAGAGCATATGCACCAAATCAAATTCCTTGTGTGTCCAATCACACTTGGCCAATAAAAAATTCTATTCTATTCTATTCTATTCTATTCTATTCTATTCTATTCTATTCTATTCTATTCTATTCTATTCTATTCTAATCTAATACAAATTTTCATTTTTAGAATGATTCAAAAGGAGGGACAGCATGTTTAGTCTTGAAGTTTTGGCACTCTAGGCCAGTGCCTGTTTGGCTGCTCCCTAAAGCCAGCCCTGCTTTGAAGATATAGTGTCCTGCAGCCAGACAGAAGTGGGTAGTCCTTCAACATGCCAATAGGAATTACGCAGGTTGTTAACTTTTCCATATGCATGAATTATCCAGATGGGAAGTCCAATGATGGCATAAGGAGTTTGGTCCTGACTGGCTCAAGATTGATGCCGCCTTTCATCTTTCTGAGGTTGGGAAATTGGAGACCCAAATTGTTGGGGGCAATATGCTAACTCTGGAAACCATTTAGAGAGGACTGTAAAGCAGCATATAAGTCTAACTACTATTGCTATAAGATGGAAAGCATTATCCTTAACCATAGCCCAATTTCTGCCTGCCTCATTGGTGGAGTGTCTGCAAGATGAAAGCCATTTGTGAGGGTATGTTCCTTGGCTAATTGACCATCTTTGTGCTATAACAAGCAAGAGACTCTGATAATATTGCTGAGAGATCTTTTTCATTCCCCTTTCCTCTGCAGTCCTGTGCTGTCACCCAGATTTGATCCAGAGAAAAAGCACTGAAGTGTTTTTCAAATTTGGGGACTTTATGATATGAAATTCCCCAGCTAGCAGCACAAACTAGTTCTGCCAATTTTGAGGGGTATAGTGAAATTGGAGCTGTTCAGCAGAACTTCCAATGATTAAGAGATAACTACATGGAACTTCTGGCTGATGTCACGGCAGGATCATCCATGGAGAGTGGGTCTCCGCTCTCCTGTGCCGAGTTCTTCCTGTTGGTGGGCTCTCAAAGGAGCCAAAGCTGCCCTGTAAGGGCATCAAAGCAAAGCAGGGTGCCCTGTGAGGTTGCAGAGAGTCGCATCTCTCCTGCCTGGCCCAGGGCTTTCTTTTCCCTCTCAGCCATGATGAGAAGAAGAGGCAGCCAAAAGATGGCTGCCATGAAGTTGGGACAGTTGAGAAACAGCTAAGACCAGTGCTGGAGTGGAGTTAGTGAACAGTGTCTGGAACTGGGTGAGAGGATTCCTTTTCACTCGAAATCTTAACCCCAAAAGAAAAAATCCAGGAGAACTATTTGCTCAGAGCTACTTGTTAAGCAGCAAGTGAGCATTTTGAGAAAAATACTAGATTGGAAAAAGATCAAGGGAAGAAAACAGTTTTTTAAAAAATACAGGAAATTGGATTTGGAAATTAGGAAAGTCTTGTTTCGGGAAGGCATTTTAAAATGCTGGAACTATGTACTTAAAAAGTTAACCCTGCTTTGGACTTCCGGTGGCTCCGCGTTCCCTGAATGGACGCTCCTTTAGGAGCTCCAGCCCTGTGATTCCGTTTGCCGCTAGAACAGCGAAAATCAGCTGTTCTAGCGGCTCGAAACTCTCCCCCAGGGAAAAAGGGGGAGAGAAGAGCACAAGGGTCTGGGTAGAGCTCCCCTAGACCCCCAGGCTTTTTTTTAAGGCTGGGGTTTGCAGGGTGAGAGCTCCCTGAAAGCCCTTCAGTGCTCCGGATCCGGGACGATTCTGCTTTAAGCAGAACAAGGGGTCGCGACCACACCAGCAACGCAATTTTAAGGACTATGAGAAAATTCGAATCTGGATGCTGGCAGAGCAAATCAGGAGAACAGAAAATGCAAGTATTAAAGTTTAACTCCATTTAAAAGAAAAAGGAAAAAAGATGGCGCTTAAGGGCGTTTAAAATGAAACTTACAAGTGAAAGTGATCGTTAAAGCTGCAACATTGTAAAAGCTACCAGATTACATGACAAGAAAAAGATTTAAAGTGCTAGTGAATTGAAAAAGGCTATGGTATTGACCTTAACTACTTTATACCTCTAAATTGAGTGGAAAATTATTGGATTTATTGACCTGATAGCTGAACAAACTTAAACTGGGAATTGAAATATGGCTGACATTAAGGATGGAGGATCATTACTATATGAGCCAGCAAATTCACAAGTTGTGACTGTAGAGGTTTTACAAGAACTTTTAAATTTCTATACTTCTGCTATACTGGAATCAATTGAAAGGACTTTTCAAAATTATAATCTGGAGAACAAAAATGATTTGCTGGCTGGAAAAGAGGAAGGAAATCAAATTAATTTGTTTTTGGAGCAGGGAAAAGAGTCTGTCAGAGATACAATGGAAGTTACCACATTGAAAACAGAAGTTTTGACAGAGGCTTCTACGCAGTTAATTGAAAAGCAGCAAATAGACTCTTTCCTGCAGACTGATAAACTTTATCGCAACAGTTCTTGGTTTTACAGACATAATCAACTTTTAAGAGAGGAAGTGATTGATTATATAAGCAGGAAGAGTCGAAATGGAGGCTTCAAAATGAAGGAGATAACTTTTAGGAGAGAGCAATCTTCAAAGATGCATAAGTCTCAAATCTACATCCAAAAATTTTCGAAAATAAAAGCGGGGGGAGGAGCAATGCTGAAGGAGAAAGTATTATTGAAAATAACTTTACAAAAACTTTCAAAGACACATCAACCTCAAATCCAAATTTTAAAATTTTTGAAAATAAAAGCAGGAGGAGGAGAATGCTGAAGAAGAAAGAATTATCGAAGAAAAAGGACTGGAAAAAATACAGAAAGAAGGGAAGAATTGAAGATTAATTTTTTTGGGAGGGGAGGATTTTGGCTATAGGCTGAGAAGCTTAATTAAATTTGTATTTTTAAAGTTTACTCTAAGATAATAATATAGTGTGTTATTACAATTGGTTTTGGTTATAAAAATGATAGATTTTAAAGAGTTATCGAGGTAAAAATGATAGCTTTTTAAGAGGTATCAGGGTATTAAAATGGCTAATTAAAAATTTGAGGGATATTTTTCTGAAGGGCTTGAAATTTATATTTTGAGAAATGACTTAATGTCTTATTGATGTATTAAGAGATTTTTAAAATGTTTAATATAAGATTATAGTATTTTAAGAAGGTATATGAGATAAAATGTTTAAAGTTTTAAAATGTTTAATTTTATGAAGGATTAAAGAGGATAAATGTCCAATTTAGAACTTTATTAGGGAGTAATGTTGATTGAGGAAGGAGGACTGGAAAAAATATAGAAATGGTTAATTAAAAATTTAAGAGATAGTTTCCTGAAGGTTTTGGAATTTATATTTTGAGAAATGAATTAAGAAGGTCTTATTGATGCATTAAGAGGTTTTTAAAATGTTTAATATAAGATTATATTATTTTAAAAGGTATAGGTGATAAAATGTTTAAAGTTTTAAAATGTTTAATTTAGAATTTTTAATGCTGAATAGTTAGAAAGATAATTGGTTTATGAAGGAATAAAGAGGATAAATGTTTAATTTAGAATCTTATTAGGGAGCAATGTTGAAAAAGAAAGGTGTTTGAGGGATGAAAATGAAAATTATTAGTGTTTGTTAATGCTTGTATTATTGGTAAAGTTATTGGATTATATATCAAGAAAAAGGCTTTTATATTCAGGAAGAAAGAATTTAACCCAATTGATTTTGAGAATTTACAAAAGGGTGGTTGATGAATTTGTAAAAGAGGAGTTTTAAAACTTGTAGTAGGTTAGTATATTTTAGTTTTTGCTTGTTAAATGTTATACCCTGTTTTTGCTCTGGGAAGTCGGAGGGTGGGGGTGTGGAGGGTTGGGAGGGTTGGGTTGGGATAAAATTTTTGAATAGATAAAGGTACCAATATAAAAGTAAATGTGGGGAAAATGTTACAACAAATGACATGATAATATTAAGATATGATAAATATTGGAGGAGTAAGAGGAAAAAAGATGTATTCAGATGATACACTGATTGATTGATTATATATTGTATGTATGTTTGTTTATAAAAAAATAAAAACTTTTCAATATAAAAAAAAGTTAACCCTGCTTTTATAAATTGAATTAAAATCAAATTGGATTGAAATTGGTTACTTTTGTAATAACATTGAAATTTAAGCTGAGCGCGCCACCTGCTGATGAAAGGAAATTCAACATATATTTACAAGCTTGGCAAGACTTTGGATATGGAATAAACAATACTCATCTGGAGGATTGTGAAGATCTTTACTGAGTTATATGCATCTACTTTATTGGAGATTTAAATGTGAGAACAAGCAATGTCTAATTAAAGTGACTCCTGAATGTTATGATACAGGATTGAATTTATAAAGAGGATTTAAAGAGATTTTGAGCAATTCCCTGGACTACTTAAAGGGAACTGAAGGATTAATTTAAGGGTTGAATATATGGTTCCTGGACTACTGGATAAGAGCAGGACTTATTAAAATAAGAAAGAATGCTCCATCAGGGCGAATGAGTGGAACTTTGGAAGATATGGTGTTAATGTGTCAAAGTATAAAAGACATTATAATAAGAAATCACAAGGAGATGAAGGAAATAATGCATGGCATAGAGGGAAAGCTGGACAATATAATACAAGGGACAATGAGAAAAGATCAAGAAGCCCAGGAAAGGGAGGAGCCAACAGAAAGAACGGAGGAAAAAACAAAACAGATGAGTCAGCAAATAAAAGAAGAAGATAAGGAGACAACAATAAAAATAATAACGACTGATGAAATGAAACAAGGGGAAAATACTTTAAGAGTTTTAAAAAGAGATTTGGAGACGCAGGAAGATATTTTTGAAAAGGAGAAGGGGTATGGGCAGTTACTGTGAAAGCTAGACAGTGGAAGAATGTAGAGATGGGAGAAAGTCAGGCTGTGGATGCAGACAGAAACAAAGATTTAAGAGAGGAATATGGAAGGCAAGTCAAAAAGCAAATAATTAAAATATTAATGCAGGCAAGAGATGATGATCTTTTAATATAAGGGTGGCATGATTAAAAGCTAGAATACAGAGAGAAATAAGTAAATGGGGAAACATTATATACACTTTTATATAATAAAATAAAAGCAATAATAAGGTTGGAAAATTAGAGATTGAATGGTGTTATTAGTATGTATGTATGTTTAAATAATATTGTGATTGGTATTGGAATAATATACTGAAACATCAAATAATTAAATAATGGGAAAGCATAACTTAATGTAAATATGTGTATTAATATTAGAACTACATTAGCTTGATGAATGTAATGAATATGATTAATATTATTATTTTTATTAAAATGAAAGTAAACAAGAATTAAAGTATTAATCTGGATAAGAGATGAGGGGTAAAAAGGTAATGTATTTTTAAAAATATAATGGTGGCATGATTAAAAATTAGAATGGAGATAGAAATAAGAGAGAGGGGGATTATTAATATACACATTCTTTTATAATGAGTTAAAAGCAATAATTAGAGGGAAGATTAGAAATTGAACAATGGAACTATTATGTATGTGTAAACAATATTGTGATTGGCATTAAAATAATATATTGAAACATTGAATAATTAAATAATGAAGCACTATAACTTAATACAAATATGTGTATTAACATTAGAATTATATAAGTCTGATGAACGTAACAAATGTGATTAATGTTATTATTATTATTTGCATCAAAATGTATGACACCCAGGTGCTACACTGTTCATGCATTGATGTGTATATGTAAAATAAAATAAAAAACTTGTGGGGGGCGGGGAAGAGAGAGAGATAACTACATGAATACAATTTTGGTATTTTAAAATATTTGTTGTGTAATTTAATACTATATTTTATGCTGTATAAATACTCTTGACTTACAAGCATTTGTGTAGTAACCATTTGAAGTTACAACAGCACTGAAAAAAGTGACTTACGACCAGTTTTCATGTAACCATCATTTGTAACCTTCCAGCCTTCTGAGAAGCAAAGGCAATGGGGAAAGCCAGATTCACCTAACAACTTCATAGTTTACTAGGAAACTGCACTGATTCGTTTAACAATTATGGCAAAAGGGTCATAAAATGTGGCAAAACACACTTAACAATTGCTTTGCTTGACAATTAAATATTGGGCTCAGTTGTGGTCATAAATTAAGGATTACCTGTATAAAACAAAGACTCCATTAGATATGGTAGAATAACAAAAACCAAGTAAATAAAACAAAGGGAGTGTGCATCAGTCCTTCAGATAAATAATTGAAGAATTGCAAAAGAATTCTTCCCAGATTGGAAAATAAAAAGAAGGTATTAAAGTTCCCATCTTTGACTAATACAAGAAAAAAATATGTATTTTACTTGCTGTGACATTCTATGAACTAAGAAACAATGTCACTTGAAGAAAGCTTGAAGACAGTAATGTTTTACACTTAAATGATATAGAAATTGCCAGTCCTAGTTCTGAAACACTGAAAAAATAATTATTATTATGGTGTATACTTTTGATATATCATTTAATCTTTCAAACATACTAATTTTTTTTCCAGCAGAGGAAAGGACCTCCTGTCCCACCACTGCCTAAACTCACACCAACAGTAGACATGCAACAAGAAAATATCATCAGTTTATTTGATGATAACTTTGTTCCAGAAATAAATGTGACAACGCCTTCTCAGGTGAGTTGAGATTGAATGTATCAGTCTTCTCCAGCGTTATGTATTCAGATGGATAATACTACAACTTGTTCATCCCAAACCAAAAGACCTTGGCAATGTTGACTGGGAACACTGGACACATTTTTTGAATGGAGATGATAAGAATGACTCATATACAAGCTGTGAAACATAGAATAAGTTGTTCTAGTCACTGACAAAATATTTCCATTAATTTGAGACTGTTTTATACATTTGGGGATGAAACCTCTAGTTCACAAATACCTGGTGGCATTTGGTAGTGAATCCCACAAACACTCTGTGCTCGGATGAGCATGACTAAAATTTGTCCAAGATGAGCACTGGCTATGTAAATGTCCATGATCCTTAGTCCTAACATTGTATTTATTTAAAGGAAAATACACACATGATGAAGTATTAACTGAATCTGAGCTTGGGGCTAATGAAATCATTCATGAATTCCTCACAAAATGGCTTGCATGAAACAATTGAAAGCTAATTCAGAAAAAGTCTGCTATCTTATCCATTTCCTGTTATATCCATGACAACTTCCTATATTCTAAATGGACTAATGCCACTGAATTCCAATCTCTTTCCTTATTATTTGCCCTGATGCATATTTTATGAGAAAAATTATTTGTACATTCCTATTAAAAATGTTTTTAAAGTGTTGTAATTCCAACAGAATGAAGCTCCTGATCCTAAAAAAGAAGAGTCTTTGTTAGATTTGGACTTTGATCCTTTCAAGCCTGATAATGCATCTACTGTGGTAACCCATTCCCCAATATCTCAGGTATTTTTTTAAATATTATATTATTATGATACTATGTGCTCCATAATCAGGGTTGTTTTACACCACAATCCTGTGAGAACCTAGAAATGTGGCTTTAATTTATTAAAAGCAAGTTGCTGACTCTTATATTAAGGGTTATAAAGAAGTGTAATAATTAAAAGGAAATTTTTGATATGGTTGGCTAATATAATTTGCAGTGATTTGCAATGGCTTAGGACAGTGATGGCTAACCTTTTTGTCGTCATGTGCCAAAAGTGTGTGTGCGCGTGCGTGACAGTGCATGTGTGTGCCGGCATCCATAATGCAATGCATCCTGCATATGTGTGCACAATCCCCCACCCCACACCCCACACATGTGCCCCATGCATGCTCCAAGTGGTGAAGCCCCAAGTGGGCTTCCAAGCGCACAAGCCGAGAGCGGCCGATGCGTGGCTGCATCTAAAGGCAAAAAAAAGCAGGGTGAGTTTTTCAAACACCTCCTGCGAGCTGCGACCTCCCCTTCCCCGTTCTTCCCCCTTCCCCCCTCAAATAATCGGAAGGAGAGCACAAAGAACACCTTGTGACTTGAAACTCGAACAATGGAGGACAGCAAAGAGCGGCTCTAAGCACAGATGCAAAGCTGAGGTTTTTGAAAGCTTTCCCATGGGATTTCTATCACAGGAGGAAAACATGGAGCCCAGCCAGCCAACTCAGGTTCTGGCTCCCTTTTTGTGTGTCCCCCGCCCATGCCCCCTGCCCCAACCTGGAACCCAAAACACAGTGGGTGGTTAGTTCTGGCTAGTCACTCCCCTGCGCCTGCCTGCCTTGCCGCCACTATCAAGAAAGGCCCCGAAGTTGCACTGCCCAGGATCTACGTTGGAGGTCGTTTGCCTCTCTGCAGCCCTGCAACCTTGGCAGTGGCACTGGCAAAGTTATGTAGCCAAGCCATGCATCCCGCCAGCGCAGGCCATGCCGGAAATTGCCTGAATGGCTCCGCAGGGCTGCACAGTTGAGCGTCAGGCATCCCCCTTCTCTTGCACTGGCTGCCGCCATGCACACAGTATTGGCATTTCAATGGGGCTTCTCCAGAGTGTGGCTACAATTGCTGGCACCACGGATGTTCCCCCCACCATCAGGACCTTTCTTCCCCCCGGTAAGGCAAACCCTGAGATTTTACAGCAAAGCTGGCAGCAAGAGAAGGAGGAAGAGCAGCTGCTGCCTCTGCAAAGAGGCAGCGGCGCTTTGCCAGGGCGAACGGCCTCCAACGTGGATCCTGGACAGCGCAGCTTTAGGGCCTTTCCTGATGGTGGTGGTGAGGCAGGTGGCCGCAGGAGAGCGACTGGTGGCAGTGCTCTTGGCTGGCAAGGGGGTGGATGTCCTGGGGCTGCATGAGGGCGTCGACAGCATGGCCAGTGTGCACGAGTGCTATGAGGAGCTGCCCAGTGGGCATGCACGCACTGGGAAATGAACTTCCAGTTTCAGTGCACACATGTGCACTGGCCAGCTAGTCTTCTGGTTACTGGTGTGCATGCATGCATGATGATCAGCTGGCTGGGTGATCTTCCGGTTTCTGGCACTGCCGCATGTGTGAAGGCCAGGTGATCATCGTGTGCACATGTGCACCAGTAACTAGAAGACTAGTTGGCCGATGCGCACGCATGCATCGGAAATCCGGAAGAGGAATGGGTGACGCTGCGTGTACCAGGCAACATGGCTCTGTGTTCCACTTCTGGCACATAGGTTGCCATCACGAACTTAGAAGATGCTGCAGAAGCAGACAAAATTATACAAAATAGGCTTAAATTCAATAATGAAAAATGTGCAAAATTTTGGCCAGTTTACAAAATGTATGCTGATTACAGAATTTAGAATTTTTTTTAGTGTTTAGCAACATATATTTGAAATGAAATGAATAACAGAATTGAGTAATGTGATGTTAGGCTTGATAAGAACCAGGGTAAATATGTAGCTTTGATGCCACGTAGGGCTGCATATCAGATTAACTATTTCATCAATCCAGGTTTCAGGTTTCCCAAAGCACTTCATTTTTAAATTTTATTAATGTTGCTATTTCAGACTTTTCTAATAAATGATATTTCAACCCTACAAGTGTTAAAAACTTATTAACAGAACACCTGTCCTTAACAATAGATTTAAATTAAACATTTGTTCCTGGGACCTGGAGCCACCAATGCTAGCCTAGCCATTTAAAAATGCACTCTGTACATTGTATCACAAATCATGTAAGAAAGTAGACTTCTGTCAATCAGACTAAAGATCTGATTGTCTACATCTGTTAATCTGATCTTTCAAAAAATGATTGCAAATTTTGCTGCTTGTAAAATGCTGTGTGGATGTGGGCTTGTGCACATGCATGCATGCTTTCAAATCAGTTTTTGACTCCTGGTAACTACCTGGACACAATTCCTGCAGTTTTCTTGGCAGAATTTCAGAAGTGGTTTGCTATTATCTCCTTCCTAGGGCTGAGAGAGTGATTGGCCCAAGGTCACTCAAGGACTTTGTGCCTAATACAGGATTAGAATTTACAAGTTTCTAGCCTGATTCCTTAGGTGCTATACCAGTCTTGTTCTCTATAACGCCACCTTTGTTTAAACAAATTTCTGTAATAAAAGTTTCTAGAGTACTAAAGCAAAATGTACTATTCGTACACATGAACAGTACAGGGGTGGGTTTCAAAACCCATCGCTACCAGTTTGCGCGTGGGTGCGCATGTGCATGTGCTCGTGCATGCACGCAACACTTCTGTGCATGTGCAGAAGTATCCGGGTAGGTGGGCGGAGCTTCCCACTGCTGCTGCTGCCAGTTCGCCCAATACATGGCGAACCAGTAGCAACCCACCACTGGAACAGTAATAGTTTAGTTTCAAAATGATATATTTTTTAAAAAAAATCAACTCTGCATATAAAAGTTTATATTGAATTGTGATTTCACACCTGACTAGTAACTATTTTATTTATTTATTTATTTTTATTTTTACTAATTTAGTGATTTGAGATGTTATACTCTAAATTTTGGTATAAAATGAAAGAAGAAAACAGCTTACAGCAAATTGAAAACTACAAGATCAGTTTCCAAATTAAGTAACATTATAAATCATTAAAAAGCAAGCATAGACCTAACAGGCAATCAAACTAAAAAAGGATTTAGTGCAATAAGATCTCTTCCCTTTTAAAGCAACCCATTTTTCTATTTCTATGGATCTGTTTACTGTATACTGAAGACCTTGAGGACCAAGTAGGCCATAGGCAGAATGAGGTGTGCAAAGCTCAAGTCAATCAGTGAAGGCTTTCAAACTTGATGTATGGGACAGGGAGGAGAAATCTTATAGTGCAATTTCAGCTGGCATTATAAATAAGCTGAAGCTTCTTATAGTAAATGATCTGATACTGTCAAACCTCCCCTTACACTTGAGGTCAATAAAGAAGTATCTGAAAAGTGTAAAGGCATCATGGCAGAGTTAAAACAGGCCACAAAGAAAGCAGTCATTAATATCATTTATTTTTTAATAAATGAAAATTTTCATATTATTATACTATCCAGGAAAAGAATACTTTACCTGATATGATCCTAAATAGGAACAGCTGTTAAATCTACTTCTTAAAATGTTGTTTTATAATAGAAGTCCTTGTTTACATGCTTATGATTATCTTATACTGTTATAGCAGTTCATTGAAATATACTTAGAAATGAAACTGTGATAGGATTGAGAAACAAAAATATAAGAATGCGTGGCAACAGAAAAACTGATTATACATTCATAGCAGAAGTCTAATAAATCCAAGCAGGAATAATTTCGTTAAATAAAACATATCACATAACAAGGCAAGCTAGGACACCTAGAATATAGTTTTTGAAGAAAAAGAGAAATTATTTTTTTAAAAAATCTAAGTGGCCCAAATAGAAATGAGTAATAATCACAGATGACCAAAGTATAATAATATTTTAAAAATTAAGTATCATTAGAGCTAAGGGGAAAAAAGAGGGGAGAAAGGAAGGGGAGATATTAGAATGCTTTTTCTTACAATGTTTTTTTCTTTATCTTTTTTAAAAACTTTTTTGAAATCTATTTTTTGCCATCAGAGTTTTTTTTCAACTTTTGCTATAGAGGCAATTCTCAATTTAAAACCATTCATTTAATGGTTTTATTGAACCATTACAGCGCTGTTGTATTAAGTTACAACAGCGCTGATAAAAGTGACTTGTGACTACTTTTCACACTTATAATTGTTGTGGCATCCCATGATCACATGATTGATTTTGGGTTGTTTGGCAACTGGCATGTATTTCTGACAGTTGCACTGTGCCAGGGTCATGTGATCACCGGTTTTAACCTTCCCAGATGGCTTCCAACAAGCAAAATCATTGGGGGAAGGCACTTTTTTTTAATGACCACATGATTCACTTAATAACTGTGGTGATTTGTTTAATTGAGGCAAAACTGTGGCAAAAAGTTCATAAAATGGAGCAAAACTCACTTAACAACTGCCTTGTTTAGCAACAGAAATTTGGGGCTCAATTACTGTTGTAAATTGAGGACTATCTGTACTCAGTGGTGGAATTCAAATTTTTTTTACTACTGTTTCTTTGGGCGTGGCTTGGTGGGCATGGTGTGGCTTGATGGGCATGGCTTAGTGGGCGTGGCAGGGAAGGATACTGCAAAATCTCCATTCCCACCCCACTCAGGGGAAGGATATTGCAAAATCTCCATTCCCACCCCACTCTGGGGCCAGCCAGAGGTGGTATTTGCAGGTTCTCCGAACTACTCAAAATTTCCGCTACCAGTTCTCCAGAACCTGTCTGAACCTGCTGAATTTCACCCCTGCCTGTAGTGTAAAGTTCATTTTATGTATGCCTGTGTATTCTTTTCCTTTTTTGTTTTTTGCTATTATTTTATTTTCTTAATTTAAAAAATAATTAATATTAAGGGATGTGATCATTCAGTCAGGGACATTATGATTATCAACAATGCTACCAGTTTACCACAAGTAGCAGCAAACCTCCTGGAGAATTACACTTTAAGAGATAACATTGGAATTCCTTTTCATTGGATAAAACAAATATAAATGTTTGGAATATGGGATGGGATGGGCTATGATGCACCCAGATCCATTGCTCTAATCTATAACTAACTCCTTTGCCAACTTTGATTATAATGTATAATCACATTATTAATTTTGCTTTATAGCACATAAAAAGATGTACAAATGAGGTTTTGAACATTGTCCTTCTTTTCCCTTCTCAGACACTACCTTGGGATCTGTGGACGGTATGATTGGCTTTTATTTCTTTTTATCTTGTTTTTGTTTTATATTTCAATGGTAATTTTAATGTGCAAAATATGTCAATCACAAAAAAGATATCTAAATTTTGAGAGGCAAGTTAGGGAAAGGAATAAGTAATAGAATAACAGTTAAATGTTGATTTCAGTACTCAGATTTTAATTTAGTTTGAGAAGTCTCTGAGGTTACCTTCTGTATCTGTATTTTTATAGTAACCCCAAAATTTTGAAATTGCCTTGCTTTAAGAAAAAATTAAATATGCTGTGCAAGATTATTTAATAAAGGCAAATAGAATCTGTTGATAATTACATCTGTAAATAATATTTACATCACCCTCTTAAACTATATATTATTCTACTAATATGTAGTGACAAAATTTAAGAATATAAACTGCTTTAACATTAAAGAGCCCTGTGTAATTTCGTTGTAGATACAATTTTTAATACTGACAGAAATTATGCTGATATGGAAAAAAAATACTCATCTGTTTCTTGTTTTCCTCTCTTTATTGTGGACTTCAGAAAACAATTTAAAGAATCCTACACTGATGGAAATATTATGTAAACTCTTTAGTTACATTAATATTCACAAATTACTGATACAGATACTACCATAAATTTGTAAATGAACATTAAACAAACATAATTCAAAAACACATAATGTTATTGGATTAATTGGTTTTATTGGTTTTAGTTCACCGAGTAGTCTCTATCCAGTGGAAATCATCCTTATCTGCATTCAGACTGACCATGAAACAAAAGCTTGAAACATTTTGATTACTCTGAGTTATGCCATCCCCTACCCGCCCCCCATCTTCAAATCTAGAAGCACTTTAAAAGCATTTTACTGGTTGAATAGGCTGGTGCTTATTATCCCGCCCTCTAAAATGAACTGTGCCCTGGCTTGGATGCTCCATTGTCTCCATCTGTAATACCTTCTTGGTGTTCTTTGAGCTTATTTGTTTCCTTGCAGGCATTTTGTTTTCCAGCTAAGTAAAATTTTCAGTGTAAAAAGGGAGTAGGGTTTGCTCTGTTTATATACTGTAGATCAGGAGTCTCCAACCTTTTGGACCTCAGGGACCACTAATTGCATAATTTTAAATCCCACGGATCACTGGTGGGGGGGGAGGCTCAGCCGCCTTTCGGACCTACTTGTCTGCTTCTGTAAGGCCTCCAGGTGGGAGGCCCAAGAGAAAGCGCCTGGTCCAGGCACATAGTCTGGAAACCTCTTTTGTGTTCCTTCTCTTAAGAAACTTGGTCAATCTGAGTGAAGGAAAATGAAGACAGGCAGACTGACGGTGGCTTGCTGAGGTTGGTGGGAAAGTCGGTCCCATTTTCCAGAGCTGTAGTAGTCACAGGACTGGCTCTTTGGTCATCCCAGAGCAGCTCCTCCACCCAGGTGCACCAGCTCCCCGGCAGGCCAGTGCACTCGGGTGGAGGAGTTGCTCTGGGATAACCAAAAGCCAGTCCTGTGACTACTACAGCTCTGGAATATGGGACCGGCCCATGGTGGGGCTGTAAATCTCCGCCACAGGGGGTGGCATGTGCAGTGTGCCACTTTGAAGGTGTTGCAATGTGCAAAAAGGAGCGCAGCCCTTGCCAGCTGGAATGAGGCAATGATGCTGTTTCAGTGGGGGGGGGGTGGAGCGGCCCAAGTGGGCCAAAGCGGTGGTGGCAATGGCTGGAAGATGCGCGAGCGAAGTGCTATTTGCATTTGTGCAGCATCAGCATTCCATCTTCGCCGCAGTATATATGCATCAGCTGGTGGCGCCAAGGCAGCCCTCGTCTCCTGCCACTTGGGGCTCGGAATGGTAACAATCCTGCCATGCTTCCCTGCCTTCCATGCAGCCTTCCTGGGATCCCTTTGGCCAGCTTGCAAAGGCAGCCTAGCGGAAGGCCACGTGAAAGGCAGGCAAGCATGGCAGGGCTGCAGAGAAGGGAGCTAGTAGCCTACTCCCTTTCCGGCAGCCCTGCCATGCTTCCCTGCCTTCCACACTGCCTTCCCGGCAGTCCCCCACAACCTTCTGAGGTTGGTGTCCAGCCCAGCCTGGCCAGAGGGTGAGCAGGCGGCCCTTGGTGGAAACGCATATGATGAGCTAAGGCTAAGAAGGGCGGTGGCGGTGCTCCGGGAGGGCAAGCAGACATCCTGGGGCTGCTGCACATGCACCCACCCCATTTCTGCAAAGGCAGAGCCCCCCCCTGCAGGGTTGTCCAAAGAGGGGAGGGGGATGCTGCAGAAAAGGCTGCCTTCCACCCGGGCCCACATGTCTCCCGTGCTGGCTCTGCAGGGCTTGGGGCTAAGAAGCAGCCCACTGGCTTCTGACTCGGCCACCTGTCTGCTCTCTTTGACCACTGGCGCCACTTGGCCTGCAGAGTCTGGTGCTCCGGGGGAAGGAGGCTTGGCTGCGGCACCACTTCCCACCAGTGAAGAACCGGAGCAAATGGCGCAGAAGCCTCTGGTGGCCAATAGGGCAGCAGCCCCCAATGTGGGGAGAGGGCCAGGTCCAGATGCGCCCCCGCTGAGCCCGCGGCACTTTCCCTTCAGCCTGGGTGGTGGCGCTTACCCGGCCAAGCCAGTGCAGGTAGCCTTTCATCTTGCTGAAGATCAGGTCGCTGCATTTATAATTGCGCAGCCAGTTGGAGTGGGACATGGCATGGGTTGAAATGCCAATGCAGCCCCTCCTGAGGCCGCCCTGGCTGAGCGATCGCAGTGCCTCCGCAGCAACAGGCACACTGCCGTGGCTCCCTTGCCCAACTTCGTCTCCGTGCGCTGCACTTGGAAGGGGCCACCACCATTGCCGCTCTCCCTCCCTGCCTGGCTGCACAGTGTGCACACGTCCACTTGCTCTCCCGAAGAAATCCCACCACCATTTGCTTTCATTTCGCAGTGGGAGAAGGAAGAAAATGAATGGCGGCACTGCGGCACATGCACATGTGCATGTGCAGCAGCCCTGGGATGTCCGTGGCCAGCCTGTCCTCCTGGAGCACCGCCATGGTGCCACCGTTCACTTTCATCAGCCGCAGCAGGCAATGATGTGCATTTAAGAAGGGGAGCATCTGGCATGTGCTGCACTGCCGCCATTCGCTTTCTTCCTTCTTCTGCCATGAAATGAAAGTGAATGGTGGCAGAGTTGCTTTGGGAGGGCAGGCAGACGTGTACACACTGTGCAGCTAGGCAGGGTGGGAGGCGGCGCAGCACACGGAAGCAAAGGCGGGCAGAGGCGCATCTGTTGCTGCGGAGGCACTGTGATTACTCAGCCAGGAATCCCCCACCAAGCCACGCCCACAGAAACAGTAGGGAAAATTTTCACCACTGCCCCAGCTCTCCACTAACAGGCAGCCAAGTTAACTGCCTGAAGGACCCCATCCTGTCCCTGGGAGTTAAAGCGCTGAAGCACAAGTGGTGTGGGAAACTTCGGCCAGGGTCCTCGAGAGAAATGTAAAGATTTCTCTGCGGACCACCAAAATTTTCTCACGGACCACCAGTGGTCCATGGACCACTGGTTAGTGTCCACTGCTGTAGATTACTCTATCAGTGATGGTGGGGGTGTTGTTTTCTGCTTGGTAGTTCTTTGTTTAGTCTGTTTTCTGCCTGATTGTTTGACTGATTTCATACTGTTAAGATTAAGATATTGTTTCCTGCTTGATCGTTTGTCTGGTGTTAATTCAGAGTTAATCCTCTTATCGGGTGATTGATTGCTGTTAAGAGGTATTCTGGTCTTTTTGTTTCCTTTGTAGCTTTCTTTATCTCTTTTGAATGGTGTGCAAGTGTTGTTTATTCTATTTGCTTATTGATGACTGATTTCTTTGAGTTGCCAAGCTTCTAGGAATTTCTGAGCATTTTTGGATTTGGATTGATCTAGGATGCTCACAGTTTCCCAGTTGAAACTATGGTTAAGTCTGTTCATATGTTGTGAAATTAAGGCATTTTCATCGTGTCTTCTGATTGCTAGTTGGTGTTTATAAATGCACTCTGAATTTTTAGGTTTATTTGACATGTTTCTTTTCAGTAACATGATGAAATATCCTCTTCATTTTCTCTGATCTTTTCTTTTTAATATTTTCTTTCTTCACAGACCAATAATGAGGTGGTGCAGTCGGTAAGTAGTTGTTTCCTTCAAATGTAGATTTCCCTTACAGATATTGTAAATTGTATTAATTTCTTAATTTAGTCAGTTAATTTTGAATTCTGTATTTTTTTTTCTCCCTAACCTTTATCATGCTCATCTTGTTTTTTTCTTTACTTTCCTACCTATTTAAAGCCTGACTCTCCAAAAAGTCATTCCCTCTGTAATCTGGTCATGGAGGAAAATCCAGACAGTGGGTCAACAGAAGATCTTAACAAGCCCCAAACTGATTTATGTTCACTCATTGCGGGCCTAGATACAGATTCCCTCAAGAAGGCAGCCAATGAGAGCCAGGAAAGAACTGCTGGTGGTCCTATGCCTTTTCTTCAGGCAGAGGAAAGCTCAGCAGAATCATCTGATATGCTAGCTTTTCCTACTTTGCCTGCTGTAGGCAAGCATGAGGATGGTGCATCATGGACAGCTTATGCAAATGAACATGAAACCACTTTCCTAAGACTCTGCCTGGACATTAGTCATAGTAGAGATGATGGCACTGATCTGGTGGAGAATAATCAGCTTTTAGTGAGTGAAACTTTGGCTGAGAAGTCTTCAGTGAAAACTGACAGCTTTTCGGGTGGAGAGCCATTTAGTGTGCAAATGATAAAAGAGGCAAATCCAAGCTTAGAAGACTTACTCTGGATAAATACGGACTCATGTGAAAAGGTAGACACCAGAGATCCTAAGCTCAAGGTGTCCTTCAATGAAATTGAATGTCTTAAGGCCTTAGGACAACCTGATAATGAAGCTGTAAAAAAGACCAAGGTAGAAATTAGACACGTTTTAGAATGTACAAATGGGCAACAAGAAACAATAACTGATAGTTGTCCCCAGAAATTTGATGTAGACTTTAATAAGGCTGATATGGTTAAGAAGACAGTTGGAAGAGATTTCAAGAACATGAGCAGCTCTACAGCTCTAGAACATAATAAACTTGAAATGCAGAATGCTTTGTGTTCCCTCTGTCAGGATCCTGAAACATGCAAGGGTAAGGGGGCCATAAAATGCACACAGGAAAGTGATATGGCAAGTATTATAGGAACTGCTAACCTCCAAGTCAAAGACAATTTTTCTACAGAGTTTGGAAATCTTGGATATGATTTTGAAGCAAAAGAGGCAGAAGAGCTTTGCAAAAAATATGAAGATTGTGGCCTTAATATCTCTCAAGAGAATAAAGATATTGAATATAAAGCTACTTGTATATCCCTTGACAAGGATATGACTGTGCACCATGGGCTTGAGAATGCAACTAATGCATATTTCAGTAGTTCTGAGTTAGAGAATATGGAAGGTGAATTGGTGGATAGGGAAATGTTTTGTGTGACTGAAGAACCTAACATTAGTTTACCCAAAGTGTTGGAGACAGAACCCTGGGATGATAGCTGGGATCCTGCATTTAGTTCTGATTCCTGGGGGTTTTCTAGCCAGTCAATTAGCTATGATTCCTATCCCTTTCCTCCCACACAAAATTCTCTAGATGGAAACCTGGACAACCTGTGGCCAGGTTTCATGCAAGATTTAGGAGAATTAAACAATAGCTGGGGAACTGCATGTGTAATGACCAGGCAGCAGAATCAGGAAGCGTCTTTACAGCAAGGATCATCTGGGGAAGAGACAAACATTAGCACCTGTGGATCAAACAAGATAATTAGGCCATTGATTCTGTTCCAAATGGGAAACTCAGGAAAAGCTAGCACCGAAAACTTCACTAGCCCCAAAGAAAATGAGACCAACAGCTCAGATTTATCTGAAGATAAAATTGCTAACCGGAGATATGGATTGTTATACCAAGAAACTGAGGCTGATAAAGAAGAGGTACCTACCCTATTATATAGCATAGTTTAGAAAAGAGAGATTCCCTAGATGATATTTACCTTTATATAAAATATGAATTTTATGAATAGTCCTCCTTATCTTTCCTTTGCTAATCTATGTAGTCATGTATACATGGCACAATTCAACCATATAATTATGCTAAGTTGACCACAAAGAGGTTGACTGTTGAATATGCCATTTTATTTTGTACCACATCTTGTTTTAGAATTTTGCTTTTAGATAGTTTATGTTGCTGGCATCGCTTCCAATTATTAAAGTGTATCACTGTGCTTTCTTTTTATTTTTTTATTTTATTGTCATTCTTTCCGTTCACTTTAAAAGATGTATACATTTGGGCCATGTACAAATAAGACTTTGATATTAAAATCTGTCTTCTAATTTCTAATTTGGCCTAGGCATCAAGCAATGCTTTCAATGGATTTGCACAGGTAAGGAGTAACTTTATTTTATTTATATATCTATTTATCTAAAATATTTTTATAGCCATCCTTCTGGAAGCTCACAACTATAATAAAACCCTAGATCCATTTAAAAAAAAATAAAACAAAAACTTAGCACCTCAGTTATTGTCTTTGGGTGCTTCAACAACCAACTCAAGGCATCCTTACTCTATCCCAGAGTAAAAAGTCAAAGTAAAAAAACCTCCCAGAAAACTAAAAGGGTCTGGATCACTGGAAAAAGGGTGCACTATAAAGTAGGGGGAAGCCATAGTAGGGAAAAGCACCTTTCTGAAGTCCTCTTAGATAGCAACATTTCAGGGAACTGACTTGGAGCATGCTTATGCTATTTTATCCGACAGATACCATCAGAGATAAGCCAACTCACAATCAGTCCATTCCTGTACTATGTAGAGCTATAAACATGATACCAAGGTCTTTAATTTTACCTAGAAGGAAACTGGCAGCCAGTGCTGCTTAGGCAACACATGAGCAAATCTTGAAGCACCCAGCACTATGTGTTCCCATGTTCTAGACCAGTTGCAGCTCTTGGGTAGTTGTCAAGGGTGGCCCAATGTAAATGTTTTGGAGTAACACAAAGAGGAAATAACTTAAGTATGAGTAACAGTAAGTAAGGCTTCCCAGTCCATGAAAGGATACAATTTGCACTCAAGATGAATCTATACAAAGCCTCTTCCAGTCATGGCTGCCAACTGTTTATTGATCAGGTCCCATGAGTGCAGGAGGACCCTCAAATCAGTCCAAGAAAGTGTTACCCCATCAGAGTAAAACATGAATATCACCAAACCCTGGG
The DNA here is from genome assembly GCF_059756535.1 of Pantherophis guttatus. NCBI lineage: Eukaryota > Metazoa > Chordata > Lepidosauria > Squamata > Colubridae > Pantherophis > Pantherophis guttatus. Next base: position 78,685,267 of record NC_142066.1, read on the forward strand.
AAGGGAACAACCCTAAAACATTCTATCTTGTCAGGGTTGAATTGATGTTAGTTTCTCCCTATTCAGACCCACACAGATTCCAGGCACTTGGTCAGCACTGCAGTAGAATCCTTTGCCCTACCAGGAATGGAGAGATGTATTCTGTGCCATCAAGTGACCTCACTGAGTAATTTCATGTAAATGTTAAAAAGGAGAGGTGAGAGACCTGAGACCTGAGGCAACCCACAATGCAGGGTCTAAGGGTTTGATCTCTCCCCCATAACACTGACCAGAACCAGCTGTAGAGAAAAGAGAATACTGCAAAACAGTGCCTCCCTAACTCCAGCAAGCGGGATCGAAAGATGACGGAGTTGTAGGCCAACTTCACCAGAAGACAGTGGGTTATCAAATCCATAATATAATGGTTCATTGGTTCATAGTTCATTAGGTTTAGAGGTGTACAGACTTTGGATCTAAAGTAGACTCCCTTAAGTCTGTTAGAAGTTCATTAAGGCCATGCCTTTTCCTGTACTTGTACAACAGTCTCAAAAAAATCACCTGGGTTAAAAGACAGTAGAGCAGCAACAGTAGTCTGCCTTCATGCCACTGTCCCAAATATCTATTGCCCTGAATCTGCATGGCCATGCTGATCCAGGAAAAGCTACCAATCTTTAAGGAAATGTCAGTTAGGATTATTGCAAATGCTCCTATCAAATCTAAATATCTGATATGGTTGAATTTTTAAAGATTTTGCTTTAAATTTGTTTCCATTAAAACATTGGAAATTATGTGGAACACATTAAATATATGTTCTTTGTTAAGTTAATGTGAATTAGTTGGCTATCACAGTCAAGCTGAAAGATGTTGTGGAGCTTGGTGTCTTGTTAAACAAAGGTTTGGCCATCTTGTTGCCTTATAAACTGTGTATTACATCTTTAAATTTAATGCTTCCAAACTGGATTACATTAGATTCCAAATCTTAGCCAAAATGCTGCTACTGTAAACAATAATGTATGATATATCAAGTTTTGCAAAACAGGCAGCTGCTATTGTGCATAACATTATTCATAAAATTTACAAAAACTGCAACTTGATTAAAAATACTCAGCCTAGAATCATATGAAGACTCTACAAGCAATTATGACTTATGACCATAATTGAGCCTGGAATTACAGTTATAACATGTGCCAATCATTAAGTGAGCGACCACATGACCATGCCTGTTTGTTCAACTTTTTTTCAGCAGTCATTAAATGAGCATGGCAGTCATGAACTGAACATGACAGTAATAATGTCTTCTATTGTGTCTTTTTATGTACACTAAGAGCATATGCACCAAAGACAAATTCCTTGTGTGTCCAATCACACTTGGCCAATAAAGAATTCTATTCTGTCCTGTCCTGTCCTGTCCTGTCCTGTCCTGTCCTGTCCTATCCTATCCTATCCTATCCTATCCTATCCTATCCTATTCTATTCTATTCTATTCTATTCTGTAAATGCTCCCGTTGTTAAGCAAACATCATAGTTGTTAACAAAATATAGCATCTGCAATGGGATTTTTTTTTTGTTTTGCTGGAAACCTTTTTTGATAGAAACACTAGTTTCTATAAAAATAAATGTAAATTGTGATCACGTGATTGCAGGATACTGCAAATGGCCATAAATTCAGGCTAGGCGCCCGAAATAACCAAGCACTTCTCCTTTACCATAGGCGAAGATGACCAACTTCTCCTGGATGCTCAAATCTGGATCATAAGTAGTTCTGGGGAGGTCCATTGTAACTTTAAATAGTCACTGAGTGATAAATCATAAGTCAAGGACTATCTGTACTGAAGTCAATGATCAATGACATATGAAATCCAATTTTATATTTAATAGATCCCTTATAAATGAAAAAGCAACTCAAAGTACTACCCAAGAAATGTTAGTATAAAAATGCTATAATAATGAATGACATTGAATCAAATCTGCTGTTTAATAAGAAAATATAACAGAAAAGTTTTAATGTCCACCAACGAGCTTTATAGTAATAATTCAGAGTGCCTCGTTTGATTACAAAGTCAGTTTGTTTCTAGAAGGAAAAGTTTTTGCAAATCTCAGTCCCCAGATTCCATACTAGTAGCTTGCTTAACTCACAAAGAACTATGAAAAAATGATGTCAATTATCAAATGTTGGGAAAATATTGAAATTAAATAAGACGACAAAATTAGAATTGTATGTTTTGATTAATGGTCTTGTCATATTGTACATAATTTTTAGTAAGTTTTTAAATGCTGATGCTTAAATAATTCTCTGAATGTATTCTTTCTATATGTACATTCCCAGGACACCTCCCTGTTTTCATTGCAGCCAAGTGAGGATATTACAGATAGTAAGGTAAGTTGTTGCTTTTTGTATCAACTTGTATTAACCTCACTTTCTAATTGCTTTTGGAAATTGCCATTTTAAAATTATTAGAGACTGTCAGAACAAGTTTGAAAAATCTGCAATTATCATTGATAGAAAGAATAGCTACAATTAAAATGAATATATTGCTGAGATTATTGTATTTATTACAAACAATTCCAATAAAACTGGAAAAAATATTTTGAGGAACTTAATAAAATAATATTAAAATATATCTGGCAAGAGAAAAAAGCAAGAATTAGCCTAAAAATGTTGCAGGATGCAAGGAGTTGGATTACCAAATTGGGAACTATATTACCAGGCTGCGGCATTAACATGGATGAAAGAACCGATTGTATTGAGAAATATAAAATCATTGACTTTGGAGGGGCATGACTTGCAACTGGGATGGCATGACTTCTTGTGGTATGGGAAAAGTAAGATACATGGTTACTTTCAAAGACATTACATAAGGAATGCATTACTGTTCATATGGGAGAAAATTAGAGAGCAATACTATTTAAGGATACCAGTTTGGCTTTAAACAATGGAAGAACTGATTCACCCTAACGTTATCAACGTGGGAAATATCATTAGATATAAAGACATTTTGAATGCAAAGGGCGAGCTCAAAACTAAAAAAGAATTGAGCTATCAAGGGATTGATATGGCATGGTATTCACAAGCACAGATACATTTTATATATGAGAAAGATGCTAAGTCATATGGTTTTTATAAAGAATAAACAGAATTAGATAAAATATTAGCCGGGACCGAAGAAAAATTGATAAAGAAATTGTATAGCTATTTATTGGGCATCAAACTGGAAGACCAACAAGTGAAGGAGACAATAAAAGCATGGGTAAAAAATTTTGGTTACACAATAGAATTAGATAAATGGCAGAAACTGTGGGACAGGAACTATAAATTAACAATGTCAACTGCATATAAAGAACATTTGTATAAGATGTTTTACAGATGGCACTTTGCACCAGCGAGGTTGGCAAAGATGTTTAAAAATGTCAACTAAATGTTGGAAATGCCACCAGATACCTGGGTCTTATTATCATATGTGGTGGACATGTGTAGAAACAAAAAAAAAAAAATTGGACAAAAATACATACATGGATGGAAAAGATGACAAAGTAGCACACTGATTTAAAACCAGAAATATTTTTGTTGGGGATTTTACCTGAAACTTATAGTAAAGGGAATGCATATTTAATTATTCATGTATTAACCACAGCTAGAATTGGGAATTATTTTATCAATGGTTAGAGAATAAAAATGGAAGTTAGAAACAAATGAAGGAGATTAGTGAAATGTAGAAAATGTGTTAAGATAGAGATGTAAACAATATGATGATTGTTTTTATTATGACTATTAGGATCATTACGTTCAATATTATTATTATATTCTTATCAGAAGATATTTAAAGAGGGAAAAATTAACATATTTATTATGCTCAATATTACTACTGTATGATCAGAGAATTAATATCAATACTGTTGTAAATTTTGATGGTTATAGCACAGAGATATTTGTACCCAGACAACATACTGTTGAATGGAAGATGGAATGTTTATATTTAAAAAAATTAAAAAAAAATCATTTGGAAAAGAATATCCCAAAGAAACTTTGTAAAAGAGCCTTGATAGTACAGTGGTCTACACACCCTGTTATTAACACAGCTGCCTGCAATTTACTGCTAGTTCGAATCTCTCCAAGGCTCAAGGTTGACTCAGCCTTCCATCCTTTCTAAGGTAGGTGAAATGAGGACCCAGTTTGTGGGGGCAATAAGCTGACTTTGTATAAATATACAAAAGTATGAAGGCTATTGCTTAACGCATTGTAAGCCGCCCTGAGTCTCCGGAGAAGGGCGGCATATAAATCAAATTTTAAAAAAATTAAATTTAAATTTAAAAGGCAACCATAAATGATAAAACAAGAAAATAATCTGGAAAATGTTTTGTTATTGGATCTACAAAAGAGGCTTATTAAAGCCTTAAAGAAATGTGTGATGGGATAAAGAATTGAAGAGAAATCAAATCCTACAGCAACCCTTTATGGACTTTTTGCTGACACCTGGAATGAAAATTTATATTTATGAATTTGCTTATAGATGGGAAATGAGATATGGAATTAAGAGGTATCTCTTTGTAGCTATATAGGAAACAAAGAGTTATTGAATTTGTTTATATTTGTTGTGATCAAGGTTGGAAGTCACTTCTTTATACAGATAGTCTCGATATATGACTATTATAGCTTAATAAATATGAACTGTATGTTTTTCAGAATTATGATCAGTGGTGGATTTAGCCAGTTCGCACCACTTCAGGAGAACCGGTTGTTAACTTTCTGAGCAGTTTGGTGAACTGGTTGTTGGAAGAAATCATTAGGGTAGAGAACCGGTTGTTAAATTATTTGAATCCCACCACTGATTATGATATTTGAATAACCAATGTATTACCAAATTATTACTATCTTGCCCAAACCTATATAGCTATGGAACCGATATGTGACCATAAACATGCATCTGGCAATAGAATCTTTGGTTATTCAGGTGCACATCCTAGTAGATGTTGATATAGGCTCATTGCTCCATAATTGGGAGTGACATCCAGCAGTAGTTTCCAGATGTCTGTCAAGAGGATCAGCTAAGGCTGAATCTCTTTGCAATCTATGCCATCAACTGTTTTCTTCGATTTCAGTGGAGACAATAGATTTCCTCCAATTTCTGTGCTTCCTCATCATTTTATATTTGTTTTCATTGTCTTTACTGCTCATCATTGTTTTGGCAGTTAGCAGTGTGGATGGCATTCTAATTCTCCTTGGTAGGTCTGCCACAGGGGTGAAATCTAAAATTTTTTGCTACTGGTTCTGTGGGCGTGGCTTAATTAGTGGGCGGGGCTTGGTGGTAAGGTGACTGGGTGGGCGTGGCCAAGTCAATGTCACTTCTTTGCCCTTTTTTAACCTACAAAACACAATACAACACAACTGTCACACCCACAATGTAAAAGCAGCTGTGCTAGATTCAAAATGGCCCCACAATAAGCAGGAACCTCACACAGCTACAAAAAGCCCAAAAAAACAACTTTCACACTTTACACATACAAAATTCCACATACAGCTTTGTGAGATTTTGTGTGTTTGGTAGTTAGAGTGAAACTCTACAGAAACACACTAAATCTCAGAAAGCTGAACAAATATTATTTTATTTTAATTTATTTTTATTTTTATATAAAAGCAGCTAAATTTAAAACTTCCTAAACTTTAAATGGCTAGGTCTAAAAAAAGAACAACTAAAAAAAACCCCAATTAACTATTTTTTTAAAGCTCCCAAATGGGGAAAAAACTTACCCAATAGAACAGGGGTCTTCAACCTTGGCAACTTTAAGACTTGTGGACCTCAACTCCCAGAATTCCTCAGCCAGCTTTGCTGGGAGTTGAAGTCCACAAGTCTAGGCAGGAAGGCAGGCAGGCAGAAAGAGCTGCTCACCGATGAGCTTGATTGCAGGCAGGGAGATTCAGTTGCTTGCTGATGCATGGATTGCGATCATTATGCGATCAACAGCTAAGGTAAGCAAGCTGGAGGCTGGGAGAGGGTTGGGGGGGGGAGAAAAAAAGATTTTTTTTTTCTTTTACATGGCTCTGGCGATCCAAGCTGAGTTGCCTGATTAGCAGGCAACTCAGCTGGGACGTCAGACCTTGGCTGGTCAGAGCCATTTAAAAGGAAAAAAAGGCTCTGATGATCACGGGGCTCGGCTGGGCATGGGGGGCGGGGCAGGGATTTTTGCTACCAGTTCTCCGAACTGCCCACCGCCATCGCTACCTACTCACCCGAGCCGGTCCGAACTGGGAGCATTTCACCCCTGGTCTGCCACCAATCCTTGATTTCTGTCCCTTTTTCTTTGAGCCTAAGAACTTCATCATGTTTCATTTTGGCCAGATCATCTTATGATATATTGGGAGAAATCCAACATCTTAATTCCCAAACACACTATTTGAAAAATCTATCAGAGGGTAAATTGTCTGAAATATTGCAACCAAAACATCCTCTCTGAATAATTGTAAATGGTGTAGAATTTTTTATTTTACTTCAGCAAGAAATGTAGATTTTCATGAATATGTTATCTGCATATATGAAGTTTTGAATTTCCTTTATCTGTTTGACTTTTTGGTTTTATTTAACAATAATTTCTTTTGTTCATATTTTCAATGAAATAGCTTCACATTTTTCTCACTTATTGATTTATTTTTTTAAGAGATGGGTGAATGTATCCCTAGTCTTGTGTCAAATCTCCTGTGGGGTCTTTGCATTGACTATAGTACTCCAAAATGTTTTGAGCCATACAATAGACTTGTAGTCAAGAAACATTACTTCTTTACTTGTAAACACATTAAACTGCAATTCTAGTGAGCATATGCTGCACTGAACTTTATTTAATTTTTGTTTTAATCTAAGAATACTCTAGTATGTGTCCTAGTGTTTCACAGAGAAAATTTATTTTATTTGGGCCCTATTGCACAATTTCACAAGCACCTTTATTTCTTTATATGCTTTCAGGATCCTCACAATGAATAATCAGTATTATACCAGCAGTTATTAAAGTTCAGAGTAGCCATTAAGTTCTTCTACAAAGCCCTGCCTACTTCTGTTCTAGGACATCTGACAAGGCAGTTATAATAATACCAAAGAACCTGTCAAATCACTACTGTCAATATTCACTACTTACGGACTTCTGGTGGCTCCGCGTTCCCCGAATGGACGCTCCTTTAGGAGCTCCAGCCCCGTGATTCCGTTTGCCGCTAGAACAGCGAAAATCAGCTGTTCTAGCGGCTCGAAACTCTCTCCCAGGGAAAAAGGGGGAGAGAAGAGCAGAAGGGTCTGGGTAGAGCTCCCCTAGACCCCCAGGCTTTTTTTTTTAAGGCTGGGGTTTGCAGGGTGAGAGCTCCCTGAAAGCCCTTCAGTGCTCCGGATCCGGGACGATTCTGCTCTATGCAGAACAAGGGGTCGCGACAACACCAGCAGTGTAATTTTAAGGACTATGAGAAAATTCGAATCTGGATGCTGGCAGAGCAAATCAGGAGAACAGAAAATGCAAATATTAAACTTTAACTCCGTTTTAAAAAAAAAGGAAAAAAGATGGCGCTTAAGGGCGTTTAAAATGAAACTTACAAGTGAAAGTGATCATTAAAGCTGCAACATTGTAAAAGCTACCAGATTATGTGGCAAGAAAAAGATTTAAAGTGCTAGTGAATTGAAAAAGATTATGGTATTGACCTCAACTACTTTATACTTCTAAATTGTGTGGAAAACTATTGGATTTATTGACCTGATAGCTGAACAAACTTAAACTGGGAATTGAAATATGGCTGACATCAAGGATGGAGGATCATTACTATATGAGCCAGCAAATTCACAAGTTGTGACTGTAGAGGTTTTACAAGAACTTTTAAATTTCTATACTTCTGCTATACTGGAATCAATTGAAAGGACTATTCAAAATTATAATCTGGCGAACAAAAATGATTTGCTGGCTGGAAAAGAGCAAGAAAATCAAACTAATTTGTCTTTGGAGCAGGGAAAACAGGCTGTCAGGAACACGATGGAAGTTACCACATTGAAAACAGAAGTTTTGGCAGAGGCTTCTATGCAGTTAACTGAAAAGCAGCAAATAGACTCCAGACTGATAAACTTTATCGTGACAATTCTTGGTTTTATAGACAGAATCAATTTTTAAGGGAGGAAGTGACTGATTATAGCAGGAAGAGTAGAAATGGAGCTTTCAAAATGAAGGAGATAACTTTAAGGAGAGAGCGATTTTCAAAGATGCATCAGTCTCAAATCTACATCCAAAAATTTTCGAAAATAAAAGCAGGGGGAGGAGCAATCTTGAAGGAGAAAGTATTATTGAAGAAGAAGGATTGGAAAAAAATATAGAAAGAAAAGAAGAAGTGAAGATTAATTTCTTTTGGGGAGGATCTTAATAATAAATTTGAAAAGTCTATTGATATTAGCACTTTTTTTAAGTTTAAGTAAAAATGTTTAACTAAAAATGGATAGCTTTTTTAAAAAATGACTGTGGTATTAAAATGGTTAACTTTAAGGTTAATGGATAGTTTTCTGAAAGTTTTGAAATTGATATTTTGAAGAATGAATTTAAGACTTAGAAATAACTAAACTCAATGAATTAATAGTATCTTTAAGGTTATATTCTGAAGAATATTTTATTGAAGTATTTTTTTTGAGAGAGAAAGAAAAAAGAAAAAAGAACTTAATGAAGTACTAAAATGGTTAATTTAAAATTGAATGGATGCAAAATAATATTTTCTTTTTTTTCTTTTTCTTAAAGAGATATGCTTTAAAGAAAGTTTTAAAATGTTTAAATTAGAATTTTAAAAGGGGAGGCAGATGAACAATTTTTAAAAGAGGAGTTAAAGAGGGTGAGGGAGTTTTGAATCTTGTGGCAAATTAGTATATTTTAGCTTATGTTTAGTTTAATGCTATACCCTGTTTTTGCTCTGGGAAGTCGGGGGTGGGGGTGGGGAGGAGAGGGTTGAAGGTTGTGTGGGGATAAAATGGTTGTCTAATTTTTAATATAATTAAAAGATAGATTAAGGTATTAATAGAGAAGTAAGAAAAATGGTGGAAATGTTATTGTTGCAATATTTTCAGGATCAGACTCAATAAAAATAATAGAAGTTAAAGCTTTAAATATATTTCTTTTTAATTATGATAGGCATTCTATATTCACTGAATATTCAAGGTAGAAGCGACGAGAATGGTGAGGGTGGCTCCTTATATATACAAGGGGTGGAGCTAGGAATGGGAGTGGTAAGTTATGAATACATTAAAGTCCAAAGAATAAGTTAACCTCTGATGTTCCATATATACATTATTTACACATTGGAGAATAAGGCATTTACATCTGACAAATCCCCCTCTAAATGCCGGTTCGTTACACAACACCAATTACATTCTGATTCAGGACAATATAATACATATAATTTAGAAGTTAAATATTTGTGTTGTTTAGAAGGTAAGGGTTTTGTTAATATGTCAGCTAATTGTTCAGAAGTATCGCAATGTATTGCTTTAATGAATCCGTCTTGAGACAGTTGTCTCACATGCTTAAACTTTATATCAATATGCCTGGACCTTTGTCCAATTGCATCGGATCTGGATATTTCAATGGCCGCTTTATTGTCTTCATGCATAATAAATGGTAAGGTGGGTTTCTTCCAAACATCAGTGATCAGATCATTGAACCATACAAGGTTATTTGCAGCTTTGGACAAACAAACATATTCCGCTTCTGTAGTAGAAGTGGCTACTAGTTCTTGTTTACCAGTATACCAGTAAACTGGACAATCATTCAATAGAAAAACATAACCAGAAGTACTCTTTCTGCATGATGTATCACCAGCCCAATCTGCATCAGCATAACAAGTAATTTTTGGTTCTCTGTCATTATTGGGTTCCAACATTAAACAAAAATCTAATGTACCCTTCAGATATCTTAGAATTCTTTTGACAGCTTCCCAATGATATAAGGTTGGTTTACTAACATATCTTGACAATAGATTGAGAGGTAATGCAATATCTGGCCTAGTCCAATTAGATATATAAAGGAGTGAACCTATAACTGATCTGTAAAATGTGTTGTCTTTAAACTCAGGGGAAGATTCATCAGTGTTTCTAAGAAAATCAGTTTGCATAGGGGTGTCACAGGTTTTAGCATTATTTAAGTTACATTTGTTTAGGAGTTCGATGATTTTATCTTTCTGTGTAAGTTTGAATCCCCTTTTAGTTTTGTTAATTTGCACACCAAGGTATTTATTCACTTTACCCAGAGATTTCAGTGAGAAGTGTTCATTTAACTTATTTACAAAGATTTCCCTGCTCTCTTTATGCTTTCCAATGTATAAGATATCGTCCACGTAAATTAATACAAATTCAATATGATCATTACTCTTTTTTACAAAGAAACAGTTATCAGCAGTGGTGGCGTTGAAATCCATGGCCTTAAGTACTTTTACCAAGCAATCGTACCATCTTTTGCCGGATTGCTTTAATCCGTACAGACTCTTATTTAATAACCAAATTTCGTTCTTATTAGTGTATTGACTGTGTGGTGCTCTTACATATATTTCCTTATCTAATTTTGCATGTAAGTATGCGGTCTGTATGTCATATTGGAATACGTCCAGATTGAGTGCAGATGCTACTACAAGGGCTGTTTTGACACTCTCTGTTCTCACTGTGGGTGAATATGTATCAGTATAGTCTTCTGGATATTTTTGTGCATAGCCTTGTGCAACTAGTCTAGCCTTGTATAAGGTATTGCCTCCTTCTAAGTTCTTAATTTTATAAATCCACCTGGTACCTATAATTGTTTTATCCTTAGGTGCGATCGCAGGTGTGAAAACATTTAATCCTTGTAAACTTTCCATCTCTTTTTCCATAGCTAGTTCCCATTTTTCTCTTTCTTCATGTGGAAGTTTCAATACTTCTTCATATGTATTAGGTGTTATTTGTTCTCCATTCATATGCATTATGTAATCTTTGTATTTATTTGGTATTTGGTTTCTATTGTTTCTAATAGTTCTTTCAGGCTTGCTATGGTTATCATGCAAATATCTAGCTTCCTTTTTTGTTAATGTGTCTGTCTTTATTTTATGCTGACTATTAGTCCAAGTTTTGGTTTTGTTCTTACTTTTGTTAATATTTTGATTTTCTGTTGTTCCTTCCTCGCAAGATATCGTATCTTTACATTTATTAGGAAATATTTCATTAAGGTGCAATTTTGACCAATTGGCCTGTTCATGGAACACAGCTGTTCTGGATACTATAAATTTGTTATTACTATCAATAAATCTGTACCCTTTGGTTCCAGTTTCGTATCCCATGAATCTTAATCTCCTGGATACGTTTTCTCCCTTTCTCCTCAATTGTTTAGGTATGTGTACGTCTGCAGTGACTCCAAATATGTGCATGTGTGATAATTTGGGTTTTCTATTGTACATCACCTCATATGGTGTCTTATTCACAATACTGGACCAGGTTCTATTTTGAGTGTAATTCGAATAATGTAATGCCTCTGACCAAAATTGTTTGCCTAATCCAGCATCCTCTAATGTGCACCTAATCATGGTTTGTAGTGTGGAATTTTTCCTCTCTGCAACTCCATTTTGAAATGCAGAAAAAGGATTGGACGTGAAATGTAACATTCCTCTATCCTTTAACCATTGGGAGAATTCTTTAGACATGAACTCACATCCCCTATCTGTCATAATTTGCTTTATTCTGATATTATGTTGTGTTTCTATACGTTTGTAGAATTCCTTAAATTTCTGAAATGTTTCATCCTTGTGCTTTAATGTGTAAACAAAACCATATCGGCTGTAGTCATCCACTATAGTTAGGAAGTAACGTTTTCTATAGGTAATTGAGGGACTTAATGGACCAACTAAGTCCATATGTACCAAATCAAAAATATTGTTAGTTGATCTGTTAGATTTTTTTGGTCTGGGACTGGTTTTTAGTTTGGTGGACTTACATACTGAGCATTCCAAATAATTTTCACAATTTTTTATTTTGACACCTTCTGCGTGTTCAGTCATTTTTTGTACTACAGGAAAGCTTGCATGTCCTAACTTCCTGTGTAAGATGTGAGCACACTCATCATGAATTGGTTTACCTATTTTTGGTTTCTTTTCCTTGTATGTATTTTTGTGATCATGAGTTATTCTACACTCATCATTGTCACTGTTACTGACATTTTCATCATCTGCTTCAATACAATCTTCCATATTTGAATCAATGTTATGTAAACATCTTTCTTTAGTTATCAGATAGGGTAGACCTCCTTTTATCATTACAGTACCTACATTTGTTTTGTTCTTTTCTATAGTTGCTTTCCCCTTTGAGAAAACTATATTGATATCAGATTCTCTGCTTAATTTTATGGCACTTAGTATGTTGTGAGGTATTTCTGGGATTAATAATACCCCCTCTATTTTCCCTAGACCAGGCAAGGTCACATTTCCTTTGCCTAGTACTTGAACCTTTTCTTGATTAGCTACCTTTATCACAAACTTATCTTCTATAAATGAAGATAATATACTTTTGTTGTTGGTGGTGTGATTTGTTGCACCAGAATCAATAAGCCAATTGTTATTCTCATCCTGCTGTGTTCTGGTGCTGTCTTGTTTATTTAGCCCATTCAGTGACCCAGATTTCCTCTCTTTTGAATTTTCTCTACCCCCTCTACCTTCTTTGTAATTTGGTGGGCTTCTATATTTGTGTCTATCTGTGGAAGATTGTCTGTAATTATATTTGCTCCTATATTCTGGTCTATGTCTCTCTCTTGAGACTTTGGGGCAGTCTCTTCTACTATGTTCCCTGGATCCACAATTGTAGCATCTAAAGGCCTCATTATGTTTATCTTGAAAGACTACTTTCCTAAAAGGTTTGTGGTCTGTTTGGTTACTGGATCGATTTTTTCTTGAATTGTCTTCTGCTATCAATTTGTTAGATAGACTTTCTATGGATAAATATCCCAAATTAATGGTATCTAAGTGTGACATAAAGCTATCCCATGATGGATCAAGTGAATTGATAATAACACTTTTCATTGTTTGATCTGAAATCATTTCCCCCCTCAATTGTAGCTCAGCTCTTATTTTGTTTAGATTTATCAAATGCTCACTTATAGAAACCCCTGGTTTTACTCTAGAGGAAAAGAAATCCTTAGACATTCTTGTGGTTGTAGCTACGCTATCGCTGTGAAATAGATTAAACATGCATTGAATTATTTCTGATACAGTTAGGTTTGGTTTGATGCTATGATACATTGCAGGAGACACGCTAGATATTATTATGAAAAATGCTCTATGATGTAAACAATCTATTTTTAAAGTCCAAGGTCTTCTTGGAGGGCTAGTTATAAAGAATAGTAAATTTTCTTTCATGAAAATAACCTGAAGCTGTTGATACCACTCTTGTAAATTAATGCCATCAATTCTAAGTTTTGGGAAGTCACTGGGTAAGTTACCTACATTATTCTGTCCATTACTTACAACCTGGGGCAGTCCGTGATCTCTCAAGTGCAGGAAATTACAGAACGGCATTGGGATGCTTGCAACGAGTCTGCGCGGTTCTCTGGCCAGTTCAAGTCCTTCTGGGTCGTCTACGTAGTTTCGCACATGCGCGTTGCTCATTTCTTCTTTGGTGGCGTCGTGGAAGGTTCTCTCCCTTTCAGCTCTCTCGATCCGCTCCTCCTCAGATGAGTCGGTCTCTGGCTCGGTTTTTGGGGTTCTGGTGGTGGTGACGGTTCTTTTCTTCTTTTTGTGTGCGTTGGTATTCGATTTTGTCTGTGGTGTAGGGCGAAATCGGCATGGCTCTCTGGGCTCGGGCGTTGTCGCTTTCGAAGTCAGGATGGGAGCGCGCAGGTCTTGAGTCGCCGGTTTGATTTCTTGCTTCTTCGTAGATGTCTTGGTAATTTTCAGTCTTGGCCCAAAAGCAGCAAAAAGCGTTTTCATTGCTGATTTTACTTGAGATTTTGTTAAATCGTCTTCACTTTCTGATTTTGGATCATCTGAAGAGTTTGAGACTTCTTTCTCACTTTCTTCGTCTGATAGTGTTTTTCGCGCCAGAAATTTTGAACTGAGCGTTTTGATTGGCTCTGCTCCATTCTCTTTTGAAGTTCGTTGAAACCAAGATGGCTGCCATTCAAAATTTCGCGCGGGATCACATCTTTTCTTTTTAACAACTATTTTCTCAGTAGTCATCTCACTTACGATTTTTTGATCTTTGGGTTTTTCTTTAATGACGTTTTTCTCTCTCGCTGCTCCGCTGTTCTTCAGCATCTCCTGGAGGTCCGCGATGAGACTTTCATCATTCTTTTGGCTTTTTAGTATCTTTAATATCTCTGACCTGAGTTCGTTATTTTCTATTTCGATTTCTTTCTGGTCATTATTTTCACTCATTAGTTCTTCTTCTTCAGTGGTGTATTCTTCGGATTCTCTCGAAATCGCATTGGTGGATTCGTTGATCATCTCTTGATCAGTTTCTATTTCTTTGCTGTAGGCCCTGGTGTTGGGCCTATCTTTCTTGGACATTTTTAATTACTTATTGAGTCAATTAACCATCCTCTGCTACCAGCTTGTTGCAATATTTTCAGGATCAGACTCAATAAAAATAATAGAAGTTAAAGCTTTAAATATATTTCTTTTTAATTATGATAGGCATTCTATATTCACTGAATATTCAAGGTAGAAGCGACGAGAATGGTGAGGGTGGCTCCTTATATATACAAGGGGTGGAGCTAGGAATGGGAGTGGTAAGTTATGAATACATTAAAGTCCAAAGAATAAGTTAACCTCTGATGTTCCATATATACATTATTTACACATTGGAGAATAAGGCATTTACATCTGACAGTTATAATAAAGGGAACGACAATATTAAGATATGGTAAATATTGGAAGAGCAAAAAGAAGACTTAAAAGATGTATTCAGAAGATATAATGATTGATTATGTATTGTTTGTTTCTTTGTTTATAAAATAAAAAACTTTCTTTATAAAAAAAATATTCACTACTTGCTAGTGTTTACAGCACTTCTGAAAAATCATCTGTCCCCTTTTCAGGAATTGGGCAACTGCTTTGTACATTCACATGTCCTCCAAGTTTTTGCCTTCAGATCCAAAACACTGCAAAAACATTTCATGCTCATGTGTGAATGCAAAAACACTTCTCACTCATTTTCAATTGCACTATAGTTGTTGCTTCTTTGAAATAGGAAATAGAAATGCTAGAACTCTATTGATAAAAATACATAAAATCTATAGCAAATAGAATCAGGTGGAGCAATACTAAGGTGGAGGCAATACTAAGTATCTTTCTTACATTTTCCTGTTTTCCAGGCTAAGCTCATATTTTATTAACTGATGTGTATTTTCTTCAGCATCATCTCTGAACTTATGATTTGATTGTTAGAACATAAGATGTTCAGCATTGCAATTGTGTTTGATTATTCCAGATTTAGGATTTAACAGATTATGTGAACCCAAACACTGAGCTTTATTTGTCTGCTTTTCCTAATTAAAGGCTGAAGAAGATGCTCCATCTTTGGAAATCCAGGCAGAGGAAGACATCAATATGGCTGCTTCTGATACCAAGCCAGAAGCACAGGCTTTGGAGACTGATAAATCCACAGCTGAAACTGTGGTGAGTAGTTGGTAAAGTGATTTTAGAATTTATTATCACCCAATTATTATAGACAAAATCAATAGATAAAATCTTCATTTGGGTCTTTACTGTTTGATGAGAGAATTGAACCTGTCCCACCAAGACCAATGTTCAGATCTGATACCGAGCACCAGGGGCACTGGATAGGATAAAGAAGTCAGGATGGTGGGCAAAACCACATAATAAAATTCACCTGTTTATAAACATGTGTAAAATTTTGCTTTTATTTTTGTTTTATGCTTCACAGTTGCTGGGATTTATAGCTGCACTGAAAGGCAAATGGAAACCTTAATATTATTTGCAAGGGATTATATTAACAGCAACTCTGAGAATTAAAAGAAATGATATTTTTATTGCATTACCATAAAACATCAAAATCATTTCACAATATGAAATCCCCCTTGCTTCCTACTTTGCTCACCATTCTTTTGTTTTTAATCCATAGCATGTTGAATTCAACATCAGTTGCTTATGACAACTGCATAGCATATCTCCTTATTTACATGCCATGGTTGTGGTTGGTTGTGGTTAGTACTTTAATCACTAGGAAATATCAGGATTGTAGGATAAATTGGAATAGGTATGTATAAGTGTAAATAAATAAATAAATAAATCTCCAGGAGAAGGCTACCTAGCAAATTACATCTGTAGTGTTATTAAGAAAAAATATATGCTATACCTTCCAGCAACTGGCACTGAGAGGCATATACTTCATATACTAATGGCAAAAGACATCTTCATTGAAAGTCATAGGCAAACCTTTCTCCCATGATTTTGTCTGCACTTTCTTTTAAAAGCTCTTTTATTTATTATAGGATTGGATATATTAAAAAGGATCTATGTGAATAACAAAGAGTTTTACCTTTCTTATTAGTTGCAGATGGACTCAGTAATTGAAGGTCCTACTGAAACTGAGTGCATTGATGCCACTTCTACAAATGAAGATGGTGAAGTTGCTATTACTGATGAAATAGCAGTTACTGAAAGCAGCATAGATTACATTGAAGGAAAAGCAGAAGATATCCAGGTACTACCAAAGCACAAACCTTCCCCCCCCTCCTTTTTTCCTTCCAGCATGATTTTGAAAATTCATGGTCTTAACTCTACCACAAATCCCCAAGTTTGGTCATAGCTTGTCCCAAGAATTCTGGGAACTATTGAATGTGTTATTGAGAATTCTCTTTGACATTCCTCTGTAATCACTTCAGTAGTTTTTAGAATAATTGTGTAATTAAAATTTAAATTAAACTCTAGAATGACTTTATACATGATGGTGTAATAATGTGTTTTAAAATTGAAGGTTTTTAAAGAATAAATCAGCTACCGTATTTTCCGGCGTATAAGACAACTTTTTAACACATGAAAATCTTCTCAAAAGTCAAGGGTCATCTTATACACCAGGTGTCGTTCTCCTGTAACCAGGCAGACCAGCCCGAAAGGCTCTGATGAGCCTTAAATGGCTCTGGCGATCCAAGCTCTGACAATCTGCTAATCAGGCAACTCAGCTGGGATCGCCAGAGCCATGGAGAAGGAAAAAACTTTTCCCCCTCCAGCTTGCTTACCTTAGCTCAGTGGTTGGGGGTCAAACAACCCTTTCACAGGGGTTTTGCAGGTGGTGCAATACAGAAAAACGAGCGCAGCCCTCGCCATCTGGAATGAATGGTGCTGTTGTGGCGGTGGGGGAGGGGGCGGCAGAAGCGGGAAGAAGCGGTGTTTGCGATGGCTGGAAGCTGTGGGAGTGAAGCACTAATTTCATTTGTACGGCAACAGCATTCCGCCTTGGTATATTTGTGCCAGCCAGTGGCGCAAGGCAGCCCTCCTCTCCTGCTGCCTGGGACTCAGAGTGGTAAATGGCGTCTGATCCGGAGAGCAGCTGGATTTTGCTCTCTAATCCGGATGCCAGATCGGCCCCCTGCAAACTCTCGTCTCTCGAGGAGCGCTCCCTGAAGCGGGGCTGGAAACTTTGGTTGGGCTGCTTGAGAGAGGAGAACTTGCAAGGGGGCGATCTGGTATCTGTAATGGAGAGCAAAATCCAGATTTTTCTCTCCGCTGTAAGAGCAGCATCAGGATTCCGCCTTGGTATATTTGCAGCACAAGGCAGCCCTCATCTCCTGATGCTTGGAACTCGGAGCGGTAAATGGTGACTGGTCCAGGGAGCAGCTGGATTTTGCTCTCCATTGCGGACGCCAGATCAGCCCCCTGCAAGATCTCATCTTTCGAGGAGCGCTCCCTGAAGCGGGGCTGGAAACTTTGGTTGGGCTGCTTGAGAGAGGAGAGCTTGCAGGGGGGCGATCTGGTGTCTGCAATGGAGACCAAAATCCAGCTTTTTCTCTCCGCTGTAAGAGCTGCATCAGGATTCCGCCTTGGTATATTTGCGGCACAAGGCACCCCTCATCTCCTGATGCTTGGGACTCGGAGCGGTAAATGGTGACTGGTCCGGGGAGCAGCTGGATTTTTCTCTCCATTGTGGATGCCAGATCAGCCCCCTGCAAGATCTCGTCTCTCGAGGAGCCCGACCAAAGTTTCCAGTGTCACTTCAGGGAGCGCTGCATTGGATTCGTATTAGTGGTCTGCGAAATTTAAAATTATGAAGTTGGTGGTCCCTGAGGTCCAAAAGGTTGGGGACCCCTGGCCTAAGACCATCAGAAAATACATATTTTTGATGGTTTTAGGAATAACTTTATCGTTGGGGGTCACCACAACATGAGGGACTGTATTAAAGGGTCGCGGCATTAGGAAGGTTGAGAACCACCGCCTTAGCTGCTTGCCTTGCTTCGCTTGTCTGAATCCATTCCATCAGCAAGCAACTCCCTGCCTGCAATCAAGCAGGCAGGGAGTTGTGGACCTCAACTCCCAGAATTCCTCAGCCAGCAAAACAAAGCTGGCTGAGGAATTCTGGGAGTTGAAGTCTACAAGTCTTAAAGTTGCCAAGGTTGGAGACCCCTGTTCTATTTGGTAAGTTTTTTTCCCCTTTGGGATCTTTAAAAAAAAATAGTTAATTGGGGGTTATTTTTAGTTGTTCTTTTTTAGACCTAGCCATTTAAAGTTTAGGAAGTTTTAAATTTAGCTTTCATATAAAAATAAAAATAAAATAAAATAAAATAATATTTGTGCAGCTTTCTGAGATTTAGTGTGTTTCTGTAGTGTTTCACTCTAACTACACACAAAATCTCACAAAGCTGTATGTGGAATTTTGTGTATGTAAAGTGTGAAAGTTGGGTTTTTGAGCTTTTTGTGGCTGTGTGAGGTTCCTGCTTGTTACAGGGGCCATTTTGGGTCTAGCACAGCTGCTTTTACATTGTGGATGAGCCAGTTGTGTTGTGTTGTGTTGTGTGTGTAAAGTGTGAAAGTTGTTTTTTGGGGGGCTTTTTGTGGCTGTGTGAGGTTCCTGCTTGTTTCAGGGGCCATTTTGCACAGCTGCACAGCTGCTTTTACATTGTGGGTGAGCCAGTTGATGTTTTTTTAATTTTTATTTGGTGTGCGTTGGAAGAGGGGTAGTCTTATACGGCGAGTATAGCCCAAACCCTATATTTTAACAGGAAAATTCGGGGGTCGTCTTATACGCCCAGTTGTCTTATACGCCGGAAAATACGGTAATATTAAATTTTTTGAAAAAAATCAAGTTTATAGCCTGTATTATTTTAAATTGTGTTACTTAGGTTTCACAATATTTTTCAAGCCCAACATGACACACCTTTTAGCAAGGTAATAAAAATTCTTTAGGACCAATTTTTTAAAATAAAAAATCAATAATATAAAGTAACAAGGTATTTCAGATTAATTTACAATAATAAACTTCTATCTATAATGATTATGATATAAATGCTTGTTTCAGAAATATTACTTTAAAAATTCTGTGTTAAGAACCAAAATCCTGTGTTAAGAACCAGAATATTGGAGAAATATCTCCAATATCTTCATAAAACCTTTGAAAAATCTGTCTTCAGATATTTCTGGGCCCAGTCTTGTCATTTCAACTTATGTGTCTTGTTCAGTGGTAGTCAGATTTCAGACTTCCATACCTTTGCCATGTCTCTGAGCACTGAACACCTTTTACTTCTGGGCACTCCAGGTAGTTTGCAGTTCTGAATTATGACAGCACTGGAGGATAATGGGTTTCTGGTAGCTTCATGTTTGATTCCTCTCAAATCTTTGGCAGTTAATGTGTGCCTTTTTTTCTCAGTATGTTTCTTGCGACCCTGTTGACTCTTTGCAACAAAACATTTGATGGTTCTGTGATCACGACCCAATATCTTAGCAATTTCAAAAGTGCTGCATCTCTCTGAAAGACTTTTTACAATTTTTGATTTTTCAGAATCGGTTAAATCTCTTTTTTAGCCCATTTTTCCCGAGGAAAAGAAACTGCCTAATAATTATGGACACTTTGATAGAAATAGAATAACAGTGTTGGAAGGGACCTTGGAGGTCTTCTAGTCCAACCCCCTGCCTAGACAGGAAATCCTACACCACTTCAGACAAATGGTTATCAACATCTTCTTAAAAACTTCTAGTGTTGGAGCATTCACAACTTCTGGAGGCAAGTTGTTCCACTGATTAATTGTTCTAACTGTCAGGAAATTTCTCTCCTTAATTAGTTTCCACCCATTGCTTCTTGTCCTACCCTCAGGTGATTTGGAGAATAGCTTGACTCCCTCTTCTTTGTGGTAGCCCCTGAGATATTGGAACACTGCTATCATGTTTCCCCCTAGTCTTCATTAAACTAGACATACCCGGTTCCTGCAACCGTTCTTCATATGTTTTAGCCTCCAGTCCCCTAATCATCTTTGTTGCTCTTCTCTGCACTCTTTTTAGAGTCTCCACATCTTTTTTTACATTGTGGCGACAAAACTGAATGCAGTATTCCAAGTGTGGCCTTACCAAGACATTATAAAGTATATTAACACTCATGTCATCTTGATTCTATCCCTCTGTTTATGCAGTCTAGAACTGGGTTGGCGTTTTTGGCAGCTGCTGTACATTGCTGGCTCATATTTAAATGATTGTCCATTAGGACTCCAAGATCCCTCTCACAGTTACTACTATTGAGCGATGTACCACATATACTGTACCTGTGCATTTTGTTTTTCTTGCATTTTGTTTTTCTTGCCTAAATGTAGAACCTTACTTTTTTCACCATTGAATTTCATTCTGTTAGATAGCGCCCAATGTTCTAGTCTGTCAAGTTCCTTCTGTATTTTAAAACTATCTTCTGGAGTGTTGGCTATTCCTGCCAGCTTGGTGTCATATGTAAATTTGATGAGTTCCTCATCTATCCCCTCGTCCAAATCATTGATGAAGATGTTGAAGAGTATTGGGCCTAAAACAGAGCCTTGGGGTACTCCACTGCATACTTCCCTCCATGTAGATTGGTCAGCCAGTTATGAATCCATCTGATGGTGATGCTGTCAAACCCACATTTTTCTACTTTATCTAGTAGTAAGTTATGGTCTACTTTATCAAATGCCTTACTGAAGTCCAAGTAAATTATATCGACAGTATTTCTCTGGTCCACTAATTTTATCACTTTGTCAAAGAATGCAATGAGAATAGTCTGGCATGATCTGTTTTTGACAAACCCATGTTGGCTTTACTTTTACTTTGTTTGCTTCTAGGTATTTGCGGATTCATTGCTTGATTATCTTTTCCAGAATCTTCCCTGGTATTGAGGTCAGGCTGATTGAGGTCTGTAGTTTCCTGGATCTGTTTTTTCCTTTTTTGAAGATGGGAACTACATCAGCTCTTTTCCAATCCTCTGGCAGTTCCCTGGTGCTCCAGAATCTTTGAAAGATATAGTTCAGTGGTTCTGAGATCTCATCTGCCAGTTCCTTCAGAACCTTGGAGTATAATCCATCCAGTCCTGGTGATTTGAGCTCATCCAGGGTAGACAGATGTTCACTTACCATTTTCTTCCCTATTTTAACTTGTGTTCCTAATCTGTTTTTTGTGGTGCTGTTTTTTTCTTTTGTGTAAAGACAAATGCAAAAAATGAGTTAAGTAGTTCTGCTTTCTCCCTGTTGCTTGTCACCTTCCTGCCACTTTGTCCCAGTAATGGACCAATTGTTTCCTTGACTTTTTTCTTGTTGATATAGGGTGTTGATCTCCTTAGGCCACACCCTCCCTCATTACACAATACACATCACCTGATATGCTTATATCCACTAAGCATTCAAGTTTATACAGCTTGGAGATGGAAAATATGCATACAAAGGATGATATGGTCAAAATACTCACTTGCCTAATAATTGTGCACACAGTGTACGTAGGCTTCTGTTCCATTTAGTCTACATTGTCCTCATCTCTCTCTTAATGATTAAATATTGCAAAAAAAAAAAGAAATTAAAAACTGTTAAACATTTATCAAACATAATGACCTTTTTGAGATATCAAAAACTAATTATATTACACCACTAGACATTTCCAAAAGAAACACTATCCAAACCAGATAATCAGTCAATGTCACCAGAAATAAAAACTTATTATTTAACCATAATCAGATAAATCAAATTTATATTTTTTCCTTCTTCCTCTTAATCTTATTTAAGTCCCATAAATAAAATTCTAACTTGTCTTCTTCCAGCATTTTTTCTTGTTCTTTCAAAATTCTTAGCATTTTTCAAGTCCAGTTGTAGTTTTTATTAAATAGCACCAATAAATCTCTTATATTTCCAATTTGAAAGGGGAATCTACAATGTCTTTTTCCATTTTTAAATGATTATTCAATTGCACTTATAAATCCAGTGAATCCATCTCAGTTGTTTCCAGAGGGATTTCTTTGTCATCAATAGTACGACCTAGTTCCAGTAAAGAATTAAAAAGTTCAAGCACTTCATTGGCCAATAAATCAAATATTTCCTTTAAAGTAGTCAGGTTTCCTCCTTAAATAAAGAGGAAAAAAAGTCCCCCACCCAATAACTGAAGGAAAACTTGCAAGGCAACCATAATGGACCCTGTCCATTGTGGTCAGATGTCATGATGGCTGGTTCGACTGGAAGTGTTATGGTGAGACAGTCGGGGATTAGCGGGCTCTGATGAGCCTCACGAAATCCTGGGCTGACGAACTGCTGCAGAGGGGTCTTCGGATCAGACCTGTCCAGTAGGGACAGGGAAAAAGGAGAGGCACCTTGTAAGACCAAGAGGAACAGGCAAGTTCCTTAGAGGTCAGAGGAAACTCTCTCTGACTCTGCAGTGGGGGGGGCAGCGGGCATTGTGACCGCCAACTAAGCTGAGGCAACTGGATCAAGCACTGTGCAGGAGCGGGGAAGTGAGCAGAACATTGATCCTGGGTGAGTGACAGGTAAATCACAGGCAGAAGAGAGAGAGAGAGAAAAAAGGACTATTTTTAAAATAACTATAAAAGTCCTAGCGGTTGAACAGTGGCTAATAGGAGTGGAGAAAGGACGGAAGAAGAAGAGTAAAGCGGAAGCTATAACGTGAAGAAAAAAAAATCCGATTAGAAAATGTATGTTGGATTCAAATGTTTGGAGAGCTTTAAAAACAAAATAAATTAGAAGAATTGACAATCCGAAAGATTTTTCTCTAATTAGTGAACTTTAAAAGAAGTTTAAAGAGGGAAGAAATGCCCACAGTAGAAAGGATTTGTTAAAGACTTTAATTTGAAATTGAATTGGAAAATAAAGTTGGAATTTGGACTGTGTTTTTAAACTGATTTGGTGCTTTTATAAGTGAAAAGGAAGAAGAAGAAAAATTAAATAAGCAAAGACTGTTTAATGTGGATTGCAAACAAAATGGGTACTCTTCTAGGTTGCTGACTACAATTGTGGATTTTAGAGAGCCATTTTCAGACAGAAAAAAAAAAAGAAACATTACAACGCTGAATTTCTGTTTTGGAAAAAAGAAGAATAATAAACCTTGAACTTTGAAAGAGACAGCTGTGAAACTTTAAGGAGGTTTGTTTGTCTATAAGTGTGACTTTGATGATTAAAGAAGGAGGATTACAACACAATTTGAAACTGGAATAATATTAACTGAAAAAATACAAAATGGAGGAATTTAAGGAAATGATGAAAATGATGTACTTATCATTGAAAATGGAAATAAGAGAAATGACTATAATACTACATGGAAAACTGAAACTTGATGATCAAAAAAATGACTTAGAATTTATTCAGATTGACAAGGAAATAATCACGGAGAAGCAAGAAAAAGAGACTGATAATAAAGAAGACAAAGAGAAAGAGACTGACTATGGAAACCTAAATAATTACGGGGATAGTAATAATAAAAAGGAGAATATCAGAGATGATATTAAGATTAATAACAGAAGAAACAGAAAAGGGGGAAAGAAGCAAAGAAAAAGAGGGTGAAATAGAAAGAATACAAAAGATTTAAATGATTACGCTGGGATTATCAGTGGGAAAATAAGAAAAAGGGAAAAGGGATGGAAAATAAGGAGAAATGCAGGGCAAAACAGAAGAGTTTATGACTTTAAAAGACAAAATGATTACACTGGGATTAACAGTGGAAAGATAAGAAAAAGGGAGGAGAGAGTTCAGGAACTTAAAGGACAAAAGGAAAAGGAAAAGAAAGAAAGGGAAAGAAAAAGAAAAAATACAAAAATGGAAAGGGAGAATTGTGATATTAACTAAACAATTTAACATATGTATGTATGATGAATGTAATAATTGGGATAGTCAATAATCAGGGAAATGGTAATAATTGGAATATTTTTAATTATATATTTGGAATTGAACAAAAAAGAAAAGAAAGTTGAAATTATATGAGACAATGAACTAAGAAAAAAATATATTTATTGGGTTTCTATAATTGTACTATTGGGAATAGAGAGAATTTAAGGAAATTGTTGGGAACTGCATTATGGTGTATTATTTAAATTCAGATTTTTACTTAATTGACTTTCTATTGAACACTCTTAATTAATTAAGGAAACTATAACAAAAACCTGAAATAATTGTATTATTTGGAATATTAGATAAATTTATTCATTTATTTATTTTATTTATAATTTAATTTATATACCACCCTTCTCCCGAAGGACTCGGGGTGGTGTACAGCCAATTAAAAACACAAGATACAAACAACAGTTTTAAAATAATTAAAAGTATTAAACAATACTTTATTAAACAATACAAATAAACTGGAGATGATATTATGTTGTGTGAATGCAAATTTAGGGGTTCAAATTTTAGGGAAGAAAAAGAAAAATTGAATTATATTAGGAATAGAAGTTCAGAAGAAGGGCAAAATTGTAAGGAAGTTTAAAAATTGTAATAGGATTTAGAAATATGAATAAGTTTAACATATAAGACTATAATAGTTGTTATATTGGAGGTAAGATTTAGATTTAATTGGTTTTTATTAATATGTTGAATGATGTAGAAATGTGAAACAATGGTATTATTTGGCATATTTGATAAATAATTGGAGATGGTATTATGTTGTGTCAATGCAAATTAAGGGGATTAAATTTTAGGGAAGAAAAAGAAAAATTTGAATTAAGTTAAGAGGAAGGGTAATATCAGATTTTTTAAAATTAGAGAGAAATAAATATTATGCCAAAAATTGAATGTACAAAATTGTGTTAAAGATGAACAAAAATTTGTACAAATTTATGACCGGGTCAGTGTTCTGTCTAGAAAAGATGTATTGTATGTTTGTCTGTCTGTTTAAAAATAAAAAACTTTACAAAAAAAAAGATGTCATGATGGCTGTTATGTGAAGTATCCATGTGATTGCCTCACAACTGCCCAACCTTCCCTGAGGAAGCCTTGAAAAGCCTAGGGCAGACCCTTCTGCACATCTCCCAAGGCCTTCCTCTGCCCCTAAAACATCCCATGTTCTGTTTCCCACCCCTAAGGGCAGGGGTGAAATTTAGTTACCTTCACTACTGGTTCGGAAATGTGAGTGCGCTTGCTATGCTTGCTATGCTCACACGCGCCTCCTCCACACATGCACAGAGGGTAAAAAACGGGACTTGATGACGTCTGGACGATTGGTTGGAGCCTCCCTCCACTGGCGCTACCTGTTCACCCGAGCCGGATAGAACTGGCTGAATTTCACCACTGCCTTGGGGTCTACAATTCAATGCAGCTGTCCAGAAAATGGCTGCTTAGAGCATTACACCATGTGGCCCAGGAACATAAAGGCTTACTCTGCTTCTCTAATGTAACTCCAGAAGCTCTGCATTAGTCCTCTCCAGAACTTTTGTTAAAGAAACAGATCAGGCCTCTTCATTCCTGGGCCACATGGCATGATCCTGAAGTAGCTACCATTTTCGGAGTGATCACAATTCAATGCAGCTGCCCAGAAAATGGTGTCCACCATGTAGCAGCCTTCCTTCCTTCTCTAACCCAAGCTCTGGAGATCTTTGAAAGGTAAGTGAGGGGTAGGATCACACAGGAAAAACACATTATATCCATCTTTTTAAAAATTCATTCTAGGATTTGGATTTGAGAGGTTGCTCTAAAAGTCCAGAATATTTTTTGGAAGTATCAGTAATTGATATTTTTATTCAAAATATTACTTTCTTCCTCCTTTCACCTTCCTTTTTTCTTCTTCTAAGGACAACCTTAGTAACATCCCATCAGTAGTTATAGAGCCTGCCTCAAACAATGAAGATGGAGACAATCATGAAATGCAAGTTACTGAATCTAAAGATTCTATGGAAGAAGTTGCTAATCAGAAAATGGAAGTATCCATTGTTGAATCTTCAGATGATATAAGTGAGCCAACAAATATAATAGAAGTACAGCCTGCATTTTCTGAGAAGCAGCCTACAGCAACAGATGACATGCCTCCTGGCTTCCTCTATAAGGTTTATTTCAGGATTTATTAGTAGTATAACCAATATCTCTTAAACTTGGCAACTTTAAGATGGGTAGATTTTAATTCTCAGAACTCTCCAGCCAGCATGAGCTGAGGAATTCTAGGAGTTGAAGGCTACCCACCTTGAACTTGGCAAGGTTGAAAAACACTTGTATAGCCTTAAAATGTAGCCACAAAATGTTGATATAAGTCTTATTTTTCAAGTTTTCTCACACATGATCAAGTTGCCAAAAAACATTAAAAGGACCTATATGGAGACATATCAACACCCAGTTGCTTAGAATGTGTCCAATTTATGGAACATTCTTTGTTTCAATAGCAAAAAATAAAGGAAACAAAATAAATATTTTACTTAGCCACTACAGTACTTACAGTATATTGTGCCTTGTAACATTAGATGAAGTAAAATATCTATAAATATATAATTAGTCCATAGACACTTATTTCTGTTCTAACTTAGGTTGAAGCTCTGCATGATTTTGAGGCAGCCAACAGTGATGAACTGACATTGCAACGAGGCGATATAGTATTGGTAATCCCATCAGCAGCAGAAGCAGATCAGGTAACGGCAGAAGGGCTTTTCTTATATTAAGTTTTTAAATAAATTTGCTTTTTACTGAAAACTGAAATGCTTGCAGGAATATTTTTATTCATAGAAGAAAATATTTTAGAAGGGCTTTGTAGTGAAAAAACAAAGTATGCTAAAATTACTACAGGCCATATTGTAAAAACTGATTATTTTCACACATAATATAGTTGGAGGAGTACTGCTAACCTTTGCTCTTTATAAAAAGATATAGACATGCATAGACAGTACATATGAGCAGTTCCTATGGAAATATAATTAGAAAACTAAAGTTTTCTTCTCCTTTCAGGAAGCAGGTTGGTTAACAGGCATTAAGGAATGCAATTGGCTTCAATACAAAGATGCATCCACATACAAGGGACTGTTCCCTGAAAACTTCACCTGCCGTTTCGAGTAATTCCCAGCTCCAGAGGCAATACCCTCATAGGAAGCTCAGTTTGAACATCTCCAACATACAGGAGTCCATAGTTGAGCCATCACTTCAGAGAAAATTCAGCTGAAGCACATCAAATGAGCATGATTGCAAGAAATTAAAAGCTAGCATATTCTAAAACAGTATGTGGAAAAAAGTACTTATTTGTTCACATATATATGGCAACAGGTTTGTTTGTACTTTGTCAGAGTTATGGTGATCCTGTAACTTGACCTTTCCCCATGCAAATGAGTAGGCTCCTCAATACCAAACCTTAACCTTTCTGCACTAACTGTATTGAATTGAGTTGCTGCACTGCAGAAGACTTCATTAGTAATCCTGTAGTACTGAAATCAAAGTATTCTATTTTCAATGTGTTTGGGGGAAAAAATCTGCCGCAAAAATTTTCCATGTTATTTTCTTCCATATATATGTACATATTCAGAGATACCTACGTGTTGTATGCATACATAGCACATAAAAATCCTAGGAAACGAACCTGCAGCACAAGTTATTGGTGACATAAATAGCAAACATTTGACATGAAATCAGGAAAAACTGGAGAACATGTGTAATTGTTAAGTTTAGGAAACTAACAGAGTTATTACAGAAGGAGGGTAATATGCATTAGAATCACTGTATCACCTCTGAAGGTTGGCTGTCAACTGATTTTATGCATTAGCAAATATCTTATCTACTTATAGTCATTCTTTCATGTAGAACTGTTCATTCAAGCATTTGCTCTTATTATCAGGTATCAGTAGAGAATTCTGTTACAAAAGGAAACTAGCTGCATCATTACCAAAATATTGAGTAGTAAAATATGCATTTGTAATGCAAAATTATCATTTCAAGCATTATAAAAAAGCTACCAAACTCATTTTCAAAGCAGTTGAAACACAAGTGAAGGCATGGCTTGTTCACCTCTACATTATCTATCTATTATAGAGAAGGATGAAATTATTCTGATAAGCAAACTATAATGGTAGATTTTTTAAAATGGCTGGATGAGTAAATACATTTCTGAATTAAGTGAAGATGAATTAAGACAATATATTTTCACAGTATGCATTTATCCAACATATATTCAATAATCCCCAAAAGTATATGTGTATCAAAAAGACATCTGTAACTATTGTTTTTCAGTGTTGTGTCATTTAAAATAAATCTATGATTAACTCTATAAGCTCAATTTTTATATATGCTCTTGTACATATACCGTATTAGCACAGCATCTTTTAAATTCTGCTATCACACATCCTGTTGGCCTTAAACTAAATTACTGCTCTTCATCATACATGGTTCATTGTATCAAAGCGCTAAATTTATGGTTCAGTAAGCAAGAATGAAATGTTAGCTCAGATGAACATATGATGCTTAGTAGCTTGCAACACTGTCACTTCTACAATTTGTCCATTTATCGAGCCTCACTGAAATTAATTTTTACCTACAGTCTATTTCGTTACATTGATAAACTGGGCTTGTAGACACCCAAAACTTACTAACTTCTGTATGTAGTTGAAAGGCCATAGAGAGGAAATCAATACTAAGTACAGTGCCTTAGTATAAACTGCTTCGAAACTCGTTGAATTTGCTACTCAATGCATTTTGACGTGAAAACTTTGTCCTAATACTTATTGTTTGTTTGGTTCTCAGTGCACAAGCTAGACTTGTCAGTATTGACTGCCTTGTGATTCATTACATTATTCCTTATGGGAAAAAATTATTTAGTACTCATCATTTTTGGTACTCATTGTGCCTCCCCGAACCAATTGAGGTTGGATACTGAAGTATCACTATAATTGAGAATTTAACATACAAAGCTTTATGCCTGGACTGGAGACACTGTGAGTTCCTACTGGAAGACTAACACAGGGAGTTTATTTGATTTTGAGATGTAAGTACCAATTTTCGTAAAAGTCAATTCAAGGTATATGGCTTTTACTGTCCATTTTAACAATTAAAAATGTAATACTTATGGAAATTTTCACCCAAAGTTTGAAATAATATTGCAAAGCCATGCAAATTGGTCATAATTTAAGTACTGAAGAAAATTGGTCATAACTTAAGTTATTCCAAGCTGAAATGACCCATCCAATATATTCAGTTGATGGGTATTCCTTTGTCATTTGTCATGCCTTTGATGTTCCATTGTCATTATTTACTTTATTGTTCTATTATTTCTGTTTACACCTTTCATTTTTCTTCTTTATTACTGTAAGCCGCATAGAATAGCCCCACAGCAAGGTAGACGATAAATAAATTTTACAAATTAGCAAATAAATTTAGAGCTCCACCGCTAAATGAGACCAGAACAAGACAAGCAAGGGCATGTTATCTCCCAGTATAAGCTCCTGTTTTGAAATTTTTCTTCTGGAAGGTCTTGAAAATTCTTTGCAAGGCTTTCAACTGTTGAGAAACAGGGTTGCTGGATTTAAGTGAGGTGGGACTATTGTTTCTGTTTTACAAACTGCCAAGAGATAGTCATCAGCTTACAATGGTTTGTTTAGCGATCATTCAAAGTTACAACAGCACTGAAACAAATGGCTTCTGACCATTTTTCACACTTATGATAGTTGCAGCATCCCATGGTCATATCATCAAAATTTAGATGCTAGTGTCCTGGGGTGTGTGTTTGTGTGTCATGTGATCAAGTTCTGATAAGCAAAGTCAATGGGGAAGCCAGATTCATTTAACCATGTTACTATGGTTAACAACTGCAATGATTCACTTGACTGCAAGAAAGATCGTAAAATGAGGCAAAACTCACCTAACAAATATCTCATTTAGCAACATAAATTTTGAGCTTAATTGTGGTCATAACTTGAGGACTACCTCTATTCAGAAGTCATTGGTGTAAAAACATTGTTAATAAATAACTTGGAAATTACAGGTTGAGAATCAGTTTGATGTGATTAAGGTATCAGGGTAGAAACTAAGGGTCCATGAGTTCTAGTCCTATATTAGGCAGAAAGTCGGCTAGATTAGGTTAACAGATAACAGATTAACAGAGTTGGAAGGACCTTGTAGGTCATCTAGTCCAACCCTCCATCCAAGCAGGAGACCCTACATCATTTCCAGATGTTGGCAGATCTGGTTTTTTTATTATGGTTTCCAGTATCTTCCCAGATGTTGATGTTAGGCTGATTGGTCTGTAGTTTTCCGGGTCTGATTTTTTTCCTTTTTTAAAGATGGGAACCACATCAGTGTCCAAAGTGTTGTCATGTGACTGCAGGGGATAGGGGCATTCATCGGAACTTTAAATCCAGGTCACAAGTACCTTCAGGTAGGTTCATTAGGACTTCAAGGACTATCTCACAGAATTGAGAATTTACAAAGAAATCTATGATATCACTTTTTATTAATGTGTTTAATACACAAATGCATACTTCATTTTAAAAAGATACATTGTTAAAATTAAATTTTAAAATTAATGCAAAAATTATAGCAAATCTAATGTCTTATAGCTGACTGCTATACAGTGCTTAGACTGTATTTACTGATTTAATTCCCCAGCATCTCAGTAGATCAGATGTATTTCAAACATAAATTAATACATTACAAACAAGTATTTCTTCATATTAGGTATGATTCAATCACACACATAAACACACATGTACAGAAATATGTATGTGTGCGTGTGTGTGTGTTCTGTCTGCACATATGTGTAGATGTATGCAGATGCAAAACAGGTTTGATGAGGTATTACAGAGCAGGAAGATAAATTCCTTTGATCAATAATTAAATTAACGATGCCATTAGGAGTTTCAACAATAAGTGAACTGCCAGCATCACCATAATAGTTCCATGAGTGGGAATCTTCAAGCTATTCCACTGTCAAGTTTTCACTCTGAAAAAGAAAACAAAATATGTAATATTACAATTAGCATATCCTTACATACAGGATTTAGCATGAAAGGAGAAGATTTTAACTTAAGTCTCCCCAATTCTCTCTGCATCTAAGATTGTTTCTTTGTGTACAGCAATCAATCACACGGACCTTCAATAGTTGAAATATAGTCAATAGTATACTGTGGTATAATATAAATACAGCCAAGTAATAAATTTACCACTTTGTTTTGAAAAATACTTACCTAGTCAGGAGACTTAATATACAAGAAAGTTATTGCAAAATAAAATTATTTTACTAAACTAGACTGTTAGGAAAACTGAGAAACAAAAGGGTGGAGTGAAAATGTTCAACCTCTACCAGTGGCCTAAATGTGTTTTTTCAAGAGGCAACTGGACTTTTTGGTTATTCTTTGAAGACGTTGCACTTCTCACCCAAGACGTTTCTTGGATAAGAAGTGAAACATCTTTAAAGAAAAACCAGAAAGTCCAGTTGCATTTTGAAAAAACTCCTTTGGGACAACCATGACGTGGATGACTGAGAATCTCCATAGAAACCCTCTGCCAGCATTTCAGTCCTTTCCAAGAAGCATTTCAAAGACTCCTGAAATATTCAACAATTTACAATTTAATGCTCAAATACTTTGGAAAGTCAGTAAGAATAGAATAGAATAGAATAGAATAGAATAGAATAGAATAGAATAGAATAGAATAGAATAGAATAGAATAGAATAGAATAGAATAGAATAGAATAGAATCTGGAAGGGACCTTGGAGGTCTTCTAGTCCAGCCCCCTGCTCAAGCAGGAGAATCTATACCATAAGTGACTGTCCAGTCTCTTCTTAAAAACTTCCCATGATGGAGCGCCCACGATTTCTGGAGGCAAGCTGTTCCACTGGTTAATTGCCCTCACTGTTAGGAAGTTTCTCCTTAGTTCCAGGTTCCTTCTCTCTTTGATTAGTTTCCAACCATTATTTCTTGTCCTGCCCTCTGGTGCTTTGGAGAATAATTTGATTACCTCTTCTTTGTAGCAGCCAGTCTAATATTGGAATACTGCTATTATGTCATCCTAATTCATCTTTCCTTTAGACTAGACCCAAAACCTGCAGCCATTCTTCATATGGTTTTGTCTCCAGGCCTTTGATCATCTTAGTTGCTCTTTTCTGAACTTTTTCCAAAGTCTCAACATCTTTTTTTGTAGTGTGATGACCAAAATTGGTTGCATTATTGCAAATGTGGTCTTACTGGGGTTTTATAAAGCGGCATGAATACTTTTTTTTAATTTTTTTTAAATTTGATTTATATGCCGCCCTTCTCCGGAGACTCAGGGCAGCTTACAATGCGTTAAGCAATAGCCTTCATTCTTTTGTATATTTATACAAAGTCAGCTTATTGCCCCCACAACTGGGTCCTCATTTCACCTACCTTAGAAAGGATGGAAGGCTGAGTCAACCTTAAGCCTTGGAGAGATTCGAACCAACAGAAATTGCAGGCAGCTGTGTTAATAACAGGGTGCACTAAACCACTGTACTATCAAGGCTCTTGATGTGAATACTTGATGTGATCTTGATTCCATGCCTCTGTTTATACAACTTTAATACAAGGATTGTATTATTTTTATTGACTGCTGCTGCACATTGTTGGCTCATATCTGATGCAAATGTCAGAGTTGTCCAAACCTCCAATCTTACCTCCAATTGCCATATTTGTTATACAACTGGTTTTTCACTGTCCTGCTTTTCTTCATCAGATTCTTCATCAGATCCTATAAAAACAAAATATTTAAGACAATGCAGCCATTAAACTTTACTAAGTAGTACATATATATTCATGTGCATAAGAACTAAAATTCATGGTCTCCCAGTTTGTAGCCTAGTGCTTTAACCACTACATCAAACTGGCTCTCTATTGAGAGAAATTAAATTATCTGTTAATGTCTAAATTGTAATTAATTTAATTAGAAACATTTTATAACTGTTTCTATAATTGTCTTGCTCTTCATTAAAATTACTCTAACTTGCCAAATACATATGCTTTTCAATCATAATGCCATAGCATTATAACAAAAAGATACCAAACATATAGAAGTGACTCTATCATTTGATAATTTCTTCAATCTAAAAGATAAACCTACCTAAATGTATGTATACAGCCTGGAATAATCTTAGCAGCAAGAAAAATGTGTGGTTCAGTATCAAGTAAGTAGCCTGATTCTATTTTCTGGTTTCAAATTAAAACTTTTCTGTTTTCACTGGCAGAGGATTGCAGGAGGCTGTCGCACCCGAAAACAGAGCTTGGGAGGGCCACGACTCACCCTTGCAACCTCTGTTTTTGCTGGCAAAGGATTGCAGGAGGCCATCACAGTTAGTTAGTTATTTATAAATAAATAAATAAAAACCATGTAATGCTTCTGTGTCAGTAGCACATTTAGCATACATACCCCAGCAAAAAGCAAACATCTACACAGTTTAGCTATTGCTCTATAAATTTTAAACAGTAAAAATCTCAGAATGGAAGTATTTCATTTGAAATTAAATACACAGACATTTTTATATGACTTTTTGTTTACAAAATAACTACTCATAAAGGTGATATTATCATGTATTCTTTTATATAATCATTATAATATAAAATGTACTATTGCAATATTGTTACATCCTAAATGTATTTTGTGCCATTTTTATTTTTTAACTATTGTGAACTTACAAGAGAAAAACAATACATTATCATCTACCGTGTTTCCCCAAAAATAAGACCCTGTCTTATATTTCTTTGAACCCCGATATAAGTGCTTGGCCTTATTTTCAGGGATGTCTTTTTTTAAAAAAAATTTTTTTATTTATTTCTTTACAACAAAATATTTCTTCACACACAGATCGCGACGGGAGCTTTACACAGTATATTAACTTCAGTCAAGATATACAAATAAAAAATAAAATCTACACTAACCTTATCCTTTTTTTATTCTATTATTGAACCAGACATACCATTGGTCCCAACATTGAAAATATATGGAATCTTTTTGATCTCTCAGAATTTTTGTTAACTTGTCAGCTTCCGCATATTAGATATTTTTTCCCAAAATCAAATCTTCAGCCGGTAGGTCTTTCCCCTTCCAATGTTGAGCAAAACATATTCTCGCTGCGGTTGTGATATATGTAATCAGACACCATATATTTGTGCCTCTCTTATCTGGCCTAATATTTAATAGATAATATTCTGGGATGTCTTATTTCACCGGAGCCTGAAAGTGAGCCCCCCAGCCGAACAGGTGGCATCGGTTGTTAAAACTAGGGAGTCCGGTTCTTTAAATAGGCAACCTTGAGCGAGAGCCTCGGAATCCTACTATCTCAGGGAACCCAACACCACCTGGATAACCCTAACCTTAGACAATGAAGTGCTCCTACTGCCCACTGATACGGGAGAAGGAACCATTGAAGAGTCCTGGCATGCAAACGGGCCCAGGGCACTATGGAGATGCAGAAATCATCTTGCCCAGGAGCTTAGAAAGCGCTGACAGAGGAATGAGCCGCTCCTGCTGGACTCGACCCACTAGTTCTTTAATACTAGCCTGTCGCTCCTGGGAAAGATACACCCTGCCCTGCCCCCAAATGCAGCAACCAGGTTAGCAAATTGCTTTTGCTAACGTTGATGGAAAATCCGTGCTGCTGAAGGGCCCAGATGGTAAGCCCTAGATTTATATAAGCTTGTTCCTCAAAGGAAGACTGGATAAGGATATCGTCCAGGTAGCATTGGATGCGCACGGGAATAGCCCGGAGATGTGTTGCCAGGGGCGCTAGCAGTTTGGTAAAAGCCCTGGGCGCTGATGACAGGCCAAAGGGCAAGGCTCTATACTGATAATGTCGACCCTTATAACAAAATCTAGGAAACTGTCTATGATCCTGAGAAATAGGAACATGAAGGTAAGCTTCAGTAAGATCAATAGAAGTGAGGAAGTCGCCCTCCCTGACTCCGTTCAAAATGAATTAAAGTGAATGCATCTTAAACCGTCTGTATACAATACAGCGGTTCAGTCTTTTCAGGTCCAGAATTGCCCTATACCCCCCCCCCCACTGAGGCCTTTGGAATAACAAAGAGGATGGAGTAAAAACCCTTCCTGCGTTGCGACTCTGGAACCGGTTGGATTGCTTGGATATCCAAGAGATGTTGGATGGCGGTCTCCATGAGCCCACCCTTGACGCTGTTTCCTGATACAGGACAGCGAATGAAAAACCTCGGGGGTGCAGAGAGGAACTTTAAGGAAAGGCCCGACAGGACCATTTCCAGAACCCATGCATCCGTAGTAATGCTCTCCCATTGCCTGGCAAGCAAGGCCAGTCATCCCCCAATGGGAGAGGCCTTGGTAGAATTAGCATTGGCATCTGAAAGGACGGCTCCCTCCCTTTCAAAAGGGCCATTTAGAGGGGAATGGCCTATACCTTCCTGCCCTGTCAGGTTGTTGTTCCTGCCGCTGAGGGAAGGGGCATTGCTGGAGAGGGGGACCAAAGCCCCCGTCGGCCCCCTGGAAACCCTGACGCCGGAAGGGGCTGGACGGAAATCAGCCCGTCTGGATAAGAACGGAAGGACCTTACATTTATCTCAGGTCTCGACCAATAGCGGCTCCAAGGAGTCGCCGAAGAGCCTCTCCCCAGAAAGAGGAGCTGAGGCCAAGTGCCACTTGTTCTTGGCATCCGCTTGCCATTGGCGCAGCCAGAGGAGCCTCTTGGATGTCGCGTTGGGGGCGATTGCCTTGATGCAAACTTTGCAGCATTTAGCGTAGCATCACCCGAGTACTCCAGAGCCACTTGCAACTTGTTCAAATCCTGGTATGCTCTGGAATCCCCCACCGGGATCCTACCCTGCAGTTGCTTCAGCCATATGAGAGACGCCCGATTAAAGAAGGAAGCTGAGGTGGCAGCCCGAATGGCCCAGGCAGCTGCCTGATATGTTTTCTTAAGGGTCTGTTCAGATTTTCTATCCTCAGGTTTGAGAGCTTCCTCGGGCATCACTGGGAGAACAGTTTGCGCCGCCAAAGCAGCTACAGGTGCATCAATTGAAGGCAGCATCAGTGCCTGCGATAACTCTGGGCCAACGTTATACAGCCTCTTATCCAGCAAACCAGGGTTAGGCCGAGACGCTGGCGCAGACCACTGGCGTTTAACAATGTCCAGGAAAAGGCGAGGAGATGGTACCATCTCGGCCTCACTAACCGGCTCAGAAAAAAAAGAGCTTGTCATGTCAGAAGGACTGGGGCAGGATCCAGAGAAGCAGGGGCCACAACCATATTGGTTGACTTTCTGGCCTTAAACAGCAACAATTTGAACATTGCAGGCTTGAAAAGTCCTGAAAATACTGGTTGCTCAGGTAGTAATCCCTCATCCTCTGAAAAGTCTAGGTCTCTGCCTATCTCCTCCCCAAACACATGATGAGAATGGCTGGGACAATAAGAGCTCTGGGTGTGTGCAAGTCCTTCAGCCTCCACATTCTGTAAGGGCAAGGCCTGCAGGGAGGCAGCCCTATGTCCCTGCTGAAGACCAGCTGCTATTCCCTTTGAAATTGCAGCAGCAATTATGTCTCCCATACTTGGGGACAGCTGTTCTGCTCTAAGGCCAGCAGCCAGCAGAGTAAAGGAAGCCTCCCCTTGAGCAGGTCCCTGTCTGACAACTTGTTGCCAGGCAGAACTTCCCTGAGGAGCCTGAGGGGCTAAAATTAGTAGAGGTTCCTTGTTGCCGGGCAGACTAGACTCCCTATGCTCACTAGCGCCATCTGACTCCATTGCAATTCTGGCTGGCTGTCAAAATCCTCCAGCAGCTCTAATGGCTGCGTTGCAAAAAGGTGGGAATGGTTATCCCTATCCAGGGCCCCCTGAGGGATCTGCTGTCCATTCGCCCTCCTCACGGCTTTTTTGATCTATCTATCGATCGCTTTGTGCCGTCTCGCTGCATCAGCCTCCGAAGCTTTTTTTTTTATTGAAAAGTTTTATAAGAAATACAAACAATTTTCTCCCCCCACCCTTTCCCCCTCCCCACATAATAGAAAATGTACATTTTCTTATACATGATAAATCCTACATATACATGTTTCCCTTAAAGAAAGCATTAAAATAAGACATTTTAATTACATTCGGAGTTGCTCTTCTTCTCTTTCTTCCCTCATTCCACAACAAACCTTCTTCTTCTCCTCCTTTCTTTCCCTTCCCTCCCTCCTCTTCTCTACTTTCTCCTTCCTCCTCTCCTACCTCATCCTACTTCCTTTTCCTTTCCCCCACTTCTCTCTTCTTCCCCCATTTCTCACCTTCACTCCTACTCCTGTCCCCTTCCCTTCCTCCTCTTTTTTCCATTCCTCTCCCTCCATCTCCTCTTCCTACCCTCTCCTCCTCTCTCCTTTCTAACTTCTTTGCTGTA
This sequence comes from Pantherophis guttatus, assembly GCF_059756535.1. Lineage (NCBI taxonomy): Eukaryota > Metazoa > Chordata > Lepidosauria > Squamata > Colubridae > Pantherophis > Pantherophis guttatus. The sequence goes on from NC_142066.1 coordinate 78,722,943, forward strand.
AAATATTCTCCTCCATTAGTATCTGAGCAACTCCTGTATTCTAATCGTAGATACTTTCTTCTGTTAAAACATTTCTCTATTCACCAGTTTTTCCCCACCCCAACCCTTATCCCATCCTCCCCACCCCGACTTCCCAGAGCAAAAACAGGGTATAGCATCTAACAAACATATGCTAAAATAAACTAACTAATTATAAAGTTCAAAACTCCCACACGTTCTTTAACTCCCCTTGCTCCAATTCATCAACCTCCCTTTTATAAAATTCATTCTTCCTAGTTTTCTTGATGTATAATCCAAAAAAAACGTTTTCTTGATGTATAATCCAATACTTTAGCAGTATTACAAGCAGTAAAAATCATGAATAAATTTCATTTCCTTACCCTCGAACGTCATTCTTTTTGAACATTGCTCCCTAATAAAATTCTAAATTTAATATTAATCCTTTCCTTCAAAAAATTGGGCATCTTGAAATCTTACACGTTTTATCTCATATATCTTTTAAAATAATATAATCTTATGTTAAACATTTTAAAAATCTCTTAATATCATTTAAACACTTATTTACCAAATATAAATTTCAAAATCTGCAGGATATCTTTCAAATTTTCAATTAACCATTTTAATACCTCTAACTTTTTAGAAAGCAGCCCTTTTACTATCCAAAACTAATTATCATTTTGTAATAGAATTCTAAATTTAACATTAATCCTCTTTGCTTCAAAAAGTTGGGCATCTTGAAAACTTACACAATTTATCTCATATATCTTTTAAAATAATATAATCTTATGTTAAACATTTTAAAAATCTCTTAATACCATTAAAACATATATTTGCCAAATGCAAATTTCAAAATCTACAGGATGATATCTTTCTTAATCTTCTGTTCTTCTCTTCTTTCTATATTTTTTCCAATCCTTTTTTTTTTTATAAATTCTTTCAACAGTCCCCCCCAATTTTATTTTTGAAAATTTTAAAATGTTGATTTGAGGTTGATGTTTCTGAAATACTCGCTCTCTTCTTGAGGTCACGTTTTCTAATTTGAAATCCCCATTTCGACTCTTCTTGCTTGTATAATCATTCAATCCATTCCTTTGTCCATATAGCCATAAAGATTGTCAGCTTGCAATAAAGAGTCTATTTGTTGCTTTTCTATCAATTGAATGGAAACGTCCGTCAAAACCTTTATTTCAACTGTGCCAGCCTGCCTTTCAATCCTGACATCCTTTTGATCTTCCAAAAGCAAACTCTTCTGAGTAATTTCCTGCTGCCCTTCCAACAACTGCTTATGTTTTTCCGAGCTGTTTTTTGAAAAAGCTCTTTCAATTGTATCCAAAAGAGCAGAATTAAAAGAGTCTAAAAGTTCTTGAAAAACCTGAACAGTCACAGCTTGAGAATTTGCTGATTCACCCTGCTGCCCCTCCAACAACTGCTTATGATTTTCCAAGCTGTTTTTTGAAAAAGCTCTTTCAATTATATCCAAAAGAGCAGAATTAAAAGAGTCTAAAAGTTCTTGAAAAACCTGAACAGTCACCGCTTGAGAATTTGCTGATTCACCAGCCCTGATGTCAGCCATATTTCAGCCACTTTGTATTCATCCAGCTATCAGGACGACAATTCCAACTATTTTCCACACAGTATAGAAGCAAAATTTTAATTAAAATCAGTACCAAATTCTTTTCCTCGGTACCAAATTCTTTTCCTGGACACTTCCACTTTAAAACTTTCTCTCAAGGTGTAATCCTGTTGCAAACGTTAACAAGCGTTAACAAGCACTTTCCCTAGTAGCTTCCTCCTCCCGCTCTCAGGCGCCATTTTCTGCATTTTAAAATGGAGTTAAAGTGTTACTTGCGATTTTTCCTTTTTTTCTCCTGATTTGCTCTGTCTGCAATCAAAGTAAAGATGTTAAAAGTCCCCCGCAGTTGTTTTCAGCAGATTTTGGTCGCGGCTTCTAGCTCCGCTTTAGCAGAGTCGTCCCTGGTCCAGAGCAGCTTGACAGGCTTCAATAGGGAGCCCACACCCTTCGCACCCCAAGATTTCTCCTGGCGCACTTGGGGGGCTCTACCCCCGCCTGTCGGCTCTTCTCTCTCCCCTTTGCCTGGGGAGAGGGTTTTTCGCCGCCAGACAGCTGTTTTTCGGCTGTTCTGGCGGCATTTACGGTGCCGGGGATCGGGCGCTCATGAAAGAGCGTCAGCGAAGCTCGCAGACCCAAACCGGAAGTCCTGCCTCTGAAGCTTAAGGACTTCTGGGAGGCTCCCCAATATTTTGGGGTTTTGTCCTTAGCTTTCCTGTCCATGGCACGCTGCCCAGAGGTGGCCGCTGAATCTGTCCTGTCAGGGACCAAGAAAGTTGGATTCGGGGCGGACGTGCTGGTCCCAGCACTTGCGGTGGCCGCTGCGGCTTCCTCCGCCATTTTGAAGTCTCAGGTCGGCTCCAACAGCTCTGCTGTGATTAAAGTGCGGTAAACCACTTCGCGCTGTCAGTGGAGTTTGTCGGATACCAGACAGGGATTCCGATGCCTCAAATGCCCGAAGGCAGAGGCTGAGCTAATGGACAGCCGCCCGGCGCTGGACTCACGATTTGGCTGTTGCCTCAGCCACTTGACAGGTCCTTGGCTGACAGCCTGAGACACAGGAGTGCCCAAGTGAAAACGGGCGATCTTCAAGTCCAGAGCAGCCCAAGGGCCAGCAGCGGCAAGGTGGACTTCGCTCACTGCCCTGCCAGGAATAAATCTTCTGGCCTCCAGCAGTATTGGGCTAACAGCCCTTCTCACTGGAAAAGCCCACTCAACCAGCCTAGGCTGGAAGCCGGCTGTCAGTTCAATCACGAAACTCACAGGGACTAACTACAAGAAAAAAACCATGAAAAATAAAGAAAATTTCTAAATCAAATCTTATTTAAAAAGGAAGCAGCTATCCAGAAATGGGTGAGCTAATAAAACCACAACTATCTACAACCAGACTGAGTCAAAAGCTGGACTGTTGGTAGGGGGAGTGTCCTCACAGCTTTGACAGACCCAGTCTCATTGGCCAATAGACGAGACAACCCATTTCTGGATTCTGCCTCCACTATGACGGAGAATGGTGGGGATTGGCTGTGCATGCGTTTAAATATTTTCAGGGAGGGCTTATTATCAGGGGATGTCTTATTTTAGGGGAAACAGGGTATATAGAATCCATGAGAATAAGAAACATTTTAAATTGCATGAGGTACTACTCTATTTGTTCAACAAAAATGTTTTGAGTAGATGAGGTTTAGATGACATTTTCATTTATCCAGCTTTTTGTTGCCACCAATAAAAATGCTATATAAGTCAGACAATCACCATCCTGATGAATCAAACATACTACAATAGTCAGATTCATTTGAGATACTAATACATAGAACATAAGCACAGGGCTCATTGTACATATTTCATCTATTTTATATTTTGGTGTTTATTATTTCTATTGTTCACTGAAGCTTTCCAGCTCACAGGGAAGCCTAATGCAGCTTCCAACAACTCCTCCTCCTCTGTGAGAGCTTAGGGGAATGTAGGTTCTGGTTTCAGTTTAGTTCAGTTTAGTTTTTTAAATCTTAATCTATGTAGTTTTAATATTTCAATTATTTTTAGGCCTTTTAAACTAATTTTTAACAGGGTTTAATTACCCTTGCCTTTTTTTAAAATTTTTAATTTTTTATGCTGTTTTTAGAGATTACCATGGAGAAGTAGCAGCAGGAATGTTTTCCTTCTGTAATGAATGTTTGTACATTCTGTAAGGAATGTTTTATTGATGAACCAGGACTGATAAGATTGTTTGGACCTTTTACTTTTTCAGTATAAGTAGTTTTTTAATAGACCTGTAATAGTCAGGCAACAAATTGTAACAGGCAAACCTCTCTTGGAGACAACATGGCTGGAACAACGTTAAAATAACCCAGGATAAAAGACTTTTTCCAGATAACAGACACTGCAAGTAAGAATCCTTTTCTCTTTTCTTCCTCCCCTCCAAACAAACCTAGCTCCTTACTGGATTGGGAAGAGGACTGTATTGTACCCTCAGTCCACAGTGGTATTACTAGGAGATTTTAACACTAGGTTGGGTCCTTCTTTGTATGAGTTCGCCCAGAAGGCAGTCCCAGGGGAGTTCTTTGATAGCCATCCTCGGTGGCTCTCGAGAGACCGCAAAAATAATGCTGCTGGCCTGCTCATCTCCTTAATTTTTACGGGTAATCTCCAAATCCTGGGAGGTAAAGATAAGAATTACACGTATCCTTACATGTACCACTCGGCCCATTCAAGATGGATCTCTTTTGTGTGACTAGAGATAAAGTCAGCCTCTTCTTGGAGGTTACGGTACACTTTAGTGACAATAGCGATCATCAGCCTGTAAGCATGACATTGCAAGGTCAACTCAGTTTTAAGACCATGTAACATGGCTGACAGATGGCTCACCAAAAAGGTAGAGGTGACCCAAAATAAAGGGTTAATTTGAGCTAAAGTTGATACTAAGGCAATATCAGACTGCCTTAATGCAGAGAATGCTAACAACTGGAATTGTTCAACTAGAACAATCCAGTCATCTACTACTGATTTGCTATCAGCCTTTGATGCATTCTCTAATCTTTGTAATATCCTGAAGAAACACCTAACAACTAAACAACTAAAAAGAGCCTGAGTGGGTAGACCCTGTTGCTTTGATCCTGAATGCCAGCGGATGAAAAAGAAATTGAAAGCAGCCATGAAGCTCGTCCAGAGGAATCCTACTGCTCATATATAAACCGAGATGTTGCACACAAGAAGAGAATATTAAAAAAGTATAAAATTAAAGAAAAAATTTTGCCACCTTAATTTGGGCATGCTACACACACACACACACACACATGCCTCACTGATATTGACAGTGGACAGATGTCTTTTTTAATTATTAGAATTAAAGCACTACTGAAGATGTAACACTAATACAGTGATGTCACCAGAGATGTTCCACTTGGATTATTGAAGGGATTAGTGGAAAGGCTAAAGGGCAAACTAACAGCATGCAAAGCAGACATATTCCATCCTGACATCCCACCTAGAAACACCGAGGTGCTCTGCCTCAATTGATCTTTTTGTTTCAAGATATAGAAGAGAAGCCACTTCATTTCATTACAATATCTCAAACGTGAATACAAAGCTTCACTAAACCAAAAAAATCCACATTAATCCAAATCAGATGTATTAATCTTTGAATGGGTTTAGCACATTTATTTTACACATTTTGAACATAAAGCAATGGAAAGTTGTACTCCTAAGTGTCAATTTTGCTACCATTTTTTTACATGTCCATTTAGGGATTACAGTATCGCAAACAGTAAATTAGTTAACTTTGTTTTATATTCTTATAAAAACCTTATTGTTATTGTTCTCCAGCAAACAATTAAAAATTGTATATGGATTATACCTGATGAACACATATGTTCACTGTAGAACGCACAGAACTTCACTAAACTTAACAGCTATATTTGAACAAAAAAGTACAAGTAGTCCTCAACTTGTTTAACAACCATTCAAAATTATGCCAGATTTTTAAAAATCTACTTACAATTCATCCTTGAAGTTACAGCTGCCATGACATTGCCAGTCATGTGACTGCATTTTGAACAGCTGACAACCTGTTCACATCTATAAACAGTTGTCAAATGATCCTCAATAATGTGATCAACATTTAAAATCTTCTCTGCTGGCTTCTCCAAAAAGTGAATGGAGAAGCCGGCAGTAAGAATTGAAGGTCCTGCTGCCTGGCAAAGGATTTCTCCTCCCTTCCATCTATGGGAAAGGGGACACTACTACAGCAGGCTGGAGAAACAAAGCTTGGATCACAAAAATCTGAGCTTCTTTTCTCCAGCCCATTGCTGGAATTCCCTTCTGTGCACGGAGGGAAAGGTAGCTCTTTCACTCCATCCACTTATTGACCTGCGTGATCACTTAACAACCACAACTGGAAGAGTTGGGAAAATAACTATTATAGACTATGTTGTGCTGGTATGATTGACACATATGAAGAATAAAAGCTGAGGAAAACAAAATGAATTTCACCCATGTAACAAAATGAATTTCATCCATCCATCCATGAAATTAATGCAAAATGCGCATACATTCTGAACGTTAGGATCCAAACAGAATTTGAGTACAATAAACTGAATTAAATTAGGGAAAGTCAAACTATATACCAGATCAATTATGTTCTGTTCATATATCAATGATGGCTTGTCTAATTTGACTCTGCAGTGTAATTTATCCAAGGACAGGACTGATCTTATGACAACTCCTCCCTGTAACGACAAATTACATTCTCCCAAGCATCATGAAAGCAGGCACACTATATGGAGGGAACGTATAAATGATTGAATGATGAGTCAAATGATTAAATAATTATGTTCCACTTGTTAGTCTGGATTAACTTTCTGTGCTTACACCTTCCTGTGCTAACTATCACTAAGCTAGATCAGCAGACAACAGGCACATGCTTAAGAGCCATAATTAGGACTCTAATACCTTCCTGCTTACCCCACTGAAAAAAGCAATGTGGATATTTCGGGGTAGTTGCACTGGAACTGAGGAGTGTACAAATGGGAAAAAGAAAACTGAGAAGAACAATGAAAACAAAACTTTCTCATTTTGAGAAAGTTTATCAAACAGCAGGCATAACATTTTATGCCTATCAGATATCATGCACTAAATGGATTTTATTAAAGATAGTTTTAATCATTATATAAATAATGGTAAGTTGTAAAGCAAAATACCAAGAAATATTTCTAGAATATCTGAAATACATATTTATCAGTTCTATATCTGTTGAAATGTAAAGATCATTACTGATTACTAAAATAAAAAAGTAAACAAAAGAGACCGTTCACCTGGCCTGGCAAAAAAGAAATTTTATTGTGTGGTACAGAATACCCTGACAGCATTAGAAGGGGCAGCAAAGAACTAGCCCATCAATTGCCTTCTTGTAAATGACTTTTGTGAGTGATTACTTAGTCATTTTATAAATGGGCAACTGGTGACAAATATTTTATGAATATGTATTCTCAAAATTCCAAATGTACTCCCCAGTCTGCTTGATCTAAATCTTAATTACCTGCTTCAGATTCAGGAGGGGAATAAAACTGCCCATCAGAAAGGAGCCCAGGTTGAATAAGGACAGCTCGTTCAGAGGCATTCCGTACTAGCAATAGTCCTAAAGGCAAATAATCATAGTATTTCTTTATTATTATATCTTACAAAACAAATATAATTAGTCATACTTTTAATATGGTACTCTGATTTAATTCACTTTAATCTTACACTCAAATTACAATTTCATCTCATGAATACTAATGCTGTATACTTTAAGACTTCTTCTGTCTGCATAAATTATTGGAGGAAAGTGGGGGAAGAAGCCTTACTGGTTTCTTCTTCTGCTTCTTGTGGTAAAACTTTGAAATCCAAGAACCATGTTTCTATCCAGGCAAGAAGAAAAGATATGATAGGTAACACATAGCCAAAAGCACCCTGAGATAACAGCTTAAAGAGGAACAAGGAAGAAGGGGGGAAAAAACAACAACAAAATATGTAAAAAACAGTAAGACAGTTATGTGATTTAAATAATATAAATAGATGTACGCTATTATAATCCATACCTTTGAAATAATTACTTTTATTAATAAGAAGGCACTGGTTACAGCAGTTGTAAACTGAAAGAAATATGAATATATACACACATATATAAGTTTCTCAAAATACACAACTATAAACAGGCAATAACTGAGGTATAGTAATTCTCACAAAGCTCTGACAACAATTAGTAATCTTAAAATTTCTAAAACTATGGACTTATGCAAACAGCCAAATATTATCAAAAGAATATCCCATACTTTTCCGCTTTTAAATGTACATAGAAAAATTTCCTCCCCATTTTTACAAGCTTATTCATTACAGTGGGTTTTGAGTATACATTAAAAATACAACTTCCAGAATTATTGCTGTAAGGAAAATAGGAAACAAAAGCATTATTCATACCACCTTCGGTTGTACAAAATAAAGTTGAGAAATAAATTTAAGAAGGAATGGGAAGAAGAATAGCAGCAGCAGCATTTGTGAAAGGAAAAAAAAATCCAATTATCTCAATCCTAAACCCCTAAATGAAAAAGTTCTATATCTGTTGAAATGTAAAGATCATTCAGTAAAATGCTCTGATTACTAAAATAGAAAAGTAAAAAAAGAGACAAATTATCATATCTATCATTATCTGCCTTAATAATAGTTGAAGATTTGCAGAATAATCAAAATTCAATTAAAATTAATACCTAATGTAATATTTGAATATCACTCTACCCATCAAACTTTATGTGAATTATTTTTAAATAAAACAAACAAGAAGCTCTAGGTGCTTTGTTAAATGTTGATTTCCTTAAATATGTAGAAATTTTTGTAGAAACTTTTTGATAGACAATTTTTTTTTGAGATATGGTTTAAGATAAACATAGTAAGATTTTAAATTATACATTTTATTGCTCTGCAGAAGTTTTGATTGTAGCTATTCAGGTTATTTATTTGGGAAAAAACTTGAAGCATTTTATTTGTAAATAAAGGTTTTATCACACATAATGATTATAGCTACCCAACAGGAAACCTTTAGCTTTATCTATTATAAACCTAAGGGTAATATCATTTCATATCCATTACATAGCAATGTAGGTTCTTCATTCAAAAATTCACTTGATCAATCTGCAACTTACTGCTATTGCCCACCAGTGCTGTAGTCTGCACAGCGCATATGCAAGTATCAAAATCTTGAACCGAAAAACTGCCAGGAGCTATGGAGTAAAATGTGGAAAGAAAAGATTATATAAAAGCATCTTCTTAATCTTTTATGGTCCCATTCTCCTTTTTTTCCAAGGCACAGTTTTGCCAAGTTACACTTGCTGTCTCCTTGCTACAATGTAAAGCAAGAAATTCCTCTAAAAAGGTTTTGCCTGTAAAACATAATTATTTCCATGTCTTCACAATCTAACCTGTCTGAAAAGATTCCTACATGATCTTTTGATATAGGCATATCCAATTTTGTATTTAATAAATTGTCAAAGATTAAATTTGAATTAATACTGACAGCATAACTTCTTCAAATCTGGGAGAAAAGTCTAATAAAAATTCTGATATCTCTAAAACTATTTGTTCACAAAGGTAAACTGTTTTTATTACACTAGCCGCCTAGAGTAGCCCCATGGCAAGATAGGCAGTAAATAAATTTAATGAACTATTTTAATAATCCAACTCATAAGTATTTTGCATATTTTAATAACTAATAAATGATATATTTGAAACAGCATTATACTACAACTTTTATCTTTCCCAGTGTACATCAACATTTGCTTCCTCAATTTACTTCCCTAGTACTATGGATTGTTTAGTTCATTAGTTTGTTGTCCATTATTTCCTTGATACATTTAGCATCATTACTGTTAGACCCAATGCTTATCTTTTTGTCAGTTGTCAGATTTCTTAGCCCTCTGCCTGCAAATCATGCACCAGAGGTTCAGGTTGAGTTTTTTTTTTTTTTAATTAAAACTTCTGATCCATCAGATGCTGACACAAAAGTGATGTTTAAAATGATGGTTTCTACAGTGCGTTGGTATAAGAAGAACCAAATAGAATTCAAATTTCTTTTATTTAAATCCACTCTTGATTACTTCAAGTCCACTCTTAATTCAGTCTTGAAGTTTATTTCAGTTTAGCAACATAATTTAAGGAAAAAGTCATTCTGACTTTATTAATTTATCATACAGTTGTAGGCTAGACTGGAAGAAGACAATGCCAAACTACTTTTGCACTTTTCAAAACTATGACATGGATATTTCCATGAAGTTTCCAGACGTCAAACTTGAGTGAAAAAATAAATCTGTTTCACTTATTAACTAGCTTTTAGAAATTCTTGTTAAAATACTATAAATCACTTAGAACTGAAAACCCATGGGAGATGTAAGGAGATTCACATCTCATCTCTCCCACACTTGTTCTCTCTCTTTTATTTTCAATTATTTCAATTATTTCAATACTGGAAATCTGGGTGGGGGATGCTTCATAGGATGTTTTTAAGTTTAGAATCAGTGGAAAACTTGTCAGATAACAAATTTTGCTCAGTTAAAATAAAATCTTAATGGTAAATTGCAAACAAAATGGATATGAATTTCTGTGTCTATAGTGCTGAAAATCAGTTTTTTTAAAAAAATGTAGCTATTTATTCTTTTAAATTTCTTGTTATTTTTAAATTATTGTACGTCAAGCAAAGGAATTAATTTTTTAACAATAGTTAAAATACAAAAATACAAAATACTTACAAAGATATCAAAATATGAATAATGGTAGTCATAATGCAGAACTTCTTTTTCTAGTGTTTTTTCAATGCCACCATTTACCTAAAGGAAACATTTATACTAGTCAGTAACATTTTATCTGTTCAACCATATATTAGTAATATGTTCCATTACCATTTGCAATGGTAAATTAAATTTAAGATAGCAATTACATAATTCTAAGAATATAGTGCAAAGTAATTAATATTTAATACTACACAGAATTTATAGAGGTCTTGATATTTATTTTGAGTGAAGTCTGAAGGTCTGTAGCTGCTGTTCTGAATTTGACTTGGACGTTTTTATGTTTTGCTCCTGAAGTGATTCTGACAGGATGGTATCCTTAAGAAAATTCACTACTGTCTTCTCCATTTCAAAATTATGTTTCAAACTGTGGATCAATGGAGTACTATTTTAAGAAATAGTGCTGTAATTTTTCTAGAACAAATGACTTTTTTGTGGAGATCTTCAGAGTTTTATGAAAAAAATGAAATAAACACAAAATGGTATTCTCTATTCCTGACAATTTTTATGTATCAGGAGAATCTCTGATAACATTTAACAGAAAATATATATTTTCTTCTTCCGTAGCTAGATCAAATTTTAAGCTGCCAGAATGAAACCACCTTATTGGCTTTGTTGGCCAAAAATAAGTCATTATCAATACATGTTTTTGGTAGTAGCTGACATACCTGCAGATGGGCCGAGCTGTATATCTCGCCACATTCACAAAGTGTGTTGTTATTCACTAAGAGCCTCCAAGTAGTATAAGGGAGGTCAGATCTTTCAGCCATATCCTACTTTAATGTTTTTCCTTCCCTCAATGGTCTCTTTCCTCCATCTTTTAATTCAATTTTGTTTGTTTTTGCCATAAAGCTGTTAATAGATCTGAGTTGGTGGGCTTGTGGCATATGTTCAGAAGATGTTGAGCATCTCTTGCTTAGTTCTTTCGGTATCTGCTATTACTTCTCTCTTGATCTTAAGTGGGGCAATGCCAGTGAGAGGATATATTTTGTCAATTGGTGTAGGTTTGAGACAACCTGTTACTAAGCATACTGCTTTTTAGCATACTACTAAAAATACAGCTTGTTGATGGCGATATCAATTTTTTTTGCATATGCAGATGTGGCCCACACTGGAGCAGCATACTGTGCTGCAGAGATGCTCAAGGCCAAAGCTGATGGAGGCATCAGGCGATATGGTGTGGATTCTGGGTGTCCAGCAGAACACCGATATTCTAGCCGATTTTGCGTATCCCCAGGAATCATAGCTGTCTTGTGGAGACAGCGAAGAAAGAAGACACTGGCTGGCATGGATAGGGAATGAGCAAGTTCCCTGAAGTGCCAGCGTTAGTCTTCGACCCGTCGGCGAAGGAAGGCAGCCATTAAGGAGCTGTCACAAGCCAGAACGGCCATGATCTGAAAGAGGAAATGCAATAAATGGTAATTGAACAGAGTATTGTCACCGGGTGAGTAATGGGCCAATTCACAAATAAAAGGGAAAAAATCTTTGATAGCTTTAAAAGATTGTAGAGGAGATTGGCAGCTAATTAGCACAGAGACTAAAGTGGAGAGAAAAAAAAAACCTTTAAACTTTAAAAATCAAACCTAAAGCCTGGAAAACATCTTCCATTCGGAGTTAAAACTGGATTGGGTGGGGGGGGAATAAGACAAGGAAAAGAAGATAGAGAAAAAAAAACAGAAGAATTTAATTTAAAGAGTGAATGCTTTTGTGTATTGCAAGATGGCTATTTTGTTATGGAAATTGTGAATCGGAGAAACAGCTGCTAGAGGGAAAACTTAAGCGAAGAGAGAGAAAAAAGGAACTTTAAAATCAAACCTAAAGCCCTAAAACGAATCTTCCACCTGGATTTATAATTGGATTTGGAAAAATAAGAATAAGACAAGGAAAAAGGAGACAGAAAAACTTTTTCTTAAACAGCATTCCTGTGGATTATAAAATGGATATTTTATTGCTAGAAGACTAAGGGAGCTGGGAGTGGGAGGCACCGTGTTATGGTGGTCCTCCTATCTCTCTGGTCGATCACAATTGGTGTTGGTAGGAGGACAGAGGTCGACCCCTAGGCACCTCATTTGCGGGGTGCCTCAGGGCTCGGTCCTCTCTCCCCTCCTATTTAACATCTACATGAAGCCACTGGGTTAGATCATCCGACAACACGGGGTGAAATATCAGCAATACGCAGATGATATCCAGCTGTATATCTCTACTTCACGTCAATTCATCTGTTGGCGGAAGGAGCATGAGAGAGAGGCGTGGGAGTGCATATTGGTGCAGCTGAAGCAAGGTTAAAGAGACAAAGACTAAAACTATGCTGGCTCAAGTAAATATTTGAAATGGACATTATTTCTTTTAAAGAGATATTATATGGACTTTGAAACCTGAAGTATATGTAAATGAAAAGAACAAGCTTAAAAATCCTAGCCTTTTAAAATTGAAAATATGGAGAATTGGGAGGATGAATATGAGACACTAAGGGAGATGTTTCAAAAAATAAGGGAGGCATTTAAAGGAAATATAGAAGCAAAGGATTGGTTAGATTAGAAAGAAAAAGAAAGAGAAAAGATGAATAGAAGCAAGAGAAACAAGGAGATAATATTGAAAAGGAAATAATTGAAGAAAAAGATAAAGATGATTACACTGGTTTCAATAGTGATAGAATAAAAATAGATATGGGAAAATACATCTCAAACATGAAGAGAAGAGAAATAAACGGGGAAAGATTGAGAATGAAAAGTAAGAGAGTTAAAATTAAGGGGAAAAGGCTGATGAGATATAAGAAAAGTAAAAAGAAGAAGGTAAAGAAATGGGAGAAAGGGAGGAAAACATCAAGAAAGAGAATGGTGGAGAGACTAAGAGAAAATGGTTAAGAGTCAGTGAAAATGTTAATTTGTTAATAAAGAGAAGGATGCTAGTTGTAGAAACTGTATGTGAAAATGCTATTAAATGAAAAATAGAACAATGTAATGTGAAAGAAAGAATGATATTGGAAGAAGCACTAAAAGGAGAGAATAAATTATAATATAAGAATTAATTGAAATTAAGATGGAAAATGGAAATTAAATGTAAAACTGAATGAAATTGAAATGCAAAAAATGATTCAAATGATATACTTGTAAGAAGTAAAGTAGAAAAAAATATGTTAAAAGTAAAAAGTCTAAGGATTGGAAGATTGTCTGAGTAAAGATTTAAAAGAAAAAATGGAATAAGATGAAATATACTGTTAATAATTAAGAAGATGAGGGGAAATTCTGAGAAATACTGTATACTTGATAAATGAAAGAAAGACTAGGGTTGCCTGGACTTCATAGTGGAAAATATAAAATTGAAAATGAATACAGCAATAGAGAAGGATGAAGGAAGGAGAAGAGAGATGGAAGAAGGAAAGAAAGAGAGGGAAGGAAGAGAAGGGAGGAAGGAAAGGAAGGGAAATTAGAGTAGGAGTGAGGGTAAGAGAGGGAGGAAGAGAGGAGGAGAAGGAGAAAGGAAGGGGAAGTAGGGAGGAGAAGAAGAGGAGGGGAAGAGAAAGTAAGAAGGAAAAAAAAGAGAGGAGTGGTAGGTTTGAGGAGAAAGATTGCTGTACAATATAAAAGATGAAATGGAAGAAAGGCAACCCCGAACAAATATAAAGATATTAAGATAAAGAATGGATTGTTTAAAGAATAAAAATGAATAAATAGCAATAATTAGAATTTAAGGACAAATGAAGATGTTGCTTATGTAAGCAAGCATAGAAATATTGAGACATGATAAAAGAAAAGGGGAAAATATTTTGGTAAAAACTGTAATTGAGTAAAATGTATTTGAATTTGATTAATTGTATAAGATATGGCCAATACTCTGTTCAAAAAAGATGTGGGTAAATGTGTGTGTGTGGGGGGGGGACCAATAAAACTTGTTTTAAAAAAAAAGGCCAAAGCTGATGTGCACAATGTAGATGGATGAGCCCCCCCATGTGTAGTTTACCAATTTCCTGATTATATTGTTCCTCGAACTGACTTTAGCCTTAATGTTCAAGCAAAGCTGTTTAAAAGATAACGTCCTGTTGAATGTCATGCCAATACTTCAGTATTGGACAGTGCTGTAGTCAGTTCCCTTGCCATGTAACATCCAACTCTTCTCTTGATTTCAATTTCAGAGGGAGAACGCACACATTGGATCTTGTTTGGGTTGTGCTTTAAATGGTTAGTGGTGTAACAGAAAATATATGCAAACATTCAATTATCAAAATTGTAAATGATATAATAAAAACCAAAATGAAACTTCTCCAATCAAACCAAGCCATCTCTATAAATTCAAGCATCTATTAGGAAGCCAAGAAAAGTACCATCTTCAGAAAAATTGAAGTACCACAAATGGAAAAAAATATTATGGGAGCAGAAACTAAGGAAAAGAGAAATATATACAACATTTTAACACTCCATAGATATGATAGTTCACTACTTTATAAAATGTAATGTGTACAATTTGTTGGTTTTTAAAGCATAGTATAAATCCTCTGTCTTAGTCATCTGGGAAATGTCTGAGGAAAGGCCAGATTACTCAGTGGTATAAGAATGGTCATCTCTACATTAGATCAATGTATGCTCTGGTTCGTTAAGGACTCCTGGGAAATGATGCGTGGTTGGATCCAGGTGAAGGATGTTGCATCCTTGAGAGAGAAGGTAGTCTATTCCTTCCTCAAGAAACTACCACTGGATAAAAACTTTCTCTTTTTATATAAGATTTTTGAGAAGGTGGTCAGGATATAGCATCAATTTACCCTGGAAGATGTAGTTTATCTAATCCCAGTCAAGTTTCAAATTAGGATACAGTACTGAGACAGATTAATTGTTGATGATCTCTGACCATCATGGAGATAGTGCATACTGGCTCCCTTTGTTTTCTCAATGATTTTCAATATGATCAATGATGATATCCTTCTAGATCAGCTTCAGGAGTTAGGGCCAATTTCAGGCCTTCTCATTACACAGTTAGTTCTAACTGGAATTGTGGTGAGAGATTAAGGCTGACTATAGAGGCTTTTTGGATTCTTCAGGGCTTTCTACTCTTTTCATTCCTATTTAACATGTTCATGAATCCACTGAATAAGGTTAGCATGGATATGTTCCATCACATTGTTAATGATGTCCAGCTACACATCTCTATCTCTATCTGCCAACCAAGTGATACTTCAAATTTGTTTGGAGGCCATGGTAGTCTAGAAGAAAAAAAGCAAACTAACTGTAACAAGATGAAGTGGTTAATAGGTTTTAGTGGCCCTTCCATCTTTAAGTCTGGATAGAGTGTTACTCCTCCATGCTATGTCCATGCAACACCATTACTTTGGGAGCTGCCCTAACTCCCATTAGGTTTCAAGGGCAATTCAAGATGCTGGTTACCAAAAGCACTTTATAGCCTAGATTGACTTATCCTTGCTTATTCCAGAAGATCCAACAGGGAGGGAAGGTTTTGGGTCTTCTATATGAAACAACAGCATTTATGAGATCTAGGAAGCTCTGTGGTGGTGGCTGCCTTTGAAACTAGTATGCTCCCTTAGATCTGAATTACCATTCCTAAGGCCTTGAAAAACCTGGTTCTTCCCCTAGGCATTGGACCAGGTGTTAAGCCTGTATTGTGATGGTTTAGAGAAATGATTTTGGCTGCCCCAAATGTATTTTCCTATTGTTGATTTTATTTTTGTTGGATATTTTTAAAATTTGTTTTAACCTAATGGTAGCTGTCCTGAACCACAAACAGGGGAATTTTTTTGAGTTGGGCGACCATACAAACTAAATAATAGTCACCAAACTTTAGATTAAAAAAATCAACATATAAAAGATATCAGCACAAAGAATTACTCCATCTTTCTCTTATGAAAATTCCACTCTGAAGGAAGAAAAGCACTAATGCATTTCAATTGACAATTTTTGTATATAGTTCCCGCTGCACAATTTAATGATTTTATACCAAATCTACTTTTAGAAATAATTTATGGCAGTAATAGCTGGGTAGTAGTAATATTTTACTAACAATTATAACAATGTATAATTTCAAATTAAAATATTACAAAATCATCAATAATCTTTTCTTCTAATTTTTGCATGAAAAAACTACTTTTTAGAAATCCAGTCCTTATTTTTTTCCTATATCCTCATATCCCTAGGCAAACCACCTTCAGCCACTTCTACAGTATAGTACTATAATGACACAACATTCCATTAACTTGTTAATTATTGCAAAATATGCTTAAGAAGCATCTCAAGCATTCCAAAACACCACAAAGTTAAACATTACTAAATAAAAACTATACTTCCTGCATTTTACTCATGCACAATAAAAACTTGTTCAAATTTTATGAACTAAAATAAAGCTGTATAAGATGCTGAATCCAGAATTCCTATCACTAAACAAACTTGTAAAAACAAACTGTAGAGTTGTAGAAAGTGTGAGAAGGATAATTAGCTCCATATTATTTCTTTCCTTGGGAAAAATGTGCATATATATTTAAGATAATAAATTACTCAATTGTTATGTTTTAAAAAAGTAAATAGATGTGGTCAAACTTTATCTTTAATATAGAAGTGTGATTTAAATAACTACCTGAATGATCTTCTTAGTTAGTCAAAGCACATGAGTAATTCAATGGGTCATATTCTGACAGTGTGTGTGTGTGTGTGTGTGTGTGTGTGTGTGTGTGTGCACGCACACACACACAGAGTAAATAAAACTGTTAACATAAAGTTCCTTCTCTGCACATCTTGTAACTAACAGCCACAATTAAACATGTTACAAGTTATGAACCCACCCTCCAAATATATATATAATTTTAAGAAATTAACAGATTTTTCACTAATTCATGTCATTATTTTTGCATGAATCTCAACCTATTCTAATTACTTTACTTCTTATACTTTTGCAAATTTATAATCTCTAAAAATCAATAAAGCAAGTAAACCTGAATAATAAGGAAAAATCTTTTCACTTGAATTCATGTAATATGGACTTGTGTAAAAAAAAAGAGTGATCCGAGGAATTTTCATTATTTTAGCAACCCTTATATATACTATGGGTATGGGTATGTGTATAAATATGCACACATGCAAAGTATATGTAAGTATAAACCACAAAAATTCCTCTCATTTTATCTGTTTACAATAAAATTATTCCAAGAATTCATAGTCAAACCTCAAATGGATTTTTTTTAGAATTATCAACCTCCAAATCAATTTTTCATTGAACAGCAGTTGAGGTAACAAGTAACCATCAATTTAGATTTTGGGGAAACAAAATAGTTCTCTGGGTCACACAATCAGCATTGCACTATAAAAATAAAATCAAACCCAAAATTAAACCTCTTTCCAAGTAGACTTTCAACAGTACCTCCATTTATTTTGCACTTATTCCTTTTTGTTCATTCACAGTTCCTTCTTAACAGGAACAATAAATTTTTAAATGAAATTTAATATGACCGCTCCATTTTCAGAATCAAAAGAATTTCCATCTTCAAATAGCAGCTGATTCATAAAATAACAATATAAATCACTTATTTTTTTTCCAATATTTTAGGAGCTGGATGTTTGACTCTAGAATACTCAATTTACAACCACAATTGAGACCAGAATTTCTGTTATTAAGCAAGGCAGTTGTTAAGTGAATTCAATTTTACTGCTCAATTTTTACCAGGGTGAATTCAGTTTCTCCCATTGATTTTTTTTCTGTCAGAATCTGTTTGAGAAGGTCCTAATATGTGACCCTAATATGCTGCAAATTTTGTAAATGGATACCAGTCACAAGCACCCAAATTTTGATCACTTGACAGCAGTCGGCTGCTGCATTGATTGTGTGAGAATCTTTTGTAAGTCACTTTTTTCAGTGTCAATTTAATTTTGAATACGCACAAAATGAATGGTTGTAAATTGAGGACTAGCTATATTTCTTTTTGTATGGGTATCTGATATAAACTAAGATCCAGAGATCTACAAAAAATTAAAGTGCTATCTCAAGCAGTATCTTTTTTTAGAATTTTCACATGATGCAAACACTTCAAAAGAAACTGATTAATTTTGTTAGATAAGTAGCATGTTTAAACTGTTCCAAATAGCTCAGTGTTATATATTTGGGGGGGGGGGGGTTCCCAAATTTAGTCCCAGTTCAGTAGGCAAAGGACTGCAGTCTAATTTAATGAAAGAAACAACCTTCCCTATTCCTGCTCTCACAAATTCTCGAAGTAAATTATACTTTTAAAAGGAACTCACGTTTAATTCTATTATCCACAGCAAGGTTATAAACAACAAGTCAAATGTGACAAATAAACAGAAAGTCCTTCGAACATCAGAAATGCCTTTTTTCCCCTGGATTTCATAGGACTCAACTCTTGGCATTAGCTGGCTTGGGTTGATGGAATGAACATCCCTTAAAGAAGGATGAGAACCCAGACTGCTGCCTTGGGCATTTTCTTGATCGCCTGATATCCAACTCATCCTGTCTTTGGTTACAGCAGCTTTGTTTCAGCTTCAACATTACTATCAGATTAATCCATTTTGAAGATTTCTCTACAAAAGAAATGCCAAAATTAATCGCATTAGTCTATTCTTTACTAATAAAACTTGATTATGCAATATATACATCCCCAATGTGTTCTAGAAGTTTAGTCTTTGGCCTCAAATTTTCTCAGCATGGCAAAAAAATGTTTAGGGCTCTTGATTGAAAATAAGCTGATGTAACAAATAAAGCATGATTGTTCTTTCCATATTCTTGTTTCTCCAATAAGTCAAATATTACTAATGCATGGAAGTGGGTATGACAATTATGCTGTTATCATCTTAAGTAAAGAGAGTTTATTTCTCTTTTCAAACTAAAGACAGAAAACAGAAAAAATATAAGACAGTTTAATATATTTTGGTTTCCAATACTAATAATTTATTTTTGGTATATTTTGGACACCAAGATGGATGGCATATAAATTGAATAACTAAATAAATTTTAAGTTGTTTTCTTATTTCTAAGATTCAAATCCAATTCAAACTCTGATACTGGCAAGTTAAGTCATTTTTTATATTTAAAAATAAAATCACTGATCTCTTTTCCAAAGCAACATAGAATTTACATAAGTGATCCACATGTTTATTTATTTAGCCATAGATTCATTTTCCTTATTATTAGAGATTACATTATACAAGTAGAATTTATTGAAATTTTGAAGACATGGCTGTGCTAGCTAGTCTGGTGCCTCAATGAGTTTGGCATTTAGGGGATGGCTAATGAAGTAGATGTCACTCTGTCTTCTCCCTTGCACATTTTACTCCCTCACTCTCCATCCTGGTTAATTTTATTTTAATTGAATTTTAAACTTATGATCCTTACTTATTGTTTTAATCCTAAACTTATTATTACTTATTGTTTTAATGTTTTATAATGCATTTTAGTTGAATATCTTAAGCATCTAACAAGATGAATGGCATACAAGTTTAATAAATAAAATGAATAAATAAAAATTTACATAATTACAAAATAAATACAGTAAAGAAAATATAAAGGGCAGAAAAGGGGAGGGAAAGATTTTTTAAAAAGGAAAAAATATAACCACCTTAAAGAACTTACCACTCTTAAAATAAAACCAAGCATCTCTTCATTCCGTATTTCTTAGTTTCTTTAAACTACAACATCCTCCCACCCTATTAAACAGCAAAAATCCAGGATCAGAAATGACAACATAAATCTAAGGTAATCCTCAATTTACAACCACAATTTTTCCCAAAATTTATGCTGCAAAGTGAGACAGTTGTTAAGCGAATTCTGCCCCCCTTTATGGCCTTTCTTGCCACAGATGTTAAGTGAATCATTGCAATTAAGATAGTAACATAGTTGTTAAATGAATCTGGCTTCCCCATTGATTATGTTTGTCAGAAAGTTGCAAAAGGTGATCACATGACCCTGGAACACTGCAACCATCATAAATATGAACCAGTTGTGAGGCATCCAAATTCTGATGAGCAGAACATTTTATAGTTTAGTGTAGTACTTAAGGTGCTGGCTTAGAAAACTTTGGACCAGTCACCCAGACCAACCTACCTCATAGTTGTTGGGAGAAAAACAGTAGGTAGAAGAAGTACCCTGTTTCTCCCAAAATAATACATCCCCTAATACATGAGAGCATGTATCCCCATAATACATGCTCTCAAAAACCCAATCGGGCTTTTGAGAGCATGGCAATAAAGCCAAGTGCTTATTTCAGGGTTCAAAAAAATATAGCACAGGTTATTATTTTTGGGGAAACACTGTATTATGTATGCTTGCTGACTTCAGTTACTTATAAAGGTAAGATAAAAATTTAAGAAGTAAATAATCATCAGTGAGTAGGTTTCTTGGTAATGAGTGATATAATCAAAGAACTACCAAGATGAAAACAACATCTCCACTAACATTGACAGGACAAACTAACAGAGCAAAGGGAACTCCCTTCCAGCATTGAAGATTGCCTTGAAATGGTAAATGT
Organism: Pantherophis guttatus; assembly: GCF_059756535.1. Taxonomy (NCBI): domain Eukaryota; kingdom Metazoa; phylum Chordata; class Lepidosauria; order Squamata; family Colubridae; genus Pantherophis; species Pantherophis guttatus. Next base: position 78,743,791 of record NC_142066.1, read on the forward strand.
TATCTAATACATAAATATTTATTTTTTTAAGAATAGTTTCCTTACAATTTTATTCTGACATTTTTGGATTATGTCCCTACTGATAATTTTGTGGGTTTGTTAAAAAGTTTGATTTAAGTTCTTAATCTTTCACAGCATTAGCTGTTTAGATGACCAGTTAATGACCAGGAAAATCTTTAGTCTAACAAACAAAACATAGGGACAGGACTGAATGAAATATATTCTTGGTTCCAATTTCCTGTTAAATGTGCCCACATAATATATACAGAATGTGTCTTGAAGATATCGTCAGAACTGCCCGCTGATAAAATTCACAGAAATCTATTCCGCGGTTGGTTCAGTAAAAAAAACACTAAAGAGATCCCATCTTCATAACAACAATTTTTCACCCACTTAATAAAAGCTTTTGGCCCAGCAACCGTTACCGGACGCCATCCGAGACGAGCATCTTACACTTCCTCCTCCCCATTCCTCCAACTAAGCTGATCTGGATAGAGGCCATCCCCAGCGCACTGGGAAAAGCCAGGAAACATCTGCACAGGGGGCAAAGTAGGCCCACCGGATGCCATATCCTCTTATTGCCCAGCGGGGAGAGGAGACGAGAGGCAGCGGAGGAGACAGTTCCGCACTCTTCAGAGTTCCTTTCGGGGCCACCCACGGAGAGAGGACAGAAGATGTCACAATTGCCCCTCCCCCGTTACTGAATTACGTGCTGGATCGGGGAGGAAGAGAGAAAAGGCCATCAGGAATGGCGTGCGGCAGAAACCGAGCACCTTCACAAGGCCCCAGGAGAGAAGGTGGCTGAGCGACGGCTTTCAAACCTTTGGGGGGGGGGCGGAGGGGTGAAGTTCTTACCGGGTCGCACCGCTCTGCTTTTCTCGAGGGCGGGCCAAGCTCGCCGAAGTGACCCCGCCTCAAGCGGCTCCTCACCATCAGTCCGCCCAGCAGTAATTAAGGTTACGCCCCGTTGGCGGCGATAACATACCACCCGGAGGCCTTAAAGGAGGAGCCGGACGGGTAGCGGAACGGCTAATCGTCAGAGTGGCCACTAAGGCGGCGTCAGCAAAGGGCGGGGTATTGCTGGGCAGGGCCATCCGAAAGGAAAGGCGGCGGGGGAGGTCCTGGAGGGCGAAGGTTCCTCCCTTTTATTTGGCTCTTCATCATCAGAGCCGTTCATCGTAGAGGTGGTTTGTTGCTCAAAGGCTAGTATTCTGCCTGCATGTGCGATTGTGCGAGTTTTCAGTTATGGTGAAAATTTAATGTCTATTGCCTATGGTAATACCTAATGTCTATGGTAAGGAGCTGCACTACAATTCAAACGATATCATAGAAGAATACAATACATTTTTAAAAATCAAGGAGTGAGTCTGCTTTATGAAAGGAAGTCAGGAAAGCAGGTAGACTTTCCCCCATGCTTTGTGCTGTATAAACGCAATCCGGGCCCTGGGATTGTTACGATTGAAAATACCTAACCATATTGTCTGCTTGTATATATCTGTTCATATTTCAAATGATTGACATCGTTATATCTTTCCCCATTGGTCCCTCCTTACCTTTTTGCTCCACCTCCTCTGTATATAAGTCAATGTTCCTGTCAGATCTAGTTCGTTGCTGTCCTAATGTAATCCTGTGAAGGATAAGAAACCAATAAATACCTTTATAATACAGAAGCCTCAAGTCTCTTAATTGGGCCTAACCAGAAAAAACAAATAAGTAACAAATTGGTAGCAAGAGGATGGTTTGGTAGGCCCAACTAACCTAGAAATGCAAGAACCACAAAAAGAAAAAAGAAGACCTGTCACTAGATATCTAATGAAAAGAATGGCAGCTCAGCTGACACCTGAAAAAAATACACCAAACAAAGAAATGAAGAAATATACACAATTCTAAGAAAAAGAATTCCTGACAAACTACAAACAATCAATAGATGAAACAGAAGTCGCTCCCTCAGCCTCAAACAAGGAAGGTGACATAAAAAGAAAAATACTAGAATTAATAGAAAGGATTCCAGATGACTCAAGTCTGATCGCGAAACTTCATAGCATAATAAACAATCACGGAGCAGCGGCAGATGAAGAGATCGAACATAATAAAAAAGCCACGGTAAGAATGTCAACCCCTAACTATAAAACTAACAAGGAAACTGACAATAGTTTCCCGCCTTTTTCATGGCGGCCATCTTGCCCATCTAATACTTCTAAAATGGCCGACCAATCAATAAGGGACTTCCGAACTTTAAACTACCTGGCGGGAAACAACTTACGAACAAACTGACTACCCAAACCCTGAAATAAATAATAACTATCAAAAATCAAAAAGAATTTCACTACCCAGAAGAAGAACCAGCCAGCCTAGAAAAAGCGCAATGGCAACCTTACAGTGAAGAACACTACCCAACGCTCACGAGAAAAGATCAAAACCCAAAATTTAAAATACCATACTTACCTGTCGCAGAGCACGAACACCAGGCCTCTGATGATGATTTCGATGACCGCTGCGGTTCCAAAGACTTTCCGACAGGATGGACTGCATCCAGAGCCAATGTCAGTCGAAAGATCCCTTCTGAGTCCAGAGCCGAGGACCATCAGGCCGGCTGGGGCCTTGTCCAGAGATCCACAGACACAGAGTCTTCACTCGTCGACTGCCGGGAGAGAATGAGATATGAGCATGCTCAGAACGAACCTGCAAGAAAAAAGGATGAGGACATAAATACAAGACTACACAGAACCACAGCAAACATAAGAGACAAATCAATACAGACATGCTCCCAGTATACCTCTGCCTTATTGTGAGTATGCTAAGATTTTAAACCATGAACAGCAACAGAATGTAAGTAACTACCCACACCACTCTGGGACACTAACAACTGACTTTATAAAATTAAGATTAAATGGAGATAATTTGAAGGAATGGAGCCAGCAGCTCCAAGTCATATATTTGAGAGAAAACATTTTGTTCTTCATTATTGATCCCCCAAATAAACCTTGGACTTATGAAATTGACTGCCTCCATCATAAGGCTTATTATATACTCATTGCATCTATATCCCCAAGTATTTTTCCTAGTCTTGAACATAACCTAACTGTGTCAGAAATGTATCAAAAATTATTTAATTTATTTTATAGCAATAGTGTAGCATCTACCACCAGAATTTCAAGGGAATTCTACTCTGCCAGGTTAAGACATGATATCCCCATGAGCAAACATATTATAAACCTGAATGCAACCAGAACAGAACTCATCCAAAGGGGGGAGAATATATCTGATAGCACTATGAAAAGCATTATAATCAATTCATTAGACACCAGCTGGGATAATTATATAACTTTACTCGACAGCTTAAGCTTAGAACATCTTACATTAGAAAAACTCACTAATAAACTTATAACAGAAGACAAACTTAGAAGAGAACGATCTACATGTCAAAGGGAAGACAAACACCAAAAGAGAGACTTCCCTAAGAACACAGGATATAGGGATAATTACTATCAAAGAGATAGATCTGATAGAAGAATTCATTTATCAGATAGGACCTCCCCTGACTACAAACACAAACGTAGGGAATCTCCCAATTCAAAAGACAAAAGAAGATATAGAGAAAACTCTAGGGAAAACATACATGGGTCACTATACGGAATAAAAGACAATAACCCATCAACACCAAAATCAACCGAGACTTGGCTCATTGACTCTGGAGCCACAAACCACACAACCCACAATAGAAAAATTCTCAACAACTTCATAAAAAAGGAATACCCCATAAAGGTAGCTAATCAAAATAATGTTCTGGTAAAAGAAATAGGTAACACTCATATCAAAGGTATAGGGAAAATAGAGGGGGTGTTATATATACCCGAAATTCCACATAATATATTGGCAACTCTAAAATTAAACATTGAAAATGGAGTAGAGACTACATTCAAACATGGAAAAGTATTCATGACAAAAGACAATAGGAACATAGAAAAAATATTCACTAAAGAGGGACTAACGTATCTAATGCCACAAGATAATATTTTAACCTGTGCGCACTCCCATTTAGAAAATGAAGCCAAAACTGATAACCATAAAGAGAATGAAACTATGTCAAGTAATGAAACCATTATATCAAAAAATTTACACAATGGTAAACCAATACACGACACTGCACACATTTACTTCATAGAAAGCTAGGACATGCCAGTTTCCCCGTTATACAGAAAATGTTGGGATGTTATGAAGATATAAATATAAAGAATTGTAAAAACTACCTGGAATGTTCCGTATGCAAATCATCCAAGCTCAAAAACAAACCTAAGCCCAAAAAAGCCACTCGCACCACACAATCAATTTTTCAGTTAGTTCATATGGATGTTGTAGGCCCAATGAAACCTTCAATCAAATATAGAAAAAGATACTTTCTAACTATAGTTGATGATTACAGCAGGTTTGGGTTCGTGTACACCCTTAACCATAAAAGTGAAGTTTTCAAAAAATTCAAGGAATTCTTTAAAATGGTAGAAACTCAACATAATATTAAAATCAAACAAATAATGACCAACAGAGGGTCAGAATTTTTATCTAACAAATTTTCCAATTGGCTAAAGTTACAGGGAATATTACACTTTAAATCTTGTCCCTTCTCACCCTTTCAAAATGGAGTCTCAGAGAGAAAGAACAGTTTGCTACAAACCATGGTTAGATGTGTGCTAGACGATGCTGGTTTAAACCAATCCTTCTGGGCTGAAGCCCTTATTTATTCTAATTATATTCTAAACCGCTTATGGTCAAGTGCAATCAACAAAACTCCATATGAACTCATGTATGGCAAAAAACCAAAAATTGGGCATCTACACATATTTGGCGTAACTGCTAATGTATATGTACCTAGACAATTGAGACACAAAGGAGAGAAAGTATCCAAAAGACTAATATTCATGGGGTACGAATCAGGAACCAAGGGATATCGCTTCATTGATAAAAATAACCATTTCATTGTGTCTAGATCTGCCGTGTTCCATGAACATGCAAATTGGTCCAAAATACACCTCAACGAGCTATACCCAGAATCAGAAAACACTACACACACACACAGAAAACATTATTCACCAGATACCAAACCCAAAATTATAACAACAAACAAACCCAAATATCCAAAAATAATTAATGATGAATGGAAGAAAGGACATCCTATATTGAAAGTAGACCCACTAACTGAAAGGGAAGCTAAGTATATGCATAGCAATGAACAACCTCCTGATAGACCCATTAGATCAAATAGGGGTACAATTCCAAAAAGATTTGATGACTACATACTATCTCTCCATGCAAAAAATCTGACACCCAATACATATGATGATATACTTAAATTACCTCTAGAAGAGAAAACAAAGTGGGAGGAAGCCACGAAAAAGGAAATGGATAGTTTGAAGGAACTGAACGTATACACACCAGCAGATCCCCCATCAGATAAGTCCCCCATTGGTACTAAATGGATATTTAAAATAAAAGAACTAGAAAATAACAAATTCCTCTATAAAGCTAGGTTAGTAGCTCAAGGATTTGCCCAAAGATTCCCTGACAATTACGAAGACACATATTCACCAACTGTTAGAGCAGAAAGCGTAAAGACTGCTTTAGTAATAGCTTCCATTCAGAATTTGGATGTGTATCAGTTTGATGTGCAAACCGCATAGTTACATGCCAATCTAGATAAGGAAATATATCTAAAAGCACCCCCAGGAAAAGATACCAAAAAAGGAGAAACATGGTTGCTAAATAAGAGTCTATATGGATTAAAACAATCCAGTAAACGTTGGTACGAATGTCTGTCTAATACTCTTAAAAATATGGGTTTTATAGCCACGTCATCAGATCTATGTTTTTTCACTAAAAGAAATGATAAATCTCTTGAATTTGTCTTAATATACGTTGATGACATATTGTACTTTGGACAAGATAAAATCAAATGTGACGAATTTGCTGAAAAATTGGGTGAACACTTCAACTTAAAAATATTGGGTAAGGTAAATAAATATTTAGGAGTCCAAATTGATAAAACAGACAAAGGATTCAAATTATCCCAAAAAGAAAAAATTATTGAACTCGTTCAAAAATGTAACATTAATTCAAAGAATTGCAAAACCCCCATGTCTACTGACTTCACCAGAAACATGCACAACGAATTCGAACCTTTTAAAGAAAACACTTTATATAGATCTATTATTGGATCATTATTGTATATATCTAATTGGACTAGACCAGACATCACTCTTGCGGTTAATTTATTATCAAGACATGTAAGTAGTCCAAATTTATACCACTGGGAAGGAATCAAAAGAATTCTAAGATATCTGAAGTTTAGTGCTGATTTCTGTTTATATTTAGAACCATTTATTTCAGAAAAACCCATTTTATCCTGTTACGCAGATGCAGATTGGGCTGGAGATCCAAAAAGTCATAAGAGTACCTCCGGTTATGTCTTCCTCTTAAACGGTTGCGCGGTACATTGGTATACTGGCAAACAAAATTTAATTGCCACATCAACTGCTGAAGCCGAGTATATCTGCCTATCTAAGGCAGCAAATAACCTGACCTGGTTTGATGATTTGTTGTCCAATATATGGGCTGAACCCATTCACCCCATTCATATCAATGACGACAACAGAGCAGCAATTGATATTTCAACCTCCGAGGCAATAGGCCAAAGATCTCGACATAGCGACATCAAATATAAACATGTGAGACAATTGTCAAGTATGGGTTTTATTAAGGCTATATACTGCGATACAAGTGAACAAATTGCCGACATTCTCACTAAGCCTTTGGCTACTAAACAACATACTTATCTGACTTCCAAATTCAATGTACATATTTAAAACTATATATTATAAGTTAGGTATTTTAGAGGGGGATTTGTTACAATTGAAAATACCTAACCATATTGTCTGCTTGTATATATCTGTTCATATTTCAAATGATTGACATCGTTATGTCTTTCCCCATTGGTCCCTCCTTACCTTTTTGCTCCACCTCCTCTGTATATAAGTCAATGTTCCTGTCAGATCTAGTTCGTTGCTGTCCTAATGTAATCCTGTGAAGGATAAGAAACCAATAAATACCTTTATAATACAGAAGCCTCAAGTCTCTTAATTGGGCCTAACCAGAAAAAACAAATAAGTAACAGGGATTTAGTTGGGACTCCCTGCTAAACAACTTGCTCGCAAGGTACATTAGAAGATTTTTAATGGCATTTTTCCCTTCAGCTCCCTTTTCAGACCTGAACTTCAACTTTTTCGCAAATCTTTTTGCTTCAGTTTTCCTAGACAATTCTTTTTTTTTTAAATGATTTTTATTAGTTTATAATGTAGCATACCAAAAAAATACAAAAGTAAATAATGGGAAAGATTGGGAAGGAAAAGGGGAAGACAAAAGTGGGGAAAGAAAAGGGGATAAAGAACGAAAAGGCATTGACTTCCGACCTCCTTCGATACGGTAGAAATAATATATTAACATCAAATATCAGCTTTTTTACTTTTACATAATAGTTTTAACTAGCCATTTCTATAACAACCAATCTATGTAATCAGTAAAAGCCAAAATCAAAGTTTCATTTTTTTCCACCTCAAGCACAAAGTCTAGAAGCGATTTCCAAGTAGAAATAAAAGCATTTGTATTTTTTCTTTGATCAAAGCAGTCAATTTAGCCATCTCTGCTAACCATCAGTTTTTGCAGCTATTTTTCCATTGTGGGAATTGAGGTGGCCTTCCATTTCTGTGCGTAGAGTAGTCTTGTTGCCATCAACATCAGGGGTGAAATGCTCCCGGTTCGGACCGGCTCGGGCGAGTAAGTAGCGATGGCAGCGGGCAGTTCGGAGAACTGGTAGCAAAAATCCCTGCCCCCGCCCCCCATGCCCAGCTGAGCCGCGCAATTATCAGAGCCTTTTTTTTCTTTTAAATGGCTCTGATGAGCCAAGCTCTGACGATCCCAGCTGAGTTGCCTGCTAATCAGGCAACTCAGCTTGGATCGTCAGACCCATTTAAAAGAAAAAAGGTTTTTCCTTTTAAATGGCTCTGACGATCTCAGCTGAGTTGCTTGCTAACCAGTAGCAAAAATTCCTCCCCCCCCCCAGCCTCCAGCTAGCTTACCTTAGCTGCTGGTCGCAACGCCTGCCTTGCTTCGCTTGCTGTAATACCTGCAATCCATTGCATGAGCAAGCAACTGAATCTCCCTGCCTGCAATCAAGCTCATCAGTGAGCAGCTCTATCTGCCTGCCTGCCTTCCTGCCTGCCTTGTACCTTCTATTGCAGGGATCTCCAACCGTGGCAACTTTAAGATTTGTGGACTTCAACTCCCACCAAAGCTGCCTGAAGAATTCTGGGAGTTGAAGTCCACAAGTCTTAAAGTTGCCAAGGTTGGAGACCCCTGTTCTATTGGGTAAGTTTTTCCCCCTTTGGGAGCTTTTAAAAAAATAGTTAATTGTTTTTTTTTTAGTTGTTCTTTTTTTAGACCTAGCCATTTAAAGTTTAGGAAGTTTTAAATTTAGCTTTCATATAAAAATAAAAATAAAATAAAATAATATTTGTGCAGCTTTCTGAGATTTAGTGTGTTTCTGTAGTGTTTCATTCTACACACACAAAATCTCACATAGCTGTATGTGGAATTTTGTGTGTGTAAAGTGTCAAAGTTGGTTTTTTGGGCTTTTTGTAGCTGTGTGAGGTTCCTGCTTGTTGCAGGAGCCATTTTGGGTCTAGCACAGCTGCTTTTACATTGTGGATGAGCCAGTTGTGTTGTGTTGTGTTTTGTAGGTTAAAAAAGGGCAAAGAAGTGACATTGACTTGGCCATGCCCACCCAGTCATCTTACCACCAAGCCACGCCCACTAATTAAGCCACGCCCACAGAACTGGTAGCAAAAAATTTTAAGATTTCACCCCTGGTCAACATGTATAACATGTATAACATCAAAGGTCCCCCCAAAAAATCCAAGTCCTTTTCCATTAAATTTATTTATGTATTTATTTATTTATTTCTTATACTTATATGCCGCCCTTCTCCCGCAGGACTTGGGGCGGCTCACAGAAATTAAAACAGAGAAAACAATAAAAATAACTACTAAAACAATCAATTAAAACCCCCAATTTAAAATCACCCATCAGATCAGCAAATTTATTGGAAAAGCCATGTCTTCAGGTCACGGCGGAAAGACCGGAGGTCGGGGGCCATCCGGAGCCCCGTGGGTAACCCATTCCAGAGGGTCGGGGTGCCCACAAAGAACGCCCTCATCCTGGGTGCCACCAGCCGATATTGTCTGGCCAATGGCACCCGGAGGAGGGCAGTCCTATGTGAGTGCACCGGGCGGTGGGAGACAGGCAGAAGGTGGTCCTGCAGGTACCCCGGGCCCATGCCATGTAGGGCTTTATAGGTAAGTACCAGCACCTTGAAGCGGATCCGAAGAACCACGGGTAACCAGTGCAGCTCACGCAGGAGAGGTGTAACATGGGAGTAACGGGAAGTTCCCGTAACAACCCATGCGGCCACATTCTGGACCAACTGGAGCCTCTGGGTACACCCCAAAGGCAGCCCATGTAGAGGGCATTGCAGTAGTCCAAACAAGAGATAACGAGAGCTTGGGTGACTGTACGGAGGGCATCCCTGTCTAGGAAAGGGCGTAACTGGCACACCAGGCGAACCTGTGCAAAAGCCCCCCAGGTCACGGCTGTCAGGTGGTCCACTAAGGACAGCCGCGAATCCAGAAGGACGCCTAGATTACGGGCCCTTTCAGAGGGAGTAAGCAACTCCCCTCCCATCAAGAGTGATGGGGCCACTAGACCATGAGATCCCAGCAACCACAGCCACTCTATCTTGGAAGGGTTGAGTCTGAGCCTGTTCCTACCCATCCAGACCCATACTGCCTCCAGGCACTTAGACATCATGGAAAGGGCATCTCTGGGTTGGGCCAGGGTGGAGATATAAAGCTGGCTATCATCAGCATACTGATGATACCTCACCCCAAAACTGCGAATGATCTCATCCAGCGGCTTCATATAGATGTTAAAGAGCAAGGGGGAGAGAACCAACCCCTGAGGCACGCCACAAGTGAAGGACTTGTGTGAAGGACTTGTGTGAAGGATCTCTGTCCCCCCACCCAGACAAACTGCATGCGACCCGAGAGGTAGGAGGAGAACCACTGCAAAACAGTGCCCCCACCCCCAACCCCCCAAGTCGCAGTAGGATACCATGGTATCGAAAGCTGCTGAGAGGTCAAGTAGGACCAGGATGGAGGAATAACCCCCATCCCAGGCCCACCAGAGATAATTCACCAGAGCGACCAATGCTGTTTCCGTGCTGTGTCCGCGCCTGAAACCCAATTGGCACAGGTCTAGATAATCCATTTCCTCCAGGAATTGTGGAAGTTGGTGTGCCACCACGGACTCAACAACCTTCACTATAAAGCGAAGGTTGGAGATGGGATGAAAGTTGTTCAAGGAGGCCGGATCCAGGGCAGGCTTCTTGAGAAGGGGTCGAACCATCGCCTCCTTAACGGTGGCGGGGAAGACCCCGTCCCTCAGCAAAGCGACAATCACTTGGATCCAGTCTCTGGTCACCTCTCTGGTTGCTGCAACAAGCCAGGAGGGACACGGGTCCAACAAACACATGGAGACCCCCAATCTACCAACAATCCTGTCCACTTCATCTACAGATACAGGGTCAAAGTCAACCCAGATCTTACCTTCAAGGCTAGCTCCCGTTTCCTCGTCAGACCCTGCCCAGTCAGAGTCTAAACCCATCTGCATCTGAGCGATTTTGTCTTGCAGAAATTGAGCAAAATCCTCAGCACTGCCCTGTAAGGGGTCCTCCCTCGCTCCCTGATTAAGAAGAGAGCGGGTCACTTGGAACAAAGCTCCTGGGTGATTCTCTGCAGATGCAATGAGAGTGGTGAAATAGTCACGTTTTGCCGCTTTCATCACCACAAGATAAGACCTAATATAGGTTCTTAACTGTATTCGATCAGACTCAGAATGGGAAGATCTCCAACAGCCCTCTAGGCGTCTCTTCTGATGCTTCATCTCCCTGAGCTCTGCGGAAAACCAAGGAGCTACTCGGGATCCCTGTTGGAGGAGAGGCCACAAGGGAGCGATTCGATCCAGCGCCCCAGCAGCAGCCTGTTCCAAGGCATCCACCAGGGCCTCTGGTGAATCGTGGGATAGAGACATGGGAAATGTCCCAAACTCCGTCAGGAACCTATCAGGATCCATCAGACGCCTAGGGCAGAACCAATGAATTGGTCCCGTCTCCCAGCGGTCGGGGTTAGCAGATAGAAAGTCCAGCTTGAGGAGGTAATGGTCGGTCCATGACAGGGGTTGAATCGATAGTTCCCTCCTACCCCGAGCATTTATCCACTGCCCAGAGATAAAAATCAGGTCAGGTGTGTGTCCACCACTGTGAGTTGGACCCTGTACAACCTGAGTCAGGTCCATGGCCGTCATGGAGGCCATGAACTCCCGAACCAGCTCAGATGTCTCGCCGGCTGACGGGAGATTAAAATCTCCCATTACCATAAGGTTGGGGAGCTCAACCGTCAGTTCAGCTAAGACTTCGAGCAGTGTGGGCAGGGCTGAAGACACGCAGCTGGGAGACAGGTACATAATCAACAGACCCGACTGTATTCCAGGGCTCCATTTCAACAATAGAGATTCACACCCGCCTATCTGAGGGACAGTGACCTCCCTAGGTCTAAGGCTTTCTCTAATAACAACCGCCACCCCGCCACCCCTTTCCTGGAGTCGCAGCTGGTGCAGCACACAGAAACCCAGTGGGCATAGATCGGAGAGCGGGATCCCTCCCTCCGGGCCCAACCAGGTCTCCATGATACAAGCCAGGTCCACGCCCCCCTCGTCGATGAGCTCACGCACAAGGGGAGCCTTGTTCACAACAGACCTGGCATTTACATACACCAGCCAGAGTCCGGGGTTCCACACTCCCATCCTCCCAGGTGAGCAGGAAGAGCTAAGAGGGCCGGAACGCGCCACTGCCTGTAAGCAGCGGGGACGCGCTCCACTGATGTCATAATGCCCTCTGCTCGCACTACCTCTGCCCCTACCAACCACCACAGTGATGGAATGACCCTCACCCCACCTTACCTCTTCCAGTCCCCTCTCCCCGTCCCCCCCACTGCAACCGTCCAGCAGGCTAGGTTGCTGATTTGTAAGGACCCCCCCAGGTCCATTCTTCGCAGAATAACCCACCTTCCTCCTGGAACCCCTTAAAATTTTAGCTAAAAATTTAAGCAAAAACCCCCTCAACCCCCTCTTCGCAGCATGCCACCTCTCCAAATCCAAAAGAAAAGTCTCTGGTTTTCTGTTTATATTCATTTTAAGATTTTTTTTGTATTAAGGTATGAATTCTACTCCAATATTTCTCTGGTTTATCACATGTCCACCATAAATGATAAAAAGTCCCTTCTTTACATTTACATTTCCAATATTCATCTGAAGTGCCTTGATACATTCTTGACAACTTATCTGGAGTTAAGTACCAATGATACATCATCCTATAGAAGTTTTCTTTTAAGTTATAATTTAATGTAAATTTTAAACTTTTCTTCCATATATTCTCCCATTGTTCAGGCATTTTCCTAGACAATTCTTAAAAGTACCAGTATGTCTTTACAAACTTCCATCTGAAAAGCGAGGGTGGGGGAATGAGGTGAGGATCCAGAAGATGAGAATGCTGAATTAGATGTATGTTGTTCAATTGTTGTTGTTTTAATTTTGATTTTGTGACAATAGATGACAAAGAAGAGTTCACCTAATGGTAACATTGTGTTGCAATTCCCATTTGTTCTTTTATATCACTAATAAACAGTAGAATGGGAGGGGAGGGGAGGGGAGGGGAAAGGAAGGGAAGGGAAGGGAAGGGAAGAAGAGAAGAGGAGAGGGGAGAGGAGAGGAGAGGAGAGGAGAGGAGAGGGGAGGGGAGAGGAGAAGAGACGAGACGAGACGAGACGAGAAGAGAAGAGAAGAGAAGAGAAGAGAAGAGAAGAGAAGAGAAGAGAAGAGAAGTATTGGCCAAGTGTGATTGGACACACAAGGAATTTAGACTCCGGTGCATAAGCTCCCAGTGTACATACAAGCAACAAATGATAAATCATGATCATAATCATAAAATACAATCATCATAAATAATATACACTTGCAGGTATGAGGTAACCCCAGATTTTTAAGTGAAGAGAAAAATTCCAAGAGACCAACAGGGATCAAATAGACTCAGCAATAATGGGATGCCAAGAACTTGTTGGATAAAAAATAATGGAAAATAATGTGAACGGAAAAATAAGCCTATACCAACTATATATCTGATTTGTAAAGGTCCAAACAACCACTAGATGGTGGCAAAGAATATGACTAAGACATTTCAGTGGAGCAGCATCAAGAAAAGATTCTCAAAATTTAGGTTGTAGTTTCAAGGGGATCTCAAACAACTGAGACCATACCTTTAAAAAAAGTAATCAGGTTTGCACAGACCGAGTGGGAAGTGCCTTAAAAATATTATTTAATAATAAAATGGATTTAGCTGCTGATTTTACACAAATGACTCTTTAGTGACATACAAGGATTAAAACCACACATACAAATCCCATCACATCTAATTCCAGGCACACAAGAACAAACAATACAAAACAATTAAAAATTCTTTATAACTTTCATTAAAAAGAGAGAGAGAAAATCTCACAACAGCAGAGCTCATCTAAATACCTGACCCCAATTTCTTGGGAAACAGCCAGTTTTTCATTACCTTAGGAAAGGCTAACAAACCATTTCTGAGAGATGCTGTTCTGTAGGACAAAGTCTGCAACTGAGGAGACATGTCTCTGGGGTCCAATAAGAAGATGTGTGATAGAAGGGATCTGAAACACCCCCTCTAAACTGAAAACGTATTCCTGTTTTGTTTGGTCAAGCCCCTAGTAGTTTGTGCAGATAAAGCAAATAGCAAAGACTAGATGAGTTTTGAGAGATGGTTAAAACTGTAGGACTGAACCATCTGTTTTTTTTTTTTTAATTAAAGAGTTTTACAAGACAAAAAACATTTTTACAAGAAAAACATAAACTGTTTGCCATCTTTCCATATATGGATTGTACAATCACATTTACAAATTAACAACCTCTTAAAAAAAAAACAGTTGCGTAAACTCCAAGAACCTCTCCAGATTCTTTACACATGTTTTCCCTTCCCTCCTCCCCCCTCCTCCCTCAGCCTTCCCTCCCCCCCCCCCGACTTCCCAGAGCAAATACAGGATATAGCATCTAACAAACATATAGAAAGAGAGAGAGAGAAAAAAAACCTTAACTCCCCTTTCATATCTAGATATAACTATTTAAACCAATTATTATTTAAAAATAATCGATCCAACTTCTTTCTTATCTGTTCTTCAATAATAAGCGAGTCTTCTTTCTTCCAGCATTACACAATCAAAATCCAGATACAATTAACCATCACATCTCCAACCCTTGCATATATTAACACATTAGCAAAATATTTCAACCAATCTCGAATAAAATATATTGAAAAAAACCTTATTTTTACTTTTTGCACTACAAACTTATATTGATTCTGCCTGGAAACATTCCTTGCTTAATAACTTTGTACAAACTTATTCATCTTATTCTCTACAAATCCATTACGTATAATCAAATAGCCTCTTCACTATTTGAATCTTTAAAAAATATTATAAAAACCTTTCCTCAACCCTTGCCCCATTTTTAACCCATAAGCATATATAGATTCTTCAACAAAACATTCCTTAACATATAACTTTAATATTAATATACTTCAAAACAATGATAAAAGTTTAGTCAGTAATCCATAACAATACAAACATAACATTATTTAATGTAACTTTTCTAGACAAATCATATCCCTAAATATAAGTAAATCATTCATTTTCACTATAATATAACTTTTCAAAACAAATCATATCCCTAAATGCAGGTATAGTCATTCATTTTCACTATTACTATCCTCCCCCAACAAGACTGTAATTTTTCCATCTCCATTTTTTCCTGACTTTTTTGTGAACTTTCTTTTTCAGTCTTATTCCTCCACCTTCATCTTGTTCTCTTCGCAAAGTAGTTCCTCTCAGTGAACACATCTCCTTAACTGCAATTAAGAATCCATTTTTGTAAAAAAATTGTAAAGTTCCACTATGAATCTTCTTTCTTATATTAGGAATCCCAACACCTCCTGACAATTTTCCAATTGGCTGTAACAAAGCCTTTGGGGAAATCTCAGTCAGTATTTCCTAATTATGCTCCTTCAAGCCTCTCAACCTTTCCTTCTTAATTTGAAAAACATCCATTCCATTTCCCGGAGGCATATTAAGCTGAATTTCTTTCACCTCTCCATTCCACAATTCACTGTTATTTAGCAACTGCAATTCCGATATAATGTCTTCACTTGTCTCTTTGTTTCGAACTTGAATAAAATCCTTTTTAAAAAGTCCTTCAATTCTCTCCACTATCACAGAGGTAAATGATTCTAATATTTCTTTAAAAAGATCCCCAATCATTATTTGTGTCTTTAATAATGTTTGTAATAGTGAACTTTCAAGACTTTCAACAAAGCCAGCCGTTTCTCTTTTCTTTTTCTCCAACCACCTTAACGAGAGTTAAGTTTCAATTTCACGCCCTATTAAGCACAAACGCCATCTTTTTCCTTCCTTCAATCAACTTCAAACTAACAATTTAAGCATGGAATTGAGGGCTTGTTACTTGCGATTATCTGCTCTCCTGTCTTCACTCCGTCTGCATGGATAAGCAACTTAGATCTCAATAAAGATTGCAGAGACGGTCGCGATGTTTTTTTCTGCTTAAAGCAGAAGCGCCCTGGATCTCGGAGTTTCACCGGATTTCCTGGGGAGCTCTCACCCTCCTAGCCCCCAAAACAATTTCAGGGGTTTTCGGGAGCTCTACCCCCATCCGATTGCTCTCCTTTCCCTCTTCTCCCGAGGGAAAGGTTTTCCAGCCGTCAGACAGCTGATTTACACTGTCAGAATGGCTAACAAGATCACAGGGCTAGCGCTCCAAGAAAGAGCCTCCAGCTCAACATCGGCGGTGCCGGCGGAAGTCTGGGACTGAACCATCTGTTCAAACCATCTGTCAACATCAGCACTTTATTATTTGGTTGTTTGTTTATCAACATTTAATTTCATTCATGAAAGAGATCCAATGATTTCATTTATTTATGGCATCACACCTCAGCAAATTTTAAGAACTAGAATAGACTAGTTTCAAATAATTTTAAACCATTATTTTGTGGTAAGAATAAATACAACCTAATGAAAAAGTTATTTTGATATAGAGGTCTTGTTTGCTTATAGATGTAGACTTAGACAAATTAATTCAGTTAGTTAAAACAACACAGGCAGTCTACGGCTTTTGTCATTTAAAAAAAATGTATTTTACAAATTCAGCTCTTGGCCTATTTGCTAACTGAAATCATTTTGATGAATTATGGTGGAATTTCCCTTAGCTGGTATAAGAGAGAATTATATGTATGCCTTTCCTGCTGATTTTCTTCCAATTGTTTCCAAACTATATTTAAATTGAACAGTAGTTTCCCCTCCCTCCTTTAGCATTAAAGAGAGTTGTACTAAAAAATTCTTTTGTCTCCAATATTTTGTCCATGTTTCTATTTCTTTCCTTGGACTTTAATTATATTATTAGAATACTTGTTCAAAAGTAAGAGGTATTTATTTAAACTAGAATTATTATCAAAGGTTTTTGGGTTTGCAAACTTAAAATGAAATTAAAAGTGAAATCCTACATTTGAGAAAAGAAAAATATCTGTTTCAGCTCCTCCTGTTGGACAATAGGTATCATTCAATTAAAAATTTTATGAGACTACATAAAATGTGGCAATTTAAATTTTTGAATGTTTGCTAGTGGCAGGAGCTGTTGCTTTGCTTCTTATAGAACTTTTAAAAATACTATTTCAGTTCTTAAATCCTTGGAACAGTGAAACTGATCTCCTTCAGAGCCCTAATAATTACAGATTTATCGAAGATGTGCCAAAGACTAATAGGGCAAGTTACTATTTAGTATGAAATGGAAATTACAATCTCTGGAATATGTGAGAAAAATGAATTTACTGATTTGGAAAATAGAGTTGTATTAATGCAATTGCTCCTAGACACTCCTTTTTATTTTATGAATGCACATTCATTCTGGTTTACTTATGCATCAGTCCACAAGTTATTCCAGAATTCTCTGGATTCTGAAAGATATATAGAATTTTTCTCTGAAAATTTTTTCACATTTCAGTTGTGAAATGAGGGAATTGGCTCTACTGAAACGGAGAGCAATATACTGTAGATAACTTGTGTGAAAGCATGCGCGCACACGCGCACGCACACACACACACACACACACACACACACAATAACAATTGGCCCAGATCCCAGAGGCATTCCCGGAAACTAAATAGTTGGTAGTTGCATTTTAATACTTGATTTGCTGATAATTTTTTTTTTTGGAGGGGGGGAGTAAACTGAGGTAACAGAAAAATATCTTGAGAGGAGTTAAAAGATGTCAGCAGGTATCCTTTCCATTTTGTCTGGTAAACACTTCTTTAGTTATCACTATGGCCCACTTCATGGAAGAACATTCACAAATCCCACTGCAGTGTTGAAGACCCCAGATTATATCTATCGAATAGATTTATAATTATTCTGTGTGACAGCAAACATGGGTGATGAGTATGATATGTTTCACACACTTTCCTTTTTTGTGAATACATCTTTATTTTGGCCTCTTTTTGTAAGTTTGGCAGCGGCCCCATTACATTATATAAAAATGTGTGTAAATTTTCATTCAAAATTATAATATTTATGCAACCCTTAGGTGTTCTTCATAGGGTATTCTCATTTTTAAAGTATATTTCCCTAATATGGTGCGTTAATGATTGGTTTCCTATAATACCATATACACATTTTCTTTAATACATGTATTTTGTTAAATTTTCACAATTTACTACACGAAAATGGAGATTCTATCTTGGAAATGTATTCTGTTTCATAGGTCTGTAGAGATTCTCAGTCATCCAGGTCATGATTATCCCAAAGGTGCTTTTTCAGGAGGCAACTGGACTTTGTTTTTTCTTGAAGAATGTTTCGCTTCTCATCCAAAAAGCTTCTTCTGCTCTGACAAGATAGTGGGGAATATTCTATTTCATGTATGAGTATGGGATGGACAACTCTGTTAAGTTCAAAGCACATTACAATTCCATATTTTCTTTATTCCTTTATTATCTTTATTTGTTATATTTCTGTCCCATCTTTCCTCTGACAGGTTAAAACCGCATGCATGGAAAACATCTCTCATTTTATCCTCATGATAAAATCTTGTGAAAAGATTGAACTGAGAATTTGTGATTGACTGAGTTATCTAATAAGCTTCATGTCATGTGAAGATCTGAAATTGGATTGTTGGCATTTTAACCAACAAAAATTCGGATAAAAATGAGGAGCAAGCTATCAGTTAAGCATCAGACTGGAAGCTGGAAGAACATACCATAATCAGATAAAACCCAATAAATTATTGGTGAAACTGTCCATGCTACTATATTCCACAGCACCTAAACTTAATGCGATTTATTGTATTTGAACACTTTAGGCAGAGGAATGAAATAAAATCTCCAGAAGATTTGCAGTTGCTTAATTGAATTAATCTGAGAAAGCATTAAAAATGCTTCAAAAATATCAATAGATTATCATAAGGGAACTGCCATGAATATTTCCAAGTGAAGATTTATTCTACTGATCTATTTAGGAGTGTGGGCATCACATTTATTACCTTTATAGACTTGCCAAAATAAAAGTCATTTTTTAAATTGGCACCATCTATCTAAACTACCACTATCATTTTCACTCTCCAAGTCCTAAGAAACAGCTTGAATAATCTATTAATGCCTTCATTTCTGTCATCTTGAAATGCTAAGAACAAAGAATAAATTATTATTTTTGCACCTTCCTCTTGCATAGAAAATAATACAAAATAGGCAACTAAAAAACACCTATGGAAGTTTCTGTAAATGTCAAGAGTAGTATATGTATAAATAAAGAAAGACTTTGAAATACTCATAATGGAGAAATTGTTATTAAAGATAACAATTTGCAAAGATGGCAAAATTAGCTTATTTAATTAGTGAAAAGCAATAACTACATTTGTTAATGACTGTAACCTTTTATGTACTTTTTGCAGAAAACAACAAAAATGAAGTTGGGATTTATAAATTTGCTGATTAGAATGAGAAGACTGTGTAAAGAATATGTAAAGAAGGCACAGGAAAAACTGCTATAAAGAAGATTGGAACCCACTCATTTATAACTTGTTCTTTTATTTTTTCTTAATTACTTATCACCTTTCTTTACTTCTTTTTTCTAAACTTGTATTGATTTTTATTCCCCCAAAAATTCTTTAATAAGAATTAACTTTAAAAAAAAGAAAATTATGCCAATAATGTTACTGTGGCTACTTTTAAGAATAAAACTGAGTTCTGAATAGGATGTTCTCAATATGACAAAATTTAGTAACTTGTCTCCTTATAATTATATAAATACTTAAGAATTTCATAATAATTGTAACTAAGCTTGTTTATTACAGGGTTGTTGTTTTTTGTAATAAAGGTATATTTTGATCTGTTCCTGCAAAATTTTAAAAGTAGTTTATTATGTTTATTAAGTAGAGAGAATGATTTAACTTTTAAATGCTTTAAAATTATGGATAATATATGTACATATACAAATATTCCAGTGGAGCATGTGAGCAACATTAGATACTCCACCAGGAAGCGCGGGAGGACCCCTTGGCGGGTAGAGCCGAGGATTTTGTTCAGTATCTATATGACAAAATCACTCAGATTCGGGAAGATCTGGACTCCAACTGGGTAGTCTCAGGGGGAGGGACTGGGGCAGGTCTTGAGAATATTATCTGGGATGAGTTTGATCCTGTGACCCCTGAGGACGTGGACAGGATTCTGGGCAGACTGAATGCGACCCCTTGTTTATTGGACCCGTGTCCCTCCTGGTTAGTGCTGGCTTCCCGGGAGGTGACACGAGGCTGGTTCCAGGGGATTATAAATGCTTCGTTGGGTGAGGGTGACCTTCCCACCACCTTGAAAGAGGCGGTGGTGAGGCCTCTCCTCCAGAAGGTCCTCCCTGGACCCGGCAATGTTGGTTAATTATGATCCGGTCTCCAACCTTCACTTTGTGGTGAAGGTTGTTGAGAGTGTGGTTGCGCAACAGCTCCTCCAGCACCTGGATGAAATGATGTATCTGGATCCATTCCAGTCGGGCTTCAGGCCCGGGTACAGCACGGAAACGGCATTGGTCGTGTTGGTAGATGATCTCTGGAGGGCTCGGGACAGGGTGCTCCTCTGTCCTGGTCCTGTTAGACCTCTCAGCGGCTTTTGATACCATCAACCATGGTATCATGCTGCACAGGTTGGAAGAGCTAGGGGTGGGAGGCACTGTGTTGCGGTGGTTCTTCTTTCTCTCTGACTGGTCGCAGTCTGTGTTGACAGGGGGACAGAGGTCGACCCCGAGGCCCCTTATATGTGGGGTGTCGCAAGGGTCGGTCCTCTCGCCCCTCCTGTTCAACATTTATGTAAAGCTGCTGGGCGAGATCATCCATGATTTCGGGGTGAAGTACCACCAGTATGCTGATGACACCCAGCTGTATATCTCCACCCCAGATCACCCCAACAATGCCCTTGAAATGATGTCCCAGTGCCTGGAGGCCGTGCGGTTCTGGATGGGGAGGAATAGGCTCAGGTTCAACCCGTCCAAGACCGAGTGGCTGTGTTTCCGCCATCCCGATATAGTCAGTTGGCGCCATCACTGACTATTGGCGAATCATTGGCCCCCACGGAGAGGGCTCGCAACTTGGGCGTCCTCCTGGATTCACAGCTGTCTTTAGAAGAGCAGTTGACGGCTGTGACCGGGAGGATTTTTCATCCGGTTCGCCTGATTCGCCAGTTGCGTCCCTTTCTGGATCAGGACTCCTTACACACAGTCACTTATGCCCTCGTCCTTCCCGCCTGGACTATTGTAATGCTCTCTACATGGGGCTCCCCTTGAGGAGCACCTGGAG
Organism: Pantherophis guttatus; assembly: GCF_059756535.1. Classification (NCBI taxonomy): domain Eukaryota; kingdom Metazoa; phylum Chordata; class Lepidosauria; order Squamata; family Colubridae; genus Pantherophis; species Pantherophis guttatus. The sequence continues at coordinate 78,764,917 of NC_142066.1, forward strand.
GCTCCAACTGGCGCAGAGTGCGGCTGTGTGGGTGGTAATGGGAGTGACATGGCGTTCCCATGTAACACCTCTCCTGCGTGAGCTTCACTGGCTCCCGGTGGTCTTTTGGGTGCGCTTCAAGGTTTTGGTTATCACCTTTAGAGCGCTCCATGGCTTAGGACCTGGTTATCTACGGGACCACCTACTACCACCAATAGCTTCCCACCGGCCGGTATGCTCTCATAGAGAGGGGCTCCTCCGGGTGCTGTCAGCCAAACAATGTCGACTGGCTTTTTATTCCACCAGGCAGGCCTGGCCTAATCTTTTCCCTCTTTTCTTTTTAATATGCAAATTTTAATCTGTTTTTTAAATGATTGGGGTGTTTTAATTTGTCTGGGCCAAATTGTTTAATTTGATTTTATCCTGTTTTTAAATTTTGTATTTATGTATTTTATTGTTTGGCTGTTCACCGCCCTGAGTCCTTCGGGAGTAGGGCGGTATACAAATCAAATAAAGATAAAGATACCCAAAATAGAGTTAAGTGAATTCAATAGACATATGAAAGGGTTGTAAATTAAAAAGAACCATGGTGAAACCTTTATGAGCATCATTAAACTAGCTGAAATTGTTATACAAATGAACCTAACCATATGTTGCATTTGCCCCAGCAGTGACCACCAATACACATTTCCATCTTCTCTGTTCTGTCACTAGCCACAGAACAAGAGGTAAACATATAATACCAGATTTCTGCTGACTCTGCTATGTTCAGAAATATGAAAATCGTTTGCTCATCTCTCTTGATTCTTTAAAAAACTGCTATACAAATTGATATCACCACAGAGCAAGGAAGTGAAAAGTGGTCAGAGGTCAAAGACAATTATATGTGATGCTAACTACATCACTTCTTTGTACTGCTGTCTTAGCACTAGGCTACAAAAAAGTAACTGTTTTGCTTGCAGTTAAATTTTTTTCAAGACATTTTGTTCCAGTTGTTACAGCTTAAAAATCAAAAGTATTAAAGAAATAGAAGGAGTCTGTCAATGGCAAACCACTACTAAGAGTTTTATCTTCAGAAATGCACGCTATTATGTAAGGAAATGTCCCAGTTTTTCCACAGAACTGCTATGCTTCTGAGATTTCCTAAACTGGTGGACTGTCCTCTTCACATAGTTCTATGAACCATGATGCTTTATTGCAGGACTTTCATAAAATTGAGCAACATGATTTCATTACATTATAAAACATTATAAAATCTTTCACTCAAATCCGGAGAAGATGTAAATGAAAACTATAAACTATAAAACTAGAGAGGGAAAGTTAAGAATACAAAGACAAAAAATAATACAAATTATGAAAAATATAAAAAGCGAAAAAAATGTGGTTACAGAGAAAAAATGGTGAAGAGATTTATGCGATATTACAAAGAAAATACTTTCAATTTCAGTAGCTGTTAGACTTCTGGTTTCAGCCACAGCGAGAACGGCTGGAAAATAGCAGGCTCTGCCAAGACCCGCAAAAATCTAGCTGGTAACCGCTGACAGGAGACCCTTCGGAGTCATAGCCTCCTTGTAGGGGAAGTGAAGGAGGGAGAGGGCTTCGCTGGCCATGAGGAACCTGCAAATCCCTTGTTAGGTCCGAAGCAAGCTCTCTCTTATATAGGTGGGGACTATATAAGTTTGATTAATAAATAGAATTGTCTCTTCAAATATGTCCCACAAATTAATTTCTTGTCTCTTTATCTTTGTGAAAATTGCTTCATAAGTTTAACACATGGTAGAAATAAAATCTATTTTAACCTTAATCAAATAAGACAATTTGCAATCCTGTTCTTTAGTTTTAACACCATAAATTATCACTTTCTGTGAAAATACAAAACAAAACAAAAAAAAACTTCTTCCCATATCTTATCTGGAAACACATCTTTAAAGGTTTGTTATTCAGTCCAGGTCAAGAAAAACTCTGTAAAGATACTGGAAAGAACAGTATATATTTATTTTTAATCTTGATCAAATAGCTAACTTTATATTACTTCATTTTGCTTTTAAATTTTTTTTAATGCTTATTCCCTTTAAATATTGTCCTAAAAGCTGATTTCATTTTCATTTTCTTTTCTCAGGAACTCCATCATGAATATCACATTTTTCTTCTGTAAGTCCAGGATGAAAATTGTTCAAGTCATATTTTGATTTATTATTTATGTGTTCCTTTTAATTATGAAAACAACACCTGGTTTCATTTGTAAGTCCTGTGTAACATCTTTTTTCCATATCATTCTTATATCATGTTTAAATCTATATCAAGACCAACCTGGTTCTCAGTTTGTACCCTAATGATGTTACCTTACTCAATGAAACATCTGCAAGAAGGCAACTAAGTTCAGAGAGCACCAAGGACTCCTCAGTTGTACCCTATTATATTTCCTATTTTGAGTCCATATTTTTGATACCAGATAACCTTAAAAGAGAAATTTCGAAGTGCATTGTTGCCAAATATTCTTGAATTCTTACAAAGTTAAAATACTTTTCTCCATTTATATTAGTGGATCTGCTTTCTTTTAATTATAATCTTTACTTTTTTCTGGTTGTCCAGCCTTCAAAGTCTCCTCTTACCATGTTTTTCTAATCCAAATTTTTCCCACAGGAAAATTTCTTGCACTTAGATTCAAACTCTTCATATATTTGTAATAGGATTTTAAACAATCCACAGAAAGGCTTCTTAAAATTAATTTCAAATTTTTATTTCCAATCCATTTCGAAATCATTCTTTTGCTGTTTATTTCAGAATAGGTTTTTAAAAAGTTCTTAAACTTGCATGAAATTTCTTTCACTATGGACTGAAGGAGAATCACCACTGTAATGAAACTTGTTCTGAAGGTTTTCAACTGTTAAAAACAGTTAATAAGCAATTTGCAGAAGTGATGAAGAAAGAATGTGGATGAACCCAATATTTTTGAAGACTGAAAGCTGACTTTCCCTTGGCTTCCAGAGCTATAAACCCAATAGGGACTGCTCTTTTGCAGTCTGCTTGTGGGAAACATCTATAAGGAGTGCTAATGAGGGATTCCAAGTCTTCTCTTTTATCTGAAGGGTGTCAGTGCATTCACCCACTGCTTCTCCAAAAGTCAGAACAGCTTATCAACATAGTAGGAATGAGACTTGCTGCTGATATCTTAAATATGCAGTTGACTCTGATATATTCTTTTAGGCAGCACTTTATAAAGCAAGATCAAAAAAGGATTTAGGGTAGTTTTTTAAAAAAAATGCATGCATCACCTGCATTTTTAAATTTCATTTGACGGGTTTTTTTTGGAGGAGGCTGCTTTCAAGTCAGTATTGACTCCTGTCACTGCTTGGAGTAGTCCCTGCATTTCTTGGCAAGATTTTTAGAAGTAGTTTTCCACTTCCTTTATCCAAGGGCTGAGAGCAGGGCCAGATTTTCCTATAGGCTAACTAGGCTTCAGCCTAGGGTCTCAAGATCAAGAGGGGCCTACATTCAAATTGTTAGCAAAATTAAAATTACACTTTCACTATAAGTGAAAGGGCCTCATAAGTGGAATAGCCTAGGGCCTCTTTTCATCTAAATCCGGCCCTGGCTGAGAGACAATGACTGGTCCACAGTCAACAACTGGCTTTATGTCTAAGACAGGACTACCATTCATGGTCTCTCAGTTTCTAGTCTAGTGCCCTAACCATTGCATTAAACTAGCTCTCTTAGTTGAGTGTTAGCATTTGGTAATTCACAAGTTAACACATTGCAAAGACTTGTAATTAAATTATGTCAAAATTCTGTGTAATGTTGAAAAGTGCAGCTTACAGGCTGCATTTAACAGGGTTGTTGTTGTTGTTGTTTTTGCTTTCTGGATTTAGGAATCCTAGAAGCTATGTGTTCATTTCTGATATCTGCAATTTAAGCAATTACCATGCACAGGCAGAACTGGGAGTACAAGAAACAAAATATTAACCATCTATTAGTTTATTTGATTTTATATTATATGAAGTAAAACCTTAGAATGAAGCTGCCAATAAAAAAATGGTCTAATTCCATTTAAAGCAGTTTTATTTCAAAAGAAAGGGCTTCAAGCTTCCATTCCAAGTTATTGTTACTACCCTTTTTGTTGGGGAAACAGCAGGGGTGAAATGCTCCCGGTTCGGACTGGATCCCCCGATCCGGTAGCAATGGAGGCAGGTGGTTCGGAGAACCGGTAGCAAAAATCCCTGTTTCCCCCCCCCCCCATGCCCAGCTGAGCCGCACAATCATCAGAGGCTTTTTTTTTACTTTTGAAAGCATTTTTTCTACAACCTCTTCGGCTTTTAAAATGCTTTTAAAAATAAAATAAAAAAGTCTCTGATGATCGTGCAGCTCAGCTGGGATCATCAAAGGCTTTTAAAAGAAAAAAAGGGTTTTTTTTTCTTTTAAATGCCTCTGACGATCCAAGCTGAGTTGCCTGATCGTCAGAGGCATTTAAAAGAAAAAAAGTCTCTGCCGATCAGGCAGCTCAGCTGGGATCGTCAGAGCCTTTTGAAAGCATTTTTTTACAACCTCTTCGCCAAAGAGATTGAAGAAAAAATGTTTTTAAAAGTAAAAAAAAAAAACAACTGGCCACGCCCACCCAGTCACATTACCCCCACCCACCCACCAAGCCATGCCCACAGAAGCGGTAGTAACAAATTTTAGATTTCACCACTCGGAAACATTCAGTTTGATGCACAAACTCAAAAAGATACAATCTTGAGGTGATGGTTTAGCTGTATATATAATCACATGTTATTTCATTTGAATATGTTTTATTTTCATTTGGTAATAGTGGTGCCCTATAACAGTAGATCTGTGTTCTAGTATGGACTCAAAGAATTGTAGAAAAATAGGTAGATAGGATTTTTTTGCTTTTTCATCGTGTTAGACCACTGTTTTTCTCCATGAAAACAGGTCCACCTGGGTTTTTTGAAGACTGAGGTGCAGGAATGGACTGCTGGGGGTTCGCAGGGGTTTGGGAGAACCTCTAGCTAAGATTCTGTGCAGTTTGGAGAACCCCCAAATCCCACTCCTGGCTGGCTCTGCCCACCCTACCCTGTCCTTCCCAGGAGTCCCCATGTGGCCCATTTTGGATGCAGGTAAATGCAGGGCACGCATGGAGGCTCGGGGAGGACAAAAAACGGGCCTACCAGAAATTTGGGAAGGCTGGAAACAGGCCTGTTTCTGGGCTCCAGTGGGCCTCTGGAGCCTGAGGAGGCCGTTTTCTCTCTACCAGAGGCTTGAGGAAAGCCTCTGGAGCCCAGGGAGAGCAAAAGCGCCCCCCTCCCCGTGGTGCAGGAGGCCGGTTAGGCCACGCCCACCATGGCCACACCCACCCAGGAACTGGGCAGAGAACCCCTTGCTAAAATTTTTGAAGCCCACCCCTGATGAGATGGAAGGAACTAGAAACTCTTTTACTGTCCATATCTCAGCTCAAAATCTTAAAAGTATCAGAGTCAGCTCTAGCTGATCATTAGCTTTTTTGTACATTTTAGCCATATTATGCATTCAGGTTTTTTGAGTGTTAGACATATCAGACAAGAAAGAAAGGTTTCTACATTTTTGCTACATTTAATCAGCTTGTACAACTGATGGGAAAGGAAAAAACTCCTGTCTCCTTATATCGCGCTTTTTCTGACCTACAAACACCACCATATGCTATTCTTTCTCATTCTGTCTGCTATATAATTGTGGTACAATTTGAAACATGTCTAAAAATGTGGTATTTTAAAATCATGAAAGTATTTTCCTTGTGGAGAGATCTGAAAGAATAGCTAGTAAGGTTTCTGTGCTCTGCAGCATAACATCCTGAGGACTTGGTTTTAGGTTGCAAAGAAGAATGCCAATGAAAACTAGGAAGCAAGTGAAAGGTCAGTATGGTCACAATTCACTGCCTCTGATTAAAAACACCAAAGCAAGGGGTTATAGAAACTTCTATACTTAAACAATATTGGCTTGTAAAGTTACAAAATACAAAATTTAATAGTAGTGGAAGTAAAATGAGAGACAGATGGGGTGAAGAAAGTGATAAAGGAGGAGATGGCTACAGTGATTATATCAGAAAGGAAGGGGAACAAAGGGACCTAGGTGATGAAGGTGATAGAAGTAAGAAAGAAGTTATGTTAAAATAGAAAAGTGAGGTGGGGCAAAAAAGGAACAAAGAAAAATCTGTTTGTGAACCAAAATCTGGACAACTGTACTATTATTAAGGAGGAGGAGTTTCTTGAAAGAGGAATAATCTTACTATAATACAGTATATTCTCCCCTAATACAGGTGTATTCAAAATAAGATGTTGCGCTCCTCTGCCCTATTTCAATCAATCAATTAGTAGATTTCTATGGAATGCTATATTTTAGCCAATCTTTCCAGCAAAATACCACTTCCTAAAAAATTACCACCAATTAATTAACAGGATGCTGGCAAACATCAGAACACAATTGCTGGTTTGCTTCTACTCATGACAAACCAAATCCAATGATCTGAAAGTGTCATGAAGAGGAAGACCAACTACTTATACATCCTCACTTGGACCTTGCTTATGCAAGTACTTATGTAGGTGTGTGCATGATTTTGAGGAATAGCTACATGAGATAGGAATGAGGCTATAGTACATTTGGAATGCATCTTTTATGTGTTTGAATAAGTATCTTTTACATCCATTTTAAAACCAAACTTTTCTTTTAAAATATTTCTAAAATCAAATTCTAGTACATCTATTTTTAACTTCCTCTTTCATACATTTAAACAGTACTTTAAAATTTACTTTATTTATTTATTTATGGAATTTATATTGCCGTCTATTTGCACATGGCGACTCAAAGCGGCTCACAATATAAAACCTCATATAAAAACAATAAAGCTAATAAAAGCAGAGTCATATAATAAACTAATAACATCACTCCCCCCCACCCCGGCGACAGCACCTCACATGAGCCATTTAATGGTCTCCATCCTGCTCTGGGTTCCCCAGGCCCTCTGGCAGAACCAGTTCTTCAACGTCTTCCAGAAGAGTGCTAGAGTGGGTGCCATTCTAACATCTAGGGGAATGATGTTCCAAAGAGAGGGAGCCACCACGGAGAAGGCCCTTCTGGGTGCCACCAGGTGTATCTCCTTAGGGGATGGGACACACAACATTCTCTGCCTCCCCACTCTGATGGGTCAGGTAGATGTGACTGGCAAGAGACGGTCACTCAGATAACCTGGTCTCAAGCCATGAAGGGCTTTAAAGGTGACAACCAGCACCTTGAATTGCCCCCAGAAGCAAGTCAGCAGCCAATGCAGTTCCCGCAGGAGTCTTGAAACATGTGCACACCAGGGTCTGCACAAAACCATGTGGGCCACTGCATTTTGCACCAACTGGAGCTTCCAGATGCTCTTCAAGGACAGTCCCATGTAGAGTGTGTTGTAATAGTTAAGGCATGAGTGGTTGTGAGTAGGGACTGTTGGTCCAGGAAAGGATGTAACTGGCGCACAACCCGCAGTTGTGCAAAGGCCCTCCTGGTCATGACCACCACCTGCTCTTAGAGCAGGAGTAGTTAGTCCAGGAGAAACCCCAGATTACGCACAGGGTCTGTTTGGGGTAGTGCCACCCCATCCAAGACCAGAGATGGCAATTCTTCCTGAGCCAACAAACCCCAAGCCCAGAACCACTCAATCTTGCCAGGGTTTAGTTTCAATAATATTTTCCAAGCTTCAGGCATTACTCAAATCATTATACATGAAGGGGGGGGAGAGAAAAGACCCTTCAAACCACTTTATAAACACAAAGTTTATTTTTCCTTTTAAAGAATCTGAAAGAATATGTGAATTTTGTTAATATAAATCTTGATAGTTTATAAAGATTAATAAGTGAAAACAGAAATATACATTATATTGTATATATAGTAGTTAACCTATATATATATATACAATATATATATATATATATTTCAAAAAATTAAAATCTCGGGTGTTTTCCCGCGTCATTGTAAATAAGTTGGTTAAAATATTTAAAATCCTGGTTAAAATCCCAGCTTAAAATCTTCTAAAAATCCTTACAGAGCACTCTGCAAGGTCCTTTAAAACTTCAGCTAAAATCCTACCAGTGACTTTAGTTTAGTTTAGTTTAGTTTATTTGATTTGTATACCGCCCTATTCCCGAAGGACTCAGGGCGGTGAACAGCCAAACAATAAAATACATAGATACAAAAAATTTAAAAACCAGATAAAATCAAATTAAATCATTTTGGCCCAGACAGATTAAAACACCCCAATAATTTAAAAACAGATTAAAATTTACATATTTAAAAAAGGGAAGAGATTAGGCCAAGCCCGCCTGATGGAATAAAAAGGTCTTCACAGCGCGGCGGAAGGTGCGCAGATCCGGGATCCTCCGTATCTCCGGGGGGAGCTCATTCCAGATGGTAGGTGCCCCCACAGAGAAGGCTCTCCCCCTAGGGGCTGCCAGTCGACACTGTTTGGCTGACGGCACCGGGAGGAGTCCCTCTCTATGAAAGCGTACTGGCCGGTGGGAGGCTATTGGTGGTAGTAGGCGGTCCCGTAGATAACCAGGTCCTAAGCCATGGAGCGCTTTAAAGGTGGTAACCAAAACCTTGAAGCGCACCCGGAAGACCACCGGGAGCCAGTGCAGCTCGCGCAGGAGAGGTGTTACATGGGAGCGCCATGTCACTCCCATTACCACACGCGCGGCCGCACTCTACGCCAGTTGGAGCCTCTGGGTGCTCCTCAAGGGGAGCCCCATGTAGAGAGCATTGCAATAGTCCAGGCGGGATGTGACGAGGGCATGAGTGACCGTGCGTAATGAGTCCCGATCCAGAAAGGGACGCAACTGGCGAATCAGGTGAACCTGATGAAAAATCCTCCTGGTCACGGCCGTCAAGTGCTCTTCTAAAGACAGCCATGAATCCAGGAGGACGCCCAAGTTGCAAGCCCTCTCCGTGGGGGCCAATGATTCGCCCCCAATAGTCAGTGATGGCGTCAACTGACTATATCGGGACGTCGGAAACCACAGCCACTCGGTCTTGGATGGGTTGAGCCTGAGCCTGTTCCTCCCCATCCAGATCCGTACGGCCTCCAGGCACCGGGACATCACTTCAAAGGCATCGTTGGGGTGATCCGGGGTGGAGATGTACAGCTGGGTGTCGTCAGCGTACTGATGGTACTCCACCCCGAAACCACGGATGATCTCGCCCAGCGGCTTCACATAAATGTTGACCAGAAGAGGCGAGAGGACCGACCCTTGTGGCACCCCACATATGAGGAGCCTTGGGGTCGACCTCTGTCCCCCTGTCAACACAGACTGCGACCGGTCAGAGAGAAAGGAGGAGAACCACCGCAACACAGTGCCTCCCACCCCTAACTCTTCCAACCGGTGCAGCATGATACCATGGTCGATGGTATCAAAAGCCGCTGAGAGATCTAACAGGACCAGGACAGAGGAGCACCCCCCGTCCCGAGCCCTCCAGAGATCATCAACCAACGTGACCAATGCCGTTTCCGTGCTGTACCCGGGCCTGAAGCCCGACTGGAACAGATCCAGATACATCGTTTCATCCAGGTGCTGGGGGAGCTGTTGCGCAACCACACTCTCAACAACCTTCGCCACAAAACGAAGGTTGGAGACCGGATGATAATTTACCAACATTGCCGGGTCCAGGGAAGGCTTCTTGAGGAGAGGCCTCACCACCGCCTCTTTCAAGGTGGCAGGAAAGACACCCTCACCCAACGAAGCATTTATAATCCCCTGGAACCAGCCTCGTGTCACCTCCCGAGAAGCCAGCACTAACCAGGAGGGACACGGGTCCAATAAACAAGTGGTCACGTTCAGTCTACCCAGATCCTGTCCACGTCCTCAGGGGTCACAGGATCAAACTCATCCCAGATAACATTCTCAAGACCTGCCCCAGTCCCTCCCCCTGAGACTACCCAGTTGGAGTCCAGATCTTCCCGAATCTGAGTGATTTTGTCATACAGATATTGAACAAAATCCTCGGCTCTACCCTCCAAGGGGTCCTCCCGCGCTTCCTGGTGGAGCAGGGAGCGGGTCACCCTAAACAGGGCGGCCGGGCGATTATCTGATGATGCAATAAGAGCAGCAAAATAGCTACATTTCTCTGCTTTTATCGCCACTAGGTAATTCCTAATATGAGATCTTACCAGTGTCCGGTCAGATTCAGAAAGACTGGCCCTCCAACTACTCTCTAGGTGTCTTTTCCGGCGCTTCAACTCCGTCAGCTCCTCAGTGAACCAAGGAGCTAAATGAGATCGGCGCCGGGTCAGAGGCCGCAAAGGCATGACCCGGTCCAGAGCTCCAGTGGCCGCCCTATCCCAGGCGGCCACTAGGTCTCCAGTCGAGGCGTGTGCCAGAGCCTCAGGGAATGGCCCAAGCTCCATTTGGAACCTGTCAGGTTCCATCAGGTGCCTGGGGCGGAACCATCTTACCGGCTCCGCCTCCCTGCGGCGGGGTGTAGCGGTTCAAAGGTCGAGACGAAGGAGAGAGTGATCAGACCATGACAAGGGCTCGGTGACTATATCCCTTATCTCGAGATCACTCAACCACTGTCCAGAGACAAAAACCAGATCCAGCGTGTTTCCCCGCGTGTGGGTAGGGCCATGAATTAACTGGCTCAGGTCCATGGCTGTCATGGAAGCCATGAACTCCTGAGCCACCTCCGACGCCTCACCCATGGACGGCAGGTTGAAATCCCCCATGACCATAAGCCTAGGGGTATCAACCGCCACCGCGGCGATGACGTTGAGTAGCTCAGGCAGGGCTGCTGCCACGTGGCAGGGAGCCAGGTACGTGATCAGCAAACCCCTCTGAACCCCGTGACCCCATTTAACAAGGAGGGATTCACAGCCGGCCATCTGAGGAACAGTGGCCTCCCTCGGTCTCAGACCATCTTTAATGATAACCTCTACCCCCCGCCCCTCCCCTGTGACCTTGGCTGATGAAATGCGTGGAAACCTGGTGGGCACATTTCAATGAGGGGAACCCCCCCCCTCCTGGCCCAACCAGGTCTCCGTAATACCTGCCAGGTCCGCACCCCCCTCCTGAATAAGATCACAAATGAGGGGGGCTTTATTTACTACGGACCTGGCATTGCATAGCATCAGCCGAAGGCCTGGGCCCTGAGGGTCTATGCAACCTGGAGAACGGGTGGAGCCTTGGGGGCCGGAGCACGCCATCTTTAAAAGTTTTTCTTAAAGCAACGTTTCGACAGGCTCACAACCCTGTCATCTTCAGGCTCTGTTTCATGTAGAAGTTATGGGTTCTCTGTTGCGAGGTCGGAGCTGTTGCTTATCTATATTTGCTGCTGCTGATGTATGCTGGCTAGCCTGCAACTCTGTGTTCCGATTGGAGGACAACAGTTTTTCTTCCTGCTTCCTCATCCTAGCTGCTTGGCTTCGTGTTACAGGCCCAGCTTTCTCAGATTCTCTATTATTATCTGTCTGCTGTAGAGGGGAAAGGATTCTGGTAGGCATCACAGCACCCTTAATTGTTAGTTGAGATCTCAGCCTGTCTTCTGGCTTGATCCTCTCTCTCTTCTTATTGCTAGCCACCGTCTGCAGAGCGGGAAGAATTCTGGCAGGCCTTGCAACACCACTGGTTGCTTGTTGGAATCTCTGCCTCTCTTCTGATGTTAACACTCGAGTTTCTCTCAGTGCAGGTCCCCAAATACTTGATAACCTAGAGGCGTCGTCTCATCTGTTCATATTCTGCGGCCTCTTTTCAATTTCGATGGCCTCCCTGATTATTTTTTTGTTGAGATGTCCCTCTTTCGCCACTGTTCTGGTTTTATTAAAATCAATATTGTGTCCCGTGCCTTTCATGTGTTGTACCAAAGAAGAAGTTTGCTCTTCTTTCCTCACTGCATTTTTATATTCTTCTAAATGGACACTTATTCATCTATTTGTCTGTCCAATATAAGATGACTGACAGGAGGCACATGGCACTTTGTATATCCCCTGGTTTTCCAATTCAATTTTATCCTTAGGGTTTCTCACCATCATCGATATTTTTCTATCTGTACGGAACACTGTTTTTATTTTTTGTTTCCATAATATCTTACTAATTTTATCAGTGGTCCCTTTTATATAGGGCAGGATGGCAGTTCCCATATTCTTCTGTTCTTCTTCTTGGGTTTTGCTCTGTCCTACTGTCCCTTGCTGGATTATAGTTCTAATTTTATTTTCGTAGAACCCATTTTCCATTAATACTTCTGTGAGGGTCTTAAGCTCTGTTTGTACATGTGCCTCATCTGCTAGATGTTTAGTTCTAGTGATTAAAGTTTTTGCCACTGAACTTATTTGTGAGGGATGATGGTGTGAGTGTGCGTTCAGGTAACGATTGTATGTGTCTTCTTTTGGTAAACACTGTGTCCTAGGGTGCCATCAGTTCTCTTATATATTAGTACATCTAGGAATGGGAGTTGATTTTCCTTCTCCATTTCCATAGTGAACTTTATCTTCGGGTGGATGTTATTCAAGTGTGCTAGAAAATTGTCTAGCTTGTCTTTTCCATGAGGCCAGATGACAAACGTATCATCTACATATCTGAGCCATAATTTTGGTTTATAGATAGTTTGTTCCAGTGCTTTAATTTCAAATCCTTCCATGAACAGATTGGCAATAACTGGGGAGAGCGGTTTATATCTTTGCCCTCCGTACATGAAGTAGGTGTTAGATAGGCAATGCTCTGCCAATTCTATGATGTGGTTTGGTGGCTGGTATTTGTTTTTGATCATTGCTAGAGCTTCTGTAATGGGTACTTGGGTGAATAATGAGACCACATCAAAGCTTACAAGTAGGTCACCCTGCTCTATGCGTTGGTTTCTCAGAATTTCTATGAGATGATATGAGTTCTGCACATAGGAAGCAATCGATTCTACAAATGATTGTAATTGTTTGGCTAAGTATCTAGCCAAGTTTTGTAGCCTATATATATATAGGTTCTGGGGGTGCGCATGCGCTGTCTTCGAGCAATTGCGCACTCTGGCCCCCATAACGTGGCTCGTGTCCTGGATTGCACAGAGTCTCAGGCCCTGGGTCCTCGACTGATGTTATGTAATGCCAGATCAGTAATTAATAAAGCCCCCCTCATTTGTCATCTTATTAATGAGGGGGGTGCAGACCTGGCTGGGATTACGGAGACCTTGTTGGGCCAGGAGGGGGGGTTCCCCTCATTGAAATGTGCCCTCCAGGCTTCCGTGCATTTCATCAGCCGAGGGCTCAGGGGAGGAGTGGGGGGGGTAGCGGCAATTATTAAAGAAAGTCTTTGTCTGAGGGAGGCCACTGTTCCTCAGATAGCCGGATGTGAGTCCCTTTTTGTGAAGTGGGGTCGTGGGGTGCAGATGGGTTTGCTGACTACGTACCTGGCTCCCTGCCACGTGGCAGCGACCCTGCCTGAGCTACTCGACGTGATAGCTGGGGTGGTGGTTGATACCCCCAGACTTATTGTTATGGGGGACTTCAACCTGCCATCTGTTGGTGAGACGTCAGAGGTGGCTCGGGAGTTCATGGCTTCCATGATGGCCATGGACCTGACCCAATTAGTGCAAGGCCCCACTCACATAGGGGGACACACTCTGGACTTGATTTTCATCTCTGGTGAGTGGCTGAATGATCTTGATAGAGGGGACCTAGACATTAAACCCTTGTCATGGACAGATCATTCGCTCCTTCACTTAGACTTCCCCCCACCGCAGGGAGACGGAACCGACTAGATGGTTCCGTCCCAAGTGCCTGATGGATCCCAAAAGGTTCCAGATGGAGCTTGGGCTGTTTCTGGAGACTCTGGCACACGACTCGACTGAAGACCTGGTGGCCCCTGGGATAGTGCGACCACAGGGGCTTTGGACCACATCGTGCCTTTGCGGCCTCTGACCCGATGCTGACCTCAACCGGCTCCTTGGTTCTCCGAGGACCTGAGGGAGAAGAAGCATCTGAAAAGATGCCTAGAGAGTGCTTGGAGGACTAGTCAATCCGAATCTGACTGGACACAGGTGAGATCTTATATCAAGACCTACCTAGTGGCAATAAAAGCGGCAAAATCTAACTATTTTCCCACTCTTATCGCATCTGCAGAGAACCGCCTAGCTGCTCTGTTTAGGGTGACCCACTCCCTCCTTTGGGTGGGGGTGTGGGAAGATCCCTTGCAGGGTCGAGCTGAGGATTTTGTGCAGTTCCTGCATGATAAAGTCACTCAGATTCGGGAAGGCTTGGACTCCGACTGGATGAGTCTGGGGAGGGAGACGGAGGTGAGTCTTGAGAATATTATCTGGGAAGAGTTTGACCCCGTGGCTCCCAAGGACGTGGACAGGATTCTGGGTAGGCTTAGTGCTGCCACATGTTTATTGGACCCGTGTCCCTCCTGGTTGGTACTGGCCTCCCGGGAGGTTACACGTGGCTGGCTCCAGGGGATTATAAATGCTTCCTTGAGTGAGGGTGCCTTTCCCGCTGCCTTGAAAGAGGTGGTGGTGAGGCCCCTCCTCAAGAAGCCATCCCTGGACCCGGCTGTAATAGTAAATTATCGTCCGGTCTCCAACCTTCGTTTTGTGGTGAAGGTTGTCAAGAGTGTGATGGCATGACAGCTACCCTGGTACCTGGAGGAAGCTGTCTATCTGGACCCGTACCAGTCGGGCTTCAGGCAGGGGTACAGCAGAGAAATGGCATTGGTCGCGTTGGTTGATGATCTCTGGAGGGCTCGGGACAAGGGTTGCTCCTCTGTCCTGGTCCTATTAGATCTCTCAGCGGCTTTTGATACCATTGACCATGGTATCATGCTGCAGCGGTTGAGGGGATTAGGAATTGGAGGCACCGTGTTACAGTGGTTCTCCTCCTACCTCTCTGACCACTCTCAGTTTGTGTTGGCAGGGGGCAGAGGTCGACCTCGAGGTGCCTCGCTTGGGGGGTGCCGCAGGGATCGGTCCTCTTGCCCTTCTGTTCAACATTTATGTGAAGCCACTGGGTGAGATCATCTGTGGTTTTGGGGTGAGAGTCCACCAGTACGCTGATGACACCCAGCTGTACATCTCCACCCCAAACCACCCCAATGATGCCCTTGATGTGATGTCCCGCTGTCTGGAGGCTGTGCAGGTCTGATGGGGAGAAATAGGCTCAAGCTCAACACTTCCAAGACTGAGTGGCTATGGCTTCTGGTGTCCCGGTATAGTCAGCTGGTGCCATCGCTGACTATTGGGGGTGAATCTCTGCCCCCCACAGAGAGGGCTCACAATCTGGGCATCCTCCTGGACTCACGGCTTTAGAAGAGCACATGACGGCCATAGCCAGGGGGGCTTTTTATCAGGTTCGCCTGATCCGCCAGTTGCATCCCTTTCTGGACTGGGATGCCTTGCGCACAGTCACTCACGCCCTCGTCACCTCCTGTCTGGACTACTGTAATGCTCTCTACATGGGGCTCCCCTTGAAGAGCACTCGGAGGCTCCAACTGGTCCAGAATGTGGTCGCGTGGTTGGTTATAGGCGCACCTCATTATGCCCATGTAGCCTCTCCTGCACAACTGCACTGGCTCCCAGTGGTCTTCTGAGTGCAATTCAAGGTGTTGGTTACCACCTTTAAAGCGTTCCATGGCATAGGACCAGGATATCTACAGGACCGCCTTCTGCCACCAACAGCCTCCCACCAACCAGTTCGCTCCCACAGAGGGACTCCTCAGGGTGCTGTCGGCCAAGTTATGCCGGCTGAGACACCCAGGAGGAGAGCCTTCTCTGTCGGAGCCCCTGCCCTTTGGAATGAATTGCCCCGATATTCGTAACATCTCTGGTCTCCAGGTCTTTCGCTCTGCCCTCAATACCCTACTGTTCCGACAGGCGGGGCTGTCTAATTGAATGATTTTAAATTGGGTTTTAACTTTGGGTTTTAAAATTCGGCCAAAACTATTTAATGATTTTAATTAATTTTAACTATGATATTGTATATTTATGTTTTAATTTTGGCTGTACACCGCCCCAAGTCCTTCAGGAGGATGGCGGTATATAAATAAAATTATTATTATTATTATTATTATTATTATTATTATTATTATTATTATTATTATTATTATTATTATTATTTTCCACAGCAAGGAAAAAAGTAGAGATGATTTAATTGATTGCTCTTATTTAAAGAAAGGAACATATTTAATTTTGTTCCCATTTGGAAACTGCTTCAGTTTTTCTGCTTGTGATGGAAAAAATGAATCTTTGATTTTGGTTTTGCTGATTAGATAGGTACGTTGTTATAGAAATAGCAAATATATGCTACTGTGTAAAAGTAAAAGTTGAGGCTGCAATGTTATTATCTTCTACTGTGCTAAAAAGAATTGGAAGTCAATACTTTTTTTCTTTTCTTTTTCCCATTCTACCCACACTTTCCCCCACTTTTTCTTCCCCTGTATCCCATTATTTTATTTTCCTTTGTATTTTATATTTTGATAAACTAATACAAAATTTGAAGCCCCACAAATATCTATATGCCATCACTGGTCAACAAAGTTGCCAGAGGAACATAAAAACTTGTCTATTCTTTATTTAAATTACCTGTTGTATCTTTTTATAAGCAAAACATTAGGATAGTAACAGCACAGAGATTTTCCACATATGTCACCCTGTACAAGGAAAGGTATTTCCACCATTAAGATTAAAGTTTGAAGAACTTGCTGTCTGGCATTTTCAGCGGCTGTCCATGAGAACAGAGTGAGTGTTCCAACAGTTATGGGCTGGAATAATTGGATAAAGCTGCTCAAACTCTCATACAATAATAGGCATGGATCTGGAGCATAAAAATAAAAGACATTACAAGAAAGCTCCACCCCCAGCCAAGTATAGCTTCAGGAAATCAAACCTGATTTTACCAAAATTGCTTTAAAAAAAACAACAGTCATTTTATTTGACACTGTCTTTTATGAGTAACCTTGCTGAGTAATTTTCAGAGCCTAATGATAAAAACAACAAAGAAAATTACTACTCCTTAATCTAAAATTTAATATTTTGTAGGCTAAAGACAAGGGTTGTTGACATCTTGGCTCTTCTGAACAGTCTTTTAGAGAATTTCATTAATCCTGCCAATCTGACTTGGCAGCACTTTATTGCACTGAAAAAAAAGTTGATCTTTTACAGGTTAAAATAGTTGAGTATTCAATCATATTAAAGAATAAAATGATAGTTCTTCAGCAGATGTTTCCATCATTTTTTAAAATGTATCATTGTATTAATTTATATCCTGCCTTTTCTATGGAATATAAGTATTTCTAGAAGCTCAAAAAGGAATATGTAGCCTCCTCCAATTTTATCTCAAACAAGAATCCTGTGAGGTAGATGGAGCCTATGAGCATCATGGCTGAAAATGGGCAATGTAAGTCAGGCATGTAAAACTCAAGGTCCGTGGGCCAGATCTGGCCTGCCATGGGTTTAGATCTGGCCCACTGGGCAGCCCTGGAGATGGCGAGGGGACGGCTCCCACCACTTCGGCCTTGGCCCAGCCTGGCCAGATGCTCCCCCTTGGTGTGCATGGGAGGCGGTAAGTGCATGGGGGCTGGCAGTGCCCAGCAGCAGCTTCAGCTCATTGGTTCCTTAGCTGCTCATTGACCGGCAGCAATGGCCAGCTGGATGTGAGCCAGGGCATCCAATAAGTTGTGTTCAGCCCTGCACCATGTGGCCATCAGACCGGCTCTTTAAGCCACAGGCAGAGGCAGAGGCATGGGGAGGAAGGCTAGCAATCCGGCTTGTCGGATGCAGTGGGTGGCCGCCTGTCCACCTGCCCCATTTCAGCCGTGGGGGCTGAAGGCAAGCAAAGACAAATGGTGGGGAAGTGGCAAGGCAGCCTACCCGGTCATTGTCACTGTCACATCATAGCTCCTGCTTGCTCAGCCCCCACCATGCAACCTCGTCCTCAAGCTCCGGCCACACATGTGGGATGAGCCTCCCACCTGCCGCTACACCACTAATGGCCCTGGCAAACAGGAAGGGTGGAGAGTTCTCATCCCCAAGAGGCAGCCAGGACTCCTTTCCTGCTCTGTCCTACTGGAGCCCAGTCCCAGAGCTGCCCAGGGTTCCAGGCAGCCCGGGGGACTATCAACACTAATTGTGCACCTGGATCCTCTCTGCACTGGCCATGGTGTTCTGTCAGCCCCATGCCCCAGGGGGTGGCTCATGTGTCGCTCGGCACCTGGCCATTCCAGGCTATGGCTCCGCATCTGGCACTGGCATGTTGCCTTCTCTGGCCCTGCCATGCAGCAAAAAGGATGACCTGGATCCAGGCCCTGCCGACGTTTGGCTCATGCCATTCCACGCTCCCATCTCTCTGCCTTTCATCCCATGGGCCAGGTCCCATCCGCTGCCCAACAGGCAGGTCAGCCCCCCCTTTAGTCTTGTGTCTGGTGGACAGTGAAGGTCCTCTGGTGGATGAGGCTTTGGCACTCGCCCTGGTCTCATCTTCCTCTGCTGGAGACCTTCAGCACCCTGCGCCATTAATGAAGGGCATGCTGGCCCACCTAGCAAAGGGGAAGGTGTTCACCAAGCTCAACCTATGAGAAGCGTACTACAGAGTCTGTATTAGAGAAGGAGATGAGTGGAAGACAGCCTCCAATTGCCTGCAAGGCAGCTTTCAGTTCAAAGTGATGCCTCGAATTACAAGGAGTCCCAGCAGGCTTCATACAGCTAATCAACGAGGCACTGCATGATCATCTTTACAAAAGGGTCCGAGTCTACCTGAATGACATTATCATTTTCAGCGAATCATGTCAAATTAGTGTACCGTGTCAAATTAGTACACCAAGTCCTAAAGAAACTCCTCACAGCCAAGCTCTATGTGAAGCTGTTAAAATGTGAGTTCCACAAGACCTTCCTGGACTAGCTGGGCTACCAAGTATCAAATGAAGGGATCGAGATTGACCCAGGGAAAGTGAAAAGCATCCTAGACTGACAGCCCCCACGCACCTGTAAGCAACTTCAAAGTTTCCTTGGGTTTGCCAACTTCTTTAGACAATTTACCCTGCATTTGCTGAAGTGGCACTCTCCCTCATGGAACTGTTAAAAACGGCCAAGTCAGACCCTGGCCTGGTCTCTAGATTGTCAGCAAGCCCTAAATAAACTATTCGCTGAGGAGACCATCCTCAGGCACCCCCAACTACAGCAACCGTGTGATCCAAGTGGATGCCAGCGACGTGGCTGTAGCGGCAGTACTGCTACAAGAGAATCCCCAAGGCCAGCTGCAACCCTGCACTTACACCTCCAAAAAACTCACTGACATCGAAAGGCACTGTGTGGTGTGGGAGAAGGAGGCTTACACAGTCCACTGGGCTCTCCTCACCTGGCAACACTTTTTAGAGGGGAACAAAGTGTTCTTCAAAATCTGGACTGATCACAAAAACCTAGAGGCACTGAAAACACCTCAAAAATTCTCCTCCAAGCAAGTTAGGTGGGCACAATATTTCAAACGGTTCAACTTTGACTTTAAATACATCCCAGGGGGAAAGAACCTACTCGCTGATGCTTTGCCAGAAAGCCGCAATTCAACAGTTGCTGAAAATTTGCAAGGAGCAGTTTCCTCTGAATCCAACTTCTGCCTTGACAGATCTCTGGAGAGGAGGAGTGGGTAGCGGGGAAGCTGGGTGAGAGAAGGCTGCCCCAACAAGCCAGCATCCTTACCACACATGATTGGAAATGGGAATTCCCTTTCAAGAAGCGTCATCCTCATTCAAGATCAAGGCTCCCCTGCCCTTTCTTGGTCTCCAAAGTTCTGTCAAGGCTGAAGTTGGACTCGGAGGAAACTAGTTCATGCAAACTTTCTCCTCCGCACTCCCACATGCAGCAGCATTATCCTCCGCTTCCTGCTTTGCTAGAAGAGGACACTGGACAGGGAAACTTCAACGATGTCTGGGATTGGGAGAAGAATGTCTCCTTTGGCATCCTGTGTGTGCATGCATGCATGCATGCACACACACACAACCATTCCAAGCTTGGAGACTTTTATCCACATCTGAACTTGCAAACTTTCAATCATGCCTGGGTTTGGTGAGGTCCTCTCCTTCCTCTGTGGATAAAAGTCCCCAAACTTAGAATGTGCTGTGTATATGTGGTGCATGTGCTTGGCTGCCAGCAGTTTAGGGATGGGAGGACCTTGTGGGGCACCGAATTGTCCCCTTATCAAATTAGCTGGTGAGATTTTTTCTGTCCCGAACCAGCCATCCCAAGTCAGCCGCATCCACTGAGCACCGTCAAGCTGACTAGACCAACCCAGCCATGCCCACCCAATCATTGCAACCTGGCTGTGACCATCTAGTCACGCCTACCCAGCCATGCCCACCTGGCTGCTGTGAATCATAATTTTCCATGCAACTGGCCCTTTGAGGGCAACCATAATGCTAATGCAGCTCTCAGTGAAATTGAGTTTGATACCCCTGATCTACACTGTTGTCCTTACTGAATTTTTATTGAGAGATGAAGCTTAGCAAAGCAATAGCAATAGCCACTTCATAGTTCTTTTCAGCCCTCTCTAAGCAGTTTAAGAGTCAGCATATTGCCCCCATATGCCCCCCTGGGTTCTCATTTTACCCACCTCGGAAGGGTGGAAGGCTGAGTCAACTTGAGCCACTTAGAATTGAATTTGTTCTCTTTTTTTCTCCCTTTACACTATACCCCCTCTTCTTACTTTTCCATGGTTTTTTTTCTTTGTATTTTATACTTTGATAAACTAATAAAAAAGTTAAACAAAAAAAATTCGAACTCCTGGAGTGAGCAGTGAGTTGGCCTGCAATACTGCATTCTAGCCATTGCACCACCATGACTCTTCCAAGTCACTTTGTAATCTGTAGTATTTGCAGACACACTTGCTTCCAAGCAAAGGATTTATTATACAATTATTTGTGCATTTTAGTCACGATTTCTACAAATAAAGCCTTTATTATATTATAATCTTCCATTACATTTACATAATGGAACAAAGAATATAGTTATTGTTGTCTTCCATATATATAATCACCTGAATTTGTCCACTGTCTCTTTCATCTTTGTAATTCCACACAAAATACTCATTAAAGAAAAAAGGTAGCATAGCTGCATAAAGATTAATTTGCTTAACTTTTAATCTTGTGTTTTGAATTTTTATTTTGCAATTTTCTAGAGATTTTGATTCTTTTGAACTGAAAAATGTTTGGCACATTAAAAATGTCATTGCACATTGAAAATCATTATATAGACATTTTTCTGAAAGTATGTTTTAAAAAAGCATACTATACCAATTTTAAAAAGTACCTTCCAAAATAAAAATTAACTGTACAATGTTTTTGAAAATGACCAACTTGAAAAAGAATCTGAAGGGCAAATAGGCATAAATTTGGGGATTTGATTTGATTTTTCACTAAAGAGGTTTGCAGATAAGGCAGAGGCAAGAGATGGATAAAAGAGACATTTTCATCACAAGCTATTTCAACATTTCTAACCACCAGGAAATGAACATGCATAAAATTCAGACAGATTTGCAAGCATAAAGAACTGTAGAACTTGAGAGTTGAGATAATGTATGTCGTAAATGAAAACACTGAGAAATTGTGGGACAGTTGCAAATGTTCCATTTTGGGAAGAGAGATGACAAAATAAATTGCTTTGCATAGGATGAAATCAGCCTGACTGAACTACCTTTTGGCACAATTTTATCCCCCCACTTTCTGCACAGTAAATGACAATTGTATGTTTGCCTCCGTTTCACAATATCTTTTATGAGACAAACAAGAAAAAAAAAATGAAGGTCTCTTCCAACTCTGTTAGTTAAGTTGCATGGTTCAGAATCACAACTAGACTGGATCATATTATCTGTGTTGCAGTTATCAAATAGCCTGGAGTTAGATGACTCACAGTGATTCAACTCTTGGTTTATATTGCTAAATATTTTAGTGGGAAGCAAAGTGTTGTTTACATTTTTGAAAAAGGTATGTAACTTTAAAAAAGAGAGATGCTGCTGCAGTTTCTGTACAATGTGGTTGCCTTAATTGAAGGCTTTAAAAAAGAGAGCCATTTTAGACATTGTTTGATTAGTCACTAAAGGGTGGGTCACCCTTTTCTGTTATTTGATGTCTGGTAATATGAGGCAACTTAAAAGAGATTCAACCCATATTCCATATCTTTTTGCAACCAGGGAACTTGAAAATTATTAGCTCTGCCCACAATCTCTTTCCTTTGCAATGGTAAGAAAAAAAATGGAGAATAATGTATTTCCCAGCATCCTTTGATAGAATTCCCAAGTGTTATGAGACTGTCTGTATACATTTATTCTGGTTAGCACTGCTGTTATGAGAAGCAGAGTTACCAGAAATACTGGCAAGGTTTTGGGAAGTTTTTCCATCCCACTAATTTTCAGAGGGCGATTTCCTTAATCATTTTCCAGAGTGATCACAGGAAGGATGTCAAAGGTTCCATTGCAGTGGGAAGCATTATTTTTCCACTGTCTGAAACACTCTTATACTAACTGTTCAGATGGGCGGGCATTGGGTAGGCAGACCTGCAAGCTCTGATTCCTAATTTGTAGCAACCATTCAATTTCTTTCCTCATTTCTTACCTACATTCTCTTCTATTGCATGGTTTTTCTATGGTAATTTAGCCACTCAATCTGTGATAGGATAGGAAGATAAAAGCTATCCTAATAATATTGCAGTTCCACTTCAAACCCCAACAAGAAGTTAGGATCTTATTTTGTTGGGCAACACTTTAGACAACGCTCATAATCTGTTCTGCAGTATTCAGCATGACTGCATGAGCAAAATGGACATAAGCGTCTTTCTAAGTGACATTGCATCCATACTTCATTATCAAAAATAGCCCCCATTTACTTTGAAATTTGCATTTTAAAACATTTCACTCTAAATAGGGACTGTGTTCAAAGAGCAGAAATTATTCTCCTTGCTGTGATGGAGCTTGGGAGGGCTATGCGCAGCCCTTGCGGGCTCCATTTTTGGCTGTGAGGGCCTCCTGCAACCCTCTGCCAGCGAAAATGAAGCACTGTGGGCCTGTCATGTTTAAGAATACGTCTGCTAAGTGTTGGAAGTGCAAGCAAACCCCGGATTCGTATTACCATATGTGGTGGACATGCCCGAAAGCAAAAAATACTGGACCAGAGTATACACCGGGCTAGAAAAAAAAGATAAAGAAACATATAGATTTAAAACCGGAAATACTTCTGTTGGGCATCATATCAGACAAATATAATAAAAGAAATGCATACTTAATAATACATGTGTTAACAGCAGCCAGAATAATGTTCACACAACATTGGAAGGGCAAGGAGATCCCCACAGAAGAAAAGATAATAACAAAAATTTTAGAATGTGCAGAAATGAATAAACTAACATTTGAAATTAAGGAAAAGGAAGACACTTAATATTTTGAGGTATGGGATCTGTTCTACTGATGATTAAATAAGAGAAATGGGAATTAGCACTTCAAAAACCATAAGAGAAAGATTAAACTTATTATTAGGATTATTTACCATAACTTATTAACTTTGATTAATTTTGATTAGTATTAACAATTAATATACATTGATGTTATGCAGGAAAAGCACTATTATGAGATTACTATTAGAGAATACTATTACCATTACTGTGATGCTTATTACTCAATGATTGTCTTGTTTTGAAGATTTTTACAGAATTAATCCTAACACACAGCTGTCCTGATTTTTAGCTTCACCATAGGTTTCTATTTTGACTTATGTTTTTTGTAGAATCCAGCGATTTGTTTCAAAACAATATTTAGACACATATAGATAATATTATCTGAACCTCTGATATCTAGCAGGAGCTTGGTTCTTTCAGCTACAAGTCAATTATTTTTCCCTCTTTAAAGGAATGCACAATGTTTTTGAAGGAGTTGGGTATTCCTGCTCAAGTGAAAAACATACAGATCCCAATGTAAAAAAATTAGGTAAATTCTTGTTGTAATGGTAGTAGTAGTAGTGATAATATTTGGCCATAAAGTGGTTTTACTATTTTACTATTTAAACTATTTAAACTATTTAAAGAGCCTTGATAGTACAGTGGTCTATGCATCCTGTTATTAACACAGCTGCC
This sequence comes from Pantherophis guttatus, assembly GCF_059756535.1. Lineage (NCBI taxonomy): Eukaryota > Metazoa > Chordata > Lepidosauria > Squamata > Colubridae > Pantherophis > Pantherophis guttatus. The sequence goes on from NC_142066.1 coordinate 78,788,974, forward strand.
TGCAATTTACTGCTGGTTCGAATCTCTCCAAGGCTCAAGGTTGACTCAGCCTTCCATCCTTTTTAAGGTAGGTGAAATGAGGACCCAGTTTGTGGGGGCAATAAACTGACTTTGTATAAATATACAGAAAGTATGAAGGCTATTGCTTAATGCATTGTAAGCCGCCCTGAGTCTCCGGAGAAGGGCGGCATATAAATCAAATTAAAAAACAAAACAAAACATGATTGTAAGAATTGGAATTGGCTTTAATTGGAGTTGGCAATGACAACACTGTATAATCAACTATTATTTTTTTCAGTTTGGATGTAACACAACCCCGGCTTCTGAAACTCCGCCTTACATGTGATGTTGAAAAGTGTTTTGGACGTGTCTAAATCTACAGTATGTTTATATAGACTATTAACTATAGTCATTTCAATATCTATTAACTACAATAGATATTGAAAACTGTTTTGATCTAATTTTAAAGAGCTTAAAAGAAAAAAGGAAATGATCGTTTAAAAAAACAGGGGAAAAGATTCCATTAATAGTAGCAACTGTCGGAATGTGTTGCCCAGTATAAATTAAATAGAAGGGGTAATTCACCATGTCTGCAACTAAAAAAGAAAAAAAAAGCAAAGCTAATTTTTTTTCTGCCACTAAGATTTATGAGAGCAAAATTCCTAGAATAGTAAGCACTGGCTATTTTGGTTTCATTATTAGTTTTCACCCAACCCTGGAAGCTGACATTAGTGTCACATTCCCATGAACAAAGGAGATTTCACTGTGTGACAATTGGCAATTAACTTTCCCATTCCATTAAAACTGGATTGCCAGCCAGGGTTGTGGTCTGTCAATGGACTACAGATTCTGCCAGTCTCTAGTGGCCATCATTTAGGTGGTTCTCTTGTGGTTCCAACCCAATCATGCTGGGTTTCTGCACCAGGCCACAGGATTCCATCCTCTTGTTATTCTGAAATGCACATTTTCAGCAAATTCAAATAAGTCCAAATGAAATCAAACCATATCAAATCTTTGTTATAGTCACAGACCAGCAGAAGAAGGATATGCTAGAACAATAGTTTTAACAAAGTTAAAAATATGTAAAACAACATTCTTAAAAGAAATCTAATGGGAGTAAAAATATTAATGAATGTAGGGGAGCATAAAATTAATATATGGCTAAATATGTCAATTACATTGCTAGGAATCTCAAGGAATAAAACTAGTTCATTAAGGTTACATACATTTGTGTTTAGATTTTTAGCACCATCAAACCCATGGCATTTTGGCTTGGCCGGCCACTCGCCTCAAAGGCAGAGGTAGGATTCAGGTCGTTGGGGCTGATCACATCACTGGCTGGACCCACCCCTGCCCATTTTTTGGCCTGTTTTGGGGGGCATTTTTGGGCCAATTTCAGGCTGTTTTGGGGGCAATTTTCAACCGTTTTTCAGGCCATTTTTCAGGCTGTTTCAGGTCATTTTTTAGGCCCTCTTCAGGCCACTTTTTGGGCTGTTTTCAGGCCATTTTGGCCTAAAAAACGGCCCAAAATGGCCTGGAAAACAGGCCAAAAAATGAGCAGGAGCAGGGCCAGCCAGTTGTGAGATTTGCTGGTTCACCAAAATGTGCAGAATCTTAACTACTGGTTTACCCAAACTGGTGCAAACCGGCAGCAGCCCACCTCTAGTCTAATTGAATGTCTTTCCTCTACTAAATAGGTTTACAAACCTGAAATAGACATATCATCTCTGTATCATCCATTTTCTACTCTTACTAACTGGGAGTTATGGTAAAGATTTACTTTTCTTAGGGAGAAGTAATGCATTGGTTGATAGGTGCTTCTAAGTAATAGGGCATCCACTGCTCCTTCTTCAATACCTCTAAGATTTGCCTAAGTTTATACAATGATAGGATGGAAAGAGTAGCCAAAATAGAAACTATGATGATACATTTTATAACCAAAAAGACTGAGTTCATTCTCCAAAATCTCAGTTTTTAAAAGGATTGTATAAAAGGTGAGAAGGAAAACATAATAGAAAATACATGTAAGTCCTTGAAATATGACAGTTATTTAATAGCCATTCAAAGTTACGACAGACCCCCTCCCAAACTTCTTATGACCCCATTTTGAAATTACAGTTGCTACAATACACACACACAGTCATTCACGCTTAGAACTGACCAGTATGTTGTAGCATCCTCCTCCTTGCCTCTCTCCCTCATTCCATATTTCCTGAAACAAAAATAATATTAAATACAGGTAAGGTTAAAATACAGATGATCCTCAACTTACAACAGTTTGTTTAGTGACCACCAAAGTTACAACAGCACTGAAAAAGTTATTTATGACCATTTTTCACACTTTGACCATTGCCCCATTCCCATGGTCATCTGATTTACATTCAGATGCTTGAAAACTGGTTCATATTTATGACGGTTGCAGTGTCTCAGGGTAATGCAATCACCTTTTGTGACCTTCTGATAAGCAAAGTCAATGGGGAACCCAGATTCATTTAATAACTGTGTTACTAATTTAACGGCAGTGATTCACTTAACAAATGTGGCAAGAAAAGTCGTAAAAGGCGGTAAAACTTACTGAACAAATTTCTTATTTAGCAACATAAACTCTGGGCTCAGTTGTGGTTGTAAGTCGAAGACTACCTGTATTCATCTTAACCAGAAGTGGGATTCACTTATCTTCCCTACCGGTTCGCAAATGTGAGCACACATGCTCCAACTTCCACATATGCTCAGCCTTCCGTGCATGCTCTATGCTTACACGTGTGCATTCCATGCATGTACACAGTCTCTGAAAAGTGGCAAAATAGGATAGCATTATGTCTGGGCGGGTGGGCGGGACCTAACACAGTGACCACTACTGGTTTACCCAAACTGGACAGAACTGGCTGAATCCGACCACTGATCTTAATCAATGAAATCTTCCCCAGCAGTGACATTTGTATTTTTTCCCATCTTAAAGTATCTTTCCAAAAATTCATTACATGTCTTAGCATAATTATGAAATAACATGAAATTCATGTTTGTCATAGTACTTTACCTTTTTCTCAATATTAAAATTTTATTAATTAGTTCTATTTTTGTATTTTAATATTTCTAATATCTTCACTTTTATTAGTCTTAAAGCCTGTAATACCCCAAATGCTTTTAATTTATCCATTAACATTTATTTATTTATTTATTTATTTATTTATTTATTTATTTATTTATTTATTTATTTATTTATATGCCACCCCTCTCCGGAGACTCAGGGCGGCTCACAATACATTTTAAAAAAACCATTCTAAAAACATTTAAAAGATTAAAAAACATTAAAAACCTTAGAACGCATTCACACCATTCATGGCCGGATCTCGCCAGATCGCAAAGCGAGATCAACGGCCCCAGGCCTGCTGGAAAAGCCAGGTCTTCACACCTTTTCGGAAGGCCAGTAGGCTGGGGATGGACCTCAGGAGGTAACTGGTTCCAGAGAGCTGGGGCAGCCACAGAGAAGGCCCTCCCCCATGGGCCCGCCAGCTGGCATTGTTTAGCCAAGTAACTTTAAAGGATCTTCCAAAACCAATACCAAGTCATCTGGCAAAGCTCTTAAGTTCTATGTCCCTTTTTAAATTTTTAATTCCATAATCCTCTCATCTTATTTATCTATTCAGTTTTTGAAGAACCAAACTAAACAAAAGAGAGACAATGGGCAGCCCTGTCCTGTTCTCTTTTTGTATTTCACATAGCTTTATTAAATCTTCATTAACAGTAATTTGTGCCTGCTGTAAAGCTTAAAATCAGTTTCACCCATTTCATAGGTAGTCCTCAAGATACTACTGTAATGGAGCCTGCCCATTGTGGTTGTATGTCACAACAGCTGTTAAGTGAAACAACCTTGCTTAACAAGCCCCATCCATGATCTCTCTGATGTGGTCATTATACAAACACATAGATTGTTAAATGGAACATAGGGTGCCTCAGGGGTGGGGGAGGCCTAGCACCTGCCCTGAGCCTCCCCTATCTCCTGAGACACCCCATGTTCCACTTCCCATTCCTAGTTCCCTACAGGCCTTTTCTTACTCCCACTAAGTCCCCACAGGCCTTAGGCTCAATTCCCATCTCACCAGATCAAGCACCCTCTTCATCATTTACCTTATGAAGAACTCTTGAGGCGTTCCAGAGACTTAGAATGGATTGCCCATGTCAGGCAATTCTGGAAGTAGCCACAATATTTATAGCCACCAATATGCAATGTGGCTGCTGGAAACATTGCAGCTATTTAAGAAATTATTCAATGTGGCCAAGGGACAAAGCATCCTGTTCTGATTCACTAACACACTGGTGCATCTTTTTGGAAATCTTCACAAAATGGTGGCCATTTCCAGGTGTCTATGCATGGCCTATAGTCAAATGCTCTATCTTGCTGCCTTCACAACGCTTCTGTGTGGTACAGGGACAAGTGGCCTCCCCTTCTTCCGCAATAGGAGGTCTAGCGATCTTCAAAAGGTAAGTGTGATCTTCAAAAGGCATTTGAGGAGCAGGCCCAATTGCTGCAGGTTTCCAGTGGGGTAGCATTGGGGGAGAAAGTACAAAAAGCATTTGCAAGCTGATGGAAGGCTTGAAGCAAGGGATTTTGCTGCCCCAAAATCTCATCGGCTTGCAAATGCTTTTCATGCTGTCCCAGTCTTCATCTGCACTCAGGAAGGGATGAGGGCAGAGGGAGAGATTGGCAGCACCACCAGCGGCTGTGGCTTTCCCACATGGGGATGGGGTGGTCCCAGTGAAAGGGGGCTGCGAGGCCAGGCCAGCAAGCATGGCACTGATCTACAACTTGGTGCAACATGGTTAGTCTTAGATCTGACCCGCATGGCTGCCCTGAAGCCAGCGAGACCCTGCCCCAGCCTCAGCCCCACTGGGCGTAGGAATGAGGTGGTGGTGAGTGCTGGCATCCTGGGTGAAAGGGTGATGCTCAGAACACAGCCTGCAGGGCAAGACAGTCCCCATGGACGCCAGGCCCCATGCGTGCTCGCTGCCTCCTGTGCATGTGCCTAGGGGTGGGGTACGGGCTGCCCCCCATGGCCCCATGGATCTAAGGCTGATAGCGTTCCAGCCCAGATGGCCACTATCAGGTTGTAGATCAGTGTCCTGTCATTCTGGGCAGGGCCAAGGAACCACGTGCCAGTCCTTCACCTTGAGTTTGACACACCTGATGTATGGGCTTCCATCATATCACAGATGAGAATTATTTCCCAGTAACTCTTATCCTGAGTTTGATGGATAGCTAGGTTATATGGTGGTGTCATTTCCTAAAGCAAATTGAAGGAGCTTGTAGTTTTCTCTGCATTGCCAAAAGCCAATTCATTGTGATTCCCAGGTTGGTTAAACTACACTATATGTATGATTGCCAGTTGATCCTATTCAATGTTCAATAGATCAATAGGAGAGGGATAACCACCCTATTTATAAATTATAAACCTTGGTTAGAGATAAAAAATGGATGCTAGATTAGCAGAAAAAGAACTGTGCAAAAATAATTTAAATTCAGAGGAACATCTGAAGATTTTAGAAGAGGTGATTTAGAAACAGAATTGAATATTTATTCAAGAATAATTTGATTGAGAAATGAATCATTAGACATTAAAGAAACTTATAGAATATGCTCAGAGGCAGCTGCTGCTGCTGAGGGTACAGATGTATTTTTTCTCCCTACTTTACTTAAATTTGAATGCTAGTCATTTCGAATAAGCTTAAGTTCTTCAAGAACTTTTTTTTAAAAGTCAACAATAACACAATAATCTTCTAGTATTTTCTCAATCCCCCACCGACCTCTACTTAACCAATATTTTCACAAATCAAATCACCATCAAGTCTCCAAACAGTTTCAAATTTGCTGTAATTGTAGCCCAGACTAGAGGAAAGTCGAAGAAAAAAGAAAGGTCCTTATCTTCAGGTTCTTCAAACCCTAATCCTTTCTTCTTAATTGATTTAGTAAGTTTAATAAATTTGTAATCCACTTAGGCCCACCAAAGTTCAACCACTCAAATTTATATATCACCCCCCAAAAAGGAAAAGTTCAAGCAAGAAGGAAAAAAGAAAGTTCTTTGTTGTTTCCCAGTTTCTATTTATGTTATCTGTTTAATTTTCTTCTAAGTTCAAAGAGCTATAGTTTAAAATGTTACAGTGTTTCACTCTCTGTCTCTGCTGTCTGATGTAAAGAATTTGCTAAAGCAGGTGTTATTGTAGCTAACAAGCTTATCTCCAATATCCAAGGTCAGATTTCCAAAGTACTTTCATTACTTTCACTCCTCTGCAGTTTTCTCTAGTAGGTGTCACTGTTGCTCTATTTCTCTCATTTCTCTTTTGTTATCTTAACTTGTTCATCTGCTTGAAAGCTTTTTAAAAATCCCAGGGGTCCAAATTTCAATTTTCACAGAGTTTCAACTTAGTCTATTTTGCTTTTAAATATCCAATCCAACTTTCTAGCTTTTCAATTTCTTCTCCCTTTTTTAAAAAAAGTTTTCTTTTCTCTACTTCCAGATTTATAAATAGTCTGCAAGTTTGCTTGCCGCTATTCTTGGGGGTGGAAAACAGACAATTCCACCTCCTCTTCTTTGAGTCCCAATTTCTCCCAGGCTTTTTTAAGGGGGTAAATTCCACAACAAGAGTTAGAAAAATCTCACCCAGATTGATCACACCATTTCTCAACTTCTATACTTGCTGCATCAGTTGGTTAACACAGCTCTGGTCAGGCACGTAATGGTCGTCTTTTCCTTCCCGATGGATTGAGAGCTTCTCTGTATCAAACAAGGAGTATGCAGTCTCCTTGTGATCAGCTGAGTGTCCTCTCTGTCTTCATTGCCCCTGCAGGGTGATTTGGGTCCCTCAGAACCTACTGGCAGATCAAATTTTGCGCGATTCCATGGAGCCCCGTGGAGATGCATCATATTGCTGCGACATCAGCCCCGCCTCCCCAAGCATCCAGTCCAGCAAGCCAAAGATCTTTTGATAGAATGTTGCAGCAGGAAAAAAATGAATATGATGAATACAATGCAAGCAGAACTGAAATTAATGCTCCAAACATTTCAAGAAGCCACAACAAAACATTTTGAAGACATGAAGGAAAGAATGGAAAAGATGGATGACAAAATGGAGAACATTCAACAGACAATAATGAAAAATGAACAAAGAATGCAGAAAATAGAAAAGAAATCAGAACAAACAGAAAAGAAAATGGAAGAGATGGATGCTAGACTTACACAGGCAGATAAAAATCTTGAGAATACAGTAATCATGTTGGAGATGGATAAAGCTGAGTATGTCCTCAGATTCCAGAACATTAAGGAAGAAAAAGGGGAAAACCTTGCAGAGGTAATGGCAGAATTGTTGGCGGATGCCATGGAGGGGGACAAGCAAGAGGTGCCTGCTGGAATGGATGAAATATTTAGAGTATACACAAGATATGTGTCAAGAAATAAATTACCTAGAGAAGTACATATGATATTTACCAAGAAGGCACTAAGAACAGAGATACTTCAAAGAGCAAGAGATAACTCATTGAAATATAAAGGAAGAGAAATAATAGTTCTAAAACAAGTTTCTAGAAGAGTAAGAGAATCAAGAAAAGAATATCAATTTCTGACAAGACAATTAATTAAGCATGAAGTAAACTTCAGATGGTTGATACCCAAGGGAATTCTGGTGACTTGGAGGGATCAAAGGCATAGATTGGATATCATAGAGAAAGCAGAGCAATTTTATGATGAGCAATTTGGATCACATGAGGAAAAAAGAAAGAGAGAAGAGATAGGTGACAAGAAACAAGAAGAAACATCAGGAGGAGGAAATGTACAACAAGAAGATAATGCAGAATCAAAGGAGAGAGTAGAATGAGAAGATGCAAAGATAAAAGAACAGAAAGAAACAGGAGCGATCAGAACAACAAGACCCATCTACAAGTAAAACTATGGAAAATGAAATAAAACTATTGTCAATTAATAGAAAGGGACTGAATTCTCCTATGAAAAGGAAAATGACTTTTAACAAATTAGGAAAGTTAAAATTAGATTTTATTTGTCTTCAAGAGATTCACATCAAAAAACAACACAATAAATTATTGGAATACCCTAAAATTGGGAAACTATATTTCTAATTAGCACAACAAAAGAAAAGAGGCGTGGTTTTATATATTAAAGAAACAATAAAGCAAGACAAATTTTTGCAGATAAAGAGGGGTGGATATTGATGGTGGAGGTAACAATGAATTATAGACAAATATTTTTGGTAGCAATATATGCACCAAATCATACTAGAAATTTTTTATGAAAAGTTGCATTAAAAAATTACTGAATTGGAATATGAAAATATTTATATGGTAGGAAATTTCAACATGATTGTAAATTCAGAATTGGACTATAAAAGCAGTAAAGTAAGTAAAAAAAACTAGAAAAATGCTTCCAAAAACGTTTTTTAAAATGGCAGAAGAAATAGATATTCAAGATATATGGAGAGAAATAAATTCTACAAGAAATCAATACTCATTTTATTCAAACAGACATATGTCCTGGTCAAGAGTAGATATGATATGGATGTCACCGAAGTTAAAGTCAAATGTGCAAGAAATAGAAATAGAAACAAGCACCTGGGCAGATCATAATCCAATTGGAGTTAAATGGAAAAGACAAAAGACAAAATGGAGATGGACATTGAATCAATCAATACTAAAAGACAAGGTATTCATACAAAGTATGGAAAAAGAAATGGACTTAAAAAAAAAGAGAGAATAGAAAGAAGAAACTTCACTACAAAATATATGGGATACTGCCAAGGCATACATTCAGGGACTAGCTATAACATACATGGGGGGAGGGAGGGGACAAGAAAAAGAAACAAAATAAAAAGAAGTTAATAGAAGAACATAAGAGACTAGAACTAGAATTACAGAAAGAACTAAACAAGAAGATTTTAAAAAATCAAATGGAACTAGTAAACATAAAATAAATTTACTAGAGAAAGAATTGGCACACAAAATAAAAAATGCTAAACAGAACTTTTTTGAAAATGCACATAAACCAGGAAGATGGTTGGCATACAAATTAAAAACAGAAAAAGAAAAGAAATTGTTACAAGCTAGTAGATGAGAAAGGAACTTTATACTATCAAAATGACGAAAAAAAAATAATAATTCAAGATTATTATGAAAAGTTGTATGAGCAAGAGAAAGTTTCAGAAGAGAAAATTAAAGAATATTTGGAGAAAAGTGGAATACCTAAAGTACCAGAAAAAGTAAAAGTTATGTTAAATGAATGATGGAATTGTCAGAAGCAATTAAAGACAAAAGAGAAATAAAATACCAGGACCAGATGGGCTGCCAGCAGAATTTTATAAATGCTTATAAAACTTATAAACTTTAGGCCCATCAATGTTGGAAGTTTATAATGAAGTATTGATTGATGCAAAGGTACCAAATTCGTGGATGGAAGCAAATATTACTTCGATTCAGAAAAAAGATTCAGATTTAATGCAGATAAAAAACTACAGGCCCATATCTTTACTGAACGCTGACTACAAAATATATGCTTTAATAAAGGCAGAGAGACTAAAAAGGTTTCTAAATGAATTTATACATCCAGACCAAAATGGCTTCTTACCTAAGAGATAGATTAAAAATAATATGTGAATGATTTTAAATACATTGGAATATTATAAAGCACATCCTGGAAAACAAATGGCGTTGATCTTCTTAGATGTGCAGAAAGCATTTGATAATATAAATTGGCAATCTATGGACTTTGGTGAAAGATTTATTAACATGATAAAGGCAATATACCATAAATGGCAAAAGTGATGGTAAACGGAAATACGACAGAGAATTTTAATATTAAAAAAGGCACAAGACAAGGATGTCCACTATCTCCTCTACTATTTATATTGACATTGGAAGTGTTAAATAGAAATATTAGACAAGATATAGAAATTAAAGGTATGGAAATAAAAAAGGAACAATATAAATTACCAGCATTTGCAGACAATTTGGTCTTTATCTTGGAAGACCCACAAAAAAATGGTCTTAAACCAATTAGGAAAATAGAAGAATATGTGAAGTCACAGGTCTGGGAATAAATAAAAGAAAAAAACCAAAATAATAGTTAAAAATGTTACAGACATACAGAAAAAAGAATTAACGAGGAAAATAGGTATACAGATAGTTAAGAAAGTTAAATATTTAGGAAATCAACTAATGGCAAGGTGTGTAACAATTAAAGAAGATAATTATTATAAACAGGTGCAACAAATTAAAATAGACTTAGAGAAGTGGAAAAACCTACAACTATCATTGATGGGAAGAGTAGCCACTATAAAAATGAATATTTTGCCAAGATTATTATACTTATTTCAAACAATACCAATAAAAGTGGAAAAAATATTTTGAAGAATTAAATAAAACAATATTAAAATATACCCTACCCTATGGAACAATCTACCCCCAGAGATACGAGTGATTTCCGACCTCCGGATTTTTCGTCGGGCCCTAAAAACTCATTTTTTTCAACTAGCTGGTCTGTCCTGATTTTAGGGTTAGTTTTAAAATTTTTAAAATTTTAATATTTATTTTAATTGACAAATTTTAAATTATGAGCCAATTTTATAAATTATCTTAATCTTATTTTAATTGTGATGTTTGTTATAGATGTTTTTTATCCGGCTGTTCACCGCCCTGAGTCCGAAAGGAGAAGGGCGGTATAGAAATGCGAATAAATAAATAAATAAATAAATAAATATCTGGCAAGGGAAAAAAGCAAGGATAAGGTTGAAAATATTGCAAGATTCTAAAAATAGAGTTGGTTTTGGGCTACCAGATTGGGAATTGTATTATTAGGCTTTGATACTTACTTGGGTGAAAGAATGGATTGGTTTGAGGAACAAAAGATTATTGACATTGGAGGGACATGATCTTGAATTAGGTTAGCATGCCTTCTTATGGTATGGGAAAAACAAAATACATAGCTATTTTCAAAGACATTATGTTAGGAATGCACTATTATCAGTTTGGGAGAAAATTAAAGAACAATACTATTTGAAAATACCAGTCTGGCTTTCAACAATGGAGACACTGATTTATCCAAATGTTATTGATATAATGTTACCAGATATAAAGATATTTTAAATAAAAAACAGGAACTTCAAACTAAACAGGAATTGAGTGATCAAGAGATTGAGATAACATGGTGATCATATGTGCAGATACAATCTAGATATGAGAAGGATGTTAAAATGTATGGTTTAAATAAAGAATTAACAGAATTAGATCAGATATTGACAGATGAAAAATGAATAAAGAAAATATATAGCTATTTGTTAAGTATTAAGATGGAAGGTGAACAAGTAAAAGAGACAATGATAGTATGGGCTAAAAATTTTGGCCATTCGATTGAGTTAGATCAATGGCAGAAATTATGGGATAGAAATTGTAAATTAGAAATTTTTGCTAGTATAAAGTATAAAGGAATGTGTGTCTGATTTTACATGTATTAATGGCAGTGAGAATAGTATTTGTACAACAATGGAAAAGTGAAGAGATCCCAAAAGATGAAGACATGATTAGAAAAATATTAGAATGTGCAGAATTGGACAAGCTAACACTTACAATTAAGGAAAAGAAAGAAACTGAATATTTTTTGACTTGGGATTTATTTTATTAATGGCTAGTTGACAAAAACAGGAGCTAGAAACAGGGAAATATATGGAAGAATCAGTGATATAAGGAAGATATGTTAAATTGGTTAAACAAATAGTATGATTATTACTGTTATTAATAATAGAATAATAGATATTAATGCAATGAATATTGTTGTAAACACTTTGATTAGTACTTCGTAAAATGACTTATACCCAGACAACACACTGTTAATTGAAGTTGGAATTTTTATGTTATAAAATAAAATAAAAACTTAACTACAAAAAAAGAATATACTCAGAGGCAGCACATAGAAAAAAATTACTCTGTATCAGGTGTGCTTCCATTCAAAATTCAAGAAAGAAAAGGTACTTTTACTGAATTTCAACTGATAGCAATGAAAGAAAAGCAAGATCTGAAGCAAAAGGCACAAAAGTTACATATTGAAAGTATCCCCAAATCCCTCCCCCAAAGACCCAGGGTAAATGTCCAATCCCCATTCCAGTTGGTTTCATGTGGGCAGCATCTTCAGGTGTTTTCGTTCATCTGGTATTTCAAGACGGTTGACTTTGACTGGGCATAAACAAGACCATACAGCTCAGTAGTGTGTTTCAAATCCTGTCGCTACCGATTTGCTTGTGGACACGGCGCTTCTGCACATGTGCAGAGATGTCCAGGCAGGTGGCCGGAACCTCCTGCCGCCGCCGCTACAGGTTCACCTGATCTAGGGTGAACTGGTAGCAACCCACCACTGATACAGCTGCACAATTGAACATAGGAGCAATCCTCCCTATTTGTTCACATAGAGCAATCTCTCTCCCGCTCACATCCCCCCACCCAAATGCCAATCCCACCCCCCCCATTATTATGGCAGCCGATAGCAAGCAAGCCTCATAGAGGCTGACACTGTGATATTAAATTTACATATCTTAAGACAAAGGATATAACATTGCAATTTTATCTCCACATTTTAAAAGAATGGACTACCTACATCTATATATCTATATCTATATATTAGAAATGTGTCATGAAATTTGGAAAAATAAATTAAAGAATAAGTGGGGACATTTTTACAATTATTTTTACTAGAGTGAATACAGAAAAATTAATATTATTTCAATGTATACTCCAAGTGATAATAAAATAAAGCTTTATGATGCTTTGATATTTTGCAAATAAGAACAGAGTCTTTTTCCAAAATCTTAAAAATCTGGTGCATATAAAAGTTAAAGTCCCCATCTCATTCCCAAAAATTTAATATCATACTTCAGTATTTTTCCTTTAAATCTCCCTTAAAAAAAGAATGTATTTATTCTTCTGGTCACAAATTTTACTCAACATGTTCTGGATATCTACTTCATTATTAACCAAATTTATAAATATGGAAGTTAAGCCTACTGTTACAGAGATTATAATCCAATAACTGTTAGGTTTACATGCGGGATTGAAAAACTGAAGACTGAACAGATATTTTAAGATGGAGAAAGTTAAACTTATTTAATTAATAAGAATATCAGCAGTAAAAGCAAATATTTTATCGATTAATTTTTTATTTCAAATTTTACTAATAAAAACCAGTTTAATAGCAATATATGATTGACAGAAACCAATACAAAGATCAAGGATTGAATTTAAGGTTTATAAAACAATGAAGAACTGTATGGTTATCTTACTTGGAGTACAGATTTAATTATATTGTTCTGTGGACTTCTTTCAGCGAGCAGAACTTAAAATATGTTCATAAATATCTTTAGTTGAAAACAAACACTACAATTGATAGGAGATTATATATGTATAAACAGCATATTAAAAATATGGGATAGATGGAGAAAAAAGATTAGTATATACCTCTTGCTTCAATGGTAAGTATTTTTACAAACATGGATGCACAAAACAATTATATGTAGTGAGATAACAACAATTCACGCAGATTGCAAGAGTTATTTCTTAATAAACAAAAATGAAATTTCTTGAGTTTCTTGTCGGAATGATCAAAATCTACCCATTGGTTTCAATATTTTGGAGTTTGGTCCAAAAAAGAATTACAAAAATAAGGCAGAATACTTAGGAGATTTGATCAAATTTACAAACATATATAGTAATTCTATATTTAGAACACTGCTGATTATTTACAAATTATTATTGAAATATAACTCATTGACCAAACAAATTACAGACTGTATGATTCAGAATTTTAACAGAACAATTGAAACATAACAATGGGTATATTAATGAAAGACAAATATTAAATTTATTGCAAATATTACATTGACAACAAATGTACAAAATATTTTTCACTGCTATCTTACTACACTGATGATAGTTAATTAAATAATGTATTTATCTATATATTAAATTATTGTATTTTATTCCAATTTCATTTAGAGAATAGAGAATACAATAGAGAATAGAATTTTTTATTGGCCAAGTGTGATTGGACACACAAGTAATTTGTCTTTAAAATTATATTTTATCGACTTCCGCTGGCTCCGCGAGCCTCGAAAGACGTTCTTTTGAGAGCGTCTGCTCCCTGGCTCCGTTAAAGCCCCAGAGCAGCCGACAAACGCTGTCTGGAGGCTTGAAATTCTCTCCCCGGGCAAAGGGGAGAGAGAAGAGCAGGCAGGTGGAGGTAGAACCCCCCCGAACGCCCTAGGAAAAATCCTGGGGCGCGAAGGGCGCGCGCTCCCTAAAAGCCTGTCAAGCCGCTCCAGACCAGGGACGTCTCCGCTAATTATAATTAGCGGAATTAGAAGCCGCGACCAATCTTGCTGAATGGAAATGAGGGAATTAACATCTTGAACTAACAGCAGGCGGAATGAGCAAGGAGAAATCAGACTGCAAGTATTTTTTACCTAACTCCAATGCCTAGAGCCTCCTTCGGAAGTAATCACTTAGTACTTTGCAACAATATGGCGATTGAAGCTTGAAAGGGCGGGGGAAATGGAAAGTTACAGGAAAAGTTTCGTTTTGCTGGCAGCCCTTTGCTTGGGAAAAAAAAAAGCTTTTGTGCTGACAGAAGGAGGATTTTAAACGTTAATTAACATTGGGAAATCTTTTGAGGAACTCTTCTTTTTGACTCTGATTAAATATAAAGACTAATCTCAAACTGGAAATGGCCTCAAAGTCTGTAAAAACTGTTCCTACTAAAGGAACTGGGAGTGCTGGTAGCTCCCCAGCTCATATTCCTAGATCACAAGTTTCTGCTCCTCCAGCGGATCCACAGACTTTAACGTTGGAAATGTTGCAACAAGCTCTCCAAATCACCCAAAATAAAATTGTTGATGTAATTGATGAAAACATTAAGGAAACTAATGAAAAAATTAAGGAAACTAATGAAAAGATACAGGCTGTGTCAGATGAGATTGCAATTCGCAATCAGGGGATTAGGGATGATATATTAATGGCATTTAAGTGTCTGGCAGGCAATATTGAGATGGTGGATGACAGAGTTGAGGAAATTAAACAATCTTCTGAAATTTTGGATAGTAAAATAGGAGAAGCTCAAAACAGAATTCAAAGGGCTGAAGACGATGTAATAATGGTACAATACAGAGATATGGAATTTGCTTTAAGATTCAGAGGGGTGAAGGAGAATAAACAAGAGAATTTGAGAGAAATGATGTCTGAGGCATTGGCACCGCTGGTGGGGGAGTCCAAAAATGATCTGGGTTGGCAGATGGACAAGCTGTACCGTGTTAATTCCTGGATTGCTAGACAGAAACATCTACCAAGAGACATTGTGATATATTTTACTACAAGGAGAGTACGCAACGAAATTTTACAGGCTACTTTTAAAAACAAGCTTCGGGTGGAAGGCCAGGAAGTAATGACAATGAAAGAAATCCCCCCTAAGATCTTGAGAGCTAGAAGAGAGTATGCCTTTCTGGTGGATGAACTGAGAAAACGTCAGATACAGTACAGATGGGAGGTGCCAACTGGACTAGTGGTGACTTATTCAGGAGAGAGATATCGGCTTAACACAATTTGGGAAGCAAGAGATTTTCATACTAATGTATCAAAGGCTGGCACACCCAAATCAACTAAATCACCAGAAGGCAAAAGAAAGAAAGAAGTAATGGAAGCTGAGACAGAAGAGCTTTTGACAGTAGTTCAGGGGGGAGCTTTGGCTGATCAAGAAGAAATTCAAATTCAAATGGCTACTCAAGAGTTGGCGCTGATTGATTTTTCGCAGTTACCAAAGGATCAAAGACAGACCAGATCGGTGACAGCTAGACTCAAGGAAGAATTAAGACAGCAACAATCCCAGATGGCAACTCAAGAAATGATTCAAGATACTACTAGAACAGGAGCAGTGGGGGGAGCAAGACCTAAAACTCAAATGAGATTAGAGCATCAGGACTTGCTTCAGAGGCTCCAAAGGCCCAGAGATGGGAACTAGATTTTTGACTTGGAACGTTAATGGCTTGAATTCTCCACAGAAAAGAAGAAAAATATTTCACTATCTTAAGCAATTTAAGAATGAAGTAATTTGCTTACAAGAGACTCATATAAGAATACAAGATCAAAAATATCTGATTAATGCAAGACTTGGTACATCTTACGTAGCAGCAGCACCACAAAAGAAAAATGGTATAGTTATATATTTGAAAAGAGACTTAGTTGCTAAATTAATTGAAGCATACGATCAAGGAAGATTTTTAGCGATAGAACTTTTAGTAAAAGGAGAAAAAATACTTGTAATCGGAGTTTATGCCCCGAATCAACAACAAGAAAACTTTTATAATTTACTACACTCAAAATTGACACACTGGGCATATAAAACTTGTATCCTGTTAGGCGATTGGAATGGTGTTTTGGATGTTAAAAAAGACAAGATGGGACCTAAACAAAATGTGTCAACAAGAGCAAAATTGCCCAAAGCGTTTTGGGAAATGATGGATGACTGGGAGTTGAGAGATATCTGGCGTGAAAGAAACCTGGAAGAAAAAGATTTTACTTTTTTTTCAGATAGACATCAATCCTTTTCAAGGATTGATTTTATATTAATTACTAACGATCTTTTATCTAGGGTGAAAAATACGAAGATTTGCTCAAGAACATTGACAGACCATAGTCCAGTTTGGCTGGAATTGGAGTATGAGAAAGGGCCTAGGAGGTCCTGGAGGTTAAATGATAATTTGTTTAGGTACGAAGAAAATGTAAAAGAGTGTAAAAAATTTATGAAAGAATTTTTTGTTATGAATATGCAAAAGGGCACATTGATGGAAATGGTATGGGATGCAAGTAAGGCATATATGCGAGGAATTTTGATATATTTGAATAATAAATATAGAAAGAAACAGGGGACAAAAAGAAAAGAATTAGAAGATGAGATTAGTAAACAGGAATGGGCTTTAGTAGCTAATCCAACAGATAAGAAAATTAAAGAGGCAATCAATTTATTGAAAGGTCAATTTAATATGTTAATAGCAGATCAAGTGGCAACTAATTTAAGATATGCAAAACATAATACTTTTTACAATGCCAATAAACCAGGCAGGTGGTTAGCATATTTGTTAAGGAAAAAGCAAAAATCAAGGACAATAGAGAGAATAAAATATAAGGGTAAAGAGGTTTATGAGCAACAATTGATTAAAAAATCTTTTTTAGAGTTTTATTCGAGGCTGTATACTGGTGATAAAATTAAAGATATAGATATAGATAGATATTTGCAGAAAGAGAATATTTATACAATTTCAAATGAGCAGAGGGATAGTTTAAATGAATCGATAACTTCTGAGGAAATTGCGTTAGCAATTAAGCAGTTGAAAGTGGGTAAAGCTCCTGGGACGGACGGTTTGACGGCTATTTACTATAAAACCTTACAGGAGGAAATGATAGAACCGCTGAAAGAATTATTTAACAATATACAACAGGGAGGAGAGGTACCTCCAACTTGGAAGACAGCATTTATTTCGTTGATCCCAAAAGAAGGGCATGACGATACAGATCCTAAAAATTATAGGCCAATTTCATTATTAAATACAGACTATAAGATATTTGCAAAAATTTTGGCAAATAGATTAATGACAGTCATGCAGCAAATGATTCACCATGATCAAACTGGTTTTATAAATGGTAGACAAATGAAGGGTAATGTAAGGCAAATTGTTAACTTATTAGAGTATTTGGGAAGGAACAACTAGGTCCCCGCAGTGCTTGTGTTCTTGGATGCTGAGAAAGCCTTTGATAGATTGAATTGGCAATTTTTATTAAAACTAATAGAAAGGATGCAATTTGGAGAACAATTTGTACAATCTATTAAGGCAATATATCAAAAACAAACAGCGCAAATAATAGTTAATGGGGGTTTAACAGATGTTTTTAACATAGAAAAAGGAACAAGGCAAGGCTGTCCCTTGTCCCCGTTATTGTTTATTTTGACGCTGGAAATTTTATTAAACAAGATATGCGAGATGAATACAATTAAGGGAATTAAAATTAGACAGCATGAATACAAGGTACGAGCATTTGCGGATGACCTGGTTGTTACCTTAACCCAACCGGTACAATCGATTACAGCCTTGATGGATATAACCTGCTTATATGGACAAGTATCTGGTTTTAAAATAAATGCAGCTAAAACAAAAATAATAGCTAAAAATATGGTTAGGAGCCAAAAAGAAGAGATAGAAAGGTTAACAGGATTTGAAGTAGTTAAGAAGGTTAAATATCTGGGGGTCTATATTATGACTGCAAATACGAAATTATATCAGTATAACTATGAACCATTATGGCATAAAATACAGAAAGAGTTGGACAACTGGAAAAAACTACAACTGTCTTTGCTGGGAAGGATAGCTGCTGTAAAAATGAATATTTTACCAAAATTTCTATTTCTGTTTCAAATGATACCTATACTTTAAAAAGATGAGAACTTAAAGGAATGGCAGAAGGGCATAAATAAATTTGTGTGGGCAGGGAAGAAACCACGAGTCAAACAAAAGATATTGCAAGATACTAGAGAAAGAGGTGGTCTTAAGATGCCCAATTTAAGATTGTATTATGAAGCTGCTGCCCTCTCAGCAATCACAGATTGGATAAACTTAACGGAAGAAAAGATATTGAATATTGAAGGATATGGTTTGGTTTATGGCTGGCATGCTTACTTAGTGTATGATAAGAAAGTAGATAAGACTTTTAAAAGTCATATATTAAGAAATGCTCTATTGCATGTCTGGAAAAAGTATAAATATAAACTAAATGATAGGTTACCAATATGGACAGTACCCAGACACGCGATAGAGAACATAAATTTAGAGCAAAAGCAAGATAAGATTACATATAAGGAACTCCTTTATAAGGAAGGAGTCAGACTACAGTTAAAATCCATGGAACAATTAAAAGAAGAAAGGATTATTAAGACTTGGTTTCAATATGGACAGCTGCTGGCCAGATGGAGAGAAGATCAAAAAATTGGTATTTTGCAGCAGGATGAGAATCTGATAAAGCAAATAAGAGATGAAGGTCAAATGCACATAAAAAGGTTGTACAATGCATTATTGGAAATAGATTCAGAAACAGACTTAGTCAAGGATTGTATGATAAAATGGGCACAAAATGTAGGTGAACCAATAATGATGGAAACATGGGAAAAGATATGGGTTAGAAATGTAAGATTTACACAAGCACAAAATTTAAGGGAGAATTTTTACAAAATGTTTTATAGATGGCATTTAGACCCAAAAAAACTAGCTTGTATGTATCCAAATTTACAACCCAAGTGTTGGCGATGTGAGTGTAAAGATGCTACATATTTTCATATATGGTGGACATGTAAAAAGATTAAGGCTTTTTGGATAAAAATATGGTGGATTATTCAAAATATTTTGAAGAAAAAAATTAAATTTACACCACAGTTTTTTCTGTTGGGAATAGTTACGGATTGTACTGTAATAGAGACTAAGCTGGTTTTGAACTTAATAACAGCTGCCAGGTTACTGGTGGCACAGTACTGGAAGAAGGAAGATCCACCTACTATTGAGGAATGGACATTAAAAGTTGTGCATTTGGCGGAAATGGCAAAAATTTCATCATACCTTAAAGACCATTCAAATGAGAGATATATATCGGAATGGAGAAAATGGATTGATTACATACAGAAGAAGTATCCGAATAAGAAGATTCATATAGCTTATGAATGAAATAATATTAAGTAGTTTATGTTTGTTTTTTCTGAGTTATAAGGAGTTAAGGACCTAGGGAGAATATGAAATGTAATAATTTGTTAGCACATTTTAGTTCTTGGTTTGTGAATGCTATACCCTGTGCTCGTTCTGGGAAGTCTAGGGAGGGGGGTGAGGGGAGGGAGGGGAAGGGAGGGTGGGAAGGGGAGGGGGGGTTGAGGGGGGAAGGGTGGGGGGTGAAAATGTTTGTATTTTTCATAAAACTTTTCAATAAAAAAAATTATATTTTATCCAATTCCATTTTAAATGGAATTGGATAAAATATAATTTTTTTTTATTGAAAAGTTTTATTGTTTATTGAAACAATTTTAAATTGTTTTTATCAGATTTTAGTAATAATTTGTGTCTGGAACTCTGTGCTTTGATATGGCCCAAGGGCTAATCAATAAAGTAAACTCAACTAATTAAATAATGTATATATATATCTCCAAACTGCTGAAAATGTAGTAACTTAGGGCTGCAATAATGCTGACAGCTACTGAATGATTCTGTATCTCTTTCCTGATATCTATTAGTCATCTGGAGCAGTGGTGGGTTTCAAAATTTTTTACTACCAGTTCTGTGGGCGGGGCTTGGTGGCCATATGACTGGGTGCGTGTGGCATGGCAGTCATGTGACTGGGTGGGCATGTGACTGGGTGGGCATGGCTTGGTGGTCATGTGACTGGGTGGACGTGCTGGGTGTTTTCAGGTATGTTTTTCATGGGAAGCGGACCCTCTTGTTATTCCATGTTATATTAAACCAAAAAAGCTTGGTGTGATTTCAGAGATATGAGTATACGTACCTTCAGTTGCTACTAGTTAGTAAATATCCAGTACAAACTTGATTTTATAAGTAAATCACCAATCCACTCTAAAATCTATGGTCATTCTTGGTATAGACTGTGGGAATAGTTGTATAGAAATATACTTGCATATCAGAATTACCCATGGACCTTGCCACAGCGTACAGGGAAATAGGATGTTGAAATACATTACGTCATCTGGAAAGTCCCAACGGCTCAGGCCAAGAAATACCTACATGATTATTCTCGTACCAGCCTGGGAAGGGTCGTACCAGCCAGAGAAAGGTCTACGTAACTACTATAATATGAGTGTATGCAACCCGATCATGTAACCACCCCCAATCCCACCTTGCTATAATGCTGTATAATGAGCTTGATGAATTTTTAATAAAAGAAGGTCACGGAGTCAGCTCTGGGCTCTCATCCCGAGATACCTGCTTGTGTGTCTCATTTCTCTCATGGGAGACCACCACATCTAGTGACCCCGACGTGATCTCGTGAAACGGATACGTCTCGATGTGATTCTCTAAGGGAATACGTCCCTGCCGACCCTCTGCTTATCGCCTGGAATAGGCATGGTGCACCTGACGATGTCGCTGGCGACTGACTCTTCTTTTTCGTAAGTATGGGGGGTGGAATCTCTGCAGCTCAGAAAGCTCATGTAGAAGAGTTGAGACAATTGGGCAGGAAAAAATACCTCTCTCCTCAAGAACAAAATTTTACCAAATCTCTTTCTAAAAGTGAGGCTGTTAAATTACTTGCTTATGTGTGGGCTCAATGTCTGTCCTATCCTGAGGGCAGATCTCTAAAAACAGAGACATGGAAGAAGATTGGCGCCGTCTTCCACCAATCTCCTCGGGTGCCACCCGACATTCTGTGCCTTTGGAAAAAAGCCTATACCTTGATTGAAAACCACGCTGATTCGCCTCACCAGCCTTTATTAGATCCGCCGCCATACCGGACTCCTTCGGTCATGGTTACTACCCCGCTGCCATTGGTTGTGAGCCCCCTTTCACCCACGGCCCCCGAAGCCCCGGTTCCCCTTGCCGCTGCCCCCGCTCCTGTTTCTCAACCTGGTCTTATTCGCGGGGCATACCAAAAAGCCTTAAAATCCGGCACTTTAGATGCTGCCGATCTAGCCGACACCGAGTTGTTCCCGGTCATTTTTCAACAAGGACCCACCGGTGGCATTCTCGTTGACTGGGAACCCTTGCCTCTGCAGATGATTAAAGAACTAAAAAAGGCAACTACGGATTATGGCATAGCCAGCCCCTATACCAGGGGTTTGTTGAATGCCATTGCTGGTAACTATCAAATGTTGCCTCAAGACTGGAAAGACTTGCTTAGAATGCTATTGACTGGCACACAATATGTTGTTTTTGAATCAGAATTCAAAAGGGAAATCCAAACCAGAGTCCTCTGCCCAGGTATTCAATGGACTGTTGATCAACTCTTTGGAGAAGGTGCTTTTGCTACAATTAATGCCCAGGCTCACAATCTAACCTCCCCCCGCGTTTCCTTTCATTAGCTCTGCTGTTCTTTCTGCCTTAACTCGTGTCGATGATCGAGGCACCCCAATCCAATCCTTCTCTGCTATTCGCCAGGGGGTGACAGAGTCATACGCCGACTTCGTTCACCGCTTACAACTCACGGTAACCCGCCAAATTTCCAACCAGGAAGCGGCAAAAGAAATTTTGATGAAACTTGCTTTTGAACATGCGAATGCGGATTGTCAATCTGTTCTCAAGCCATTAGTCTCTAACCCGGCCTCCACTCTGGCGGATTTTCTTAAAGCTTGCCGCATTATCGGCACCCAAACCTACCAGATGGATGCATTGGCCGCAGCCATACAAAAGGGGAACCAACCTCAAGGCACTTGTTTCAATTGTGGAAAACCTGGCCATTTCAAAAAACAGTGCCGAGCCCCGGGTGGCGGTGCTGCCCACCCCCTACCTAACTCCAGTGCCAAACCGAAGATGGTATGCCCTAAATGTAAAAAGGGCTACCATTGGGCCAATCAATGTCGAGCTTTCCCTCAGAATCAGGGAAACTAATAACGGGGCTTGCAGCTAGCCCCCCTCCAAAGGCTGTACCTTCTCTTTCCTGTGGCGACATTTCCTTCTCTCCTGTCGCTTTCTCTCCACTTTCCGCTCCGCCCTGCTGCCAAGGCATGGATCTGAAACTTCTTGCTGACACTTCTTTTGACTTTCCTAATCTCCTTGTTGTTGCAGATGCCCAGTTGCCCGGCCCACTCCCACCGGATGTTACTGCAACCGTTGTCCCGGTGGCGGTGGCCCGTCAATGAGGCATCTTTGTCCTTCCTTCCGTGATTGATCCTCCACCCCAAAATTGTGTTCAGATTCAATTCTATACTAATGTCCCCATATTGGCGAAAAAAGGGGATATTGTTGCTCGGTTGGTACTGTTACCTAAGGATGTGTCGGCTTCTTCTGTGGAACCCCCGCCCACCGAGCTCTTAGCTCTTACAAAGCCAATCACTCCCCAGAAACCGATTATGCCATTTTTAATTAACGGCATTCTCTTTTCTGGCCTTCTAGACTCTGGCGCTGATGTTTCAGTCATAAGAACAGCGGAATGGCCCTTTCAATGGCCCCTTGAACCATCTCCAGCAGTACGGGGAATGGGCGGCACACAACAGGCAAGTTCTAGTAAAAATTGTCTCACAGTACAACGTGTTACAAAAGGGATTACAGCACATATCAAGCCAGTTGTCCTGCCCCTTCACATTAATTTATGGGGCAGAGATCTTATTTCACAATTTGATGCAAAACTTATTTTAGAGGACTAGCAATGTCTCCAACTCCCCTGAAACTTACCCTGCTCTCCCCTACACCTGTCTGGATAGATCAATGGCCCCTTACCAGTGAAAAATTAATCGCATTACAACAGCTAGTGGATGACCAACTGCTCTCCGGACATTTGGAGCCAACCACTAGCCCGTACAATATTCCTAAAGATTATGATTTAGTGGTCATTAATCTCAAGGACGCCTTTTTTATTATCCCGTTGCACAATAATGATAAGGAACTTTTTGCTTTTTCGATCCCTCAAACTAATATGTCTTGCCCTACCCCACGCTATCAATGGACTGTCTTGCCTCAAGGCATGCTCAACAGTCCCACAATGTGTCAATTTTATGTCGATGCAGTTCTTTCGCCTTTTCGTACTTCTCACCCTCATTTGCTGCTTTATCACTACATGGATGATATCCTTATGGCCGCCCCAGGTCCTCCCGGCATGGTCCGACCTTTTCTCCCTGAACTGATTCAGCACCTGTCCTCTCATGGGTTTCAGGTGGTTCCAGAAAAAATTCAGACCCACCCACCTTTTTCATATCTGGGTCATAAAGTCTTAACCTCCTCCTCTTCACCCACCCTGCCTCATATTGTTCTTCCGAATCCTCTTACTCTTGTGGCCCTCCAGCAGATATTGGGTGCAATAAATTTTGTCCGCCTGTTTCTTGCACTCACCACGGCACAACGTTCCCCCCTTTTCCTGGCCCTCAAAGGCCCTTCATCTCCCTCATTGTTGTTTTGACTGATCCTCAAAAGCACGTGCTAACTCTCATTGACTCCGCGATGGCCACTCGTTGGGTGGATCGAGCCATCCCTAATGAACCTGTGTCCCTTGTACTTTTTAACACCCCCTCCATCCCAACCGCTGCCCTGATTCAATATAAAAAGGGCACTGTTGCCGTCCTGGAATGGATTCATCTTCCTAATACTCCGCACAAATCTATTAATCCCTTGCATTATATGTTCGCCTTGCTCATCACCAAAGGCCGATTTCGAGCAAAGTGTCTCATTGGCTTTGACGTTACTTCCTTGTTTGTCCCTATGTCTCTCACCACTTGGGAACCCTTGTATGCTATCTCTGATTCCCTGCAACTTTCTTTGGCAGAATGGGCGGGCAGTGTCTCCTGTCATGTCCCATCTGACCCTCGCTTTCAACTCCTTCACAATGTTCCAATGTTTTTCCATTCCACTCTTTCTTCATCCCCAATCTCTAACGCTGTCACTGTGTATGTAGACGGCAGCAAATCTTATGGAGGGTGTGTGTGGAAAGAGGGGGCCCAGTGTCAGACCAAAGTTACCCCTCCTCAAACTTCTGCTCAGCGGGCCGAATTAGCCACTACCATCTTGGCTTTTCAAACTTTCCCCACCTCTCCCTTCAATCTTATCCTTGACAGCCTCTATGTTTACAAGGTTCTCACATCCTTGTCGGACTCCTATATCTCCCCATCTCTTGATGATAATCTTTTAAGTTTATTTATAACCCTACAATCTCTTCTTCATGCTAGGACTGAACCTTTTTTTCCAGCCCATATCAGAAGTCACCAACCATTTTCTGGTATTATACAAGAGGGGAACTTTTGGGTTGATGCTGCAGCAGCCGCTGCCCTTACTGCCCCTCCTGATCTCTCTATTCTCTCCTTGTCCCCTATCACCCCGTGGGCTAGCCACTCTTACTTTCACCAAAATCGTAAGGCCTTAATGAAACAATTCTCTCTCTCTGCAACGGAGACCTCTGCTATTATTCAGCAATGCCCCACTTGCAGCTTACAAGTGCACTCTGTCCCCCTGGGGGTCAACCCCCGGGGCATGGAGAGTTGTCAATTATGGAAAATGAATGTCACGATGTATCCATCATTTGCCCCCTGGAAGTATGTTCATGTTTCTATTGATACATACTCAAGGTTTATTATGGCCTCCGCGCAGAGGGGTGAAGCCACCAAACATGTTATTAATAATTGTATTCAGACTTTTAGTATTCTGGGCAACCCCAAACAGATATAAAACAGAAAGGGGAAAATACCCCCGGCTTGCCTGGAATACAAAATACCTTGAACCTTGTCTTGTTTACCCTCAACTTCCTCAATGTTTCTGGCACCCCCGGGTCAACCGCTGCAAGTCGGCATTTTACTGCTTCTCCTATAGACTCTCCACGACCGCAAGTTTATTACCGCCATCTTCCAGATCCTACGTTGAAAGGCCCAGCCTCTCTTGTCACCTGGGGTTGGGGCTACGCTGCAGTCGATGACAATGGCGAAATTATATGGACTCCTGCTCGCTGTGCTCATCCATATATGGTCACTTAACCATGTCATTGTGACCAGTGATCCAGAGACATGGGCCAGCAACGCATTTGTGAGAGATTTGAATAAAGTTGCTTTACTTCTCAATAAAACTAACTGTTGGATTTGCATGTACATCCCCTCTGATGGGAAAACAGGCTTGGCGTTTCATAGTGTGCTTTTCAATGAGACCGGATGGATGTTCCTGTGGCCCCACACAACAGCCCTGCTTAAGCACACGTATGTCCCTACCCAGATTTTAGAGCCACCGCGTTTTTGCTTCAGCAGTGCCAGCCTGTCCACTAATGCCACGTACATGGGGACTTATACCAATTGTTATCGGACCATTACATGGAACTCGGCGGTCACTAAAAACTCAGATATCCAGAGGCATCTTGCCCAATCTCGGGGTGGCAATGAACTATCGGGATCTTCATTTACTAAATAACTGGACAGTACATATGTTCAACAAGACTATCAAGGTGCTGAAGCTAATGAACAAAGAACTGGTTGAAATTAGGGAGATAGTTTTACAAAACCGATATGCCTTAGATATTATGTTAGCAGCTAAAGGAGGCGTTTGTGCCCTCATACACTCACATTGTTGTGCCTATGTATCTGATTATCAGTATAACATCACTCACACCATAGAACATATGGAAAACATGATCAAAAACAATTCCTTATCATCCGATGGACCTGGCGCTATTGACATCTGGGCCGCCCTATGATCATGGCTCCCGGATGGTTCTTGGTTAAAATCAATTATGCCAACTATTGTATCTATAATCATATTGCTTGTTTTGCTTTGTTGTTGTCTCCCCTCCCTTCTGCAAGTGTGCAAAGGTTTTATTCCCTCCAATAGGAAGGACGTCCTGATAAGTGAAACCAAAACCCTTCTGGAACTGGAGGAAGCCAACCTCAAAAAAACAGAAAAGGAGGAGATGTGGGAATAGTTGTATAGAAATATACTTGCATATCAGAATTACCCGTGGACCTTGCCACAGCGCGTACAGGGAAATAGGATGTCAAAATACATTAGGTCATCTGGAAAGTCCCAACGGCTCAGGCCAAGAAATACCTACATGATTATTCTCGTACCAGCCTGGGAAGGGTCGTACCAGCCAGAGAAAGGTCTACGTAACTACTATAATATGAGTGTATGCAACCCGATCATGTAACCACCCCCAATCCCACCTTGCTATGATGCTGTATAATGAGCTTGATGAATTTTTAATAAAAGAAGGTCACGGAGTCAGCTCTGGGCTCTCATCCCGAGATACCTGCTTGTGTGTCTCATTTCTCTCATGGGAGACCACCACAATAGACTCAGAAATGACTATTCCAGTACATTTTGAGAAAAAGTCTCAAAACCAGCATAAAACAAGCATTATTTCATTTTGTAAAGCTGCTTTCATGTTAAACAGGGAGTGTTACATAATTTTTCCCCAGAAAATACTTTTATAAAACCCTAAAGATAGGGCACATCCACCCCAGGGGTGGAATGTAAAATTTGTTACTACCGGTTTTGTGGGTGTGGCTTGGTGGTGGGGGTAATGTGACTGGATGGGGGTGGCCTTTTTTTCTTTTAAAAGCAAACGAAAGTCTCTGACGATTAGGCAACTCAGCTGGGATCGTCAGAGCCTTTTAAAAGCTGAAGAGGTTGTAGAAAAAATGCTTTTAAAAGTTAAAAAAAAAATGTTGGCCACATCCACCCAGTCACATTACCCTCACTCCCCCCACCAAGCCATGCCCACAGAACCGATAGTAACAAAATTTACATTTCACCATTGCTTATATTGTTTGTGTGGTTTTCTCCTGAAAGTAATAATTCATGGTTCCCACTTGTCCTTTTGAGAAAAAGCAAAAAATAGAGAAAAGATGGCCATATTTAGAGGTTGCCAAAATAGTTATTTTTCGTGTCCACATAGCAAGTAAATCAAAAGCAAATTGTCAGAGGCAATATTCTAGCAATGCCTTAAAAATTGTGAAAGATTTTGATCTCTCATGCGGGAAAAGGAAATTCGATGAGTAATGTATTAGGTACTTATCAGAAGAGATATTGGCAACCTACATCTTTCCTTCCAGGCTGATTAGACTTCAGTTCCACTTATCCATTGCTCTTTCAGAACAGTTTAAAGAACAGTTTAAAGAGGACTTCTAATTCATTTATCATTCAGTCAGCTCATAGGGACAAACTTGGCTTTAATAATACAAGTGTGTCAATGCTGCAAATATTCCTAGGTCTCTAATTCTGTGCCTTCTTTGTTCACTGCCCTTATTTGGAAAGTGAGTAAATTTTATTAACTTCTTTTTAAAAAGATGAATACCCCTGCACAATCTGTACCTTGACTGCTGAAAGACCTGTCCCTCAAATTTTTCCTGAACCCCCTAGTGAAAATTAGAATTTATAAATTTTAGAATTGCAATATCCCGGGCTTGAAAACGCATGGCTGGGGCTGAGGAGCGGTTCCTTGTGGGTGCTGGCTTCCCTTCCCTTCTACCACCAGCTGTGGGAGGAGGAAGGTAAGGTTGCGAGCCTGGCAGGGATGGTGGGGCCGTGGCAAGCTAGGCTGCAGGCGGCACAGCCTGAAATGGAGCCAAGCCAGGCCAGGCCATGACGATTTAGCTAGGCACAAAAGCCCAGTGGGGACGGTGGGGGGAGAAATGGCAAGCAATGGGGACGGGGTGCTAGAGTGACTCATATGCGTACCTGTACGTAGGAGGAGGCATCTCAGTTGGGGCACAGGGCAGGCACCGCATGGGAAGGCAGTTTAGGCAGGTATGCTGCAGAGCAGACTGCACATGCACGAGTGCCACATAGTGTGCTCTGCTCCCTGGGAGGTGAAGAGTGACTGGGCAGGGTGAGCGAGTGGTGACCAGGCGACCAGTTCGGGGGCGTGGTCAGCCAGTGGTCGCTACCAGTTTGGCCACCCAGGCCAAATTACTGCTACCAGTTTGCCCAAACCTGTGGAACCAGTAGAAACCCACCACTGACCTGGAGTTTTGTAGCCAAGATGTGGTAACCTAGGAAAGACATAACAAGAACCAATTGGCACTGTTTCGGTCAATATGCTGAGGGAAAAGACATAAAGGAAATAATAAGCATAAGATAATCCTATTTTTTTTGGTCTGTCCCCAAAGCATTTGCTGTTTTGGCAGGACAGGGTTAATTTCTTTCTGTTGTAACTGCTTGTTTTGCATTCAAATGCATGGTACTGTGCCTTCAAAACAGTAATATGTCTTTTTTAATATTAGCTAGCTTATAGGTAAACTATAACAACCCTGACTCTCCTGGCCAAAACAGGTGCAGCATGTTCACAAGGAAGTGTTCAGGGGTTGTTTCATACTTCCTCTTTCCTGTCTTCCTATTACAAAGCATTGATGGGAAAGAGAAGTGTAGTCATTCCAGCTTCCAGCTTCCATGGAGAAAAGCCACTCACAGTTCCTCAGCTGCCATCTCAACCCACCTGGAGGTATTGCAGATCTTTTTACAGCTTTAGACAGTTTAGGCTCTGTAGAGTGTAGGGTAGTTATATTTTTTTAACTTACACAATAGTTAGGCTACGTTATAGCTAGGAACACATAGTCTCTTTTATGGAGCATGGCAGCTAGTTATTATGTATATTATGTATGTATGTATGTATGTATGTATGTATGTATGTATGTATGTCTATTCATGCTGTAGCATATGTCATTATTTATTTTCTTCTAGTTTTATCTGAACTTGCAGAATTATATATGGAAGACAACAATAACTATATTCTTTGTTCCATTATGTAAATGTAATGGAAGATTATAATATAATAAAGGCTTTATTTGTAGAAATCGTGACTAAAATTGTATAATAAATCCTTTGCTTGGAAGCAAGTGTGTCTGCAAATACTAGATTACAAAGTGACTTGGAAGAGTCATGGTGGTTCAATGGCTAGAATGCAGTACTGCAGGCCAACTCACTGCTCACTCCAGGAGTTCGAATTTTTTTTTTTGTTTAACTTTTTTGTTCGTTTATCAAAGTATAAAATACAAAGAAAAAAAAACCATGGAAAAGTAAGAAGAGGGGGTATAATGTAAAGGGAGAAAAAAAGAGAAAAAGTTCAATTCTAAGTGGCTCAAGTTGACTCAGCCTTCCATCCTTCCGAGGTGGGTAAAATGAGGACCAAGATTGTTGGGGACAATATGCTGACATTGTAAACTGCTTAGAGAGGGCTGTAAAGCACTATGAAGAGGTATATAAGATTAAGTGCTATTGCTATTGTTATTTCCATAGAGCCACTAGGTTGTGGATTAGCGATTCCAACTGAGCTTGAACGCGGTCAGCCTTAGATCCTTGAGGCCACCCTGTAGTTGCAGGGGGCTGCCCCTGCCCCACCGCCTAGGCACCCACGAGGAGGTGGCGAGTGCTCTTGGGGGGGGGCTGGCATCCCTTGGGAACATTTTGCCCTGCAGACTGAGTGCATCCCTTTCACCCATGATGCCTGTGCTCGCTGCCTCCTGTGCATACACCCAAGGGGTGGGGCCAAAGCAATGGGGCAGTCTCTCACTGTCTCAAGGGCTGCTGTACAGGTCAGATCTAAGGCTGACAGCGTTCAGTTCTGAATGGCTACCACAAGTTGTAAATCAGCACCCAGTCGGCCTGGGCTGGGCCACAATGACGCAGGCCAGTCCTTCGCTATTTCCAGGGTGGCCCCAAGGGCCAGGAGCACAGATTGGCAGTGCTGTCGGTGGCTGTGCTGCTGGCGACTGTGGCTTTCCCATGCAGGGCAGTGCCAGTAAAAGGAAAGCCTTGTGGGCTGCAAGGCCAGGCTCAGAAAGGGATGAGCCAGGCCAACAAGGAGAGCATGGAGACTATGGTGCAGGTATGGCACTGATCTATTGTACAACCTGGCAGCGGTCTGACTTGAGAGACTAACTCCACCCCATCCCCTAGGCATGCACACAGGAGATGGTGAGCATAAGCATGGCCTGGAGTTCCTGGGGAGTGTCTTGCCTGCAGGCTTATTACATTCTGAGTACTACCCTTTCATACAGGATGCCAGCACTCACCGCCACCTCATGTGATGCCCAGCGGGTGGGGCTGAGGCAGCAGAGCAGTCTCTCATTGGCTTCAGGGTGGCCACGTGGGTGGGATCTAAGACTGACTATGTTGCACCAAATTTTAGATCAGCACCGCACCTGTACCAGCATGCCCCGCTCACCAGCCTGGCCTCACAGCCCCCTTTCACTGGGACTGCCCCACCCCCAATGGAAAAGCCACGGCCAGCAGCAGTGCTGCCAATCTCTCCCCCTGCCTTCATCCCTTCCTGAGTGTGGAGGAATATTGGGACAACATGAAAAGCATTTGCAAGCCGATGAGACTTTGGGGCAGCGAAATCCCTTGCTTCAAGCCTTCTATCAGCTTGCAAATGCATTTTATACTGTCTCAATCTCGGCATGAAAAGCATTTACAAGCTGACGAGACTTTGGGGCAGAGAAATTGCCTTGCTTGAAATCTCCCATCGGCTTGTAAATGCTGACTGGAATGGTGCGAAAGGCATTTTCAAGCTGATGGGAGGTTTCAAGCAAGGCAATTTCACTGCCCCAAAATCTCATCGTTTTGCAAATGCTCTTCGGCTGGATCAGGTACAAGCCTAAGTTTGCAAAGAACACTAGCGTGAGATAAACAGGGAAAGATCTCAGCTACTGATCTCGTGTGATCTTGCACTACAGAACTACATGAACTGCAGGGCATCAGTGCATAGCTGAGGAGGAAGCCTGAGGGGTCAAACAGTACTGCACAAACTGCAATGGGGAACATCCGGTTGATATTGCGGCGATACAGACAGAGGAATGGGCTCCGCATTCCCTATGCTGAATTCTTCCTGTTTGTGGGCTCTGGAGGGAGCCTACACCACCCTGAAGGGGCAGTGAAGCAAAGAGGGGCACCCTGTGAAGTTGGGGAGAGTTGTAACTCTCCTGTCCAGCCTGGGGTCTTTTTTCCCTCTCAGCCACAGCAAGAAGAAGAAGCAGCCTAAAGATCGCCGCTACAAAGCTGGGACAACTGAAGAATAACAGCTAAGACTGGTGCTGAAGAGAAGAAGGTGAGCCATGGTGGAACTGGGGGAGAGGATTTTTCTTTTGTTCTAAATTTAACCCCAAGAAATAATTCAGAACCATTTGCCCAGAACTATGTATTAAAGCAGCGCCTAAGCATTTTGGGGTGTCCTGAAGAAATACCTAACCGGAAATGAAAGGTGCAGGAAAATAAATAATAGATTTTGAAATAAACAGAAAATTGACTCCTAAACTGGGAAGAAGATTTTTAAATCTACTGGGAAGGGATTTTTAAATACTGGAATTATCTATATACAAAACTTATTCTTCTTTTGCATTTGTTGTATAATCCAAACAACAATGGACTAGTCAATTGAAATCTAAGTGCAGTGTGCCACCTGCTGACAAAAAGGGAAATTACAAGGAAACGACTTAACCAAAGAGACATTTGAATATTATATTAAAGAATTGAATTTGCAAAGAGGGTATAAAGGGGCTTTTGATATCCTCTGGGACTATTTAAATGGAACTGAGTGTTAACCTATGGGACATAAAGAATTGGGACTAGTGTACTCCTTGAAGGATAATTCAAAGACCAAATAAATAGTTCTTGGACTGTTGGATAAAAATCAACTCTCTTTTAAAAACAAAACAAAATACTCAAGAAGGAGAAATGAGTGCAACTGTACAGGAGATGGATTTAATCTTTCAAAATACAAAAAATATTATGGACAAAGGATTTAAGAACATTATGAAAAAAAATGGAAAATATTATACAAGGGATGATAAGCACAGACCAAGACGCCCAGGAAAGGGAGGAGTCAAAAAAAGAAAGGAAGAAGACAATGAGGAGAAAACAATGAAAATAATAGTGATTGACAAATTAAATCAGGGGGAAACAATGCTTGTTTTTGTGTGATATATTTTTCAGGAAGATGTGAATGATGATGTTATGTGCACTTTTGTTGCCAACCAACACCACAGTTTATTTATTATTTATTAGTCATATTTCTATGCCACCCACTCTCTGAGGACTCTGGGCGGCTTTCACCAAAGACAGTATACTAAATAGCATATTGCCCCCTAACAATCTGGGTCCTCATTTTACCCACCTCAGAAGGATGGAAGGCTGAGTCAACCTTGAGCCGGTGGGATTTGATCTGCTGATCTGCTGAACTAGCCGTCAGCTGAAGTAGCTACAGTACTGCACTCTAACCACTGTGCCACCTCAGCTCTTAAAGTTGCAGAACTATTGTCATCATCCTCAGATGGGACCATCGAATTACAGGAAAAGAGGCTCAGAACTCCCACTGATTCTGCATTATGAATTGTATAATTATTTCATTATATATTACAATGTAATAATAATGGAAATAAAGTGCACAATAAATGTAATGTGCTTGGATTCTGAAACCATTCCTCTTCTATTCTGTCGAAAAAAATGTTTTCCACAAAGCTGATCCAAGTGCCAAAAAGGTTGAGGACCACTGATCTACAGCACAATATACTTTGTCATAGACTCTTTATCTGGCTAGAGATATCTTCCAAAGGAAAGAGACTAGACTCTTTCAGTACAACATAGACATAAGAAACAAAGGAGAACCATCAATCTGGACTTAAAAATGAAAATAATCATAGCATAAGATAAAGAGAAGGTAAAGACTATAGCAGTTTGAAAGCATGCAACTGTGATTGGATAAATAGGTAACACTTCGGTGGGAAGGTACCTGCATTCTGTGTTCCTCAACAAATAATCATGCTTGGCTGCCCGATCATGGAATTTCCTTTGGACAACATTGGCTCCCTCAGCTAAGAAATGGAGATAAGCACCACCCTCTAGAGTCCAACCTGACTTGACAGGGGAAACTGGGCCATTCCACCATTTGCAATATCCTTAAGGGCAAAGAAAATATAGAAGGCAATTAAAGCAGCTCCAGGAACAGTTTCCATAGTAAGCAGAAACAGAACACACCTTATTTCCAAAACAGAAACGCTGCTTGTGCTTTGGATTAAGGATCAAATTTAAAAATGCATTCCAATTAGCCTTCATCTGATTCAGGTAAAGGTGTGCAGCATTTCTGAACTGCTAAAGAAAAGAGCAGGTAAGGAGTGCAATGAAACATTCAGAGCCAACTGTGACTGGGTTATGTGCAGGGGTGAAATGCTACAGGTTCGGTCCAATTCACCCGAACCGGTAGTAAAAAATGCTACTGGTTTGCTGAACCGGTAGTAAAAAATGTTTTTAAAAAAGTTCCAATGATCAGCTGAGCGACCTGCGATCATCTGAGCCTTTTTAAAAAACTTTTTAAAAGCATTTTTTACTACCCATTCGCCCAAGCCGGTAGTAAAAAATGCTTTTAAAGGGTTAAAAAAAAAGGCTCCAATGATCACAGCTGTGGTGCGCGATTGTCAAAACTTTTTTTTACGGGGGTGGGGTGGAGGATCAATTTTTGCTCCCTGTAAGCAAAAAAGGAGGGGTGAGGGGTCCCGTTTTTGCTCCCAGCAGGCTTCCCTGAAGGGATAAGCCTGCTGGGATAAAGGATTCTATTGTGAGTAGAGGAGTGGAGTACTCTTCTCGTGAAATAGCTCTGGACCCGCTCAATCATATTAATGTCCAATATACAGTATGGATTCCAGGCAGACGAGCTGTATTCGAGAATTGGTCTGGCAAAGGTTTTGTATGTCCTAGTTAGCAATACAGTGCTACCATTGCCTTTTTGGCAATGCTGTTACAGTGAGCTTTGGGGTTTAGATCATTTGAGATGAGCACTCCTAGGTTCTTGACAGAGTGAGGGTCATCTATGAGGTCATTTCTGCCCAACTTGTATTTGGGGTTCTGATTTTTACTGCCAATGTGTAGGACAGAGCATTTATTAGTTGAGATTTGGAGTTGCCAAATGCGCGACCATTCTGACACATGGTCAAGGTTGCTTTAAAGGGCCGCAGCATTATCAGTGGTGTTAAATAATTTTACATCATCAGCGAAGAGGAAGCAGCTGCTTTTAATATGATCGCATAGGTCATTGATGTAAAGCAGAAAGAGTTTGGGTCCTAGAAGGCTGCCTTTGTCAGATTTTCTTGCAAAATTCAACTCCAGAAGCACATACAGATGACTGATTCAGCTGGATTCATAAACTTATAAAGCTTATAAAGTAAATCAATACAAAATGTTCTATAGATGGCACATGGCACCTGAAAAATTGGCAAAAATGTTTAAAGATAAATCAGCTAAATGCTGGAAATGCCATCAGATACCAGGATCGTATTATCATATGTGGTGGAAATGTACAGAAGCGAGGAATTACTGGATTAAAATTAGAACATGGCTAGAGGAAATGATAAAACAATGTACTGATTTAAAACCTGAACTGTTCCTGTTGGGCATTTTAAGAGAGAAATAGAGTAAAGAGAATACTTATTTGATTATACATATTGTAACTGCAGCGAGAATTGTATTTGCGCAAAATTGGAAAGCAAAGAAAATCCCTTTAGAGCAGCGGTTCTCAACCTGGGGGTCGCGACCCCTTTGGGGGTTGAACGGCCATTTCACAGGGGTCGCCAAAGCCCTCTCTCGCCCCCCCTTCACTCACCCTCACTCTCTGCTTTGTTGGATCGCCGGCCGTTCGTTTACCCCGCCCACTCCCAATCTATTGCTGCCTCCGATGGCTAGAGGAAAAAAAACTGTTTAAATTTTTGGCCCGGGGCTTCAAAGGGCCGCCCTATAGCCAGTGGTGCAGCCGAACCGTTTGTTAAATTGCTGGCTTGCCCCGCCTCTCCACTATTTATTGCCAATAAATAGTGGTGGGCGAGGGGCGGGGGAGCCAGCAATTTAACAAATGGTTCGGTGTTTTTTTTTTTATTTTATTGGCCCCCGGAGCTTCAGCATAGGCTAATTAGCCCTTGCTTAGATCGGCTCCCGACCCCCAGCTGATTTGCTCTCAGCTGTTTTGCTCAGGGCTCTGTGCTTCCTTGCAAAGAGTACTGATTTCCCCCCCCCCTATCTATGCTTAAAAACGAAACTGAAACTGCTTTGCTGTTGCTGCAACTTGGAAAATTAGGCAGGCAGATTTCTTTTCTTTTTCCTCACCAAAAAAGGTAGGTGCAAACAACGGGAAATTTAGGGAAAAAGAGGAGATTTTAAAACACAAAAGAAAAAAGCTCTATTTAACTAGGGAATTGTAATAATTGAGATACTATTAATTGTATATTGTGTTGAAAGCAGAAATGGTTAAGTTGTGGTTTGGAGGAATATATGGGGGAAATTATTTGGTTTATTATTATTGATAAATATAATTAATTGATTTGTAAGAAATTGGATTGCATGGAAATAATTGGAATATTCATGTTCATATTGATTAATATACAAAGAAGGTAGTTATATAACTAATTGATTTATATTAAAATGTTGAATGTATATTAAACAACTGTAATATTACATAATTAACCAATGTGAGGATGGATATAAAAATAGATGACAATGGGAAGGGGTATAAAATAGAACAGAAGGGAAAAATTGAATTTGATTAAGATTAGAGATGAGGATGAAGGGTAATATTGCTTTTTAAAAAAAAATAGATGAGGAATAAATATGGCAAAAAGGAAATATAGAAATTGTAAATTTAATTGAAATGACTAAACACTGTTTAAATTTATGAACCGGCCAAATACTCTGTTCAAAGAAAATACATTGTATGTTTGTATGTGTGTTTCTAATTATTATTTATTCATATTTGTTCTCTTTTATTCTTTAAAGTTTAACAATTCATTCTTTATCTTAATATCTTTATATTTGTTTGGTGTTGGCTTTCTTCCCTTTCATCTTTTTTATGGTACAGCAATCTTTCTCCTCAAACCTACCACCTCTCTCTTTTCTTTCCTTCTTACTTTCTCTTCCTCCCTACTTTCTCTTCCTTTCTCCTTCTCCTCTTCTCTTCCTCCCTCTCTTACCCTCACTCCTACTCTAATTTCCCTTCCCTTCCTTCATCCCTCTCTATTGCTGTATTTTTTTATGCATATGGACTACTCAGAGGGCTGAAAAAGTTATTTCTGACTGATCCTCGCACTTTTGACCAGTCTTCGAACTTACGACTGTCCTCACATTTTACGTTTTTGCCCTATCTTGTCACCATGGTGAAGAGAAGCAGTTGTGAAATGAGTGACACATTGTTAAGAATGCTACAATGACACATTGTTAAGAATGCTACAATGGGCATAAATGATGACCAGTCATAAGTGCGAAGACCGGTCAAAAGTGCGAGGACCTGTCAGAAATCACTTTTTTCAGCCCTCTGGGTAGTCCTTTTGTGCATATGGACTACTCAGAGGGCTGAAAAAGTTATTTTTGACTGGTCCTTGCACTTTTGACCAGTCCTCGAACTTACGACTATCCTCACATTTTACGTTTTTGCCCTATCTTGTCACCATGGTGAAGAGAAGCAGTTGTGAAATGAGTGACATGGTTGTTAAGAATGCTGCACGGGCATAAATGTGAGGATGGTCATAAGTGTGAGGACCAGTCAAAAGTGCGAGGACCTGTCAGAAATGACTTTTTTCAGCCCTCTGAGTAGTCCCTATACACATAGCCATGGCCACCCGGTCACATGACCAGCTAGCCACGCCCACCCAGTCACAGGACCTCCAAGCTATGCCCACAAAATAAGCCACGCCCACAGAACTGGTAGTAAAAAAATTTAGAACCCACCCCTGGTTGGGGGTCACCACAACATGAGGAACTGTCTTAAAGGGTCGTGGCATTAGGAAGGTTGAGAACCACTGCTTTAGAGGGAGAAGTAATTAAGAAAATATTGGAATGAGCAGAAATGAATAGATTAACCAATTAATAGATTGGTAATTAAAGAAAAGGAAGAATTGGCGTATTTTAAAGTATGGGGGCAATTATATCAATGGTTAGAGAAGATATATATACAGTATATATATCCCTTTTGCATTTCAGCTCCAATCCAGGAGCCCTCAAGGAGTCGCATTCACGACAAACCATTTTATACCAAATTTATATTTCGCTGATAAAGAAATAAAGGGAGACTTATATAGATCTATCTCAAGCTATTTAGCTCTCATCAGCTAGCCATACCCTTATTTGGATTCACACTTAGGCTACCTGCATGTTAGGCAGTTGTATTAACTTCTGACCCACAAGTTCTCCTTCATCAGTTTAAGCCAGGGGAGAGATTAAGTGTTTTTCTATCGAGACAGCTGGGGTAGAGCATAGATAGATAGATAGATAGATAGATAGATAGATAGATAGATAGATAGATAGATAGATAGATAGATAATTGATGAATTAATATAAACATAAGAAATTTGGGAAGAATGATGTAATAATCTAAATGAAAAGTGTCGTTGGTCCTACCTGAGACGCACCTTCTTGTTGCGTGGAGACAGCAGCCAGGCATGGGTTGTACTCGTCTGTTCAGATTGATAGACTGAGTCTGTCAAAGAAGCTAAATCTCGCCCCTGTTGCTAGGGGCTTCCAGCTTTTGGCGAAGACGGAAAAACAGACTCGACATGTGGGAGAAAAAGAAAGTTAGCAAAATAGACCAGACTGACAAAGTGTGGGGCTGGCTGCTGTCTCCACCCAACGAGAAGGTGAGTCTCAGGTAGGACCAATGCCCCTTCTCCATTGTGGGTGGAGACAGCAGCCAGGCATGGGACATACCAAAGTTCACTGTCCCTAGGTACGGGCGGGCCCAGTCTGGTCCGAAGATTCCTCTTTCATATGAACCCCTTGTAAAACTCTCCGCCCAAATGCATCTTCCTCTGAGGCGAACTTATCCAACTTGTAGTGTTGAATAAAAGGGGAAAGAGAAGTCCAGGTTGCCGCCCTGCACATTTCCAGCAAAGACGCCTGCGTGGCCCAAGCCGTCAACGTCACCGCACTGTGGGTAGAATGCGCAGTCAAGTTAGAAGGTCTAGGCAAAGAGCGAAGTTCATATGCCTTGGCGATTGTCTGCCGAATCCACCGTCCGATGGTCGAAGAAGTCATTCTGCCACCTAAGGAGACAGGGAGAAACGACACAAACAAAGACTCCATCCTGCAGAAATCAGCAGTTCTCTTGAGGTATATTGAGAGTGCCCTCCGGACATCCAACTTGTGCCACCGCCGTTCCAGTGGATGAGCAGGGTGAGGACAGAAGTTGGGAAGAATAAGTTCTTGCAAACAGTGAAATGGTGTGTTAATTTTGGGGATGAAGGTAGGGTCAAGGCAAAGGACCACATGATCAGCATGGAACACAAATAAGTCATCTCTCATAGAAAGTGCAGCAATCTCTGAAATCCTCCTTGTGGAAGCTATCACCACCAAAAAAGAAACTTTACATGACAAAAGACGGAGGCTGGCCGTCCGTAAGGGCTCGTACGGGGCACCCGTAAGGGAGTTCAGAACTAGAGACAGGTTCCAGGTGGGATACCTGTGCACCATGGGGGGACATAAGTTCCCCGTAGGAACCTATGGATCAGTGGATGTTGGGATAAGGAGGAAAGAGACCCATAAGTCAGGACTGTCGAGATAGCCACCACCTGCCTCCGAAGAGTGTTGGGCAAGAGCCCTCTGTCAAGCCTGTCCTGTAAGAACATCAGAACCTGTACAATTGAAGCCTGAAGTGCAGAAACCCTTGAGGTCACATCAATTACAAAAGGCCCGCCAAGTGGCCGAATAAATGCGGTCCATGGAGGGCCTCTGCAAAGCTTGGATTGTCCATATCATGCTGTCGGGAATATCGTTCCGCTGCAGAGCGCACGGCTCAATCTCCAGGCAGTCAGCTGGAGCCAGCTGGGGATCTGGATGTAATACTGCTCCTTGGCTGAGACAATCCTCACTGCAAGATATCCTCCAGGTAGGTGACACCAACAAAGACTTGAAGTCCGCGAACCATGACCTCCTCGGCCAATGAGGGGCCAGAAGGATGACCTCCGCCTGTTCGTGCAAGAGCTTGCGTATGACCCTTGGAATGAGGGGTATCGGTGGAAAAGCATAAAGCAGGCCGGGAGGCCACTGGGAGTGCAGAGCATTCACCGCCTCTGCCTGAAGTGTTGGGTAATGCGAGTAAAATCGCGGAAGTAGAGCGTTCACAGGAGTTGCGAACAAATCGACCTCTGGGTGCCAAAACGGGCCATCAGGTCCTTGAGTATTGTTGGGTGCAGGTGCCACTCCGAGTGGTCTATCTCCTGTTGACTCAGCCAATCGGCCTGCACATTGGACACCCTGGAGATATGTTCCACTTTCAAGTAACAAAGGTGACGCTCCGCCCAGAGTCCCACTCTCTTGGCCTCCAACATAAGGGATTTGGACCTGGTGCCTCCCTGGCAATTTATGTGTGCTTTCATCACCATGTTGTCCGTAAGCACTAGGACATGGGAGCTGGACAGAAGGTGCTGAAAAGCCCGAAGGGTGAGAAACACTGCCCGCAACTCCAGCCAGTTGAAGTTTTGGCTAGCCTCGTTGGCCGTCCACCTGCCCTGTACTACCTGAGACTGACAGTGCACTCCCCAGTTGAACATGCTGGCATCAGTTGTAACTACCAGTCTCTGGGGTTCGAAGAACTGGCAGCCCTTGGAAATGTCTGGAGACTGCCACCATCTGAGGGATCTCAGTACCTCCTTGGGAACAGGAACCGTGATAGGTGATGTCCCTCTGCCCGCCTTCTGAAATGGCAAAAAAACCCATTGGAGGTCTCTCGAGTGTAAACGGGCCCAGGGCATGATGGAAATGGCAGAGACCATTTTCCCCAAGAGCTGAGAAAGGGGGAAAGCCCTCCTGCTACCCTCAATTCGTGTTACCATAGCTACAAGGCTATCCTGACATTCCTGGGATAAATAAATCCTGCCCTCAACAGAATCAATTAATGCTCCCAAATGGAGCAGATGGGTGGAAGGAGTCAGATGACCCTTCTCCATATTAATGGACAATCCATGAGCAGCAAGAACCTGAAGGGTTAATTGAAGGTCCTGGCGGGCTTGCCTGAGAGAAGTGGACAAAATCAAAATGTGGTCCAGATAACACTGGAGATGAACAGCTCTAGCCCGTAGTCACTAAAACTTTGGTGAAACAACGAGGAGCAGAGGAAAGGCCAAAGTGCAAAGCCCGATATTGATAATGAGCCCCCGCATAACAAAATCTAAGAAATTGTCTGTGAGAAGGGAGGATAGGAATATGTAAATAGGCCTCAGTGAGGTCAATAGAAGAGAGGAGGTCGCCCTTCCTCATGCCATCCAGGATGGAGTGTAAAGACTGCATTTTGAACCGATGATATACCACATAACGGTTCAAACATTTAAGGTCCAGAATAGGTCTCCACCCCACCCCCCCCAATGACTTTGGGACAAGGAACACATGAGAATAAAAACCTTGCCCCACCTGCTCCTCCGGCACTCTTTGAATTGCCTTGATAGAGAGGAGATGCTGAACCGCTGCATCCATAAGGACTCTCTTCTTACTGTTATGAGAAAGCGGACAGTGCACAAAGAACATCGGAGGAGGGGAAAGAAATTCTATGGCCAAACTGGATTTAATGGTGGCCCAGACCCATCTATCAGAAGTGGTATTCTCCCAAAGGTTGGCAAAGAGGGCCAATCTGCCACCAATGGGAGGCTGAGAAATGCAGTTAGCGATGGTGGCGACTTGAACGACCTCCTCCCCCACAAAAGGGCTGCTTACTTAAAAAGGGTCTCCCCCCTGAAGATCTATCCTGGTAACCTTGCTGTCTGGGGATAAAATTACCAGAAAATTGAGAAGAACCGTTACCCCCGTCCAATCCCCGAAACTGGGTGCGATTAGAGTACGGGTGAAAACCCGTAAGACCTTCCGCTTATCCCTAGTCTCAACCAGGAAGGATTCCAATGGTTCACCAAACAACTTAGATCCCGCAAATGGTACAGAAGCCAGCCGCCACTTGTGTCTGGCATCCGCCTGCCAATGACGAAGCCAGACCAAGCAACGGGCTGCTACTGAGGAGGCCAGGGACTTAGCAGCAAAATGGGCGGCATTGAGGGTAGCGTCCGCTGAGAATTGTACAGCCGCAATGACTTTATTTAAATCTTGTCTCAGACTAACATCTTCCGCAGACAGCTTATCCTGGAGCTGGTGCAACCACAACAATGTCATCCGATTGAAGAAGGACATGGTGGTTGCAGATCGAATGGCCCATGCTGCTCCTTAATGCGCCCGCTGAAGAACCTGATCCGATCGGCATTCGTCA
Source organism: Pantherophis guttatus (assembly GCF_059756535.1). Classification (NCBI taxonomy): domain Eukaryota; kingdom Metazoa; phylum Chordata; class Lepidosauria; order Squamata; family Colubridae; genus Pantherophis; species Pantherophis guttatus. The sequence goes on from NC_142066.1 coordinate 78,830,936, forward strand.
GGGCACAGTCCCTCATCAGGATCTCCGGGCATGTTCGCATTGGGCAACAAAGCAGCCACAGGAGCGTCTACCATCAGGACCTGGAGGGAAGCCAGGTCAGACGCTACATTGAAATTTTTTCAGTCCACCGATGTTGGAACTGGGGCGGACCCGGGTGACGACCACCGCTACTTAAGAACATCTAGAAATAGTGGTGGAGTTGGAATAAAGTCTACAGGTTTAGAAGGCTCTGCAAGCAGAGGATCTAATGATCCTTTAGAAGAAGAAGGAGCTGGCTCCACGATGGTGGAATCCAGTCAAGCCATGTTGACTGCCTTAAATAACAAGGACTTAAACAAATTTTGAGGAAACAGTCCTGTAAAGAAAGGCTGGTCCGGAAGGAGATCCTTATCCTCCAATAAGTCCGGTTCCTGCTGCCCAACCTCCGCCAGAGATAGCGTGTGGCTCACATGAGAGGGAGCTGGGGAATCCGGGGCCTCAATAGACAGGGAGTCCTCATCAAAAAGCCTTTCTGGGGATGCAGATGCCACTGACCTTACTGACACATCTTTGCTGGGAGGCAGAAAGCGAGTCGACAATGACTGCTGGATCGCTGCATCAATCATGCGTTGGAATTGCTCCGGTGACAAAACATTGCCTGTTGGCTCTGGAGCAATTATGGCTGCCACTGGAGGCTGGATAGCAGAAACAGAGGAAGTCGGTTGCAGACCCAGCTCAGCAATTGGATCCCCATCCGGGGCCACTTGAATAGCTGGAACTGCGTGTGTACCCCACAGGTTAGCTGGCTGAATGACTATTGGGCAGTCCTGAAGGGACAGCTGATCAGAGGGTACAGCTGGGGGCTCAATAGAAGTAGCCCTTGTGGCATCCTTGGGAGCTACCGACAAAGGCAGATGACAGCTAGCCTTGTCACCAATTTTCTTAAGCACCCTGTCCCAGCATTTTTCAGCCTTGAGGGAAGCCAAAGAATGTTTACTCAATTTGTGGGAAGGCCGAGAGCCCTTGTCCACCGAGTTCCTTCTTGCAGGACTGCGGTCCTGTTGTTCCTCAGGACCAGGGTCCCCTGAGACAGGCCTCATCTGTCCTTCATGGCCTGCCTTATGTCCATTCTTGGACTTGGATAACGCCTTAGGCATAGCTAAGTTGCAATAAATGCCCCCACCAGAGGTGAAGGTATCAAGGTAGGTAAAGCTTAAAAGGCAGTTACTGTCAGTAAAGAGCTATTCGGATCATAAGTATTCCGATCACAAAATGGCTGCCATGGGAATGTGAGGAGGTACAAACAAAATGGCTGCCCAGGAAAGTGAGGCTAGAACTTGTCGCCACTAGTGACGGGCAGGCTAGTTCAGAATGGTCCATGGTAACAAGACCAAGAAATACTTCTCAACCTCAGGGGAGAAGAAGTACCAATAATGAGGCACAGTCCGAAGTCTGGAGGCCAGCTGACAGAAAAAGTGCAATTTCAGCCCTTTACAGCGTGGTTCTGGCGGCCACAAAATGGCGGCCGGCAGCCGAGAGACAGGCAAGAGGGAGCACTCAGCTCCACAAAATGGCCGCCCAGGCAAGCACTATGCCTTTGTGAGGAGAGACATCCGAAAGCAAACTTTGGGAAATCACCTAAAGCCAAATAGGAGCGTGAAGCTCTGTTTCAACCACCAAATAGTCATTGCCACTGTCAGGCAAATTAAACAAGCTGCCCTTAGAAAAAGGGAGTGCAAAGCTCCACCTGTCAAGCAATGCCTCCTGAAACGATAGATCTGCCAAAACAAGGAGCGCGAAGCTCCTCTGATTGAATCCGGGCTCACAGGAACTGCTGATCCATCACAGAGAGACGCAAAACTCCACTCGACCAATTAATGGGAGCGTGAAGCTCCACCGGTCACAGAAATACCTCCCGAAAGGCCGATCTGCCAAAGAGAGCACGAAGCTCCACTGTTTCAATCTGAGCCCAGAAAAAAACTGGCAGAAGCTTCCCAGAGGGGTGCGAAACCCACTCAAGTTGAATTAATGGGAGCGCGAAGCTCCACTGAAAGAGAAGACCAAAGCCCCCCCCCTTTGGGAGCGCGAAGTCCACACTTCTTCAGAATGCTAGACAGCTCGACAAAGGAATCAGGTAGGGAAGGGTAAACTCACTATCCAAATAATAGGAAAGTCCAAGGTAATTTCACAAGATCACAAAGGAGTAATCTGCAAGAAAATGGAAAAAACACTAAGAGAGACACAGTCCCACACGTCTGTCCAGACTGATGGACTGATTCAAAAGCTGGAAGCCCCTAGCAACAGGGGTGGAATTTAGCTTCTTTGACAGACTCAGTCCATCAATCTGAACAGACGGGCCAACCCATGCCTGGCTCCACCCACAATGGAGAATATAAAGGTATGATAGAAATATGATATGAAAACGATGGAGTAGAAGACACAAAATATGCACTCAGATGAAACACTGAATGATTAAGGATGTATTGTTTGTTTGTATGCATGTTTGCTTTTTAAAAAATAAATAAAAAACTTTTATTTAAAAAAACTTCTTTATATACAAGAATATATATACAATATTAACAACAGAGAACAATTTCATTTCAGATCAGATCGGCAGACAAGTTCACACACACTGGTTTCAGTTTCTCTTTGCAGACTCAGAAGCTGCAGACTAAGACACGCCCTGGCTCCAGTCTGTCTCAGCTCCCAATTGGCTGAGTTAGTTGCTATGCCTATTCATTGACTGACCTTGTTACCATGTCTTCCCAGTGATGAATATTCTAACAACCTTGGGGGACACCGCTGTTAACTAGTGCTGGATTTGATAGCCCCCCCCCTCATTTTGACTATTTGTTGCCTGTTTGACAGGAACGCGGCTATCCATTTGTGCAGGGATCCAGAAATGCTGTAAGAACTTAGTTTTAACAGTAGTTTATCGTGCACCACTGAATCAAAAGCTTTGCAGAAGTCTATGTAAATTGCACTTATTGCTTTACCCTGGTCAAGATGTGTAGTCCAAATGTTTCTGCAGTGTAGGAGTTGCAGATTACAGGACAATTTTTTCCTGAAACCAAACTGCTTGTTAGAAAGCAGGTTGTTTGTCTCTAAGTGGAGGGTGATGGATTGGTTTATAATTGATTCCATGTTTTTACAGGTGACGCAACACAATGAAATTGGTCTGTAATTTTCTACTAGACTAGGGTCTCTCTTTTTAAAGATAGGTATGACTGTGGCTAATGACCATAGGTCGGGCAAGGAGCTGGTTCTGAAAGATACCTCATAGATTGTATTAGAGGTTCAGTTATAGCAGTGGCAAGCTTTTTAAAGAAGTAGGCACATAATCCATCAGGGCCAATAGATAGAGATGGCTTTAGGTTACGTAGTGCCATTTCAACGTTATCTACTGTAAATTCAATATGTAGTAAATCATTACAATTAGTTAAGTTGCAGGACCACAAAGAAGCAGTTACCAGAAAAATTGTATTCCCACCTATCAGTGCTGCTACAAGTAACATCATCTGGTCAACACTCTGTCAACATCACTGTCAGAGAAACCCTCGGCATCACAAAATCAGGTCATCATTATATTGACAAATAAACATGGCTGTGAACTGACCAAGTACAGGAGAAAATGCAGGAAAAGAAACAAACTTTCAAGAAATGGCAGGCAGTACAACGGAAGAGAATTGATAGAACTATGTAACCACCAAAAGAGCAGTCAAGAAAGCAGTTGCTGAAGCCAGGGCAGAACACTGCCAAGACCTATATGACCACCTGGAGATGAAGGAAGGGGAGAAAGACATTTACTGATTATCCAAAGCACAGAAGAAGGCTGCACAAGCCATTGAGCATGAAGGACAAGGATGGCAAACGACTCCAAGACAAACAGGAGATCCTGCAACGATGGCAAGATCATTTCAATGAGATCTCCAACATTGACACCAATTCCAGGAGGCACACCAACCCATGAACCCATTCCACTCATAACTGAGGAAGAAGTTAACAATGCTGTGGACAGAATGAAGAACTTGAAGGCTCCTGGACTAGACTTCTGGAAACTAAAGCAAGTGTGAGACATAGGGATACCTTGGCTGACTGAGTTCTTCAATGCTATAATGAATATTGGCCATGAGCCAACTCATTGGCCAGCAAGTATAACAGTTCCCAACTTCAAGAACAAGGGTGACCCAGCTGACTGTGCCAACTATTGCCCAATCCATCTGTCTCACACTATGAAGATCTTTGAGAGAATCCTTGGCCAACGCATTCACAGCATCACCCAACTCACCATCAACCAATGCGGCTTCGTTAAAGGATGTGGAACAACTGATTCCATTTTTGCAGCCCGTCAGCTCCTAGAGAAAAACCATGAGAAAAGACAACCACTACACATGGCATTCCTAGACCTGGAGAAGGTGTTTGATCATGTCCCCACACCAACTGATCTGCTATGCCCTCCGGGATCACAGAGTACCTGAAACACTGGGTCAAAATGCTATACAAGAATACCAGCAGCCAAGAGCGATGCCCAGCTGGCCTCTCCAACAGATTCTCAGTGATGGCTGGGGTACACCAAGGCTCTGCACTGTCACTACTTTTGTTTATACTGGTCATGGATACCATCTGCAGCAGAACACACCCTGGATTATGCTGTATGCTGATGATGTTATGCTTGCTTCCACCACCAGAGGTGAACTACAGCAGCAAGTTCAAACATGGAATGATCGCCTCAACCACAATACATTTGTTTAAAAATGGCAAAGCAGCTGGCTTAGATCAGATGTCCACAGAGCTTCTATAACATGGTGGAAATAATCTGGTCCAAGAGATCATTGATGCAAAGGACATCTTTCCTCAAGATCTCAAGAAGCCGGATGATAACTTCAAAAAATGGTGCCTACAACCAAGTCTAATAAAAAGAGAAGCAGTCACATTCTACCTCAGCAATAGGTACAGAAATTACTAGCTTTCAGTGAAGTTCCAGAACTGTGTTTTACAATATACCGTGTATATCTGAAAATAAGATCCAACAAGAAAATAAGCCCTAGCATAATTTTTCATATAAGTATTCATATTCATATTCGTAATATAAGCCCAAAAATAAGCAGCATTTAGCTCAATTTCATTGAGGGCTGTATCAGCATTGTGGTTGCCCTCAGGGGAGGGCGGGGGGGGGCAGCTCGACATTGCTCACATCAGGGGCACCTGTGGGAGCCCAGGCAGAGCTGGGAGGGGAGTCCCAGCTGCCTCTTGGGGACGAGGGCTCGCCGCCCTTCCCCTTTGCCACTATCATCACAGGTAGGGCGGTGGATGGAAGCTCATCCAGCATGTATGGCGGAACTGAAGGACGAGGTTGGATGGTGAGGATTGAGCACCAGAGCCACAGAATGGCACACCCCTAACCAGCCACATGCCTCACCCCACAGCAGTGGCACCAGCAGCAGGCGGAGGTAGAGGCACAGAGTGAGGCATATGATCTGGCCTGCTGGATGCATCACATGGCCACCTGCCTAGTCACAGCCAAGGGCAAGCAGAGGTAGATGGTGGGATGGAGTGGGCAGGCAGCTGCCTCCTGCTTGGAGAGTTGATCCAGCAGTCGGAGCACTCACACTCACCTGCACTACATGGGCTGCGCAGCCCCAGAGTGCACTGGCCAAGGGACTGGCAGGCTGCAGCTGTTGTCGGATGTTGTCAGCCACCATGCGCTAGCTGCCTCCTGTGCACACTGTGTGTGCCCGGCGGGCCTGTGCCACACAGCCACCTGTCTCATTGAAACCATGGGCAAGCAAAGACAGATGGTGGGACAGAATGGGCAGGTGGCCAAATGATGCATCTGGTGTGTGCCCCCCCCATAACTCTTCTTCCAGTGGTTGCTTGGAGGGCTGGGCCTGCAGTCCCAGCACTTGGACTCATCTGTGTTGTGCAGGCTGAGCAGCCCCAGAGTGCGCCAGCCAAGGGGGAAGCAGTCTGCAGCTGCTGCTGGACACCATCAGCCCCCGTGTGCTCCCTGTGTCCTGTGTGCATGCCAGAGGGGCACCTGACTGGGCTGGGCCAGGGTGGCAGGGCTTGTCCCTCACCATCTATGGGGCAGCCCCATAGGCCAGATATGTGCCGCTTCAGCCCACGGGCCTTGTGTTTGAAATGAAAAAAATAAGACATCACCTGAAAGTAAGCCCTAATGGAGCAAAAATTAAAATAAGAGACAGTCTTATTTTCTGGGAAACATGACAATAACTCTCCTGCAAGTAATACTGGACAGAACACTAACCTTCCAAAATCACTTGGAAAACAGCTGCAAAATTGCAACTATTTACTGAACAGATTGGCTGGAACATCCTGGGATGCTGATTCTAACACCCTACAAACATCAGTCTTGGCTTTGGTTGAATTCTGAATTCTGTACTAGCATGTGGTTTAACGGTGTCCACATCAAATGGTCAATGTCCAACTCTGCCAAACAATGTGTATCATCTCTGGCACATTGCATTCCACTCCTGAGCATTGTTTATCAGTATTTAGCAATATCATACTGCCCCACATTAGAAGACAACAAGCTCTCATTCGGCTATAGTCAAGGATGATGAACAAGGCTCTCTCTATTCACCAGGACAATGCATAGTTCACAATATTGTAGGCCAGCATGGAAGATCGCTATTGACTTAAGCTTAGAATGCCTGGAGAGAGGAATGGTACCTTCTTGTGGTCTGACCATTAATGACCTCTCTACAAGCCATCTGGTTTTTACCTGACTTGCTGGATTTGGGCAAAATTGAACAAAATCAGGTATAATGCTAGAAAAGGTTTCTCTGCCCTGGATCAGAAGAGATGGAAATATTCCCCTTGTTGAGGCTGTGGTGCTGATATGCTAACCAGGGTGGATAAAAATCGATTAAAAATTTTTTAAAAAAATCAGATTTATTTATATTGGATCTTTTAAATCAAATTTATTTTAATACAATGCTTTTGGAGTAAAAATCTATCTAAAGATAGTTTACTATTTAAAATACATTAACAATTTAGTTTATTCAGCATGAAATGGAGCTTAGTTATATAGCATGAGGCTGTATATTCTGCAATATTTATACTTTTGGTAAACTCATTCAATGAATCCAAGCTCTGCAAGCTGCATTGATGCATTCACACAATTTCACAGTAACCATGGGATAAATCATAAAACAAAGTTAAGGAATATTCCTTTATCCCATTGTTTTGCAAATCTATTCACACTACAAACTGTATGATTGTTTGAAGAGAAATTCATCTATACCAGGCTCTAAGTGTGAGGAGGAAGGGCAAGCAGTAAAAATGAAAGTGAAACCTTCTAAGCAGCTTATAAACCTTGTGATCTTTCTGCACATAGATTGAAGTGCTTTATTTGTCTTTTGAGGAGCAAAATGGCAACAGGCCATAAAAGAGACTCAGTTTGGGAGTATTTTAATGAAGTTCCTCTACCCACTGGTAAGGCAGGTATACCTGCAAAATGCAAGCAATGCAACGAAGAGATACAAGGCCTGGTGGCCCGAATGAAACAGCATCATGAGAAATGCTGTGATTAAAGGACCATGTTTGAAAAGGCAGGACCTTCAGATTGATAAACTGTTTTTATTTCACCATATTTTTTAGACTGCCATGAGGTATTGTTATGCTAAAGCAATAATATAGATCTGCTATTGTTACTGCATGACACTGCATTTTTATACAATTGCCAAAAAAAGAAATAATGAGTTGAAATATGCAAATATTCCTTTTTAAGCTGTACTGTGTGTGAATACAATGAGAAATTCACAATAAGCATACATGGTTTAAATAATAAAATAACAGCACTGACTTTTTTGTTTAGGTGAAACCATCAACATAAAAGATTCTGGAAACTACCCACTTTCTAAAACATCACCCCCTTGTTCTACAGTTTCAGAGTTATCTCTCCAGGATAGTGGATCAGTCACATCATTTACACATATCCGCAATGTATCATCTAAAAGAAAGAAACCATCTGGAACTACTACCATAGATAAATTTGTGATAAAAACCAGCAGATTAGAAAGAGTTAATTGATGAAAGAAATGTTCAGTTTGTTTATGCAACAAACACTTATTTATTTATTATTTATTTATTAATTAAATTTCTATACCGCCCTTCTCCAATAGGACTCAGGGCGGTGCACAGCCAAGATAAAAACAAAGCATACAAAATTTAAGAACAGTATTAAAATAATTAAATATTTTGGCCGAAATTAAGATAACCCAATTTAAAATCAATTTAAAATTTAACTCAGGCCAGCCCAGCTTGTTGAAATAAATAGGTTTTCAGGGCCCGACGAAAAATCCGGAGGTCTGTTATTATACGTAACTCTGGGGGAAGGTTGTTCCAGAGGGTGGGCGCCGTCACAGAGAAGGCTCTCCCCCTGGGGGTCGCCAGCCGACATTGTCTGGCGGACGGCACCCTGAGGAGGCCCACTCTGTGCGAGCGTACTGGCCGGTGGGAGGCTATTGGTGGCAGAAGGTGGTCTCGTAAATACCCCGGCCCTAAGCCATCTTCTTTCCATCTGCCTGAAAACCCATACTTCATTAATCTGATTCAGCCACTGTAAGGTCCTGCCTCTACTCCCTGTTCAACAAAGTAAGAACTCTTGAGACAGCAGCATTTCAAAAGGAATCTTTTATTGAAAGGAAGTGATTGCAAAACAAAAGCAAAGCAGACTCTAAGTTCCCCTTAGGCAATTCCGTTAGGATAAAGGAGTTAGAAACCCTTCCCCTCAGTCTGATGTTGAATGAGCCAATCCACAGGTGCGAAGATGTTGTGGAAATGGCTGCCCTGGGAAGGAGATAAGGAACTGTTTCCAGGCGCTTCTTTCAGGGGGCTTCAGAACTGGGGCAAAACAGATGGCCCTCCCTCCTTACACATTCCCCCAAAGGTAAATCAAAGCATAGGGCAGCTAGGTGTTAGAGCTAGGATTATAAACTAAGGGATTACAGGATATGCAGGAAACAGGAAGAGAATGATAAGCAAATAAAGCAGTGAGGGCTAACCTTTTCTGCACCAAGTGCCCAAAACATGTGCACCCGAACCTACAAAATGCAATGCGTGCGCAAGCCCCACGCATGCACCCCACCCTCCTGCATGCGTTCCACCCCTGTGCATACACGCACGCCCCCACAGCATGTGGCCCACCACCCCACGCATGCATGTGCATGCCCCTTGCCCCCCGCACATGTGCGGCAGAGACCTGAAGACCAGCTGGCCAGCAGGAGATGCGCCCGCATGTGCAACAGAGTTGAACTGGGGTGATGGCTCATGTGCTGTCAGAGAGGGCACTGCATGGCACAAATCACCATTATGGGAATAAAGGGATCCAGGCCTCCTCCCCACAGAAATGGCAGTATCACAGTAGGGCTCTGACAATCACTGAGACTAGGATACAGTCCACCAAGTAGATTAGATGTTGCGAGGAAACTGCTGGATAAAATATATGATGAAGAAATTATGCAATGTGCAACAAATCTAGAAGGTAAAATTGTTAACCTAAGTCTTCATGGGTGGAGTAATGTCACAATGATCCTATTGTATGTGCTTGTATAATAACAGAAGAATGGAATGTATTCCTTGCAGAAACAATTGATACTTCAGGAAATGCACACATAGCAGCATACTTAGAAAAAGCAGCAAAAGTTATCGTAACATGCGAAAAAATGTCAAATGTCAAGTATGCAGTTTGGTCACAGACAATGCTTCAAATGTGTCCAAAATGAGAAGAAATTTAGAACATGAAGAAACTACCAAGCTAATAACATGGTTGTAGTGCTCATTTGATGCATCTCCTAGCCAAAGATTTCTGTGTTCCAGAAATAAAGAGTAATGTTGTTGAAATTGCTAAATACTTCCATTATAATCATTTTGCATCATCAGCTCTGAAAATAATGGGTGGAACCAAGCTAACGCTCCCACAAGATGTTAGATGTACCGTCTGTAGTGGACTGTTTTGAACATTATAAAAAACTGGCCTATTCTGATGATCGTTTGTGAGCAAAATTGAAAAAAAAATAGATGGCACTATCACAGCCAAAATCCTCAACATTGGGCTTAAGAGAAATGTTGAACATATGCTGAGCATTCTGAAAACCGTTTCTGAAGCTTTAAACAAAATCCAGAAATACAGTTATTTTATTGCTGATGCTGTTGAAATTTGGAAGGAACTGAGTGAGCGCTTAAAAGCACAACGACACACTGACAAGCAGAAATTACAAGATTTAAAAAAGCAAATGGGCCAAGCACTGTCTCCAGCTCATTTTCTTGCAAACATTGTCAATATCTGGTACCCGGGTCGAACCTTAAGTGCTAAAGAAGAGGAGTTAGCCATGATATAGGTACTCAGCAATCATCCATCTCTAGTGCCAACTATAATGAACTTCAGAGCTAAGGGGGAACCGTTCAAGAAATATATGTTTGCTGATGAGGTTTTAAAGAAAGTTTCACCAATGAATTGGTGGAAGTCACTTAAGCACTTGGATTCAGAAAGTCTTGAAGTAATGATTTCACTTTTAACTGGCATTGAAAGAATATTCTCTTCCTTTGGACTTGTTCACTCTAAATTAAGAAATCGTCTGGGGCCTGATAAAGCAGGAAAGCTGTTTTTCTTTTCCAGATCATGAACAAACAAGAAAACAAAGACGAAAATGAGTGAGCTGCAGAAGACCATGTTTTAAGTTTTTTTTAAATGTGGACCCAACTGATATATTCAGTTTAAGTTCTTTTGTTTGTTTTTTTTCAAAGATATTTCGTTTATGCAATTCAGTTATTGAACATTGATGTTTAAGCAAATAGAAGAATATGTAATATGTTGTTGTTTTAATTAAATAAAAGAATTTGAATAGTTCTCCAACTATGTGTGATTAACCTATTAATCTAACATCAGTTCTGATAGTGCTGTTTTACTAACTTGACAGTTTATTATTGTAAATAGGAAACCTTCGTTTTGTTTGCAAATAATAAAGTTTCTAACTACCAGCAAGAATGAGTCCTTACATTTTGCACCTGTCATTTCAGATACATCAAGGCAGCGCCTGTTAGCGGGCATCCACTCACCTGCTATCCGCCACGCTCCCTCACCTTGTTGTGTCACTGCCACATCACCAGCCGCCCCTTAAAATGAATGGGTTTGTTGGTGAGTCAACAGTGGGTCAAAGGAGAAGCTGCTGCGGGACAGAGATGACAGTTGCTCTTTAAAAATCATGATTTAAATAGATTTAAATCAAATCCACCCTGATGCTAACTATTAAACATACTGTGCAATATTGCCCATGATGTGCTATCTCTGGTTCCCTAGAACAGGGGTCTCCAATCCCCAGGCCACTGCCCACTTCTGGGCTGCAGCCCATTTGGAACTGGGCCACATAAGCTTATAGCTCCATTTGCATGAGTGGTGAGTGCTTGTGCTCATGCGCAGCTCCATTCACAAAAGAAGTGGGTGATCAAGGACTTCCGGCTGTGATGTCACGCTGTAGCGGGGCAAACTAATGGGGCTCTGCTAGTTTGTACCCTATTTTTCGTGTTTTTGAAGCTTTTTTTGGCAGGTCGGATCCTGAAGGGATTGGCAAGGTGGAGGGGTTTCTTCAGAGTTTGAATGTGGAGCAGTGTGAGTGCCCATTTGGCAAGAAGAGCCCTCCGGATACACATGGAAGAAATCTGCATGAGAATGGCGGATCCAGAGGCATGATGTCCCGATGATTTATTCAGGGAGCGAATAGTAGAAAGCAGCTTGAAGAACTGGAGAGAGGAGAATAAAAGTGCCAGAAAGGGAAAACTCTCAGAGATTGTTAAAAGACTTGAAAGAGAAGTGGCAAAGTGAGACTCCAAGGAGGAGCTTGAGTGGCAAGACGGCGATGGAAGCCTAGACCAAGAGCTGTCAAACAAGGAAAAAATTTATCGTGGTGACTGGAGCAAAGGAGTTTATTGGACCATGTTCGTTACATTTCTGGTGCTAGAAGAAATTTTATAACTCAGAATGTTGTTGTTGGGGACTAAGAAGAGAAAGTGCCAGGTTTAAAGGATACTTTGGAGGCAACAGATTAAAAAGTTGAACTACTGACAACGAAGGTGACTGTGCAGTTTGGAATAAAGAAGACATCTTGAAAGAAGGGGTGAAAAAAAACCTTTTCTTTTTTCTTAAAAAACAACAACAAACTCTTATGTCCATTAACAACTAACTGAAGAGCATTTAGTATTCCTTATATATAGAATACATTGATGAATTATTGATTACGATTTATTTATATTATTATTGATTTATATATTTATATATTATATATTATATTAATAATTACTAATCAAATATTAATAGTGTTGACAGTTGACAATTGACAGTTAGAAATTGGAATTTACTTAATTAAGGATTATATTATAGTATAATAAAAGATTATTGGGGAACATTATAACAGTTAAAGGGAAAGAATATAAGGGTAATATGGAAATAAAGATTAATAAAGATGAATAAAGAGAGGAATAAAGAAATATGGTGTGTGTGTGTGTGTGTGTGTATTTTATTGTGGAAAAACTTTTTTAGAAATATCAAAATGACAAGCCACAGTCACCAAAATAGGGGGAAAAAAGTAACTTGAATGACAGCTTCCCACTCAGGATCAAAGTCGGCGGAAGCCATGTTGGGAGGAGAAAAAGCAGGTTCTACCGACAATTTACAACATATGCAGTCAACCTTATTAGCAATACAAGGAACAATGCTAAAAATGCAGGAGGTCATGACAACCAATCACAAAGACATTAAGAATGACATGGGAGAAGTAAAGGGGGAGATAAAGGAGGAGATACGAAAGTTAGACAATAAAATTTGTACAACGCAGGAGACAATAATTAAAAACGAACAAAAGATAAAGTCAGTTGAGGCTAAAACGGAACATATGGAAAAAAAGATGGACATAGAAATGAATAAAATGATGGCAGAACATAGGGAACTGGAAGGAGCCATAATAAATTTGGAGATGGAGAAATTGATGGTATATCTCTGCTTTCAAAATATCCTGGAAAACAAGGAAGAAAATGCACTGATGGCTGAGCTACTAGTAGAAATATTGCAAAACAGGAATTGCAAACAATTGCAAACAATTCAATTCAATTGGAAAATGAAATCAATGAGACATATAAGATCCACATGAATTATGCATGGAGGAATAGACTCCTGAGAGAAGTCTACGTCAAATTTGTTAGGAAAAAAATAAGAGATGAAATATATAGTAAAACACGCGAAGACCCACTGATGCTCAAAGAAAAGGAGATTACTGTACTGAAACAAATTCCCAAAAGAGTAAGAGAGCAAAGAAGAAGTTATCATTTTCTCTCTACACAATTAGTAAAATATAGAGTGATGTTTCGATGGCTCATCCCGGAGGGGATGTTGATAACGTGGCAGGAGAAGATAATTCAGATTGACACATTAGAAAAGGCTCAGGAGTTCTATGATCATTATATAAGCGAAGAAGATGAACAAGACAGCAAAGGAGAAAGTAAAAGCCAGGAAGATCAGATTTTGGAAGAAAAAATTGTAGAACAAGACACAAGAGACTATAAAAAAGTGGAGCGTTAAGTGAGAGAAGGAGCCAGAACCCGAGCACAGACCGAGAACAGAGCGAGGAGAAGACTGAGATCAACGGATAAGTAAGAAGATGGAAAATAAAATAAAGATACTGTCACTAAATATAAACGGCATCAACTCAGCTATTAAACATAAACAAATACTATCAAGATTACAGAAAGAGAAAATGAATATCATCTGCCTCCAGGAGGTACATATTAAAGAAAAACATAGTGATCTCATAAAATATCCTAAATTAGGGGAAGTATTTTCGGTATTGGCACAGAATAATAAAAAAAGAGATTGCTGTATATATAAAAGATTGGTTAACCCCTAGGAAAATATTTAGTGATAAAGATGGAAGAATTTTAATAATGGAAATAAGTACAAATTATAGGAAAATTCTGCTAGTAACAATTTACGCACCAAGCATAAAACAAGAAAAAATTATAATAAATTACACAGGAAATTAACAGAATTAGAGGGCAAAAATATTTGTATAATAGGGGACTTCAATGGAGTCATAGACAATAAATTGGATTATAAAACAGTGAAAGAAAACAAAAATAGAAGACGAAAATTACCAAATGCATTTTTTGAATTGGTAAAAGAGTTTAATCTAAATGATGCATGGAGACAATTAAATATACAGAAAAGAGAATACACTTTCTTCTCTCATCCACATAACTCATGGTCCCGCATAGACATGGCTTGGATGAATCCAGAATTGATCAATAATCTAGAAGAGTTGGATATCATGCTGAACACCTGGGCGGATCATAGTTCCTTAGTATTAAAATGGAAAGGTAGGGGAAAAAAGAAGAGATGGACATTAGATCAAAGAATTGTAAAAGAGAAACATTATTCACAAATAATGGAGAAGGAATTAAATATATTTTTTAAAGAGAATAGAAATGAAGATACAACAATACAAAACCTATGGGACACTGCCAAAGCTTATATGAGGGGGATAACTATTGCGTATATGATGAGGAGAAACAAAGAGAAGAAGGAACAACAAATGTCAACTTTGGAGAAGCTGAAAAAATTAGAACTATCACTTCAGAAAGATCCCCAAAACAGGGAAATCAGAAAGGAAATAGAGTTAATGAAACATAAAATTAATATACTACCACAGGAAGAAATGATAAGGAATATAAAATTGGCAAAACGAAACTATTTTGAATCAGCAAATAAACCAGGGAGATGGCTTGCCCACAAATTGAAAAAAGAAAAAGCTAAAAAATTGATACAATATTTACGAGACGAGCATGGAAATTTGCAATTGAGGGGGGGAAATATTATTCAAAATTATTTTCAAATACTGTATAGTCAAGAAAACATTAAAGAAGAAAATATCATAAATTACCTACAGGAGAGGAACTTGCCAAGTATAACAGATGAAGATAGGGAAATGTTGAATGGGGAAATTACATTAACAGAGTTAAGAGAGGCAATTAAAAAACAGAAAAATAACACATCTGCTGAAGATATGTCATCGGTTGGAAAGTCTCCCTCTATGCAGGCTCTTCAGGCTATACTCCATACCATCCAGGATTCAATGACCAAGAATCAGGAAACAATGTTTAGGAATTTTGAAGACTTGAGAGCAGATGTTAAGAGTGAGATGGGAGGAGTCAGGGAAGAGGTTAAACAAATGGGTGAGAAGTTTGAAGAACTGCAACAGGCAATAACTATACAGGAGGAAAGGATGCAGGAGGTGGAGAGAAAGACAGAAAGATGTGAACAACGGATAGATGGATGGGAAAAAAAAACAAGTGATGGCAAATAGGGAGCTTGAAGATGAGATTATCTTTCTAGAGATGGAAAGATCCTCCTTTTTCCTTAGGCTCCAGAACGTGGCAGAAGATAAGGGAGAGAGACTAGACGAGATCGTGGGGGAGATGGTAGTAGGAGCCCTGGAAATAGACAGAGCCTCAGTACAATGTGATATCGACAAAGTATTCAGGGTGTTCACTAGTTACGCAAAGAGGCACAATCTCCCCCGTGAAGTTCATGTGTGTTTTAATAAAAAGACCTTATGCGAGGAATTTTTTCAACGCATGAGAGACCAGGCTATTACTTATAGGGGCCACCATGTGACGATTCTAAAGCAAATTCTGAGATGGGTCAGAGAGCAGAGAAGGATCAATTTCTCACTTTACATCTGAGGAAGAATGCAATCCCCTATTATTGGCTCCTACCGGAAGGATTGCTGGTGACTTAGCGAGATAGACGAATTAGAATAAGGAACCTGCAGGATGAGAGAGAGTTTTTTGAACAACAACTTAATATGGTGGATTTGGATATGGAGGAGGAAGTAGAAAGTAGAAGTTTGGAGGAGTCTCAGGAAGAGGATAATATGAGAACGGGTTAAGGCAAAAGAGACAGAAAGAACGGAAAGGAGGACCAAGGAAGAGGAGGAACAGCGACGGCACAAAGAGAGACAAGACAGACGAAAAAAGTTCAAACAGTGGTAAAATAAGGGCCGACTAGGAGGAAAGGGATGGTAGAAAACATACGCTTACTATCAGTAAATATTAATGGTTTAAACGCTCCTATCAAAAAAAAAAGGATAATGAATAAATTAAGAAAATGTAAATATGATATTATTTGTTTACAAGAGATGCATATTTTAAAAAGTCTCAAGATAACTTATTAGAAAATTCTAGATTAGGAAAAAATTTACTTCATTAGCTGATCAAAAAAAAAAGAGGAGTGGTGATTTATGTGCAGCATCATTTGGTGGCTAAGAAAGCATTTGCAGATCAGGAAGGCAGAGTATTAATGCTGGAATTGGAGATTGCTCAGTGGAAGTGTCTATTAGTTTGTATTTATGCCCCCAACTGTAATCAAAGGATCTTTTATGAAAATTTATATAACAAATTCACAGAAATGGAATATGAATACTGTATATTTGCCTGCTGGGTGATTTCAATGCTGTTATAGATAAGGCCAAAGATTATGTCCCGGGGAAAAGGAAAGGAGGAGGGAGAGATGTGAAGAGGGTACTACCAAGGATATGTGAGAATATAAGAGAGGAATTTCGTATATATGATGTCTGGAGGCTGCAGAACTCTGGAAGGAAACAATATACTTATTTCTCCCTCAGGCATCATTCATGGTCACACATTGATATGATCTGGATGTCACCTGATTCGAATGAGATAACTTCAGAGGTAGCAATTTGCACTAACGAATGGGCTAACCATAACCCTTTAATGTTGACTTGGAAAATATTTGACCAAAGAAGGAATAGATGGAGAATGAACGTAGGGATTTTGAAAGAGGAAGAATTTATAAATATGTTTAAGAAAGAGATGTGTTTTTTTTTCAATGAAAATAAAAAGGAAGACACCTCAATATATAATACTTGGGAAACAGCCAAAGCAGTGATGAGCAGATTGACGATTAAATATTTGGCTGGTAAACGTAAGGCTCAAAGAAAGCAGAGGAAAGCCTTCCTGAGCAGTTTACAAAAAGCTGAAGAGGCAATGCAAAGGGGTCAGGAAACTGGAAATTGGATAGAAGAGAGGAATTTCTGGCAACATAAAATCAGACTGTTGGATCAGGAAGAACTAGCCAATAAAATAAAATGGGCAAAGCAAAATCACTTTGAGAATGCCAACAAGCCAGGGAGGTGGTTAGCCTATCGTTTGAGAAAGGAGAGAGAAAATCGAAGAATAGAGGGGTTAAAGGATCAGGGTGGAAGGTTGATGTTAATATGGAAGGTAAGAGAAGGGTGGTGCAAGAATTTTTTACTCAGCTGTATAAAAGGGGTGA
Source organism: Pantherophis guttatus (assembly GCF_059756535.1). Lineage (NCBI taxonomy): Eukaryota > Metazoa > Chordata > Lepidosauria > Squamata > Colubridae > Pantherophis > Pantherophis guttatus. The sequence goes on from NC_142066.1 coordinate 78,848,280, forward strand.
AGAAGGGGAGCAAGACATTTGGACATATTTGGAGAGCACAGACTTGCCAAAAATCACTGGGACAATGAAACAATTGCTTAAGGCAGAAATTACTGAGGGTGAGATAGAATTGATTATGGGAAAACAAGCAAATGGGAAGACACCAGGGATGGATGGATTACCTGTAGAAGTATACAAGATGGATTTTGAGGTGCTGGGTAAGCACATAGTGGAACTATTTAACGGGGTGATGAAAGACTCCCAAATACCGGCATCTTGATCAGAGGCCTATATATCTATTCTACCAAAGGAAGGCATTGATTTGACACTTATTAAAAACTATAGACCGATCTCATTGCTTAATTCAGACTATAAAATATTTACGGCACTTCTAGGCGCGAGACTTGGATGTTTTGTTAACCAATTTATTCACCCAGATCAGAACGGATTCCTGCCCAACCGACAGCTACGTGATAATATGAGGATGGTGATGAACATTTTAAAGTACTATGAAAATTGTCCGGATAAACAGTTATCCTTGATTTTTGTCGATGCCCAAAAGGCGTTCGACAGAGTGAGTTGGGACTTCATGATTTCCCAAATGAAATATATGGATTTCGGTGAGAGGGCTTTTTTTTTTTTTTTTGATAATTTTTTAATTTTTTTTTTAAAAAAAACATAAACATAAAATACATCTTTTAGAACGAAGCATTGATCCAGTTATAAATTGGTACAATCAGTAATTCATCTTTAATATTTTATCTCCACTAATTATCATCTTGTAAAAATAATCATAATAAAAAAAATAAAACAGAGAAAAAACCAGCTCACAGTTCATTCAAAAATAACTATTTTTCACCTCAAATCTTAATTTCCAAATACCACCACTTAATGTTTTAAACAATTGTTTCCCTAAATTCTATTTTATAATCCCATTATTCAAAAACACATTACTTAAATCTTTAAATCCGAACTCAATATCTTTTCATTATCTTTTTATTTTACTATTATCTTAAACAGCATCTTAACAATTACTCACAATAAATCATCTTCATTATTATTTATCTTAATATAATCATCCTAATTTAACCAATAATTCCAACATATTCATCTTTAATTATTTATCCCAACACATCATCTTCATCTTAGATCATTTATTTTTACTGTAATTTCTAGCAAAATCATCTTTATTTTACTATTAAACCCAATATAATCATATTTATTTTAACTATTACTCCCAACTTCAGCATCTAAGTCTTACTATCACATCCAGTATGATCATTTTTGTTTCTGCTGTCAAACCCAGCATAATCCTCTGAATTTTACTGTTAACACCAGTAGAATCATTTTTTTTGCTGTCAATCCCAGCAGAATCATCAAAGTTTTACTGTTAAACCCAGTATAATCATTCTTGTTTTGCTGTACATCCCAGCATAATCTTCAAAATTTTACTGTTAAACCCAGTATAATCATTTTTGTTTTGCTATCAATCCCAGCATAATCTTCTGAATTTTGCTGTTAAACCCAGTGTGGTCATTTTTAATCTCAACGTAAGTTTCTTTAATTTTACTATTATGCCCAATGTAATCACCTTATTTTATAATAATTACTTATTCATATTCATTCACATTCTCTAATACAGCATATCTAATCTTATTTTCATTCTCAGCTTTGTTTACAATTTAACATTGAGGCTTAATTCTTACCTCTAGCATATCCACATATAAAGTCAATAAAGTTTCTTGGATTCTTCTCATAATCATATATTTTCTTATTCATCTATAAAAAGCTTCTTTTTATCAAAACTATCCAACTTTACTTCATTTTTCTATTTTAGTCACATTATTTTATTTTCCATACAAACACCTCTTTTTTAATGTACATCTAAACAATACAATTTCATTTTTTAATCAGACTATTTTTTAATTTTCTTTCCAGCCGTGGATATTTGATTTCTTAATTTCTTTGTCTATCAAATTATAATCCATTTCAAATTCAGTGTTCCCAATATTAATCCTTCATGTATCATTTTAATTCTTTTTTGTTCTTTATATTTCCTGCAAAGTACATCATCTTCCTTCTTTTATTCCTATGCCATCTTGCATCTTTTGTTCCTACACCAAATAATATATAAAGGTTCCGTTGTATTTCCTCTTTTCTTTTCCATCAAAAAACCATCTGTAGACAAAGAGAAAACTTCTAATCCAAACTACTCACGACTGTTTCTCCGTAGTTTCACCATGCTCCAAGACAAACAGCAAGTTACAATGTTTCTTTTTAAAATGGAAGGTGTTACTCTGCAATCCGTGTTTCCCTTTCATCAGATCCGTCTCCATTTTATTGTAGTTATATAACAATCCAATTCAGTCCATTTTCTTCTTTTAAATTTTAAAAGTATTAAGTCTCTTCTTTTTTCCAAGTCCAAATCTAATTTACACAAATTCTTTCCAAATACAATATGCCTCAATGTTTTGTTTTGTTTTATTTTATTTATTCTAATTAGTTCAAAGCCAAAGTAGTTTGCCTCCGGGTCTTTTCCTTCTAAAGTCACTTTCCAAAATCTTCTATGTCCCAGTGATCCACAGTTGCTCTTTTTAGGCTAGGGGTCTTTCAAATGTTAATTATTGTTCTGGCGTTGTTAAAAGCCTAGGTTGGTGTCACTCACCTGGCTTCAAAGAGCTCCGTTCTTTTCACTTTCCTCCTGCACATCTCTTGTTTTGGTTTGTCCCAGCTTCGTGGTAGCTGCCATGGCTGCCGCCCCCCACTGCCGATGCAGAGAATTCCCTCCGACCTCCGAGGAACTTGCCTGTTCCTCTTGACCATCCGAGGCGCCTCTCTTTCACCCCTGTCCCTGCAGGACAGTTTCGGTCCAAAGACCCACCTGTGGTGGTTCGGCAGCTGGAGTTTTCACGGGGCTCATAGAGTCTGCTATTTCCCCAACTGTTTCGCTGTGACGTCAAACCGGAGCCCTCGATTTTGGTGAGGTTTATGGGAGCAGTGCAAACAATCTACAGACAGCAAAAGTATTAATCAATGGGGAGGAAACAGAGAAGATTTGGATTGGTAGGGGTACACGGCAGGGTTGTCCACTCTCTCCGCTATTATTTGTGCTAACACTAGAACCATTGCTTAGGGAGATTAGGAGGAATACGGAAATAAGAGGAATGAGGGTTAGGCACGAGGAGGTGAAAGCTCAGGCATATGCAGATGATCTAGTTTTCATACTGGAGGATCAAGACCAAAGCTATTACAGGTACTTAGGGATTTTGGGAGAGTAGCAGGATTATTAATTAATGAGGAAAAAACAAAACTATTAGTTAAGAATATAATGCAGAGGCAGAGATTTCAGTTGGAGGGACTCCTGGGGATGCAGACAACTAATAAAATAAAATACTTGGGAATTTGGTTGACACCAAGGTGCTCTTCGGTAAAAGAGGATAATTATGTTCCCCTTTATAATCAGACAGTCAGAGATTTGGAGAGGTGAAAAAATTTACAACTATCTCTTATGGGAAGGATAGCTGCCATCAAAATGTACGTCCTCCCCAAATTGTTGTTTTTATTCCAAACTGCCCCGGTAAGTCTGGATAGGGAATTCTTCAACATCTTGAACAGAGTTATTTTTAAATTTATTTGGCAAAGTAAAAAATCAAGGATTAAGTTAAGGATGATGCAGGAACCTAGACATAGAGGGGGATTTGGACTCCCAAATTGGGAGCTTTACCATCAGGCAGCCATTCTGATATGGGTGAAGGACTGGATCACCCTGAAAAGGAGGCAGCTATTGGTGGCAGAAGGACACGGTCTTCAACACAGTTGGCACTACTTTTTATGGCCAGGACAGTCAACCTGACCGAGGTATTTTCGCAATCATTATTTACGTAAGACCCTAGGGGATACCTGGGAAAGACTTAGAAGAAAGTCATACCTGAAGATACCATGTTGGATTTTGACTCAGGAGGCCCTGGTATACCCAACGTTATATAAAGGAGAGAAAGTCTTGACCTATGAAGATATTTTGGATACTCAAGGCAGATTGAAGACACAGGAACAACTGAGGTTGGGGAGTGTAATATAGACTGGTAGGCCTATACCCAAATACATTCAAGATGGAAGAAGGATCAGGAGAGTGAAGGGATATATCATGGGAAACAAGAATTGGATAAAATATTATTAGGTAATGACAGGAAAGTTTTATCGAGATGCTATTCTTACCTATTATCATTGAAAGAGGGGGAGGAAGTTGTTAAAGACTCCATGATTGTCTGGGGGCGAAATTGTCTGGGTTATTCATTGGATTTTTAAAAATGGGAGGAGATTTGGCTTAAAAATTTAAAATTAACTATGGCATCCTCTTATAAAGAGAATATTTATAAAATGGTTTATCGATGGCACCTACCTCCAGCAAGAATAGCTAAAATGTTCCCCGGGACATCTCCACAGTGCTGGAAATGTGGGCATAGCAATGGAACCTACTTCCACCAATGGTGGACATGTCTGCTGGCAGCTAAATATTGGATAAAAATATGATGATGGTTGCTTGAAATACACACTGTAGAGTGGAACTGAAACCGGAAACCTTTTTGTTGGGGGTTAGACCTGCAAATATTGGATTGACTAAATGGTATCTGATGCTGCACATAATCACTGCAGGGAGGCTGGCATTCGCACAAGAATGGAAGAATGAGGACTTATCAACGGACTCAAAAATAATTTATAAAATCATGGAATGTGCAGAGTCCGACAGACTTACAAAACTGATCAAGGGTAAAAGAGACTCAGATTTTTATAGTAGTTGGAACATGTGGTATGATTGGATCCAGAAACGATGGGAGAGAGACAAAGAACCGAGGTGGCGCAGTGGTTAGAGTGCAGTATTGCAGCTACTTCAGCTGACTGCTAGTTCAGCAGATCAGTGGATCAAATCTCACCGGTTCAAGGTTGACTCAGCCTTCCATCCTTCCGAGGTGGGTAAAATGAGGACCCAGATTGTTGGGGGCAATATGCTATCTAGTATACTGTCTTTGGTGTAAGCTGCCCAGAGTCCTCAGAGAGTGAGCAGCATAGAAATATGAAAAATAAATAAATAAATAAAGGATAATGTTGGATTATAATTATAGATGATGGTATAATTATGGTAATCAATAAGTATTGGAAATGTAAATTTGTATATAAGAATCTGTAAATATTTTCTATTTTTACTTTCTGATTATTGGTGTATATATACATGGATATTTTGGTGATGTTACACCATGATAGAAAAACTATTATATATTTGTCTTTTGTTTTTTTGTTTTTTTGAACTATAATAAAAATATTTTTTAAAAAAACAAGAAAAAAAAACAGAAAAATAACAAAACACCAAGGACAGATGGAATTCCAGCAGAAGTATATAAAAAAATTCAGGAAGTTTTGGAAGAAATTATGTTGGATATATATAAATATATATAAAACAAGGTATTAAAGAAAGCCAAAATGCCCAATTCATGGATGGAGGCATATATAGCATTAATTCCAAAGGGAAGTACAGACAATCAATTCATTCAAAACTATAGGCCAATCTCGCTGTTAACTGTTGACTATAAAATCTTGGCAACAATAATAGCAGAAAAACTAAAAAAGATATTAAATAAAATAATTCATTTGGATCAAAACGGGTTTTTACCCAAACGACAAATTAAGAACAATACAAGGATTATCATGAATATTTTAGAATATTATGAGGCTCATCCAGAAAAACAATTGGCAGTAATAATGATAGATGCACAAAAGGCGTTCGACAACTTGAATTGGCAGTTTTTAATTAATCAATTAATTGGGATGAAATTTGGTGAAACATTTATAGAAATGATTAAGACAATTTATTCTAAGCAAACAGCAAAAATTATGGTCAATGGAGATCTTACAGAAAAAGTCAATATAAACAAAGGCATTAGACAAGGCTGTCCATTGTCCCCCCTCTTATTCATCCTTTCATTGGAAATATTATTGGCACAGGTAAGGGGAAATAAGGAAATAAAAGGGATAAATATTAAAAGAGAAGACGACATGGCATTTATATTAGAGGACCCTTTGGAAACAGGAGAAAAACTCCTACTAGAAATAGAGAAATTTGGAATAGCAGCAGGCCTGAAAATATAAAAACAAAACAAAGATAATTACCAAGTATTTCACGCAAGGCCAAAACAAGAAATTAGAGGAAAAACTAGAAATTCAAATTGTCAAAAAAGCAAAGTACCTGGGCATTTGGCTCACGGCAAGAACATCTTCAATAAAGGAAGACAACTACTCAAAATAATTGCAACAAATTCGAAAAGATTTAGAAAATTGGGCAAAACTACAAATTTCTTTGATTGGGAGAATCGCTACGATAAAGATGAATATCTTAGCTAAAATTTTATATTTGTTCCAAACAGTACCTATAAAATTAGGGGAAACTTTTTTTAACAAATTGAATAAAATTATTAGTAAATTTATATGGCTAGGGAAAAAGCCAAGAATCAAAATTAAAATGTTATCAGATGCCAGAAGTAAGAATGGCTCTGGTCTTCCAGACTGGGAACTATACCATCAGGCAGCAGTAATGTCATGGCTCAGGGAATGGATAAATCTAAAGAATGGAAGAATTTTAACAATTGAGGGCCATGAATGCAGAAAGGTTGGCATGCCTTTATTTGAGATGGAAAAGACAAAGCCCACAAGTATTTCCAGAGGCATCATGAGGGAAGTATTATTAGAAACATGGATGAAAATTAAAAGGAACTTTTATCCATAAATCCCAAGATGGGTGTCAACAATGGAAGCCTTGGTCTACCCTAATTTAATTGATTTTAACAAAATAGTAACATATAAGGAACTGTTAGCTGGATTAGGGAATTTGAAATCTAGATAAAAATTATTGGATGAAGGAATTAAAATTGATTGGTGGCCCTATTTACAAATACAAACAAAATATGGATTCCAAACTGACCAACAAGAAATGGACAAAATATTAACTGGGACCGATGAGAAAATAATTACCAAAATATATAAATGCTCCTTCAATTCAAAATGGAGGAGGAAACGGTAAAGGAAACAATGATAATTTGGGCGAAAAACTTTGGATATAATATTGAATTAGAATATTGGGAAAAATTATGGGGAACAAATTATAAGATGACGTTGTCGGTCGCCTATAAAGAAAATATTTACAAAATGTTTTATAGGTGGCATTTACCCCCAGCGAGATTGGCCAACATATCCCAAAAAAAATGCACCCAATTGCTGGAAATGCAATCATCAACATGGGACATATTTCCACATGTGGTGGACATGCCCCAAAGCAAAGGCATATTGGTTAAAAATCCAAAAATGGTTAGAGGAAATGACAGGGGGAAAAATTGCTATGAAACCTGAACTATTTTTATTGGGAATTATAAAAGAGAAGATTAGGAAAGAAATTTATTACTTTATACTTCACATAATTACGGCCGCCAGAATTTCATTTGCACAAAATTGGAAACAAAGATTTGCTCCATCAAATATGATGATCACAAAAAAGGTGCTAGAATGTGCAGAAGCAGATAAACTAACAATGGAATTAAAAGACCGAGAGGAAATGATTTATTATGAGACATGGAATAGATGGTATAACTGGTTGGAGAAACAATCCAAAATTAATGTATAAATGTATAAATATAAGAGAAGATATTATAGAGGAACGAAATAGTTATTGTGTAATAGATAGGTATAAATTGTAGTGAATATAGAAATTAGTAAGTAATATATAAAATGTATGTGTATATAGTTGGTTATAGATATTATCAAAGATGCCAGTATCGGAAAGCTGTAAAAATGTAACAAGGATGTTAAAGATGTAAATGTTGAATAAAAAATATTTTTTTTAAAAAAAGAAGTGGGTGATCACAGCTCCATTTGTGTGTATTATCACAAAAATTATACCCTTCAAGAGTGTTTTTATACCAACTGCAATATATGCTTGTGAAGTATGGACACGTACAATGATTAAACAGTTAAAGTTTCAAACTTGCTCATCACAGTTAAGTACAGTATGATCATTTACTCCTTCATAGATTACTGCCTTGCTGTGGCAAAGGGGCTTGCATAACTCAATGAAGCTATGAGCTATGCCATGCTGGGCCACCCAAAACAGACAGGTCATAGCAGAGAGCTCTGATAAAGCGTGATCCACTGGAGAAGGAAATGGCAACCCACTCCAGTATCTTTCCCATGAAAACCCCATGGACAGTACCAAAAGGCAAAAAGATATGCCACTGGAAGATGAGCCCCTCAGGTCGGAAGGTGTCCAATATGCTATTGGGGAAGAGCAGAGAACTAGTAGCGCCAGAAAGAGTGAAGTGACTGGGCCAAAGCCGAAAGGACACTCAGCTGTGGATGCATCTGGTGGTGAAAGGAAAGTCTGATGCTGTAAAGATTTTCTCTCCATAGGAACCTGGAATTTAAGATCCATGAATCAAGGCAAGCTGGACGTGGTCAAGCAAGAGATGACAAAACTAAACATCGACATCTTAGGAATCAGCAAATTAAAATGGACAGCAATGGGTGAATTTAATTCAGATGACCATCAGGTATACTACTGCAGGCAAGAATCCCTCAGAAGAAATGGAGTAGCCTTCATAGTCAATAAAAGAGTAGAAAAAGCAATATTGGAATGCAATCCCCAAAATGACAGAATGATCTCAGTTCGAATCCAAGGCAAACCATTCAATATCACAGTAGTCCACATCTATGCCCCAACCACTGGTGCTGAAGAGGATGAAATTGACTGGCTCTATGAAGCCCTACAATACATTATAGAATTAACATCAAAAAATGATGTTCTTCTCATCATGGGGGATTGGAATGCTAAAGTAGGAAGCCAAAAGATAACTGGAACAACAGGCAGGCTTGGCCTTTGAGTATAAAATGAAGCAGGGCACAGGCTGATAGAATTCTGTCCAGATAATATGATGGTCATAACAAACACTCCTTTCCAACAACCCAAGAGACGACTCTACACATGGACATCACCAGACAGTCAACACAGAAATTAGATTGACTATGTGCTCTGCAGCCAAAGATGAAGAAGCTCTATACAGTCAGTAAAAACAAGACCAGGAGCTGACTGTGGCTCAGATCATGAGATCCTCGTGGCAAAATTTAGGCTTAAATTGAAGAAAGTAGGGAAAAGCACTAAGCCACTCAAGTATGAACTAAATCATATCCCTGATGAATATACAGTAGAAGTGACAAATAGATTTAAATAATTAGATCTGATAGACAGGGTGCCTAAAGAACTATGGATGGAGGTTCACAACATTGTACAAGAGGTAGCAACTAAAACCATCGTAAAGAAGTGCAAGAAAACAAAATGGCTGTCTGAGAAAGCTCTGCAAATAACTGAGGAAAGAAGGGAAGCGAAAGGCAAAGGAGAAAGAGAAATATATACTCAATTGAATACAGAATTCCAGAGAAGAGATAAGAATTCCTTCTTAAATGAACAGGGCAAACAAATAGAAGAAAACAATAGAATAGGAAGGACCAGAGATCTCTTCAAGAAAATTGGAGATATGAAGGGAACATTTCATGCAAAGATGGGCATGATAAAGGACCAAAATGGCAGGGACCTAACAGAGGCAGAAGAGATTAAGAAGAGGTGGCAAAATTACACAGAAGAACTATACAAGAACGAGTTTAAAATCCCTGATAACCATGACGGGGTGGCCACTGACCTAGAGCCAGACATTCTAGAACAGTGATGGTTAACCTTTTTGGTGCCAAGTGCCCAAAGCACACAGGCACACACAGAAATGCACGTGCGTGTGCCACAACCCCCAAAATGCAATGTGAATGTCCTCTGAGCATGCGCCCTGCGCATGCACGCACATTTGCTGCACATGTGCCCCCCCTACACATGCGCCCTGTGCCCCCATTTTGGCTTCCAGGTTGGTGCAGGAGGCTTTTCAGGCCCAAAATAGGGTGGGGGGGAAAGTAGCTAGGACTCGCTGGGGGTAGAAACTGCAAAGATCGGAGAAGGCATGGAAAGCAGGAGGCAGCTAGGACTCGATGAGGGAGAAACTGTGGAGATCGCGTCCTAGCTTTCTCCTGCCTTCCTGCCTTCCTGCCTTCTCCAATTTTGCAGTTTCTCCCCCTCAAATCCTAGCTGCCTCCTGCCTTCCATGATCTTCAGAGTTTCTCCCCCATCAAATCCTAGCTGCCTCCTGCCTTCTCCAATCTCCAAAGTTTCTCCCCCATCAAATCCTAGCTGCCTCCTACCTTCTCTGATCTCCAAAGTTTCTCCCCCCATTGAGTCCTAGCTGCCTCCTGCCTTCTCCGATCTCCAAAATTTCTCCCCCATCAAATCCTAGCTGCCTCCTGCCTTCCACGATCTCCAAGTTTCTCCCCCATCAAATCCTAGCTGCCTCCTGTCTTCCACGATCTCGTTTCTCCATCGAATCCTAGCTGCCTCCTGCGTTCCATGATCTCCAAAGTTTCTCCCCCCCCCATCGAGTCCTAGCTGCCTCCTGCCTTCTCTGATCTCCAAAGTTTCTCCCCCATTGAATCCTAGCTGCCTCCTGTCTTCCACAATCTCCAAAGTTTCTCCCCTCTCCACTGAGTGCCTCCTGCCTTCCGTGCCTCCTCTGATTTTTGCATTCTCCCCCCTTCGAGCCCTAACTTTCTCCTGCTTTCCTGCCATGGAGAGGCATCTGCAGAGGGTGGAACCTGCAGAGATCGGGGAAGGCCTTGCCCCCATGCATGCGCGGCAGAGACCCGAAGACCAGCTGGCCGATGGGAGGTGCACACATGTGCAGTGGAGCTGGGCTGGGGCGACGGCTGATGTGTCCGCAGAAAGGGCTCTGCGTGCCACTTGTGGCACGCGTGCCATAAGTTCGCCATCACGGTCCTAGAATGTGAAGTCAAATGGGCCTTAGGAAATCTGAGCAACAACAGAGCTTGGTAGTACAGTGGTCTAAAGCACCCTGTTATTAAGACCAGCTGCCTGCAATTACTGCAGGTTCGAATCTTGCCAAGGCTCAAGATTGACTCAGCCTTCCATCCTTTCTAAGGTAGGTAAATTGAGGACCCAGTTGTGGGGGCAATAAGCTGACTTTGTATAAATATACAAAAGAATGAAGGCTATTGCTTAGCGCATTGTAAGCCGCCCTGAGTCTCCGGAGAAGGGCGGCATATAAATCAAATAAAAAAAAAAACTAGTGGAGGTGACAGTATTCCAGCTGAGCTATTCAAACAACAACAAAAATTTCCCTGGTCACATGGCCAAACAAGATTTTGTAGCCAGTGCTGAGTTTGTTTTTCTTTGATGCTATGTGGAGGATCTGTTGTTGCCTGGAGGATCGTTTTTTGCTGGCTTGAGGATTGGAGTGCTGTAATTGCTTCTGTTAAGTCTTTTAAAATATTATTTTTCCATTACTCTGTAGTTCTGTGTTGGATGCTTATCCTACGGTTGGATAGATAATATATAGAAAATTATGTTCTGTAACTTTAACTGCTACAAAGATGACTAATTGGCTGTGCTAAGCAGACATATAAGGAAGGCAGGAAGTTCGTTCACTTCTGCTACTGCTCTCACTTCTGCTCCTGCTCCTGCTCCTGCTATTGAAGTTTGAACTGCTTAAAGGAACTGTGTCTGTGTTTGAAGAGAACTGAAATTGTAAGCAAACTATGTTTTTTGTTAAACCGTGATTGTTTGAAGAAGTTGTTTTGAGAAGCCAAGTTTGTTTTTTACTACAAGTAAAGACTGTTTATTTTTCTTTAAATGTTCAGAGTCTGTGACTATCTGTGTGTTTTGCTAAACAACGTATCTATTTGCTGTCTGGTCCATTGCACTACTTTGCAGAGGGCAGTTTCACCCTCAACACTGGTTATGGGCCCAGTGCCAGAGTGTGTGTACCAGTTACAGCAATAAGAGAGTTGCAACACACATTATTGCTCCAGACATTCTGATATGTATTTAATATCCTGGTGAGGATGGCACAAGGTCAAGCTCCCAACTTATCGCTGGTTACCCGGCTGGATGGCACCAACTACAAATCCTGGTCCACCAAGTGCAGTCTCCTGTTGCGCAAAGAAGGGCTATGGGATGTAGTGCAGAATCCACCAGATGTGACCTCCTGGAATGCTGACGATGCCGAGGATGCCAGGAAGATAGCCGAGTTCCAGAGAAAGAATGAGAGTGCATTGTGTATTATTGGTTTGTCTCTAGACGATACCCAGCTTGTTCATATCGAGGGTGAACAGTCTGCTGCAAAATGCTGGGGAAATTTGAAACGTCTTTATGTTCGTGACACTGTAGGGGCGCAAATTAACATTACACGAAAGTTGTTTCACACACGACTCCTTAAGGGTGGTGACATGTTAACACACCTGAATGGCATAAAAAGCATTTTTCAAGAGCTACAACAGAAGGAGGTGGTTTTTTCCGAGCAACAACAGGTTTATATACTGTTATCATCGCTAGATGAAAACTACGACGACGTAGTAACATCATTTGAAGTTCTCACACAGCAGGAACTAACTTTGGCCAATATAACCTCGCAACTACTAGAAGAGGCCAGAAGGAGAGAAGAAAGAAAACAACTAAGGGAAGAACCTGAGTTGATTAATGTAAATGTAAAGGCAAATAACCATGTATATGCTGTAAAACATTGTTTTAATTGTGGCAAGAAGGGTCATATAGCCAAGTTTTGCAGAAGGCTGAAACCAAAAACCATGGTTAATGATAAAAAACAACGTAATGTAGCTATGTCTGATAAGAAACCAGTTAACCACGATTCGTGGGTTATTGATAGCGGGGCATCGCTATGCATTGTCAGAACACAAAACTATTTTGTGAAAATGTTGCCTAGTAATAATAAGGTTTCTTTAGCAAATGGGTGGAAACTAAAATCATGTGGTGAGGGAACAGCAATATGTCCATATGTAAAAGAAAAAATGCATATGTTATATGTTCCAAATCTAAACTTTAATTTGCTTTCGGTTAGAGTATTGGTTAAGCTAGGATATACAGTAACATTTAGAACCAATGATTGTTTAATTGAAAAAGGTGAAACCAAGATTATTGGAAAACTGAAAGATGGTATATATGTATTATCTAGTAACCATGTTACAAATGCTGTATACTCAAATGACAAACCACATGATGAATGTGTTCACTTGCTTCACAGACGTATGGGGCATATCAGTTTTAAGATGTTACAGAAAACTGTAAAATTAGTTGATGGGTTGAAGCTGAAACCATGTAACCAGTATTTAAATAGCAATATTTGTAATCAGCAGAAAAGTAGAACAATCCCTGCTAATAGGTTTGATGGGTTTAAAACGAAGAGACCATTGGAAGTGGTATTTGCTGACTTAATAGGGCCAATGAAGGCTAGTTTAGGGGGTGCTTGCTATGTTCTCAGTATAGTTGACCATTATTCCAGGTATGGTTTTTGCTACCTATTGAAGTCTAAGGTAGATACTTTTCAGTATTTTGTTCAATGGATTAAGTTTGTGGAGAGAAAAACAAATCAAAAAATAGTTACCATTGTAACTGACAATGGTACTGAGTTTGTCAACACAAGGTTTAAATCAATGTAAGCTAATACTGGTACAAAGCACAAATGTTCAGCTCCATATCAACCACAGCATAACTTGTATGTTGAAAGGAGAGGACAAACTCTACAAGCAATGATGAGATCAATGTTAGCTGATGCAGGTTTACCGGCTAATTTATGGGGAGAAGCCATTATGTGTGCAAATACACTCTTAAACAACACCATAAATACAACCATGAACAAAATTCCATATACCGTATGGCACGGAAGGAAGCCAGATTTGAGCTACATACACACATTTGGATCACCTGCATGGGTACATACTTCAGCGCAGTTAAGGCATAAGGGCCAGAGTAGGGCACAACAATTAATATTTGTTGGTTATAAGTCAAACCACAGGTCCTACAGATTTTGGGTAAAAGGAACAGCAACGGTAGTTAACAGTGCAAATGCCAGGTTTATGGAGCATGTAGGGTGGAATAAATTAGGTACTGAAAATGAGGTTATCATTGAAACTCAGACTGAAGCTACCAATGAAATGCCAGATAGCCAGAGCGAAGAGGTAGATAGTACAGATAGTACAGGAAGAGGTTAAAGTGGAAAGGCAATCTGTAAGTCCTGAACTCCCAAGAAGGTCGAGTAGAGTAACAAGACCACCTGATAGGTATCAGGCAACTACAGTCTATCAAGTAAATAAAGTCCATACTACATTTAATGAGTTGACCACTTTTCCACCTGAAGACCAGAAAGTGTGGAGAGGTGCAATGACTAAAGAACTACAATCTTTGCAGAATTTGAAAGTGTATGAGTCTGTAACAATTCCAAAAGGGAAAACTATACTCGGTAGTAAGTGGGTATATAAATTAAAGACTGGGATAGATGGGATACCAATATATAAAGCTAGGCTAGTAGCTCAAGGATTTAATCAGTCTCCTAATGATTACGATGAAGTATTCACTCCAAGCCTAAAAGCCATTACATTAAGAGCAGTGTTGGTATGGGCAGCTAGAAATAAATATATAGTTACTCATTTAGATGTTGAAACCGCATATCTGCATGCACCATTACAGCATGAAATTTATTTAAAGAAACCCTCAGGATTTGAGGAAAATGGGAAGGCTGACTGTTGGTTATTAAAGAAAAGTATGTATGGGTTAAAACAGTCAGGTTATGAATGGAATAAGTGCATTGTGAAAACACTGAATAATATTGAATTTAAGAAGGATTAGCAGATCCATGTTTATTTAAAATGGAAAGAGATGGTATAGTATCATTATTACTTCTTTTTACGGACAATATAGCTCTGATAACAAAGAATGAGCAAGAGGCCAACAGGATTGTTGATGAATTAAAAGCTCATGTCAGGATTAAAAATCTAGGGGAGATACAACAATACCTAGGTGTAAGGATCGAAAAAACTAGGGGAGGATTTAAATTATCCCAAACTGATAAAATTAATAATCTATTAAAACAGTTCAGAATGGAATTGTGTAAACCATCAAAGACACCTATGGTTCAAGATTATTGCAACACTGATATGCAAAGTCCGGTGTTTGATAAAGGGATATACCAATCGTTGATTGGCAGTTTATCATACGTTAGCAATTGGTCAAGACCCGATATTTCTTATAGCATGAACCAATTAGTTAGATTCAACACGGAACCTACAGAAAGACACTGGCAAGGAGCAAAACGTATACCTGAAATATACCATGCATCATGCATTGAATCTACAACCATCAGAAGAATTGCATATAACCGCTTATGCAGATGCTAGTTTCGCAACAGATGTAAATACAAGAAAATCAACCTCAGGAATCGCTGTATTTCTGGGGAAATCTTTGATATGGTGGCATTCAATAAGACAGAAGCATTTAAGTATGTCTACAATGGAAGCAGAGTTTTCTTGTTTATCTTTGTTATGTACAGATTTGATCAGTATTAAGCAGCTGATGCTAGATTTAGGAATAGATATACAAGATCCTATAATAGTATATGAAGATAATCAGGCAGCGATAAAAATGGCGACAAATATAGCTGTAAAGACTAGAACAAAACATACAGATCTTCGATATCTCAATGTAAGAGAATGTATAATGAACAAGATGATAGAACTTGTATATTGTGCATCAGAAAATAATGTAGCCGATCAGTTCACAAAAGCACAGGGAAGTAGGAAACATATAGATGCATGTGAACAGTATGGTTTAAGATTGTAAATATATTAGTCTACCCAAAGGGGAGAATGTTGGATGCTTATTCTACGGTTGGGTAGATAATATATAGAAAATTATGTTCTGTAACTTTAACTGCTACAAAGATGACTAATTGGCTGTGCTAAGCAGACATATAAGGAAGGCAGGAAGTTTGTTCACTTCTGCTACTGCTCTCACTTCTGCTCCTGCTCCTGCTCCTGCTATTGAAGGTTGAACTGCTTAAAGGAACTGTGTCTGTGTTTGAAGAGAACTGAAATTGTAAGCAAACTATGTTTTGTGTTAAACCGTGATTGTTTGAAGAAGTTGTTTTGAGAAGCCAAGTTTGTTTTTTACTACAACTAAAGACTGTTTATTTTTTTTAAACGTTCAGAGTCTGTGACTATCTGTGTGTTTTGCTAAGCAACGTATCTATTTGCTGTCTGGTCCGTTGCACTACTTTGCAGAGGGCAGTTTCACCCTCAACATTCTGTACTGTTTGTAAGCACTTTGCAAACTGCTCTGCTTCTTAAGTACTGTATTTTGTAAACTATTGTGTTTTGTAAGTACAGTGCTTAGCAAAAATAAAATTTGTTTGCATTTGCCTTGAAACTGCTTGTAGAAATGCTAGCCAGGATCTACACAAAGCATTCTACAGTGCTATGTTTCCTTGCTTTTATTTTGAAAATTAGTGTATATTACTGTAGATCAGATATGTCAACTCATGTCCCATGGGCCAGTTCCAGCCTGTGTTTAGATCTAGCTGCAGGGCCACCCTGGAGAAAGCGAAGGGCCTTCCCCCACTGCCTCGGCACCACCCTACCCCAGCCTGACAAGGCACTCCCTCTAAGCTCGCACACAGGAGGTGGCGAGTGTGTAGGGGCTGGCAGTACCACCAGCAGCTGGGCCCCTCAGCCGCTCATTGGCCAGCAGCAACGGCCAGCTTGAGGTCAGCTTGGGGCATCCAATAAGCCACACTCAGCCCTGCCCCACCTGCACCACTCTTGCATGCCTCAGGGCCCTGCAGCCAGCCCAGCCCTGCCCCACCACTTGCCTCGCCTCGCCTTGCAGTATAGGCAACAGCAGCAACAGCAGCATCCATCAGGAGCCTCTGCTTTCCTCCAGCCCGCGAAGCCTGCAAGCCCAGAGGGGAAGCCGTCACAGCCCACCTGGTGGAGCAGCCACCTTGGAGCAATGCCCATGAGCCTCAACCCCCCCCCCCCACATATCCACCATGAGCAACCTAGCCAAGGAGAATGAGCACAGCAGCAGCAGCTTCGAGAAGATAAGTGAAGCCAGGTTTCCCTCGGGGAAGCGGGGCTGAATTGGGCTGCAGGATTCTGGTGCCCCAGGAGCTCGAGACCTAAGCTAGGCGCTCGCCCTCTGCTACTCACGGCTCTAGGCAGCTTGTGCTGCCATCTGGGGGTCATATGAGTGGCCTGAGGACAGCAAGGCTCCTCTGGTGGACAAGGCTTTGCTATTCATCCTGATCTCACGTTCCTCTGCTGAAGACCTCCAGATCCCCTCTCCCAGCCTTGCCTGGCCCCCCACAGGTGCTCCTTTTTGGCTTTTTTCCTCCCACCACCTGGGGCGCTTGGAGAGGTAGAAGTGGCCAATATGGAGGCTGTGTCTTACCCTCCAGATGAGGCAGACCAAATTCTGATATTTGCCAAACTTCAAATATGAAAGGCCCAAAACTTTAGCCAAGGCTGACTTTCCTCTTCTGTGCCGATAAAAGGTTGCTGGATTGACGAAGGTATTTGACGAAGGTACTTATCTGTAAAAGGGTAAATTGATCCAAAACAAATGCATCCTGTTAATCACTGTTTATTGCACCCCAAATGTCATGTATATCCCCAGATAACAAATGCTGCTTCCTTTATTACCCTTGAGGCATCTTCCTGATCCTTATCTTCTTATGTTTTGTCTTGAGACACTGACCAGAGAACATGAATGTGTTAGTGGGTGTTTATTATTTCCTCTCCTCTTTGATCCTTGCAAACTGATGGAGGTTAGTTCCTACGTGTTAAATGTAATGCTCTCTGATATGCATATGTAGTTGGATTGTATAAATACTTGTCACAAAGGACCCCTTGGGTTCAAACTTTTGTTTGCCTTTGGGCTGTTTGAACCGTGCACAATAAACTCTTTCCTGCATTGAAGAGCTTGGCCTGGTCCCGTTTCTTTTCCTGCAACAGCTGGCGACTCTGCCGGGACTAGGTACCAGGCGATATTTCACTGAGGGCCGTTCGACCCCTCGGGACCATCGGGAAGTCGCTCCTGAATATTCTCCAGGCGCCACAGGGGTATATCTCCGGGAGACGGCAGCGGCAGCCCTGTGGGACCGATGGTGCTCTGATCGAATCCAAGAACACTGCAGTGCAGGAAAGGAGGTCTGAACAAATTCCTGGCCAGGAAGTTAAGGAGTGGGGATGTCTCAGGCAAGTATATAGTAAAGGTGTTGTACCTGCCTTACTTGTAGGCAGAAGAAGGGATGTGATCAATCCCTTGGACTCGGGGTGGTGGCCCTAATGAAGTCCATGTCAGGTTGTGTGGGTTGGGTAAGCTGTCACAGTTCTCGTTAGTGACCGTGAGTTCCGGGGCTACGAGTCGGTGGCAGTGTACTAGGATGCGGGGGGCTCAAAGCATGCCCAATACTCCATTGACGTGCATTTAAAGGGTTTTGATAATTATTTTAGCAACCCCTCATACCCGAAAGGGTCAAAAGACCGATTAAAATTCCTATGCAGAAATGTGTGGCCACAGATGGGGACCGGCTGGCCCCCTCAGGGGTCTTTAAGGGAAGAAACAGTGGATAAATTGTGGAGAGTGATAGTGGTACATCAGGATAAATATCCTGATCAATTTCTATATATTGATCAGTGGGCAAGGGCTTTAACGGAAAAAGCTGAGCATTTGTGGCAATGTCAGGCTGAAATGGTTAGGTTATGTGTATCTAGGGCAGGCAGGAAAAGTAAGTAAGGGGGTGCGGGGTAAGCAAGGGAAGATACTGGGTGGAGAAAGTGAAGGTTATGCAATACAAAGAAGTATTTTGTAAAGAAGTTGCAAAAGTTAGAAGGAGCTTTGGGGAAAAACACAAGTGTATTATTGGAAATAGCAAGGAAGGTGTATGTGAATAGGGATAAGGTGGAGAAGAAAGAGCAGGAGGCACGGATGAATAAAATGGCTGTTTTGTTGGCAGTGGCACTGCAAAGTGGGATGCAAGGGGTTTTTTGTTTCTCAGAATTTACCCCCGGGTCCTAATCAATGTGTAAGGGGGAAGGGCATTGGCAGAGGGAATGCCCAAGACGGATGGTGAAAGGTAGAGGGATGAGAAGACTGGATTTTGGGTCAGGGATGCTTGGGTAGTTCTCTGGGAGAAGGGGAGAACGAGGACAGAGGAGAGGTTTTGAGTAGAAGGTTGGACAGACAAGTTCAGGTTGGTGTTTTGGTAGAGGATTTGGAGAGGGTGCGGGGCAGCAGGAAGCGGAAAGTATTGGATTGGCAGACATGACTTGGTCAGATTGATAGGGACCAGGCTTGGAAGAACCCCCGCCTGAGCCATTGGTTACAATGAAAATAGGGGGTCAGCACACAACGTTTCTGGTAGATATGGGAGCACAGGAAGATCAGTTGTAAATAAGCAGATTGCAGCCCCCGGATCCCATAAAATTCAGGTCCAGGGGGTATCAGGGCAAGCCATGGGGCAGCAGGTCTTGAAACCAGAGATGTGTGATTTTAAGGGAGCTGAAATCCAGCATGAATTTTTGTATGTTTCTGAATGCCCTATTCCATTGTTAGGCAGGCATCTGCTTAGCAAATTAGGGGCAACAATTTCATTTGATGAGGGTTGCCAAAGGGTGACCATAAGACGTTCTCCGGAGGAAACTTGGAGGTTGATGGTTGATGGTAGGGAGACAGGTTGAAGGGAAATGGGGTTGTTTGATGTGCCTAAGGATAACCTGCTGGGTTTTGCAGCTCACCACCCTCCAGTGGTGGTGGAACTAAAACCTGGAGCGGTGCCTGTGAGTATAAGGCAGCGTCCCGTTTCTTGGGAAGCTATTTGTGCTATTTATGAAAGCATTCAGAGATTTGGAAGCAGGGGTTTTGGTGCCTATTCAGTCCCCCTGGAATACTCCAATTATCCCAATTAAACAGTCAGATGGGTCTTACTGCCCGGTGCACGGTAACCTTACACCCGGCCGTGTCGAATCCATATACCCTGTTAAGTTTAATTCCACCCCGGGCTGAGTGATTTTCTGTTATTGATTTAAAGGATGCATTCTTTACAATTCCCATTCACCCCGTAAGCCAGCCACTGTTTGCATTTTGAGTGGGAGAATCCTTATACAGGAACAAAAATGCAATATACTTGGACTCAGCTGCCTCAGGGATTTAAGACCTCCCCCCCCCATTGTTTGGAACAGCGGTAGCTAGACACTTACAGTATTATGTGCCTCGACAACCAGGAGACACAATACTGCAATATGTTGATAATGTTTAGATCACAGGACTGACAGAGGATTTATGTTGGGATAATACTAAGATGAATGCACGATAATGCTAGATTTGTTATTAGAATGTGGTTATTGGGTATCAAGGAAGAAAGCTCAATTGGTGAAAAGGAAAGTGAGATATTTGGGATACGATATAAGGGTCGTTGAGCTTTAGGACCAGAGTGGAAAAGGGCGGTCCTAATGCTGGCAGAACCCCGAACAAAAAGACAACTGAGAAGCTTTTTAGGATTAGCTAGCTTTTGCCATAGTTGGATCCCTAACTTTGCTTTGATGGCAGCACCTTTGTATGCAGCCACCATACAAGGGAGGGACATTTGTGGATTAGTGGGCAAAGGTTGACAAAATATCAGGCAATTATGAGTGAGAATCCACAAGTGCGTCTGGTGGTGTCTAACCAATTAAATCCAGCAACTTTGTTGCCTACGGAGTCTGTTTTTGAGCATGATTGTTTACAGGTATTGGAGAAGGTTTCTTCCATCTGACCAGATTTAACGGATATTCCATTGCCAAATGCGCAGCTTAATTGGTATATGAATGGGTTAAGTTATGTTATAGATGGGAGGCGAATATCCAGATATGCTATTGTGGATGATGAAAAAGTGGTGGAAAGCGGTCCTCTGGGGGGTGGACATAGCACACGGGTGGCTGAATTATGGGTATTGATACGGGCTTTAGAAAGGGCCAAGGGAGAAACAAGGATGTGTAAATATGTAAATATGGTAAAATAAGGTAAATATGTATTGTTGGATCTGTATCCTACAGTTGGGTAGACAATATATCAAAAATGTGTACTATGACTTTAACTACTACAAAGTAACTAATTGAGTAATTGGTTGAAACGGAAATATAAGGAAGGCAGTAAGCTCAGCAGTATTCTTCCTTTCCCCTTTTTATTCTTGCTCACTTATGCTTTGCTGATACTGCTCACTCCTACTCGTGATGTTATTGCTGAGAGATATTGTGTCAGAGTTACGGAACTAGAAATGTAAGCAACAATGTTTTGTATTGAAAGCTTTATCTTTGTTTACGAGAAGCTTTGTTTGGACTATCACAGTAAAGTCTATTCTTTTTACTAAAACGTTCAGAGTTTGGAAGTATCTGTGTTGCAACGCTGCCTGGTATACCGCTGTGCTCTGCAGAGGGCAATTTACCCTCAACACTGGTTATGGGCCCAGAGCCACAGTTAATTTACCAGTTACAGCATTAAGAAAGCTGTGACACACTGTAATTGCTCCAAATGTTCTGATACGTATTTAATATCCTGTTGATGATGGCACAAGGTCAAGTTCCCAATTTATCGTTGGTTACCCAGCTGGATGGCTCCAACTACAAATTCTGGTCTACTAAATGCAGTCTCCTGTTACGGAAGGAAGGGCTATGGGATGTAGTGCAGAATCCACCAGATGTTACCTCCTGGAATGCTGATAATGCCGAGGATGCCAGGAAGATAGCCGAGTTCCAGAGGAAGAATGAAAATGCAATGTGTATTATTGGTTTGTCTCTAGACGATACACAGCTTGTTCATATTGAAGGTGAACAGTCTGCTGCAAAATGTTCGGACAATTTGAAACGTCTTTATATTCGTGACAATGTAGGAGCACAAATTAACCTTACACGAAGATTGTTTCGTACAAAGGTACTTAAGGGGGGTGATATGTTAACACACATTAATTGCATAAAAACTATTTTTAGTGAGCTACATCAAAAAGAAGTGTTTTTTTCTGAGCAGCAGCAAGTTTATGTACTGTTATCATCGCTAGATGAAAGTTACGATGACATACAACATTGTTCGAGGTTCTCACACAACATGAACTAACTTTGGCAAATGTAACTTCACGATTACTAGAAGAGGCCAGAAGGAGAGAAGAAAGAAAACAATTAAGAGAAGAACCTGAGTCAACTAATGTGAATGTAAAAGCAAATAACCATGTATATACTGTAAAACAATGTTTTAATTGTGGAAAGAAGGGTCATATAGCAAAGTTTTGCAGAAAACCAAAACAACAAACCATGGTTAAATGTAAGATAAAAGATAAACAACAATGTAATGTAACTATGTTTGGTAGGAAACCAATTAACCACGATTTGTGGATTATTGATAGCGGTGCGTCGTTATGTCTTGTCCGAACACCAAACTATTTTGTCAAAATGTTGCCTAGTACTAATAAGGTATCTTTAGCAAATGATTGGAAGCTAAAGGCACGTGGTGAAGGAATGGCAATATGTCCATATGTAAAGGAACAAATGCATATGTTATATGTACCAAACCTAAACTTCAATTTAATTTCAGCTAGAGTATTGGTCAAGCTAGGATATACAGTATTGTTTAGACAAAATGATTGTTTAATTGAAAAAGGTGAAACCAAAATTGTTGGAAAACTGAATGATGGTTTATATGTACTATCTAGTAACCATGTTACAAATGTTGTATATTCAAATGTTAAACTGCATGATGAATGCATACATCTACTGCACAGACGAATGGGACATATCAGCTTTAAAATGTTACAGCAAACTGTTAAATTAGTTAATGGGTTGAAGCTGAAACCATGTAACCATTATTTAAATTGCAATGTTTGTAATGAGCAGAAAAGTAGAACAATTCCTGCTAATAGGTTTGATGGGTTTAAAACCAAAAGACCACTGGAGGTGGTATTTGCTGACTTAATAGGACCAATGCAAGCTAGTTTAGGGGGTGCTTGTTATATTCTCAGTATAGCTGATCATTATTCTAGGTATGGTTTTTGCTATCTATTGAGAACAAAGGCAGAAACTTACCGATATTTTACTCAATGGATTAAATTTGTGGAAAAGAAAACAAACCACAAAATAGTTACCATTGTAACTGACAATGGTACTGAATTTGTCAATACAAGGTTTAAATCAATGTTAGAAAATGCTGGTATAAAGCATAAATGTTCAGCCCCTTATTGGCCACAACATAATTCTTATGTGGAGAGGAGAGGACAAACTCTACAAGCAATGATGAGATTTATGTTAGCTGATGCAGGTTTACCAGCTAATTTATGGGGAGAAGCCATTATGTGTACAAATACAATTTTAAATAACATCGTACATACAACCACTAATAAGATTCCATATAGTGTATGGCATGGAAGAAAGCCAGATTTGAGCTATATTCACACATTTGGATCACCCGCATGGGTACATATTCCAGCGCAATTAAGGCGTAAGGGCCAGAGTAGGGCACAACAATTAATATTTGTTGGTTATAATTCCAATCACAGATCCTACAGATTTTGGCAAAAAGGGACATCAACTATAGTTAGCAGTGCAAATGCCAAATTTATGGAACATGTAGGGTGGAATAAATTAAATATTGAAAATGAGTTAGTTATTGAAACCCAGATTGAAGCTAACAATAAAATGCCTGATACTCAGAGCGAAGAGGTGGAAAAAGAGCTAGTACAGGAAGAAGTAAAGGCAAAAAGGCAATCTGTAAGTCCTGAACTCCCAAGAAGGTCGAATAGAGTGACGAAACCACCTGATAGATATCAAGCAACAACAGTCTATCAAGTTAATAGAGTCCCGACTACATATAATGAATTAACCACATTCCCAATTGAAGATCAGAAAGTGTGGAAAGATGCAATGACTAAAGAGTTAAAATCTTTACAGAATCTGAAAGTATATGAATCTGTACCAATCCCAAAAGATAAAAATATAATTGGTAGCAAATGGATATATAAACTAAAAAATGGGATAGATGGAACACCAATTTATAAAGCTAGACTAGTAGCGCAAGGGTTTAATCAATCGTCCAATGATTATGATGAAGTATTTGCTCCAAGCTTAAAAGCTATCACATTAAGAGCAGCATTGGTGTGGGTGGCTAAAAATAAATATTTAGTGCATCATTTAGATGTAGAAACCGCATATCTTCATGCTCCATTACAACATGAAATTTATTTAAATAAACCATTAGGATTTGATGAAAATGGAGACACTGACTGTTGGCTGTTAAAAAAAAGCCTATATGGATTGAAGCAGTCAGGTTATGAATGGAATAAGTGCATTGTGAAAACACTGAATAATATTGGATTTAGGGCAGGATTAGCAGATCCATGTTTATTCAAAATGGAAAGAGATAGTACAGTATCATTATTACTTCTATTTACAGATGATATAGCTTTAATCACAAAGAATGAGCAAGAGGCCAATAAGATTATTAATGAATTAGCATCTCATGTCAGAATTAAAAATCTAGGGGAGATACAACAATACCTAGGTGTTAGAATTGAAAAAACTAGGGGAGGATTTAAACTTTCTCAAACCGATAAAATAAACAATCTATTGAAACAATTCAGAATGGAATTGTGCAAACCAACAAAAACTCCTATGATTCAAGACTATTGCAACACTGCTGTGTGAAGTCCAGTGTTTGATAAAGGGATATATCAATCATTAATTGGCAGCTTATTATACATTAGTAATTGGACTAAACCCGATATCGCTTTTAGCATGAATCAGTTAGCTAGATACAACATGCAACCTACAGAATTTCACTGGCAAGGTGCAAAACGTATCCTTAGATATTTAAAAAACACTATGCATCATGCTTTATATCTGCAGCCAGCAGAAGAATTGCGTTTAACCGCTTATGCAGATGCTAGTTTTGCTTCAGATGTTAATACAAGAAAATCAACGTCAGGAATAGCCATATTTCTGGGAAAATCTTTGATAGGGTGGCATTCAATAACACAGAAACATCTGAGTCTGTCTACAATGGAGGCAGAGTTTTCTTGTTTGTCTTTATTATGTACAGATTTGATCAGTATTGAACAACTAATGATAGATATAGGAATAGATATACAAGATCCTATAATAGTCAATGAAGATAACCAAGCAGCGATAAAAATGGCTACAAATATAGCCGTGAACACTAGAGCAAAACATACAGATCTTCGATATCTTAATGTCAGGGAATGTATAAAGAACAAAATGATTGAACTTGTATATTGTGCTTCAGAAGACAACGTGGCAGATCATTTTACGAAAGCACAGGGAAGTAGAAAACATATAGATACATGTGAACAATATGGTTTAAGATCGTAGATATATCAGTCTACCCAAAGGGGAGAATGTTGGATCTATATCCTACAGTTGGGTAGACAATATATCAAAAATGTGTATTATGACTTTAACTACTGCAAAGTAACTAATTGAGTAATTGGTTGAAACGGAAATATAAGGAAGGCAGTAAGCTCAGCAGTATTCTTCCTTTCCCCTTTTTATTCTCGCTCACTTATGCTTTGCTGATACTGCTCACTCCTACTCGTGATGTTATTGCTGAGAGATATTGTGTCGGAGTTACGGAACTAGAAATGTAAGCAACAATGTTTTGTATTGAAAGCTTTATCTTTGTTTACGAGAAGCTTTGTTTGGACTATCACAGTAAAGTCTATTCTTTTTATTAAAACGTTCAGAGTTTGGAAGTATCTGTGTTGCAACGCTGCCTGGTATACCACTGTGCTCTGCAGAGGGCAATTTACCCTCAACATGTATGCTGGATGGCCTGATTTAGGTCATAAAGGGGGGGGGTTGGAATCTGGAGATGGTACAAGAACTTAATAAGCAAGTTGAGAGACTCCAACGATATGTAATGGAACAAGTACCCCCTAGATTAGTAACTCATTGTCACTCATTTAAACCTGGGGACCAAGTGTGGGTCAAGCACTGGAAGAAAGAGCCACTAGAAGGAAGATGGAAAGGACCTTTTGTTGTTATTATGACTTCTCCACTTGCTATTGCTATTGCTATTGCTGGTTCTCCTCCTTTCTCTCTGACCGGTCGCAGTCTGTGTTGACAGGGGGGCAGAGATTGACCCCGAGGCCCCTTATATGTGGGGTGCCGCAGGGATCGGTTCTCTCGCCCCTTCTGTTCAACATTTATGTAAAGCCACTGGGCGAGATCATCCGTGGTTTCGGGGTGAAGTACCATCTGTACGCTGATGACACCCAGCTGTACATCTCCACCCCGGACCACCCCAACGATGCCCTTGAAGTGATGTCCCAGTGCCTGGAGGCCGTGCGGATCTGGATGGGGAGAAACGGGCTCAGGCTCAACCCATCCAAGACCGAGTGGCTGTGGTTTCCGACGTCCCGATATAGTCAGCTGGCGCCATCGCTGGCTATTGGGGGCGAATCATTGGCCCCCACGGAAAGGGCTCGTAACTTGGGCATCCTCCTGGACTCACGGCTGTCTTTAGAAGAGCACTTGACGGCCGTGACCGGGAGGATTTTTCATCAGGTTCGCCTGATTCGCCAGTTGCGTCCCTTTCTAGATCGGGACTCGTTACGCACAGTCACTCATGCCCTCGTCACCTCTCGTCTGGACTATTGTAATGCTCTCTACATGGGGCTCCCCTTGAGGTGCACCCGGAGGCTCCAACTGGCGCAGAGTGCGGCCGCGCGGGTGGTTATGGGAGCAACATGGAGCTCCCATGTAACACCTCTCCTGCGCGAGCTGCACTGGCTCCCGGTGGTCTTCCGGGTGCGCTTCAAGGTTCTGGTTACCACCTTTAAAGCGCTCCATGGCTTGGGACCTGGTTACTTACGGGACCGCCTACTACCATCAACAGCCTCCCACCGACCAGTACGCTCCCACAGAGAGGGGCTCCTCCAGGTGCCGTCGGCCAAACAATGTCAGCTGTCGGCCCCTAGGGGGAGAGCCTTCTCTGTGGGGGCACCGACGATCTGGAATGAGCTCCCCCCAGAGATACGGAGGATTCCGGATCTGCGCACCTTCCGCCGCGAGTTGAAGACGCTTTTGTTTCATCAAGCTGGCCTCGCCTAAATCTTCTCCCTTTTAAGTGTAAATTCTAAATTTTTAATGGATTTTAAAATATGGGTATTTTAAATTGGGTATTAAGTCAGCCAAATTTATTTAATTCATTTTATTCGATTTTAAATTTTGTATATCTATGTGTTTTATTTCATGGCTGTGCACCACCCTGAGTCCTTCGGGAGTAGGGCGGTATAGAAATTCAATAAATAAATAAATAAATAAATAAATATTAAGATTACAGAATCAAAATCATGGATCCATTGGACACGAGTCAAGGCAGCAGCTGACACCGGCTGGAAAGTGTCCCTGGACAAACAACATCCAACAAAACTGACATTTAAACGTGCTTAAAGAAAGCTTTTGTATTTTATATATAGGTGTCTACTGCAAGCTAAAAAGAGGAGGGAACACCTGCCTTCTTGAATTGTTCGAGGACCCAGATTCTGACAAGAGACTGAAGATTGTTGCGGATCCATGTGGGAGGAAAAGTGGGGGTGGGCACTTTGGGTAATTGTGGTATTAGCTTTATTGATTATTGTGTTTTACAGATATAAGCAATGGTTTTGTGGACAACCAAGGACATTTGATTTCTCAGTCGTTCCAATCCCTAATTGTCCCTACATTTCCCAACTGGCTGCATAGTGTGAATCTCTTACAGATGAAAGAGGTCCCTGCTTCGGTCACACCGGACGCTGCCTTGTGATGCAAAGGAACAGAAAAGAGAATTTTCTTTAAATGTGCTGGTTTTATAATTGTGGGTGTGAGTGTTGTTGTTGCACTCACTGTATTGATTGTGTTTTATGTATAAACTGTAAGGTAGAGTGTGACGTGAAAATTATAGAGGACGTGTTAGTACATTATCTGGTAATAGATACTAGCCCCACTATTGAAACTGTATTGAGGCAAAACCGGTTTAGGAACCAAAGGGACCATGAGGATGTTAAGGATGGTAATTGTTGGAGTTGGGTGGTTATGGATAAGTGTGTGGGTAATAGGAATACAAGGTAACTTAGAAATTCCAATGCTGCGGTCAACAAGTCAAGAAGACTGTAGCCCATGCATCCACACAACATTGCAGGGAGTGCAGGTCTCCAATACTTTGGTCTATCATACTCAAAAACCGGAGGGAGGAATTTAGAAAGTTAGGCAGTCAAGTAGAACTAACGTTTGACGCCTGTTTAGCTATTAATCGCAATTGTGATGTGTGGAAAACTACATGTGGAACCTTAGATTGGGAAAGGAGTTAGAAAAGAAATACATGTGTCGGAATCAGGGAGAATGCAGTGATCGAGACACATATAGTTATTGCCCATATTGGTCTTGTGCAGTTATGTGGTCTGGAGATCAGCCTGGAGGTACACAGAAATGCAGATTGGAAAATGGGGCAGCTAGTAGTAACTGTCAACGGAATGAATGCAATCCTATAAAGATTACCTGCACCCCTACAAGAATATGGAGGGAGGAGTATGGATTAGGAATATATGCTAAGGGCAGAGATCCCCTTGTAACCCTTAGATGGTATGTTACCAAAATTACTAGGACAACACAGGATACGAAAGGATTATTCTGGTCATATTATCTGGAAATGGAAAAGCTAAATGTACCTGAAATTCCTAGCCATGTAACAAATATCTTTGTCAAATTGGCAGAAGACATAACCCACACTCTGAATGTATCAAATTGTTTTGTATGTGGAGGAACTAACATGGGAGAAAAATGGCCATGGGAAGCCCAAGAATTGAACTATTCCAAAGTACTAGAAATGGAACAGAAGGGTAACCTTTCATATAATCAGGGAAAAGATGGGGATTGGACACTTACCACCAGTTTGGTAGGGAATGTATGCTTCCAAAGGAGGACTCAGACTGGCTGTAAACAGGTAGGAAACCTCATATGCACAGGAAAGTGGGAAAGCAAGATATGGTGGTCAGGAAGTAATGTCACAGAAGGTATTGATGAAATGGCTCTGTTTGAAGAAAACGGATTAGCCTTCTTAAGGGATCCGGATAATCAAACCCTTGGATGGCTTGCTCCTGATGGATTGTACTCAATTTGTGGTAAGATGGCATATGGGTATCTACCTAAGAATTGGTGTGGAGCTTGTGTCCTGGGAATAATTAGGCCAGGATTCTTTTTGCTCCCCCTTAAAACTCAACAGATTTTAGGTGTGCCAGTATATGATGATGTAGGTAATCAATGACAGAAAAGACATGTGGATACATCTGCAATAGGAAAGGTTAGGATAGGTGGTAACCAACACAGTTGGGGAGACGAAGAATGGCCTGCAGAATGAATTATAGAAGTTTATGGACCAGGTACGTGGGCGGAAGATGGCATGTATAGCTATCGGACCCCCGTGTACATTCTGAACTGTTTAATTTGTCTGCAAGCGGTGGTTGAAATAATCACCAATGAAACCGTGAAGGGTCTTACTCAATTAGCCAGGGAAAGTGTTAAATCAAGGACATATATTATGCAGAATAGATTAGCCTTGGACTACCTATTAGCCAAAGAAGGAGGGGTATGTGGAAAGTTTAATTTGACTAATTGCTGCATAGAAATCGATGAAAGTGGAAAGGTTATTAAGGAAATTATGGATAAAATGGTTAAAATAGCTCATGTACCCGTCCAAACTTGGAGGGGTCTTAATTTGGAAAACATGTTTTTGGGATGGTGGCCGAAATTACCCGGTCTGCAAGCCATCGTTGGCCTTGTTGGTTTAATAGCCACAGGATGTATTTTTCTCCCCTGTGTCCTGCCTATTTTTGTTAAAACCATTTCCAGAAGTCTATCCTTGCTGGTGGAGCGAAAGACAACTGCTCAGGTGATGGCTATGTGGGAATATGAACTGCTCCAACCAGGAGAGGAACCTGAATGTGTGACTCTTCTGGATAAATCAGAGGAGTCACAAAGGGGGGAAATGAAGCAGACCAAATTCTGATATTTGCCAAACTTCAAATATTAAAGGCCCAAAACTTTAGCCAAGGCTGACTTTCCTCTTCTGTGCCGATAAAAGGTTGCTGGATTGACGAAGGTATTTGACGAAGGTACTTATCTGTAAAAGGGTAAATTGATCCAAAACAAATGCATCCTGTTATTCACTGTTTATTGCACCCCAAATGTCATGTATATCCCCAGATAACAAATGCTGCTTCCTTTATTACCCTTGAGGCGTCTTCCTGTTCCTTATCTTGTTTTGTCTTGAGACACTGACCAGAGAACATGAATGTGTTAGTGGGTGTTTATTATTTCCTCTCCTCTTTGATCCTTGCAAACTGATGGAGGTTAGTTCCTATGTGTTAAATGTAATGCTCTCTGATATGCATATGTATTGTATAAATATGCATATGGATTGTATAAATACTTGTCACAAAGGACCCCTCGGGGTTCAAACTTTTGTTTACCTTTTGAACTGTGCACAATAAACTCTTTCCTGCATTGAAGAGCTTGGCCTGGTCCCGTTTTTTTTCCTGCAACACAGATATGTCTCCCCTGTAATATCTGAGCTTCTGCATGCCACCATCTGAGGGTAACTGGGCTTCCCAAAGAGGTTGGTTTCTTCGGATATGGTCCTCAAAGCTTGCACCCTCTCTTCTGCTGTCTAATCATCACTGCTTGCTAAAGCTAAATTTTGGGTGGATATTTCAGGGATTTTGAACGCTATTTCTGAACTTCTTAGATGTAGGTTAGTTGTGGGAAAAGATGGAGACTGTGCTTTTTGTTTCCTATTTGGAAAAACTGGATGTGTCTTGGTTTTGTTTCCCTACAATCAGAGATTGAAAGGCAGCCTTGAAAATATCAGAATCTCATCAGAAAGGGAGCTCATCTAGCTTAACTAGAGTGGTTGAGTAGCCCTTGTGGTTGCTAGACCAGTTTTGGAATGATGGTGGATCCAGAATCTCTTTTATACAAAATATATAATTTCAATTGTATCAAAGAGGGTTGCAGTCACTTGCTTTCTCTCCATAGATGCTGTGATGTTGCTAAACTTGCTCAAAACATCCAGATTCACAGCATCCTACTGAGCCTCCAGAGTGGATACCTAGAGGCCTCACAACTGCTTGCCTCACAAAGCACCGGGGACTTTGAGCTTTCTGTGCAATCTCATACTCCATATATACAACATCTGCTGTGAAGACCTGCGTGCCTATTCTGATATTTAAACCCCCCAAAATAGCCAAATGAATGGTGGACTTTGAAAGCAGGTCAGGGGTGAAATGCTACCGGTTCGGACCGGTTCAGGAGAACCGGTAGTGGAGATTGGGGCTCGTTCACCAAACCAGTAGCAATTGCTGGCTGGCCACGCCCCTGAACCAGACCATGGCCCACAGCCCTGCCATGCTTCCCTGCCTTCCATGCGGCCTTCCCAGCATCCTCGTGGCCAGCTTGCGAAGGCAGGCAAGTGGAAGGCCACGTGGAAGGCAGGCAAGCATGGCAGGGCTGCAGGGAAGGGAGCTAGGAGCCTACTCCCTTCCCTGCAGCCCTCCCATGCTTGCCTGGCTTCCACACTGCCTTCCCAGCAGTCCCCCATGCCCACTTGCCTTCCTAGGTCAGCATCCAGCCAGGCCTGGCCAGTGAGTGGGCAGGCGGCCCTTGGTGGAGACACAGCTGCTGCTCTGGGGTTGAGAAGGGCGACGGAGGTGGCAGTGGTGTTCTGGGAGAGCGGGCCTGCGGCTGTCAGCCTTACCAATGTTCCCTGTCAGAGGATCCCACCACTGGGTGGTTCCTCCCCTCCCCCTCACTCTTCTCCTGCCCTGAGAAGGGCGACTGCGGCGGATAGAGACTCACTCCCTATTCCAGAGCAGGAGCAAAGCGTCCCTCTACTTGCCTCTTTTTCTGGCCTCTCATCTCTCTCTTTCTCTCATCTTTCTCTTTCTCCCTCTCTCTTTCTCCGTCTCGTTTGTGAATGTGTGTGTGTGTATGCAGCGAGAGGAATATGGAGACTTTCTCCTCCCCAAGACACCGGCTAGGGCATGTCTCCCCATATTCTCTCGCCACCTCTGTGGCTGCTTCCTGCTTTTGCACTTAAACTTAGTGCGCTGCGCAATGGGGGAGACAGAGTCCCCTCTTCCTCCTGGAGCCCATTACAACATGGAGCATTGGCTGCAGCCAGGCAGCCCAGCCAGTGTCTAGGCATGGAGAAAAGTCACACATCTCCCAACAAGGGCTGGAAAAAGAGGCAAGTAGAGGGGCGCTTTGCTTCTACTCTGGAATATGGAATGAGTCTCCATCTGCCACTGTCGCCCTTCTCTTCTCAGGACAGGCGAGGAGTGAGGGGGAGGGAAGGGCGAGGGGGGGCAGCCAGCTGACAGGGAACCACAGCAGGGGGACAAAAGAGCTTCATCTATCTGGGAGCCTGAAATGACTCTTGATTTAAATCATATGGTAAAAAGCACCCAAAGAAGTTCACTTGGGTGGCGGAGGGAAACTCAAAGCATTGGGGACTTCAGAAGGGACAGAATGTGCTTCAAAATGTACAGCTCCTGGTTCTAACAGTGAATGACATAAGTTGGCCATGCCCACCTGGTCATATGACTACCAAGCCATGCCCATCAAGCCACGCCCACAGAACTGGTAGCAAACATTTTTACATTTCATCCCTGAGGCAAGTGCTTTCAAAGAGGTGGACAGCAAAGTACCTGTTTGTTGACATTGAAGATAATACCATGTGCTTTTTTTTTTATTAAAAAGTTTTTAAAAATTTTACAAATGTTTTCCCATGCCACCTCCCACCTCCCTCCCCCTCCCTCCCCCCCTCCCGACTTCCCAGAGCAAAATACAGGGTATAGCATTTAACAATCATATACTAACATATGCTAACTATCTATAGACTCCTATCTCCCTCTTGTACTTTTAACTCCCCTTTTACATGACTAAATTTAAATATTTTCTAAAAACTCTTTATTCATTCATAAAATATTTGAAACTTTTTAATCCCATATTTGTTTTGAATATAGTCAATCCATCTTCTCCATTCCAAAATATATCTTTCATTTGAATGGTCCTTCAAATACGCTGAAATTTTGGCCATCTCTGCTAAATTCATTACTTTTAGTGTCCATTCTTCAATAGTAGGCAAATCTTCCTTCTTCCAATACTGCGCCACCAAAAGTCTTGCTGCGGTTATTAAATTTAAAATCAAATTAGTCTCTATAACCATACAATCTGTAATTATACCCAGCAAAAACAGCTGTGGAGTAAACTTTATCTTTTTTTTAAGAATGTTTTGCATAATCCACCATATTTTTATCCAGAATGCTTTGATTTTTTTACATGTCCACCATATATAATATGTGGCTTCATCACACTCATATCTCCAACACTTAGATTGTAAACTTGGATACATACAAGCTAACTTTTTAGGATCTAACTGCCATCTATAAAACATTTTATAAAAATTTTCTCTCATATTTTGAGCTTGCGTAAACTTTACATTTCTAACCCATATTTTTTCCCACGTTTCCATCATTATTGGTTCCTCAATATTTTGTGCCCATTTTATCATACAATCTTTAACTCTGTTTCTGAATCTATTTCTATCAATGTATTATACAACCTTTTTATATGCATTTGACTCTGGTCTCTGATTTGTTTTACCAAGTTTTCATCCGTTTGCATGATACCAATTTTCTGATCCTCTTTCCATTTAGCTTGTAACTATCTGTACTGAAACCAAGTTTGAATTATCCTTTCTTCTTTTAGTACATTCAAAGACTTTAACTGTAATATACCTCTTTCCATATTGAGAAGCTCTTTATATTTAATCATATCTTGTTTTTGTTCTACATTTATACTCTCTATCGCATGTCCGGGTACTGCCCATATAGGTATCTTATCATTTAATTTGTATTGATACTTTCTCCAGACACGCAATAAGGCAGCAATAAGGCAAGAAGTCCAGCAAACTCCAGACATCAGCAACAGCAACAAAACTCCACGAATTCCCCACAGAATCTTATGTCTCAATCCCCAGGTATGCCTTGTGAAGAGAGGCGGGGGGACTTGACTGCTGGCAAGCCATCCCAAGCTCAAGGGACCTGGGGCTGCCTCGTCCTGCTCCTCCCCGCATTCCTCCGAAGCCAACGAGGCTGCCCCCTTGATCTCCGTCAGCCCCAGCTCCAGCTCATCCTCCTCCGTGGACTCAGGCTCCGATGGGTCCATGACAATGAGAAGGGGAAGAAGGTAAAGACTATAGGAGAAAAAGGACTGGCCCATTCCATCATATGCACTATCCTTAAGGATAAAGAAAAGATAAATGAGGCGATTAAATCAGTTCCAGGAACAGATGCCATAATCACCAAAAATAGGACAGGCCTAATTTCAAAAACAGAAAAGCTACTTGTGCTTTGGATTGATGATCAGATCCAAAAAAGAATTCTGATTAATCTTCATCTGATTCAGGCAAGGTATGCAACATTTTTGAAATACTAAAGCAAGGAGCAAGTGAGGAGTGCAATGAGACATTTGGAGCCAGCCGTGGCTGGTTTATGGAGTTTCGAAAATGATTTAGTTATTATAACTTACAAATAACCAGTAAAACTGCAAGTGTTAAAGTTGTCCAATACTTTCCAGACAAATTGAATGAAATTATAGTAGAGGGAAACTATTTACCACAGCAGATCTTTAATGTGGATCAAACTGGGTTACATTGTAAGAAAATGCCAGAGCGGACTTAAATCAATAAAGAGGCCAAAACAATAAATCATTTAAGGACAGAATAACTTTGTTGATGGGTGGAAATGTCTCTGGATTCAAGTTGCTGATTCATAGGTCAGAGAACCCTCATGCAGTGGTGGGATTCATCTGGTTTGCCCCAATTTGCCTGAACCATTAGTTAACTGTTTGTGTAGTTCGGAGAACCAGCTGAAAAGTGCAAGATAATGTTTTTCCCTTCTCTCTCCTATCAATTAATAGCTCTGGGCAGACAGCCAAGAACCACTTAACAGACTACTTAGTTGAGACTGCAGGAATACAGCCAGCACGGCCTTGAATAAAGTCAACAAACAACAGAAATTGAAAGATTAGGGCAGAACACCCAGAAAACCCATCAATCACCCAACTAGGGATGGGATTAACCTCTTCCCTTCAGGAAGAAGGACAAGATTACAAACATTTTCATTATAAAGGGTATTAACTTAAGTAATACTTCTGTGATCAGATGATACTCCCTGGAGTTCCTCAAGACCTTTTATAGCTGCTGCAGTGTTGGCTACTTCTTGTTTCTTTCTGGGAGGGGGGAGGGAAGATATATTTCAATGTTTTGCCCTTATTAAATTATTGAAGAGTATTTATGTATGTATACAGTGATTATTGTTATTAAAATTTTTATACAGTAATATTAAAATGATTATTTCTTTGAATATAAACAGAAATTGAGGGAAGAAGTATAGGGAGCTGGTAATTTGATTCAAAGGGGGAAAAGGGTTTTCTTGCCTAAATGTAAAACCTTACTTTTCTCATCACTGAATTTGGTTTTGTTAGATAGGGCCCAGGGTTCAAGTCTGCTCAGATCTTTCTGGAACTTAAGTCTATCTTCTGGAGAGTTGGCTATTCTCACCAGGTTGGTGCTGTCAGCAAATCTAATAGTATTGTTCACACCTGGAAGGTTAAATTTTTTACCAGCCCTCTATCAACCTGCCATACCTCACAGGGTTGTTTCGTGGGTGAAGAATAAGAATCAAGGACTTCAGCTCATGTGGGAAGGGGAGAGTCATGGAATTAATGGATTAATCCAGAGATTGGATTCAGCCAGTTAGCACTGGTTCAGGGGAACCACTTAACTTTTTGTGCAGTTTGGAGAACCGGCTGATCCCACCATTGGCTGGCCACACCCTGCCCTGCCCCACCCCACCCTTCCTTATCTCTCCTTGGCCACCTTGGCCAGTGCCTAGAGTCATGCCTGCTGTATAGCTGCTGCTACTTTCTGACTCGCTCGCTCGCTTGCCTCGACAATGCGGTGCCCACGGCCTAGCCCGCTTGCCTGCTTTCATCATAGCCTACCACGCAGTGGCTGTGGCCCAGTTCTCTACCTAACCTGCCTGCATTCACCGATCTCCACTCCTTACCCAGAAGCCTCCCACGTGGCCCGGCTCTCTGCCTCACCTGCCTGCTTTTGCCAGTCTCTGCTCCTCACCCAGCTGCCTCCCACACAGTCTGGCTCTCTGCCTCACCTGCCTGCCTTCGCCAATCTCTGCTCCTCATCTAGCTGCCTCCCACGCGGCCTGGCTCTCTGCCTCACCTGCCTGCCTTCGCCAATCTTCACCCAGCTCTCCGCCGATCTTCTAGACTCACCCAGCTGCTCTCCAGCTCCCTCCCCCACTTTCCTCATCTCTCGCCTGCCTTCGCCACTCGCCTAATTTTTGGTAAATTGCTCTATAATCTTATTTCCAAGATTACTGGCATAGGTACCTTTTATAATTCAACTTTTTTTTGCTGATATCCATCTCTATCTTTAAAATATGTCTTAAGTTTGTATTCAACCCTTATAAAATTGGTCTAGTGATGGTCTCAGTTGATTGGGTTCTTTCCTCTGCATGATCTGTCCCTGCATCTGAAAAGAAAAGGAATGAATAAAGCCATCCCATAGAATTGTTACTTGTTTTTCAGAATTGAAACTGGACACTACTAATGCTTGAATACGCTACTTGGCTTGAGTACAAGCTGAGCCCAAAACTGAACCTAATTCATATATTCCGTTTTTTAAATTTAGGAATAAATTTCAGAAAAAGAATTCAGTATTGCTCTGTGAATGTACCTATGAATTTCATTCTTCTTGATCTAACTTCTTAGATGATTTTGAGTTATATATTTTTTGTTTGTCCTCATTTTTTTGGACCCCAATCCCCCTCACTCTTAAAAATTTACCACACTAGTGAGGTCATTCTAGTTGCAAAGCAACCACTAAAGCATGCATTCATAAAGATAAAATAATGTGAATCCTAGGAAAACAAGCTGCTGAAATAAAGTGAACAGTGTCACCTGGCAGGAATGCAAGGCTGTAAAAAGCTTCAGTACATTTTTAAGATGAAAAGTCTAAAATGCTTAGGTGACTAAACATGGCCTCCCCTGGCTTCTCCCTCTCTGCTATAGAGAGAGCATTCCATTAGGGACTGTTGGTCCTGGTAAGACCTGGGCTAATGTAAGGTAGTCTTAGCTAGGAAAGATTTTTGTGCCAATACTGGCACAAAATAACAAACACCCTTGGTTTGTTAATTATATTTCCATTTTAAGTGTTTATTTTTAATTATTAATTAATTGTAATTATGAAAATATCAGCCATCCTTTTATATATACAGTGTAGCATCTTTTCCATGTCATTCTTATAGGCTGTCATTTTTAAATCT
This sequence comes from Pantherophis guttatus, assembly GCF_059756535.1. Lineage (NCBI taxonomy): Eukaryota > Metazoa > Chordata > Lepidosauria > Squamata > Colubridae > Pantherophis > Pantherophis guttatus. Next base: position 78,885,674 of record NC_142066.1, read on the forward strand.
ACTTTCAGCTTAGTCTTGTCTGGTGAAACTTGTTCCTCTTCCATAACATCTTTTAAACACTAACTATCTATAGTGTCAGACACTCTTAAAAGTAATTAAATATTACTGATCTCTGTTCCTCGCCCGCTTTCCTCGCTCACCAGCCTTCGCTGCCTAATTTTTGATAAGTTGCTCTGTCCAGGGACTATGTGATCCCCTCTCCCACCCCATTGCATTGCCCACAGGAAAATCTGCTCCAAAGTTGAATAAATTCAGATTGAAATCTAGCGAGCATTCATGGGGCATATGACAAAACTGAATTGATTGAGCCTTTCAAATTTTCTGACACTGAGAACAATCAACCAATGGAACAACTTGCCTTCAGAAGTTGGGGGAGTTTCATCATTGCAAGCTTTCAAGAAGAGACTGGACTGCCATCTGCCACCCTGCTTGGGTGGGGGTTTGGACTAGATGACCTATAATGTGTAATGTAATGTCCACACTGACCACAATCAAACTCTCCTTAAATACAGTTGCTACAGAGCTCATCCAATCAGCAATACTCTTAAAGCTATATTATACATATTCATACTATAAACATATAATGTTGGCTTATATATGTCCTGGCCAACTGGTTAGGCAATGACCATTTCCTAACAGGTACTATTGTAGAGTATTTAATACTGTTTACAGCCTGGCACAAAGATGTAAACCATTTTCAGATATAGAAGATGAGATAGACATGTAAATTAAAAATGGATTAGATATGGGAATAGGATTACATTCATGTAAACCTGCAGGGAAAATAGTTGATTTCATTGCAAAAGAAATAAAAACTGATTTATTAAAATTATTGAAAATAATCTGAAAATATGTTTGATTATTGATGACGCCTCAATCTTGCAAACCAGTTGTTATACTTTTCTTAAAAGTGGAAGATTCAGTTACTGTTGAGGAATTCACAGAGCAACCCTTGAGTAGCAAGGTGTGTACATGAAAAGCGATTGAGAGTAGTTACGAAATAACACAGCCAACACACAGATACACTGAGTTGTGTTTACTTTCAGGAAATAGTAATAAGGCACAGTCCAATAAACAGTCCAGGTCATACACAGATAAAGCAGTAGATGGTTAAACAATAGTCCAGGGATAATCCAATAACAAAGTCTTCTTACCAGTCACTGTTATCATACACGATAAACAGTTGCAAACCGTAGCAAAAAGCTCACAGCAAAACAGCAAAGTTATCAGCAAAAGAAGCAAAGAGAAACAAACCATGTTTCTAGCTTCCTTTTAAGGCATTGGCTACAGAGCTAACCAATCAGGACACAGCATGATGCAATACAGCAATACAGCAGTCTTAAAGCTATATTCATGGTTTATATATTGCCATCCCAACAAGTTAGGTAAACTCATTTTCTAACAGTTACCTCACCAACAATTTTTGTTGAGCTAGTTGAATTGGAAAAACAAGATTCAGAGACAATACATTCGCCAGTTATGGAAAGTTTAAATAAAGAACTATCTAGAAAAAAAATGTAATAGGATTTTGCTCCGATGGTGCCAGCGTTATGCTTGGGGGGAAATCTGGAGTGAGCACTAGGATAGCAAAAGAGTTTCCAAACGTAGTAATATGGCACTGCTTAAACCATCGCCTCCAACTTGTTTTAGATGATTCAGTAAAGGAAAGAAAGCAAGTAAATTATTTTAAAATATTTATTGATAAGATATATACTATTTTTCATCAATCCAATAAGAACCAAATTGAATTTACCAAAATATCCAAACAACTTGGACTTGAAATTATAAAGATTGGTAGAGTTTTGGGACCAAGATGGGCTGCCTGTAGTTTAAGGTCAACCCTAGCTGTGTGGCGTGCTTATCCAGAACTACATCACTATTTTCATTCAAATGAAAAATACTTAGGTATGGCTGCCCATCTTGAAAATCTTGACTGATTTGACATTGATGATCGATACGCTAAATAAAATTTCTCTTCTTTCAAATGCACTGCAAGCAAGAATGTAGACATAATAAAGGCTCAAAAACTTGTGATAAGAGCTATTAAAGCATTTGAAATGTTTGGAAAGGAAAAGGATGCATATGAAAAAAAGTTGATGAATTAGTTTCACAGAAAGCAGCTGAACAACAATTACTTGTATTTAGTGACATTTTTAATTACCAAATTGATATTAACGATTATTGAAATTTTGTAGAAAATGTTTTTAAAAATTCCCAGACATATACAATTCCCGACAGTATTCAAAAAGCTAAAAATATTGTCAGAACAAATGCTGTAAGTTCAGCAGAAGCAGAAATGAGTTTTTCAAAAATGAATATCATATGTTCAGAGAAGTCGCCTGTTTCTAATATAGCAATAGTGTTAAGTCCCTAGATGGGCTTGACAGACTGAGGCGAGACAGAGCTGAAGGCTAATAGGTTTATTGGCTAACAGTAAATAGCTAACAGTCAATAGCTAACAGTGACACCTTGCGGTGGCTGCTTGGCTCACAGAGCAGCAGCTCACCCGGCACTTTGACAGGTCTTTTATATTCTCACTGGCTGCGTCTTGACCAATCAGGACGCGCCGGGGCTCCTGCATCAGGAACAGACTAAAGAGCTATCAGGACACAGCACTCTTCCATCATTAGATGGCGCATTCGTAGTCCTGCAGGTAGGCCGGGCGTTGTCTGGTCTTCTCGGATCTTCAAAGCCCTTCATTCGGATTTGGGTTAGGTGGTTTCACCGAAGATGCCTCTGGAATTGCTGAGGATTGTTCCCTGCCTTCGGCGGTCGCAGGCAACGCTGGAACACAGTAAAACTTGGTGGGTAAGTCTTTTTCTTCTCTTGTTTCACTGCCTGCGTCCACTGCCGGTTCTGCTTCGAAATGGTTACCTGTAAATAAACTTTTGTTTGGATGACTGGGGTTTGTTTCTGATGTTTGTAAGTGTGCCTTGGATCCCCAACGGCCTTGGAACTGGTCAATGTGGCATCACCACATTCGCCCATCCTCCAGTATGATCTCGGGCCTGTTATTTCTGTTATTTGGCCAGCTAACCATAATGGATGGCCAGAATAATTTCTGGTATATACTAAATCCCTTTTTTGGATTTTTCTGATCTTAGTTGTGGAGTCCCAGGGACTTTCAGGGGAGTAGTTGGGATGTAATCTGTCCAGGTTTGTTTTTATTCTTCAGCCCATTAACAGTTCAGCAGGACTTTGATTGGTTTCTGGACAAGGGGTGGCATGCTGCATTAGCAGGTATTTTGCAATTTTTGTGTGCCAGTCCCCTTGGCCCATTTTGGACAAAGACTCCTTAACTGACCTCACTGTTCTCTCTGCTAGTCCATTGCTAGAGCGATGGAACGGAGCAGTTAGAATGTGTCTTATGCCTTGTCCTGCTAGGTACAGTTCAAACAGCCCAGCTGTTAACTGTGGGCCATTGTCTGACACCAGTGTTGGGTATGCCATGCGTGGAAAATTGGGCTCATAGGGTTCTGATTAGAGCTTCAGCAGTGGTGGAAGCCATCAGCTTCACTTCTATGTATTTTGAGTAGGCGTCCACCGCTACTAAAAACATTTGACCTTGTACTGGGCCAGCAAAATCTATATGAATACGAGACCATGGGGCTCTAGTCTTTCCCATTCAGTGAGGTGAGCTCTGGGAGATTTGCTCTAGGTTCCTGGTACCTTTGGCAACTTGAGACCCACTCTGCAATTGCTAGGTCAATTTTGGGCCACCACATGTAACTTCGGCCTAGTGTTTTCATGCACACAATTCCAGGTGGCTGTCATGCAAAGCAGTTATTGCTTGATTCCTTAAAAGGCCTGGAATCATCACTCCACTACCCCACAGCAAACATCCCTGCATGATAGACAGTTCATTCTGCCTTGTCTTAAATTCGTCTCCTAGTGGCCTGGTGGGCCAGCCTCTCTTGACCCAGTCCATTACCAGGGAAATTACCCTGTCCTTTGCAGAATGTTTTGCCACGTCTGCTGCAGTGAGGGGGCCCTGAAGTTCTTCTATGAGTAGCACTGTGTGTTACAGAGTCCTCTACCTCGATGGGCAATGGGCATCTGCTTAAAGCGTCTGCATGGCTAAGGTGTCACCCTGGGCAATGCAGTAATGCATAAGAATAGGCAGCCAGTAACACAGTCCATCTGGTCAGTCATGGCGAAAGGATCTGGGGTGTTTGGTGATCTCCTGAAAGTATTTCTAGCAATGGTTTATGGTCAGTAACTAGGGTAAAGGGGAGACCATACAAATACTCATGAAATCTCTTGACCCCCCTCCTCCCCCGACCAGGGCTAATGCCTCTTTGTCAATTTGACCATAGTTCCTTTCAGCCTTTGACATAGTCCTTGAAAATTATGCTATTGGGAGGTGTGGCCAACAAGGCGGTACGACGGACTCTTTAGGGGCTCCTAAAGAGTAGTCAATATCCCCGATGTCGGAGGATCCTTTCTGATCTAAGTTATCCTGTAGGGACAGCCAATAAGAAGAACACACACTGATCGACCCAGAGGGGCCTCAAACCCCATAGGAAGATTAGAAGAAGCTTCTCAAATTGAACAGTGGGAAAGCGACCAGGAAGTTGCTAAAAAGCTGTAGCGGCCATACCAGAAGAGAAAGTAAAGAATCAGCCTGTGACATTGAGGTGAGACTGACTTGATTTTATCACTTGAAAGTTTCTCTTAAACTAACTGGATAATCAAAGGGTGAAGAAGAGAGGCTGAGAGTGAGAAGTGGGTGCGGGTGTGTGCTCGCAACCACATCTGGAAAACTGGGGTGGCAAGGAATGTGTGACTGAGAGCCCATTAACTTTTTTTTTCCTATTAAACTTTTACTGAAAAAAAAAGATTTGGAGACCTTAAAAACAATTGGATATTTGGACATTTGGATATTAAAGCTTTGAATGACTGAATGGATTACCTATTATTTTTTCTTTTTTTTTTTGAATGTTTTTTTAATCAATTTTTATTTTAAAATAAAAATAAAACATAAAAACAACATCATTCCAAACAATAACAGACAGTGTATCGATTGGTTAATATCCTTTTGTGCTCAATCCCATCTTCAAAATATTGATATATGACCAAAGCTTATTTTCATAAAGAAATATTTCCCTTATTTTATCTCAACTTGCACTTCATATTTCATATTTATCTCCATGTTTTATTATCTATCCATTGATAAAATAGATCCCATATCAAATAGTATTGTTTATCTTCCTGTTCTCTTATTTCAAATGTCAATTTACTCATTTCAGCACAGTCCATCTTTTTCTTAATAATTTCTTCATCAGTAGGTATCCTTTCTCCTTTCCAGTTTTTAGCAAATACAATTCTACTGCTGTTAAGACATTCATGATTAAATATTGCAATTCTTTATTATATGTCTCTGGCAAGATCCCTAATAAAAATATCTCTGGTTTAAAGTCAACATGTCTCTTTGTCATTTTTGTGTATCTTAGTCCAATACCTTTATTGATTTTCAAATCAGCTACTTTCCCAAATTCTCCAATAGTTTCTATCAATTTATTTATTGTTATTAATGGTTCTTCAATGATAAAAACCAGATCATCTGCAAAGGCTTGTAATTTATATTCTTCTTTTCTAATTTTCCTACCTTTTATCTCTTTTTCTTCTCTAATATTTCTATTTAAAACTTCTAAAGTCAATATAAACAACAGTGGGGACAACGGACATCCTTGTCTAGTACCTTTTTCTATCTCGATAGGATCAGTCAATTCTCCATTTATCATTACTTTTGCCGTCTGTTTAAAATATATAGCTTCGATTGCCTGAATGAATTTCCTACCAAAACCCATCTCTTCCATTTGGAGTATCATGAATCACCAGTTTACATTGTCAAAAGCTTTTTGTGCATCTAAAAATATCAAAGCCATCTGCTTTTCAGGATGTGCTTCATAATACTCTAAACTGTATCCAGAATTATTCTTATATTATCTCTGATTTGTCTTTTTGGGAGGAATCCAACCTGATCTGTATGTATAAAATTATTCAGATATCTCTTGAGTCTTTCTGCCAATATTGAAGCAAAGATTTTATAGTCTGAATTTAGCAGGGATATAGGCCTATAGTTTTTGATTTGTTGTGGGTCTGTGTCTTCCTTATGAATTAATGTAATATACGCCTCAGTCCATGATTTGGGTATTTTCTTCTTTATCATCACTTCATTCATAACGTCCAATAATGAGAGACTTAGAGATTCTTGTAATGTCCTATAATATTCAGCAGGTAAGCATCTGGCCCTGGTGCCTTTCCATTCTTCTGTTTCTTAACTGCTTCTATTAATTCCACCATCGTAATGCTCCCCTCCAACATCTTTTCAATATCTTTGGGAATCCTAGGTAATATTGCATCTTGTAAATACCTTGCCACTTTTTCTTCCTCTATCATCTCTCTCTTGTAGAGTTGTCTATAATATTCTTGTATTATTTTTCCCATCTCTTTATTTCCAAATTTACTTTGTCTTTGTTTGTCTATTAGTTGTGTTATTTTTCTTCATTCTCTTTCTTTTTTCAATTTGTATGCTAACCATCTTCCTGGGTTATTCGCTTCTGTTTAGCACTTCTTATTTTTAATTCTGAATAATTCAGAATTATTAATTAATTAATAATTCTGTTTAGGACTTCTTATTTTTTGGGCTAATTCTTCCTTCTCCAGTAGATCCATTTTGTGCTTTATTATATCCATTTTCATTTTAACTTCTTTCTTACATGGATCTTTCTGGAGTTCCTTTTCAAATCTCTTGTATTCATCAATTAATATTTTAAAAGTTTGTCTTTTCTTCACATTTCTTTTCTTTGTATAGGCATAGGCCTTCATTGTATCCCAAAGATTTTGTGCCGATGTGTCTTCTTTCTTATTCTCCTTGAAGAAAAAAGCCAGCTCTCTCTCCATTTTCTGTATAAAGTCTTTCTCTTTTAGAATTGTATTATTTAGAGTCCATCTGGGTTTTCTTTCTCGGTCTTTCTAAGTAACAATCACAGGATTGTGGTCAGCCCATAAGTTTGTTTCTATTTCCACGTGTTCTATTTTCAAAGTCAAGTCCATTGTTGTCCATATCATATCAAGTCTCGACCAGGATGAATGTCTATCGGAATAAAAGGTATATTGTCTATTTTTCACAGTTCTATCTCTTCATGCATCTTTCAAATTCATTTCCTCTATCATATTAAAAAAAGATTTTGGTAGTGTCTTTCTATTATGTCTTACTGTTTTAAGTGTTTTATAGTCCAAGTTCTCATCCACTATTTCATTAAAATCCCCCATCATACATATATGTTTCAATCATTTTCATGTGCAACTTTCGATAAAAGTCACTTTGATTATTGTTTGGAGCATATATTGCTACCAAAAGAATTTTCATATTATTATCAATTATTTCCACCATCAAAATTCTACCTTCTGGATCTGCATATATTTACTCCGCCAATATTGAATTCCTGATATATAAAACAACTCCTCTCTTTTTACTTTGTGGCAATGATAAAAGTTTTTCCAAGTTTAGGTTGTATCAATAATTGTTCATGTGGCTTTTTAATATGAACTTCTTGTAGACAAATTATATCAAATTTTAATTTCTCTAATTTATGAAATACCTTTCTCCTTTTCACTACCGAATTAAGTCCATTTATATTTATTGAAATTAATTTCGTTCCTTCCATATTCATACTTTATATATAGGTTTGTTGCTCTAGTTGATCTTACTTTACGTTGTTCCTTGTGTTCCACATTCCCACCTACAAGCCTTCTGTTGATTCTATCATTGCCAATTCCTCTTCTGTGAATTTTAATGGCACTACTGTAGTTTGGGTTTCCGTTTCCATTTCCACTTCCTTGTCTTTAAGAAAGTCTTCATAAAAAGCTCTCACTTTATCAATTGTATCCAATCTATATCTTTGAAGTTGCCATGTTAAAATTAACCCTTCTGGTATCTGTACTTAATTCCTTTTTGGATTAATATTTTGGTCAAAAATTGGTATTCTCATCTCTCTCACTTTTCTTGGTATTTGTTTCAAAACCACCACTTCTTTCTCCTAGTATTTCAAAGTTTTTTCTCTGGCCACCTGAAGAATTTGTGCTTTAATCGATTTCTTAGTAAATCTTATATGTACTTCTCGTGGCAACTTATTACGCATTGCATATCTAGTGTAGACTTGATAAATCTCGTCCATACCGTCCATCATCTTCTTTTGGGTAATTTCTAATGCATCAGCCAACATCCCAATCATAATATCGGCCAAGTTTTCTCCTTTTTCTTCCTCCACATTTTGAAATCTAAGGTAGAATTCTGCTTTATCCATTTTCCATCTGATTAAGCCACTCCTTTCTCGTTCAACCTCTCCCAGTCTATTATCTATATCTTTCATTTTTTTCCTCTTTTTGATCATCCTTTTTCTCCAATTTTTGCAATCTTTCTTCATATTTCGACATCGTTTGCTGAATGCTGATCACTTTTTCATCTGTTTTAAGTAGTTGTTGTTCCATTCTTTGGATCTTTTCATCTGTTCTAAGTAGTTGTTGTTCCATCCTTTGAACTGTTTGAAGTATCGTCTGTATCAATGTGTCTTTGTCTTTGTCTTTGTCTTTCTCTTGCTGAAGCATCACCTGGATGGTAAATTGTCCTCCAGATGGTGATAAAGAAGGTGTGGATGCAGTAGTTCCCACTGTCACAACTTTTCTTCTCATTTTATTCAGTGATCAGCCAAGGCCAAGGCCAAGGCCAAAGCCAAAAATTAATTAAAAAGGAGAGAGAAAAAAAAAGCCAAATATAAAAAGGAAAAAGGAGAAAATCAAACAACTCTTTAGGTTCTTCCAAACCCTAATCCATTAGATGTGAGTCCAAAAAAAAAAAGAAAAGAAAGAAAGAAAAGACAAGGATAAAAAAAAACAAAGAAAAAGGGAAAGAGAAAAAGAGACAAGCTAGCCAAAATAAAAAAAAATAAAAAATAGAATAATATAAAAATCTAAATTCAAAAATCAACAATAAATCTTCAGGCTCTTGAGTGCCTTAATCCAATTCGGTTATATAAAAATCTCAAAAAGAAGAAGGTCTTTCAAACACATTTGTACCCGGAAAGCATAGAGTTATCTCTTAGCCAAGCCACAAACAAACAAAAATAAAATAAAATAAAGTAACTGCCCAAAAGAAGCAGACCAAAAAGATTTCTTTCTATAGTTTTCTAAAACTCCTACTTCAAATAAATCCAGCAAGAACACCTGTGTAAACAATACAGATAGTTCCACTTCCTCAGATGTTCTCTTCACACACTTATCAGTCTAGAAGTTTAGAGTCACTTTATTATGGCTAGAATATATATCTCAGTTTATTGCTTTATAGACATAGCAACAAAGTTTCTTTTTTTCTTTTCCAGCAGATGGCAGCACTATACACTCTCCTAATTTTCTTGCACTTTAAAATCCAGACCTTCTTTAATAAAAATTAATAAAAAATTATAGAAAAAAGAAGAAAGAGGAAAGGCTTCAATGACAAAAAATCAAACCCAAATCAAACAATCATTTTAAAAAAGACAGGGCTCAGAAAAAGAAAATACCAATATTAATCTCTTCTCTTTCAGTCCAGTCCCGGTCAGTAGTAAAAAAGAAACTAGTTTTAAAATCCTCAATTAGATAATCGGGTATAAAAAAGACCATTCCAAATTAAATTCGCCACTTAATTTCTCTTACTCTTACTCTCCAAGTCTCTTATCTCTCAGGGTGTTCTTTGTATTAGTTAAAAAAAAGAAGCTCTCTCACCGCGTCGATTTACTGTCATTCTTCTTCCTGGAGATATCCCAGCCTCGGCAGCCACAATGGCTGCTACTGCGCTGTTGGAAAAAGGGCTTTCCTGGATTGATCAGGGGCTTTGCAATGTCCCTAGGATTGACAGGATGTGCCCTCCAGTACCACAGTCAAAACTAGATTGTGGGGTCCGAGATGGACCGTCCTGCCAGCGGGGCTATCGGTGGGGATCCTGGAGCCCCAGAATCACCTGTCCGTTTCGCCGTGACGTCAACTTCAGGTCCCGAATGGACTGTTACGATGTCGATTGCTTAAAAGATACTGTTTTAAAGTAAAAGTAGTTGTTTAAGGCAGAAAGTTAAGCTGCAGTGCCATCTAGTGGCAGAAGAAAATAATAAAAAAGACATATATTTTAAAGAAAGTCTAACAGATACCTGACCTTGACATTTTAACCAAGAAGATAATAGAACAGCTGTGGAAAGTTGAGAGATTATACTTCAAATGTGTTTTGGAACTTCTTTTTTTATATTGACCCTGTGGAATGTAACTCTTTATTTTATTCTATTTCATCTTTTTTTTCCTGGGTTGTTTAGTTTTGCTTTGAGAACAAAGAAAAAGTCTTTAAGTTTGTCTTTTTACCTTTTACTTTTGTCTCTCTTTTTTTGGTTGGAGATTTTCTTTATGGAATTCAATAGAATTGGTTTCCTCTTTTTAAGTATTACCTCTTTGTGGATTGAGAATTGAAGAGTCAGAAGAAACTTCTGTTTTTTGTTTTTTTTAATTTTCCCTTTTTTTTCTTTATGGATACTTGTTTCTGATTTTGATCTTTAAAAGTTTATTTTTTATTTCCCCCCCCCTTTTAAAACAGTTGGATTACAATCTTTTTTTTTTCTTTCCTCCTCTCCTCCGGCTTTTTTTTTTTTCCTTATATTTTTGTAGAGAAGGGATGATTTGAGAATTTTTATTTTTTACTTTTTTTCTATTTCTTTTTTAATTTTTTGCCTACTAATTCAATTATTGAATTAGACATTTGGATTATAATTAAACCATAAGTGGATTATCAACTATTTATATTAAGCTTTTAGAGAAGTGGAAATGAAGAAACGAAGAAATATACACAATCAGCACCAAGTCCCTCAGCGGCAGAAATGCAGAAAACTTCTGAGATGATGGAATTGCGCAAATTTATGCAATCACTCCACGATGATATCAAACAGGAATTGCAAGAAATGAAAGAAATAATGGGGAACAACAAGGAGAGAATTAAGAAAGTAGAAGAAAAAGTGGAAATGATAGAGAAAAAAGTTGAAAATCTGGTTTCCATGGACAAAATCCATGAAAGAACAATTATTTTGCTCGAAATGGAATGCTCTGAATTTTACTTAAGATTCCAAAATATAGAAGAAGAAAAAGGAGAAAATCTACCAGAAATAATTGCAGAGATTTTGGCTGAAGCCTTGGAACGACCCAGAGAAAATATTTTAAATGAGATTGATGAAGCCTTTAGAATCTATACTAGATATGCAGTAAGGAATAAACTATCAAGGGAAGTACATGTAAGATTTACAAAGAGAGCGATGAAATCAGAGATACTTCAAGCAGTAAGGACCACAGCACTGAAACACAAGGATAAAGAACTTGTGGTTCTACAACAAATACCTAGAAGAGTTAGAGATTTGAGGAGAGAATACCAATTTTTAACAAGATTTTTAATATCCAAAGGAGTGAGTTTTAGATGGTTAATACCTGAAGGGATTATGGTGACATGGAGAGAACAAAGACACAGACTTGATTCAATTGAGAAAGTGAAGTTATTTTATCAACAGCTTTGAGGATCAATGGAAGAAGATTTGGGAGCTGTAGGCATTGCAAAAGAGAAAAATGAAGAAAAGGATAAAGAGGGAAAGAACGAAAGAAGAGAGGGCTCAGAGAGAAGAAGCAAGAGCCAAAGACCCAATCAAACAAAGAGAGACGAGGGCAATGAAATTAAAACCTAGTAATAAATAAACATGGGAGAAGAAATAAAAGCAATATCCTTAAATGTAAATGGATTAAATGCAGCGATAAAAAGAAACAGACTATTGACGAAATTAAATACTCTGAAGATGGACATTATATATTTACAAGAAGTTCATATTAGAAAACAACACATAAAACTATTACAATATCCCAAATTAGAAGTTTTATTTACATCACTGATACAACAAAGTAAAACAGGTGTGACATTATATATAAAAGAAAAATTAGAACCTAAATTAATTTTTGAAGATGAGGAAGGCAGGATTTTGATGGTGGAAATAAAAATGAACTTTAAACAATTACTTTTGATAGCATTTTGAAAGCAGGAAGAATTTTATTGTCGATTGCACAGAAAAATTATAGCATTGAACTATGAAAATGTATGTATAATGGGTGATTTTAATGCCATTATAGACCCAGATTTAGACTATAAAACCCTGAAGACAAATAAAAAAATTAGGAGAACATTACCAAAATCCTTTTCTACAATGGTAGAAGAATTAAGTATCCAAGATATTTGGAGACAAAAACATTTGAAGGAGAGTCGATATACTTTTTATTCAAATAGACATCTATCATGGTCAAGGATAGATATGGTATGGATGTCAACTGGACTTATAGAAGAGGTGCAAGAAGTGAATATTGGTTCAAATATATGGGCTGACCACAGTCAGATGACAATAGTATGGAAAGGGAAAAAGAAAAAACAAGATGGACTTTGAATACAACAATATTAAATGAAAAAGGATTCCAGGAATTTGTGGGAAAGGAATTGGACATTTTTAAAAAATTAAATAAAAAGGAAGATACAGCACTCCAACATGTATGGGACACAATGAAAGCATATATTAGAGGACTGGCAATAACATATTTGGGGGAAAAGTACAAAAAGAAATGGCAGAAACAAGTAAGATTGGAAGAAGAATATAAAAGCCTGGGAAAAAAGTTTCAGAAAGATGTTCAAAATAAAAAAATTAAGAAATTGATGGAACTGAAGAAGCATGAAATAATCTTAAATGAACAAGAATCATTAGTAAACCAATTGAGAACATCAAAACAGAATTTTTTTGAAAATGCAAACAAACCAGGAAGATGGCTAGCATATAAACTAAGAAAAGAGAAAAAAGTTATAAAATATTTACAAGATGAAGAAGAGAAATTATAATATAGAACTGAAGAAAAAAAGAAAGTAATCCAAAAATATTATGAAAAACTCTATTCACAGGAAAAAATCCCCAAGGAGGAGATACAAAACTATTTGGAAAAATCAGATGTAATTAAAATATCAGAACAATTTAAAGGAATGTTAGATGAAAGAATAGCAATGATGGAATTAACAGAAGCAATAAAAAGACAAAAGAATAGAAAAGCACCTGGACCAGACAGCTTACCAGCCGAGTTGTATAAAACATTGGAAGAAGTGATTAGTAATGTAATGTTGGACATTTAATGAATTGTTATTAGAGGCTAAAATGCCAGATTCATGGAAAGAGGCATATGTGACACTCATACCTAAAGAAGATACAGATTTACAATTGATTAAAAATTATAGACCAATCTCATTAGTAAATGTAGATTATAAGATTTTTGCTTCAATAATGGCAAATAGGTTGAAAAAACTGCTAAACGAATATATCCACAGTGATCAAAATGGATTCTTACCAAAAAGGCAAATTAGAGATAACATGAAGATGATTTTGAATACCTTGGAATATTATAAGACTCACCCAGAAAAACAAATGGCATTGATTTTTCTAGATGCACAGAAAGCTTTTGATAATGTGAACTGGCAGTTTATGATAAAGCAATTACAGAGAATGGATTTTGGGGAAAGATTCATAAACACTATAAAAACAATATATTGACAATTTGCCAAGATAATGATGAACGGAGAAATGACAGGAAAGATTAATATAATGAAGGGCATCAGGCAAGAATGCCCTTTATCACCATTATTGTTTATTTTGACTCTAGAAGTTTTAAACAGGAACATTAGACCGACTGATGAGATAAAAGGAATGAAAGTCAAGAAAGAGGAATATAAATTACAAGTGTTTGCTGATTATTTTATTATAGAGGAACCGCAAATAACAGGCCCTAAATTACTAGAACAGATAGAAGGTTATGGAAAAGTATCTGGTTTGAAAATAAACAAAGAGAAAACAAAAATTTTGGTGAAGAATACAACAGAAAAACAAAATAGAGATAAAAAAAATCTAGACATACAAGTGGTGAAAAAAGTGAAGTACTTGGGAGTATACTTAACTTCAAAATGTGTAACAATAAAAGAAGAAAACTACTACAAATTAAAGCAACAAATTGAACAAGACTTGGAAAAATGGAAGAATCTTCAACTATCGCTTATGGGTCGGATTGCATTGATAAAGATTAATATATTACCAAGACTATTATTTTTATTCCAAACTGTGCCAATAAAAATTGAAAAGACTTACTTTCAATATCTTAATAAGATCATGAGGAAATTTACATGGCAAAGGAAAAAAGTAAGAATAAGTTTAAGAATGTTGCAAGACACGAGACTACGAGAGGGATTTGGTTTACCAAATTGGGAATTATATTATCAAGCAGCAGTATTGACATGGTTGAAAGAATGGATTGAATTAAGAAATACAAGGTTGTTAACACTGGAGGGTCATGATTTACAACTGGGATGGCATGCCTTTTTATGGCATGGTAGAAGTAAGATACACACATACTTTCATAGACATTATATAAGAAATGCATTGTTATTGGTATGGGAGAAGGTTAGAGATAAATTTTATGTGAAAATACCAACATGGTTATCAATAACAGAAGCTTTAATACACCCAAATGACTTTAATTCTGGAAATATTGTTAGATATAATGAGTTATTAACAGATAAGGGGGAACTGAAAGAGAAACGAGAATTGGAAAACAGGGAATTGAGATAGATTGGTATATGTATATGCAGATAAGATCAAGATATGAAAAAGATGCTAAACTATATGGTTTTTATATGGAAAAGACTGAACTGGATAAGATACTCATGGGAACAGAGGAAAACTTAATAAAAATTTTTAAAATTTTTTTGTTGTATATTGAATTGGAGGAGCAAGTAAAAGAAATGATGATAGCCTGGGGTAGAAATTTTGGTTATCCAATTGAGCTTGAAAAATGGCAACAACCATTGGGAAAGGAACTATAAATTAACAATGTCAGGGCGCTGATTAATCCCATTCTGCCTTTGGGATAATCGCACCTTGATTAAGAGGAGTGGACGAGATCCTTGCAAGCATACTTTAAGAAAACAAAATCCGAAGATATATCTTCTAATAAAACTCATTTATTTGTTATAAAGAAAATAAAACATCTCACTAACTAAGAAAATTAGTTTTTGCAAAAATACATTTTTGCAAAAGTTCTTATCGGCTATTTCTCAGCAGCCGGACGTCTCTTGGCAAGAGAAGAAAGAAAAAAGTGTGAGTGTGAAGGAATGTGGGTGGAGAGATATGCGCAGTTTAGCTTACTGATAAGGATTCTTGGCAAGCTATGGAAAGTCTGATAGTCCAGAAATGAGAGCTCAGCTGGTAAATAAAAAACACAGGGACAATCCCCTTCTTTTGCCAGTTGAGCGAATATCAGGTACATCATCAAATAAGGCACATCTTCTTACGCAGATACTTGTGTTGAACTGCTGGAAGTGGTTTGTTGAGCATATCAGCAATCTGATCATGTGTAGATACATACTGCATTTTAACAAAACTTTTTTCACTAAATGTTTTATGTTTTGATAACGGATGTCAATTTGTCTGGACCTAGAACCTGTGAAATGTGATTCAGAAATATAAACCACTGATTCATTGTCTTCCATCACTGTGATCGGTCGGATTGGGTGTGTCCAGATATCTGTGACCAAAGATATCTGTAACCAAGTTAGAGAATTACATGTATCTGAAACACAAGCATATTCAGCTTCAGTAGATGAACAAGAAACAAAATTCTGTTTACGTACTTGCCAATAAACAGGACATCCATTTAAGAACATCATATAACCTGAAGTAAGTTTACGTGATTTCTTATCACTTGCCCAATCAGAATCTGCATAACAACATAATTCTGCATAATCAGTATGTGTTGGTTCTAACAATAACTTCATATGTTTAGTGTATTTTAGGTATCTCAATAATTTCTTAACGCATGTCCAATGAAACTGTTTTGCCTTACCTACGTGTTGAGACAAGAGATTAACACTAAGTGCAATCTCGGGTCTGGTCCAACTACTAATATACAACAGTGACCCAATAACTGAATGAAAAAGTGTTTGATCCTCGAACT
This sequence comes from Pantherophis guttatus, assembly GCF_059756535.1. Classification (NCBI taxonomy): domain Eukaryota; kingdom Metazoa; phylum Chordata; class Lepidosauria; order Squamata; family Colubridae; genus Pantherophis; species Pantherophis guttatus. The sequence continues at coordinate 78,901,760 of NC_142066.1, forward strand.
CAGGACTTGCTTCGTGTCAAATTGTGACAATCTGTTTGCATGGGTGTCTTTGTTGTGTTAGCATCCTTCATGTTGCAATGATGCAAAATTTGTTCAATTTTATCCTCTTGTGAAAAACTAAACCCCTTCTGTGTTTTTTCAATCTGGACTCCTAAATAAGTGCTAATATGACCTAATGATTTCAATGTGAAGTATCTCTGCAAAGCTTTGGCAAAAATTTCATTCATTAGCTTATTTGGACCAATATAAACAATATCATCAACATAAATAAGAACTATCTCATATGCATTGTTAGATCTTTTTGTGAACACGCACTCATCAGTTTCGGACTTAATAAAGCCCATTGAATTTAATTTGTCAGTAAGACATAAATACCGCATTAAACCAGACTATTTCAGACCATAAAGACTTTGTTTAGAAACCAGGTATCCCCTTCTTGCTGTCAGAATCCTGGAGGACCTCTCACGTAGATCTCTTCATCTCGGTCTTCATGTAGATAAGCTGTGTCAACATCGAATTGGGAAACTTCTAAACCAAGGATAGTTGCAGTTGCTAAAGCAATTTTTACACTCTCAGTTCAGACTGTCGGTGAATAGGTATTTGTGTAGTCCTCAGGATAACGTTGAGCGAAACCCTGAGCTACAAGTCTGGCCTTGTACAATGACTCATCATTTGGCTTCTTTTTGATTCTGTAGACCCATCGAGTGCCAATGACCTTTTTGTTTGCTGGAGGTTTTGCAGGTGTATACACTTTAAGTTTCTTTAGACTGTCCATTTCAACCTACATTGCTTCATACCATTTGTCTTGCTCTGAATCAGGAAGCTGCTTGATTTGTGTGAAATTATCAGGTGGAAGTGTAACATTGCAAATCAAAGGCAAGGGTGTTTTTATCAGTTGCCAAGAATATCATTGTGGAGGGATTCCTTTTGTGGCCCTCTTGGAACGTCTCGGAACAACAGTCCAGTCTTCTTCTGCTTCATCCTCATCCTCACATTCATCGCTAGTGTCAGCATCCGCGGCTTGCGAAGACGGAACATCGGGTTGAGAAGAACCAGTGGAATCTTGATCAACAATCTGTGCAGCATCAGCAGTATCATCTCTAGGAAAATAAACTCCAGGATCATTGGAATGAATCCTGGACCAGTCAATATCTTCCTCAAAATTAGCAGATTGGGAAATCACAATTACATGTTTAGAGTCAATAAATTTGCTCCATTTTGAGTTATCATCAATGCCCATAAATCTCAGTCTTTTTGCTGTTGGACCTCCTTTCCTTCTTTGAGTTAAGGGAATGTTCACCATAGCATATGAACCAAAAATATGGATGTTTTTAAGATTGGGCTTGTAGCCATACAACATGAAGAACGGAGTCTGATTCATTACACTGTTCCAAGTACGGTTGACAATGTAATTTGCATATTTTATAGCTTCACCCCAGTATATCATACCAAGGTTGGCGTCTTCTAGGAGACAATGCATCATGGTTTGCAGGACCCCTTGTCTTCTCTCTACGACCCCATTATGAGCCGGTGTGTCAGGGGCCGACGTCCGATGAAGAATTCCATTCTTACGCATCCAGTCCTGGAAACGCTGAGACATGAATTCAGCACCACGATCACTCTGGGTTCTGGCAATGCGAACTTGGTGTTGGGTAGAAACAAAGGCTGCAAAGTCTTTAAAGATCTGAAAAGTCTCAGATTTTTCTTTCATAGGATATACATATCCATATCTAGAGTAATTATCAACAATTGTTAGAAAATATTTTCTACCACCAATTGATGGCGGAAAAGGACCAACTATGTCAGTGTGAACCAAATCAAAAATGTGTGTTGACAGGCGTGTAGCGCGTTTGGGAATGGCTGCTGCTTTGGATTTGGCCTTTTTGCAGACAGCACAATCCAAAAACACCTTACACCCCTTTAGATCCAATCCTTTTGCAAACTCAGGCATCTTCCTAAGAACACGGAAAGTGGCATGCCCCAATCTTCTATGCCATTTATGGATACACCTAGAATGCAAAGGTTTACCAGTTAGTGAATTCTCAACATTAACAGTTTTATGAGGAACCTCAGGCTTGCTCTGAGCAGCCTGTTTCCCAATTTTCTTTTTGTTGGATTTAGGAGCCTTTGGAATAGCAACAGGATCTCTCTCTGGAGCATCTCTCTCTGGGCCTGTGCTCTCTCTTTTCGGAGTTTGTATACTTGCCTGTGTTTGTGGTTTAGGCTTTGGCTTTAAGTAATAGACACCACCAATTAATATGGTTTCAGCAACAATATCTCCATCTTTAACTATGTAACTTGCTTTTTCAAGGTGGTGAACCTGGAACTTTAATGCTCTAGACAAGTGACACTGGCTAAGCAAATTACTGGTTGCTGTTGGTATGTAATAAACATCAGGAATGAATTCATCGAGCTCTTCAACATAAACAGTTCCTTTTCCTTTGACCTGACAAGGATGATTGGAAAAAGAATAAAGTTCACGTAGTTCAGGTTCAGGCTCGTGCATCTCTGTGAAAAGTTCCTTTCTGTAGATAACATGCAATGCTGCACCACTGTCCAAAGTCCACAGGAGTCGTCTGTCGTACTCTGGTTGAGGTTGTGGATCATTGGTTAAAGCCAATGTGGCGAGTGGAGCTTGTGGATCAAGCCGGGGGCCACGACGACCTTGTCTTCCGCCTCTGCCTCTGCCTCTGGAGTCTGTTCCTCTGGGCTGGTACATGACGGGAGCTGGAACTCATTGGGGACAATCCCGGGTGGCATGTCCCACACGATCACAGATGTAGCATCTTGGCATCCTTGGAGAGTAGGTCCTTCCTCGAAAGGGGCGCCTAGCTGGAGCTCTTGATGCGGGTGGTCCTCTCAAGTGTGGCATGGCTAGCATGAGTGCTTCTTCTTCAATTAAAAGTCTGCATACATTGTCCACTGTGCGTTGAGCAATAGGGACTTGGTTAATCTTTGTAATGGCATCTTTCCATTCATAGTTCAAAGAGTTAATAATAATGCTGATCATTTGAATATCTTCAATATTATAGCCTCTTTCTCTCAATTCTCTTCTGATTCCTTTCAGTTTGGTCAAATGTCCTCCAATTTGTTCACCAGGTTTCAATCTCGAACCATGGAATTCAGACATGAGCAAACATGAAGATTCAATTAAACAGGCCTGTAGCAATTTTCCAATTGGGCCCAAATTTGTTGGGCCATTGCATCAGGCAAAAAGGTAACCTGCAGTTCAGTATCCATGGACATCAATAATGTTGTGCTTTAGTCTCTAAGTCTCTTATTGCAGGAAACCATGGCTGAGCAGGGGGATTAAAAATCATACAGTGAGTACCTTCTCTGCGAAGTAACAATCCAATCTCACTGACCCAGGTTTTATAATTCTGTCCTGACATCTTTAATCTTGACTCATCAACCAGTGGAGCAACAGAAGGTGCCTGTTGAGGAATGTGCATTTGAGGTGCTGGCTGTGGAAGTAAAGGCACTTGTTGTGCTGGAGGTAGACCAGGAATTGGCCCTGGTTGTACAGCTGGGGGCACTGTGCATGCATTTGTGGTTGAGGCTGTTGCATTTGAGCTGCAATATTAACATGACCTGCTGGAGGCGCGGTCATTTGCCTTTGATGCATTAAGCTTTGTTGTGCTCCATCTAAAAGGACACCAGCACCACCAGGGGGTGCAGGAGATTGAGCCTGTGGAGACACTTGTGGCATTGCAGCCTGAATCTCTGAGTGAGTTGAAGACATCTCTAATAGAGTCTTCTGTAATAGTTCAAAATGTTCATGTAGGCTGCGATGCCTTTCAGCTTTATCTAGTAAATTACTTTTGCCAGCAGATGGTGCTGCACCTTTCGTTTCGGGCAGCTCAGCTCTTTCTGCATACGTGGCATTGTACGTAATTTGATCAGAGAGAACACCATGTGATAAATGTGACTTGGGCACAGCTCTCTGTTCTGATTGGCCTGACACAAAATCCACCAGAGGGTGTGTCTTTGGTTCCGAAGAAGAAGGAGCCAAAATGGCGCTTTTAGAGATTTTGAAGTCACGAGATTCTCCCTTATCTTGCTCAAGCATAAATAAATCCATTTTTGCCTGGGATAGCTCATGTTCATAAATTTCTATCTGGTCACGATAGTTTCTTATAGCTTGCTCTTTAGGAGTGACCTGGAAGGTTTGAGAGGGATAATAAATTGTTTCTCTCTCTGCGTAGGAAGAAAAAAGCTTTGCCGTTTGTGGAGAATCTGGCTCTGCACCAAGCGTTACAAAATCAGAAGGCTCTGGGGCAACTGCATAATAAGGGGGGCATTATTGACCTCAGTCGTAGTGTTTCGCCTTTATCTTCCTTCTGAACCCTTTGTAAGAGCATTTCATCTGTTTCTTCTCCTCCCATGGCTCTGAGTTTCATTTTGCCCTTTTTCTTCTTTCTTGGCATCTTAGCAGACAATTAATTAGCGTTCCTCGGTCGCAAAAAAATAATAATCTGTCTAATTAGCCTAGAGGTCTTATCAAAGTAACAAACAAGGAAAAAGCCATAATTTTAACCGCCCTCTGCTACCAGGTGTCAGGGCACTGATTAATCCCATTCTGCCTTTGGGATAATCGCACCTTGATTAAGAGGAGTGGATCGAGACTTTTCCTTGCAAGTATACTTTAAGAAAACAAAACCCGAAAATATATCTTCTAATAAAACTCATTTATTTGTTATAAAGAAAATAAAATATCTCAGTAACTAAAAAAAATAATTGTTACATTTTTGCAAAAGTTCTTATTGGCTTCTTCTCAGCAGCCGGATGTCTCTTGGCAAGAGAAGAAAGAAAAAAGTGTGAGTGTGAAGGAATGTGGGTGGAGAGACATGCGCAGTCTAGCTTACTGATAAGGATTCTTGGCAAGCTACGGAAAGTCTGATAGTCCAGAAATGAGAGCTCAGATGGTAAATAAAAAACGCAGTGACAAACAATGTCCACAGCATATAAGGAAAATCAATATAAAATGTTTTATAGATGGCATATGCCACCAGAGAAGTTAGCAAAAATGTTTAAAGATAAATCAGCTAAGTGCTGGAAATGTCATCAAACACCAGGATTTTATTGTCATATATGGTGGACTTGTCCTGAAGCAAAAAATTACTGGTACAAGATTAAAATCTGGCTGGAAGAAATGATACAAAAACGTATTGAATTTAAACCAGAGTTGTTCCTACTGGGTATCTTTCCAGAAAAAATTAGTAAGGAAAATGTATATTTGATTATACATGTAATAATAGCTGCAAGAATTGTGCTCAAAATTGGAAATCAGAGAAAATACCATTGGAAGAAGAAATGACAAAAAAATTTTTAGATTGTGCAGAAATGAATAGATTAACTTTGATGATTAAAGATAAGGAGGAATCAGAATATTTTAAAACATGGAATTATTTTTATAGTTGGTTGGAAAAGAGATATAAATGACTGATACTATAATTGTGTACAAATGATGATTATAATATTGATTTACAAATGAAATGTTAGAATGGTTTGGATGAATATGAATATAGAAGAAACTTATGGAAGATGGAGAAGAAGCCTAGAAGATAACATCAAAGCGTCACAGGGAAGGGGGGATTGATATATTAAATGTTTGTTGTCTTAAAAAAAAATTATCATAAAAAAAGAAAGAAAATTATGCTATTGGTGCCTCTATTCCCATTGGTAGTTTGTGGCTAAGAACAGTGCCTATGCCATAAGGGGAGGTATCACATGCCAGCACTAGAGGTAATTTATCATTGTATTGGAGTAAGAGACTTTGAGATGTTAGGCTTTTTACTGTCCTAAAGGTGGCTGTCTCCTTTGAGCCCCAGTGCCGTGGATGTTGAGTCTAGTAGTCTATGCAGAGGTTCAGCCACTGATGCCTTGTGAGGCAGAAATACGCTGTAAAAATTAACGAGACCCAAAAACGCTTGCAGTTCTGTCTTGTTTTGGGGAGTTGTATGGCCTTTACCTTCGTATTGGTAGGATGCAGGCTGGAGGCATCTACCCTATATCCCAAGAATTCTACCTTTTGTACAGCCAATTTGCATTTGTTGTGTTTTAATGTAAGTCCTGCCTTTTGAAATTTAAGTAGAACGGCTCTTAGGCGTTCTGTCAGTTGTGCTAGGTGTGCTGCAGACACCAGGATGTCATCAAAATAGGGGACAAACCTGGAATGCCCTAGAGTAATCATTCCATCAAGCATTGGAATATTCTTGGGGCTACACTGACACCAAATTGCAGTCTATTTCACCTAAATGCTCCCCTGTGCGGAACTATGATTTGTGCTTCTGCTGTGGTGGCGTCTACATGGATTTGCTGGTAGGCCTGAGTAAGATCTAATTTAGCAAATATCTTGCCTTCCCCCAGGGAGTGCAGTAAGTGCTGCACAACAGGTAAAGGATACGTACTACTTTGAAGTGCCCTATTAAGGGTACATTTGTAGTCAGTGCAGATTCTGACAGATCCAGGATCAGGTTTTACTGGCGTGACTATAGGCGCTTCCCACTTTGAGTGGTCTACTGTCTCAAGGATACCCTGCGCTAACAATTTATCTATTGCTTTGTCTATTTTAGCCCTGAGAGCAAAAGGGACTCGCCTGGGTTTCAAATGGATGGGCGCTATCTGGGGATCTAGATTAAAGGACAGGGGTTTGCCTGTGTACTTACCCAGACCGGCATTGAAGACTGTAGCAAACTCTTTGACCAGGTCTGACATGACAGGTTAAGTGATGTTGTGGACTCCAGAGACAGATTGGCCTAGGGATTCAAACGAGTCAAGCCCTAAAAGGCTTGGAGAGACTCCTCCACAATTATGAGGAGAAGCCGTCCTATGAACTTCCTGTACTGCGACTCCAGGGAAGGGGTGGAGGAGTGGCAGCTATTGTCTGGAAGAGACTTTGCCCTCACAGGATCCCTGCCCGAGATTGTTGGGTGTGAGTCTCTCCTTTTGAGGTTGGATTCAGGGGTTCAGTTGGGCTTGTTGCTGATGTACCTGCCTCCCAGCTGCGTTACAACAGCCCTGCCTGTGCTGCTAGAGGCGGTAGCTGGGCTGGCGGTGGAGTTCCCCAGGCTTATGATACTGGGGGACTTCAATTAGCTGGCACTTGGTGAATCCTGAGATGCGGCTCAGGAGTTCATGGCTTCCATGACAACCATGGACCTGACCCAAGTAGTTCAGGGTCCAATTCATGGGGGGGGGACACACACTTGACCTGGTGTTTCTCTCAGGGCAGTGGAGATATGATTTGGAATTAAGGGGTATAGATGCTTCTCCCTTGTCGGGGTCAGATCATTTCCTGCTGAGGTTAGACTTCAGGACACTACTCCTCCATCGCAGGGAGGCGGAACCAATTAAGTGGTTCTGCCCCAGGCGCCTAATGGACCCTGAAGGGTTCCAGGAGGAGCTTGGGGAGATATCTGACTCCCTTGTCCACAGTCCGGCTGAGTTCCTGATGGCTGCCTGGAATAGGGCGGCATCTGGGGCACTGGACCGGATTGCGCCTTTGCGACCTCTCCATGGCGGTGGATCCAGGAAAGCTCCCTGGTTTACCGAGGAGCTCCAGGAGATGAAGCGCCAGAAGAGACGTCTAGAGCGACACTGGAGGACCAGTAACTCTGAATCTGACCGAACACTCTTAAGAGCCTTTATTAGGACTTATGTAGTAGTGATACGGGTGGCAAAATTCTCGCATTTTTCCGCACTTATTGCATCCGCGGATTCGCACCCAGCCCCCTATTCAGGATGACTCGCTCCCTCCTTAATGTAGGGGGAGTGGAGGAGCCCTTGCAGGGTAGAGCTGAGGAGTTTGTGCAGTTTCTGTCGGATAAAGTCACTCAGATTTGGATGGACTGGACTCTGATTGGGCAATTTTGACCGAGATGACGGGGGCAGGTTTTAGTCCTATTGTGTGGGATGAGTTTGAGCCTGTGACTCCTGAGGAAGTGGACAAGGCTGTAGGAGCAATGAGTTCCTCCACTTGTTTGTTGGACCCGTGCCCCTCCTGGCTGGTTTTGGCCAGAACGGAGGTGACACGAGGCTGGCTCCAGGCTTTAGTTAACGCGTCCTTGAGGGAAGAGGCCTTCCCGCAACCATTAAAGGAGGCGGTTGTAAGGCCTCTCCTCAAGAGACCTTCCCTGGATCCAGCAGAATTAAAGAACTTTCGTCCAGTCTCCAATCTACCCTTTGTGGGAAAGGTTGTAGAGAAAGTGGTGGCACTTCAGCTCCTGCGATCATTGGGGGAAACGGATTATCTAGACCCTTTTCAGTCTGGCTTCAGGCCTGGCTACAGCATGGAAACTGCTTTGGTCACGCTGATGGAGGATCTCTGGCGAGCCCGAGATGGGGGGGGGTCATTCCTCCATCTTGGTGCTACTTGACCTCTCAGCGGCTTTCGATACCATTGACCATGGTATCCTTCTGGGACGACTAAGGGAGCTTGGAGTGGGAGGCACTGTGTTACGGTGGTTCTCCTCCTATCTCTCTGCTCGATCACAGTCGGTGTTGGTAAGAGGACAGAGGTCGACCCCTAGTTCCCTCGTTTGCGGGGTGACTCAGGGCTCGGTCCTCTCTCCCCTCCTATTTAACATCTACATGAAGCCGCTGGGTGAGATCATCCGACGATACAGGATGAGTTATCAGCAATACGCTGATGATATCCAGCTGTATATCTCTACCCAGCGTCAATTCAGTGATGCGGTGGATGTGATGGGCTGATGCCTGGAGGCTGTGAGGGTCTGGATGGGAGTCAACAGTCTCAGACTTAACCCAGACAAGACTGAGTGGCTGTGGGTATTGCCTCCTAAAGATTATGTTCATTGTCCATCCTTGGTTCTGAGGGGGGGGGAGAAATTGTCCCCCTCAGAACAGGTTCGCAATTTGAGTGTCCTCCTAGACTCACAGCTAAGATTAGAGAAACTTCTGACAGTGTGGCTAGGGGAACCTTTGCACAGGTTCGCCTGGTGCACCAACTGCGACCCTACTTGGATCAGGAGGCTCTCCTCATGGTCACTCATGCCCTTGTCACCTCACAGTTAGATTTTTGCAACGCGCTCTACATGGGGCTACCCTTGAAAAATGTTCGGAGACTACAGTTGGTCCAGAACGCAGCTGCGCGAGCTGTCATGGGTGCACCTAGGTACACCCACGTTACACCAATTCTCCGTGAGCTGCAATGGCTCCCTATTGGTCTCCAGTCACAATTCAAGATGTTGGTTATTACCTTTAAATCCTTACATGGCTCAGGGCCAGGGTATCTTCAAGACCGCCTTCTACCGCATAACTCCCAATGACCGGTAAGATCCCACAGAGTTGGTCTCCTCCGGGTCCCATCAGCTAAACAATGCCGGCTGGCGGGCCTGCCGGGGGGGGGGGGGGCTTCTCTGTGGCTGTCCCAGCTCTCTGGAACCACTTACCTCCTGAGGTCCAGACCATCCCCACCCTATTGGCCTTCCGAAAAGCGGTGAAGACCTGGCTTTTCTGGCAGGCCTGGAGCCATTGATCTCGCTCTTGCGATCCGGTGAGATCCGGCCATGAATGGTGTGAATGAGTTTTAATGTTTTTAATGTTTAAATGTTTTTTATAACGATTTTAAATGCATTGTGAGCCGCCCTGAGTCTTCAGAGAGGGGCGGCATAGAAATGGAATTAATAAATAATATACTGAATTTGAAATTTGCTGGTACCAAGGATGGGAATGTGCCTTCCTTGGTAATCTCCTAATCTAATAGGGCATGGCCTAATTATCTTTTTGGAGATTTGGGGAACCAATCGCTTGATGGTACTCCAGGACATCAGGGACATGAATGACCCTGTGTCCACCTCCATTTTACATGGAGATCCCTCTAATTTAACACTAATGATTTTTTTTTCTTGCTATCCCAGCTGGCTTGCCCAATTATTGCTTCAGGGGAGCATCTAACTCTTGTAATGGTATAGCAGTCTTCTCCCGTTTGAATTTTTAAAAGGAATCTTTCTAAAAAAAGGTGTTCTGGCAGTGGGCCTCAAGGTGGGTTAAGGAGCTCTGCAGACTCTCGCCAGGTGTCCCTTCCATCCACATCTGAGACAATCTGTATTTCTGAATTTGCACATAGCTCATAGGTGATTTCCCCCGCAGCTGAGGCACATGTTCTGGGAAGTTGGTTTTTCTTTGTTGTCACTGTTGCTGGTAGGCAGCTTGAGTGGTGAACTTCTTCTTCTTCCCTCGGGTCACCCTCTATCTCTGCTATCTCTGAATGGATTGATTCAGTTTTGGCGGCAGAACCTGAGATATTTGTCTGCTAGATCTCAGTAGCTGATTTGCTGGACAGCTCAGCAGCTCTAACCTCATCTACAGCTAATTGTAATGGCAGCTCCATTTTGGTCAGCAGATAGTGCTGTAAACGGAGATCTCTAATGCCACAGACAAGCCTGTCCCATAAGGCATTGTCTAAATTCTCAAATTCACAATAAAGAGTCGCAGCTCGCAGTGAGGAGAGATATTGGTTAATCGTTTCTCCTTCTTTTTGGTTTCTATGATAAAAGGCATGTTGCCTGTCTATCATAGAAGGCATAGTGGAGTAATGATTTTTTAATTTTTCACATATTACTTCTCAAGCCACAGTATGTAATTTCTGAGAGGCCACTAAATTCCTAGCTGTTTCAAATACCTCATTTCCGCATAAGGATAAAAAAATACTGTTTCTTCCTATCGCTAGAGATTTCTGTAAATTCGTTAGCTAATAAGAAGCATTCGAACTTCTCTAAGTAAATGTCTCAGAATTTGGTTGCGGGATTAAATGAGGGAAAAGTGGGCAGGGCTGCCATTCTCCTCAGACGCAGGAACCTTGTTGCCTTTTAGTAACGCCATGCGACTTAGTTGCTGGACTTCAGCTCTTGAAGTGACAGCTCTGTTTAATGACTCGCTCCGTGGTCATTTCTCGTCTCTCACCTCAGTCTGGGAAGTATCCCACCTTCAATGCCAGTTGTTAAATCCCTAGATGGGCTTGACAGACTGAGGTGAGACAGAGCTGAAGGCTAACAGGTTTATTGGCTAACAGTAAATAGCTAACAGTGACAGCTCGCGGCGGCTGCTTGGCTCACAGAGCAGCAGCTCATCCAGCACTTTGACAGGTCTTTTATACTCCCGCCGGCTGCATCTCGATCTATCAGGATGCGCCGGGGCTCCTGCATCAGGTGCAGACCAAAGAGCAAGCAGGATGCAGCAAATAGCAATAGCACTTAGACTTATATACTGCTTCATAGTGCTTTACAGCCCTCTCTAAGCAGTTTACAGAGTCAGCATATTGCCCCAACAATCTGGGTCCTCATTTTACCCTACCTCAGAAGGATGGAAGGCTGAGTCAACCTTGAGCCTGGTGAGATTCGATCTGCCAAACTGCTGGCAGCCAATGATCAGAAGAAGTAGCCTGCAGTACTGCACTCTAACCACTGTGCCACTGTGGCTCATATATAACAAACATAATTACTATTAGTGTAATTGGCCTACCTCTAAAGGAATGGGATCCTATTCCTACAGTCAAAAAATGGTTGAGTAAATCACAAAGCCGATGATGCTAGAGTAAAAGTGAAGAAAAGCGCAAGTGAGGACACCAATCAAACAGCAATTCAGAAATACCTTACTTAACAGTTTTATTGTTTTTTGTCTGGTATTATCTAATAGTTTTTCATTAATACTTTAAAACTTTTTCTAACAAAATAACAAAATCTAGTTTTGTATACCACTTTTATTGTTCTTATTTAAGTATTAAATTCAAGAAATAACAAACTACCTTTTGGTATATCTTTTTTTTATACTTAAAACTGTCATTAGGGCAAAGAAGCGATATTAGGTTGGCCATGCCCACCCAGTCACATGCCCACCCAGTCAATCATTAGGGCAGAGAACTGGTTGTTAAATTATTTGAATCCCACCATGGATCAAACCATGCAAAGGATGGGTTGCATGTGGCTGATGTTGTCTCCTCTCCTAGCACAGACCCACCAGAGATTCTACTGACCCCTTGCTGGAAGGAAATACCCCCCCCATACCCTACTTTGGATCCTTTCTTGGAGAGGCTTGAGCTGATCAGGGGCAAGAGGTTAAATTTAAATTGCCTCCAGAAGTTGTGGTTGCCCCATTACTGGAGGCTTTTAAGAAGAGACTGGATAGCCATTTATCAGAAATAGTATAGTTATCCTGTGAGAACAGTGGACTAGATGACTTCCAAGGTCCTTTCCAACACTATTGCAAGCCAAGAGCTGAACAAATCCTTCCACCACCTCCCTCTGGGTTCCTGCCTGGAGATGCTTGAGCTGATTAATGGCAAGGTTTTTTTGTTTTTTTTTAAAGTGACTCAAGCCAAGAGCTCTGTAAATTCCCCACCCCATTTTGGCTGCCTGCCTGGATTGGCTTGAAAAGACTAGCAAGTGATTTTTTTTTTTAAAAGCAACTGCAAGCGGAGAGTTCTGGCAGCATGCCTGGAGCCAATTGTTCCTGAGTGGAAAGCTGCACTGGAAACAGCTGATGGGAGACCGGCAGCATTGGGTAAAGTCTCTCCATTTACTTAATGATAGCAGTGATCAATTAACAAATGGAAAGAAATAGTAAGTCAGATCTTTGTTCATTTAACGACCCATTTGACTCAATTAATGAATTTGATTTTAAAAGATCTTAAAATTGAGTCTGATTCATTTGATGACATTTTTGACAGGCTCCATTAGGACTACCTATATTTGTGAAGTAAATAGTAAGCAGATCTAATTAAACCAAGTAAGGTGATCAAGGAGTTTCCATTTGATTTATATGTCAATTGCTATTAACCCCAGCCTCTATGACAGTGGCAAGGATTTAGAGAATTCAAGTCCAAACTATAGAATTGGAAATAATTCTCATTGGAAGAGGAATTCAGAATAGACCTAGAAATCTTTGTGTATTGATATTTTCATGGGCTGTTTCATAAGTATCAAATCCATTTGAAAAATAAATGGCTAAATATCTTTTTTTGTATTTGCGTACATTTATTAAGTTACTTCAAGATACACAAAGGAAAAAAACATTAGGAAAGAAAGAGAATAGGATATTATAAGGTAAAGCAAAATGGGAATCTCCCTTCCAAAAGGTCTTCACAAATGAAAAGAAAATTTATTTAAAGAACAATATAATTATAATACAACTGAACAAAAACAGTGGTACTCCAAAACAAGCAGTCCAATCAAAAACAAAAACAAGTTAAACAAAACAAGGAAGTCTTAATTTCCCACCACCATTTTCTCCACAGCCATCTCAGAATGACAAATAGTTTTTCATTATAGAGAAAGTTAACCGTATTTATAAACAGTTTCAATACTGGAGCGCAAACTTATCTGTTGCAGAATAGTAGTATCGATCTCCCATGGATTTTTTCCAGCTGAGCCTCTAAAACATCTTGATATGCAGTTTGATCACGAAGTCAAGTCTCAAACATAGGCAAAACACAGTGAGGATTGGGAGCAGCTTGTGCATCACACGTCAGTTGATGAAGAGCTTAGGGCACCGGTAGTGCAGGGCAAGGCAGTGGCCAATCTTGCCTTGTGGTGCAGGGAACTGGTGAGCCATGCCAGGTACGTGCCTGTGCAAGGAGGTTCTTTCACTTTGGAGCTGGAGAGGGTGCCAGACACTGCCTGGAAGTGCTTAGTTCAGAGGCGGAGGGCTGCCTCATCTTGCCAGAACATCTACTGAACAGCAACAGCGGTTCCCTCCGGAGCGCCATGTCAGGAAGCCCTGCACATTCTCAAGCCTCTTGATTTACTTAATTATTGTGGAGGTTCTTAATGAACAGAAGCAAACAAGCTTGATTTTAGTTTGTTTTAACAGCCCAGATGATTCACTTAACAAACACGATAAAAAAATGAGTCACTTATTTTATGAGTTTTGACTTACAACACAAATGGCCAGGCTCCATTAGAGTCATACTTCAAGGACTACCTGTAGTACCACAATTTTATTTAGAGCATCCTGTGTATTTTGACCATATCACTTAAGAAACTTATTTATGCTTTTATAGTTTTTTCAGTTTAAACAATATCTGACCTTCCGAGACCACATCATGGCTTATTTCACTCACAGAAATATATATTTCTTTTCACATTCCATGGCAATTCCTTTCTGTATTCCCTACTATGTGCACCTTTTTGCTCTTGGCTCAATCTTTACTTCCAAATTCTTCCAAGTCTTGCTTACCTGTATTGTACTATTTTCTAAATCTACAATTTAGATTTGGATCCCAGTAATTTATTTTCTTTAATCATTTCCACAATATTGGTCTTCTGTTTAATTTTTATTCTTATCCTCTGGTTAATGAAAAACTAAGTATAATTGATTGAAGTAAATATATACCATATTTTCATTTTCCCTCAACTGTTCACCTTTTGCGTTAATAAGCTGTCAACTCCCTAAAGCAGGTATTTACAATGCTGCTTATTATCCTTTAAAGTGCCCTATACTTGGTAATAGGGCTGTGCATGCTTCAAAACTCGTTCTGAAGCAAGGCTTTGAGCTTCACTCAACACATGAGCACATTTCTCCCCTACTAATTATAGTAGTAATGTTTTTCTTCCATCTTTCATACAAGCCTAAAAATGATGCCATTGTTTTCAGAAGTTAAGTAATTCAAGAAACTCTTAAAGCAAAACAACAGATACAGTTGTTTTAATTAATAGCAGTGTTGTACCGGTAGTGCTTACACAAGGCACAAAACAATACTTGTGAATGCATGCACAGCTCTAATATAAAATACTAGCTGGATACCAATGCTTTGCTACAAAACTATGTGATCATGCTTGATAAATCAACACTTACAGCTTGAAAATTAATGAGTAGTTACAATCGACCTCTCCTCTCCCCTTCTCTCCCTCAGCCTTGCCGCAGAGGCCTCTCCTATCCCATCTCCTTCTCTCCCTCAGCCTTGCCCCACAGAAGCCTCCCCTATCCTCTTCTCTCCCTTAGTCTTGCCTCACAGAAGCCTCTCCTCTCCTATCCCCTTCTCGCCTTCAGGTTTGCCCCACAGAAGCCTACCCTATCCTATCCCCTGGTTGCTGCTGTGAAAGTAAAAGTGAAACTCCTCTCTTCTGCTTGTGTTTTGCATTTGGAACAAATTTCTTTTCAGGTGGGGAGGGGGGAGTAGAACTCCTTAGCATCAGAAGGCTGTTTGGAAAGTGAAAAAGTATTTGCTGTGTGAGCAAGGAAACAGGAAGGAGCCTGGCCGCAGCTTAGCTCAAGTGTTCTGTATTAAAGCTGCTTCCTGCTGTGAAAGTAAAACTGAAAGTGAAACTCCTCTCCTCTGCTTGTATTTTGCATTTGGAACAGATTTATTTTCGGGTGGGGAGGGCGAGTAGAACTCCTTAGCATCAGAGCATGTTAATTATAATATACAAAATACTAATGCTGTGATGCTCATTTCGAAAAATCCTTTCTTAGTGAGCACCTAGAAGCCAAGAGGAACATATGTGCCAAATTTCAAGTTTGTAGGCTTCCTGTTCTGGAGATTTCGTGATTACAGCATAAGTGGTTTTCGCGTTTATATATACATATATAGATTGTCACCCCTGTATTAAATTCGTATTTTTCTAACTGCTCCAAATATAAATAAAGTGACAATCCCTTTATCTCTTTGACCCTAGAAGATGGTAATTTCCCTTCTATACATTCCACCTATGAATGATACATTCACAGAATTACAATGAATATGAGCACCTGATTACCTTATCTCCAAACTGTACATGTTGAGTGAAAACCAAAGGCTTTTCTCTATAATTACAAATTCCGTACAGAGCTCCAATTATTTGTAAAGACATTTATATGTTAACCCCCTTTTCATTTCATCTTCTGCAAATACAAGATTTTCCTACAGATATTTAATATTTATAGTAAAAATAAAAATAGCATGCAAACAAAAGTCTCACAATAAAATTAATTGTTCCAACAATGAATTAATAAGTAGAAGTACATCAGAGTAGAAGGAACACCTAGAATACCTGACCAATTATTGAAGAAATAGTTATGGAGAAATTAAAATTAAATGTCAAATCATCACTCAGGACTGCATTGTTCTTTGTTAAGAGAGGTGGTTACAATAGGAGATGCTTTCATCTTCTGATATAGGAATAAATGTGTATGTAAAAGACCTTAGTGAATCATGCATAAACATGTCTCAGTCTAGAGATTTCATAATTAATACACAGATTTTCTATGTTGTTTACCACTTCACAAATTTTCAGAAGGAATCAGTACATTATTCACTCTTACAACAACTAAAATTAAAAGATACGATTTATATGAACTAGCTTTTCAAGTTGTGTACAGAGAATCCCTAGTTCATAAGTCATTTAACATGGAAGAAAAGTAGTTGGGAAATCTCTTCAAGGCTATACTGATATTCAAGTTATCATTGTTGTATTCTAATTAAAGAATAGTTTACTGAGTATAAAGAGACCAAACTAGTCTACAAGAAAAACCAAATGAAGAATAGAAAAGAGGTAACAGCCTACAAGCAAGAACTGGCGGGATCACAAAATAGACAAAATAATAAAAAAGTGAAGAAGCTAAAGTGCTCCAGGACTTCAGAATTCAAAAAGACAAGCAGCTGTCACATAACATCCCAGACTTAACAACTGTTGATAAGATAAAAAGGTCTGGATATTGGACACTGCAATAATGGAGACAACAGAATAAAAAAGAAAGAACTGGAGAAAATCAAATACCTACAGAACAACTATGGCAAAAGAAAACAAAGACAATACCAAAAGTGATAGGTGCTTTGGCTGCAAATTCAAAATATTTGGAGCTTCATATGGACACCACTGGCATTAATGAAATCACCACTAGTCAACTGCAAAAGGATTAGGGTTACAATATGTATTTTCTGGAATGAAAAAAACTATAATCAGAGTAACAATACATATTTTACACATATGTACTTTATTTCTACAGGAAATCCTTGAATTATGAATGTAATGGAGCCTGCCAGTTACATTCTAGCTTGAGGATTTGTTAATTGGATTACGTAAAAGGAACGAGCCCATCCCTCCTCTTTCCAATGCATTTGTTAATTGAATGCACAGGTCGTTAAGAGCATATCGGGTACCTCAAGAGTGAAAACCATTGAAGGCCTAGTGCAGACACAAGACCACTGCCTCCAACCACCCAAGGCCTCCCTTTGTGCGGTGACACAAATGGAGACAACCAGGCAGGTTTGGCACTCCAGTAAGTGGCAGGGCAGGTCTACGCCCATTTGTGAGATAGGCTGGGGTTCAGTAGGGAATGGGAGAGGCAAACCCAGCGCTCGCAAATTGCAAAAATGTTTTTCCAAAGAAGATGGAAGTATATGTAAGAACACAGGGTCTAAGGAAAACAACTTCACATTGATGTCTTGAGTTCTGGAGATCTTCCAAAGGCAAACGAGAGGTCAGTGACAGATGGGGAGAAGCATGTGGAATGTGGTGGGCTACCAAAGCAAACTCAATGCCTGCAGATACCCGACAGGGCATGATGGGGGAAAATAGGCAGGGAGCATATTGCAGCATCTCTGCATCTCAGTTGTAAGGGTGAATGACCGCTGTGGTGCTACAACAGATGTAACTTTGGGACTGGGTCATAAGTACTTTTAATGGGGCTGTTGTAACTTTAAACCATCACTAAGTGAACTGTGGTAACTGGAGGACTATCCGTAATTTAATTTTGATTATATAATCAAAATAAATTGTATGACCCATTAAAACTTTTTTCTTCTTGAATTTGTTTCCATTTCCAAAACTAATAGTGATTCTGGTGATTATTCTTAGTCTTGCTGACATAACAATAATCTTCACTATATTTACTTCTCTTCTGGACTATCAAAATAATAACTATGTTGCATATTTCTTAAAAGTGTTTTAAAGTTTCCTGACAAGACATTGTATATATTTTAATAGTGACTATGAAGACAAGAAAAGCATCAGATAGATCTTTTCATACGGGAAAATAAGATTTATATATAGTTTCTCATTCTCTATATCTCAAAAATTCACCTGAACTTTAAATGACTCTTGACAGAAACCTTTTTCATCTACCCAGATCACCAAAATGGGAAGGCAGGCTATATTGTGAGTCCCGTCTATTAAGAAGGTTCACTAAACAGGATCTAAAAGAAGGGCTTTCTCTATAGTGGCTCCCTTCTTCTGAAATATCATTTCCTTGGAAATAAGTTGACCCTCTGCTTGCTATTTTTTCAGAAAGCCCTGAAGATATGGTTCTGTCAGCAGATCAGGGGATCCCAGACTGATTCAGAGTCCGTCAGTGGCTCCATATTATTGCATTTGTTACCACCATGGGTGAGGGGTCTCCCGGAGTTTTTATATTGTTGTTTTTTAATGATGTATGGTACTTGGAGTCATCATGTGTGAGTTGGGCTGCCATATAAATCTATTTAATAAATAAGAGATTATTCATTCACTATAGCAGTTTTCAGAAAATCATTTTGTTACAATATGCCATCTTATGGAGATTCTCAATCATCCAGGTCATGATTGTCCCACAGATGCTTTTTCAAGAGGCAAATGGACTTCGTTTTTCTTTGAGTCTACATTTTGGACAAAGAGGACCGCTAGTTTGAAAGACAGGTCAAAGAGGGTATATAGGTCAAAATTAAATAGCCCTCTCTCAACAGTGGGTGAGGGATATGACATCATCTATTTCCAGTGTACAACACAGTCCTTTTAGTAATTCCAAGAAGACTCCACACCCATTTGCAGTACTCAGATGACCCTGAGGATACAAATAAACCTCCAAGTACCCTCGATGACTCTCTAAAAGAATGCAAATGACTAACTGTCTGCAAGGAGCATAAATACTTCCATTCCCTACCAATCACTCAGAGCTGAAGATTTTTGGATAAGAAGCAAAATGTCTTCAAAGAAAAACAAGAAAGTCCAGTTGGCTCTTGAAAAAGCACCTTTAGGTGCCATGTTATGATAACACCTGATCTGCTACATGTAATGTAGTTTTTCCCCAGCTCTCTAAAATTAACACATTTCATATTTTAATATGCTTTTAGAGATATACTGAAAAAACAGAAAAAGCTTCTGCCAGGGGATGTTAGCAGCTAAAAGAAATATGATCATTTGCTTACAGTTGTAGGATATGAGATCACATTTAGAATAACAAGGCTCAAAAGATAGTTTATTCCATTTCTAGTCTATAAGAACCTGCATTCTGCAAAGTGCAACAGTCATATTAGACATTATCAGCCAGCTATTAATAATACACATTGAGCTATGTATGTACTGTAGAAGCCAATATCTATCATCAGCATACATAAGTCATCTTTTCTGACTGAGCTGTCTGGCAAGTGCTGGGAGGGCTGAAAACAGATGGGTCACTTATCCCAAGCTTGAGGTCAAAGAAACGAGTGGAGGTTGTCACACTGTAGTTCTTGGTGTAGGTTTCCTGAACTGGGTAACAGTCCTTGACTGTGTAAACTCCCACCCAATTTTCAACTGTAATGAAAGAAGCACAAATTCTTACTGGTTTTAGAGAAAAGCATGATTTTGAGTTTTCAAAGTAAATTACAAGACAATACAAAATAATTTCCATTTTCCTGACCACAAATGAAGGATTAATGCAATCATCCTTAAAAGCACTAACTCTGGGAATTGGTTTCATTGGTTTCAATGCAATTACTCTGCAGTGAGTGATTTCACAGTTAACGTAAGAGTGAAAGGTTAGTAAGAGCACCACTAGAAAAAAACAAGCCCCAAAACATTTTTTTAATGCTTTCAAGTCAATGTTGATTCCTGGTAGTGTCTGGAAAAATCCCTGCAGTTTCCTTGGCAATTTTGGAAGTGATATGTCATTGCCTCCTTGCTAAGGCTGAGACAATGACTGGCCCAAGATCACCCAGTTAGCTTTAAGCCTAAAGTGGGACTAGAAATCACCATCTCCTGGTTTCTAACCTGGTGCATTAAAACTACACCAAACTCTCCCCTTGCAAACTTGAGTGTTTTATATATCCAGATCTGTTCAAAATCTACTGGCTAATGCTTTCATATGTGACATTTGCCTGAATGAATATATGTAAGAATGGGTTACACAACTTTTTATAATTGAATTGGAGAGCTGTGCATTTTTAAGAATAATTGTATTTTGGCCTGTGTACTGTAAAATGGGGAGCTGCATCTGGTAAGTCATGTTTCCCATTTTATGAATTAGGCTAACTAAACTCTAAACATTTTGCAAGTCTAGGAGAAACAATGTTATAATGTTTCGTAGGTGCCCTGCTGGCAGGTTATTTGTTTTTAAAACTGAAATCTAGGGATATATCCAAAATTAAGACTAGAAAATATTTTTAAAATTCAAATTTGAATTTGTCAGTGCTTATACAAATGAGAACATAAAATATATTTCTTGTATATATGCTGATAATCACATAAGAATGATAACAATATAATGATGATGATGTTCACATGGGGACAAATTATCTCATTTAGGATCAGAAAATAATAATATAATACTTACATTTCCTAGCTGGCTTCCTGTCAGACCATTCCTGGACCATAATTTGATCACTTGGTCCTCCAATGTAGTACTGATCTTCATACGTTGAGTTGTCAGGAATGTCATAAGGATCCCAAGGCTCACTCAAAGAAATCTTGGAACACAGCTTTGTCAGTTGTTCAATCTGATACATTACTGCATCTTTATAAAGATATATGTATTCAAAAAATCTGAAACAGGAAAATTGGGGTAAGATTCTTGTTCGTATAATGTAACACAACTTAGAGGACATATTTAGTTACATCAATTACATCTGTCCACTACCTTTTAATCAATAACTAATTATTGATTTAATCAATATTTAGTTATTGATTAAAAGGCAGCGGATAGATCTGTGGATTTGTAAGGTAGGTTAGAGATTTCAAAGAGAAAGTATTAAAGTTATCATCAACTATAAGTCTTAGAATTCCTGAGTAAATTCCTGACAATCTTATTGACATAAAAATAATGTATATTTTTACATAGCGTGTTTCCCCGAAAAAAAGACATGCCCGGATAATAAGCTCTTTCGGGCTTTTCAGTGCATGCAATAAGCCACTCCTGCAAAATAAGCCCCCCCCATCAACTACTTACACGCATGCGCAGCTGGTCCCATTTCCTCTGGTTGCTTGCAGTGCAACCAAAATGAGTTGAGGCGGCGAGGCTGGAGGGGAAGGAAGGGGGGGAGATACTTTCCCCTCCCTGTTCTTCGCGCCGGCCGAGTGGCCCAACACGTCCCACCCCACCCCAATGGCAACAGCAACCTGGCTGCCTCCCTTCCCTGCCATCTCTTTATCAAGAAGGGTGGCAGGTGGGGCGGGGGAGAAGTAAGACACATGAAGCGAGACGTGGCTCCCCTTAACATCCCTTCTCCCCCCGCCTCGCCGGGCATCATAGGGCTCCTGCCCCTTGCTTAGCCACCCACCCCCTTTAGGGATACAATTTGGGGGTGGCAGGTGGGGCGGGCGAGAAGTGGGATGCAGGTCTTACCTTTCTGTCGCTTTCTTCACCATTGTGTCCAGGAAAACACGCTGTAAAAGAAAACCTTCTTGCGAATTCAAACTTCGCTCCACGCATCCTGCTTCTCCCCCACCCACCAATCCTCTCGATAAAGAAATGGCGGGGAAGGGAAGCAGCTGTTGCCATTGGGGTGGGATGTGTTGGGCCATTTAGCCAGCGCGAAGAACAGGGAGGGGAGGCGACTGCAGCGACAGGACATCCAGTCCCACACTCGCCGCCTCCTGCATCCCCAAAATAATAAGACCCCCCCATAATAAGCCCAAGCCTTATTTGGGGGGGGGGGTGAAAAGAAAATAAGACCCTGTCTTATTTTTGGGGAAACACGGTAGTTTACATTTTAGTTCACTTGTCTTTGTACCAATCACTGAAAGTTTGAAACCCCTTTTTTTCCCTAAATTATAGACAACTGCCACTCCTCTTCACCTCAATTTTTTCAATCTTCAATTGGGTAAATTTGATATTGTGGTCAGAAAATTGCAAACTGTGGGCTATAATGCAAGCATATATTTTTCAATATTTAATTGGGAATGATGTCATAATATATAGACAGATATTCAAAAATCAAGATCGAGGTATGAACAGAATCAATCCGGTAACTATGCAATAATAATGGGAAGAGAGCAGAATTTAAGCTTGAATCATTTGTGTATATATAATACTTTAAACAGTCCATACCTTTAAAAAAACCCTCTCTTTACACACTAAGGAGAAGGCTATACTAAAATACTGTAGTCTTGTGCAAAATACTGATTATAGCCATGATGGCGAAGCTATGGTACGTGTGCCACAGGTGGCACACAGAGCCCTCTCTGCCAGCCTATGAGCAGTTGCCTAGCTCAGCTCAACCCTGCATGTACGGGCACCTCCCACCAGCCAGCTGGTTTTCCGGTCTCTTCCACGCATGCGCAGGGAGCGGGGCACATGCGGGAGACATATGTGCATGCCAGGGGTGGGGGGCATGCACGGGGGCAGGGGGAGCACAGCGGGGTGCGCCCCCACGCAGCCCATTTTGGGCCTAGTAGCCTCTGCAGCGTCCTGGGCACATTTTTTGTCCCAGGAGGCTGCAGGGAGGCCTACTAGGTTCAAAACAAGCTGCAGGGGGGTCATGTGTGCATGCACGGAAGCAGGGGGAGCACGGGGGATCGTGCATGCATGCACGGGGGAGGGGCAGTCACACACGCATTAAATTATGGGTGCAGGCATGAAAGCACTTTCGGCACGCGACGACGAAAAGGTTAGCCATCACTGGACTGGTAAAGCAGAACGCCACTTTCTCTTGTAGTATAATGCAATATTGAGCATAAAGTGAGAATTGAAAGGGGATTATTTAGTTTTATACCCATTAGTTTTCCATGAGCCCATTGATAATTTCACTTATGAAAGAAATCACATTCAAAAATATGGCCTGCTAATGAGAAAAATGCTAAGGAAATTTGTCAGTTATAATCAATAGATGCAAGAGGGATTAAATATTTCCTCACCTTTATTCTGGGTTGACCAGAAATGAGTTGGAAGATATTAAATTGCCAAGATAATGTTTTATTTGTTTACCACATATATCTTTAATCTATGTAAGATTAAAAACACTACAATTTTAAAATTGTAACGTAAACATGCTAACCCATCTGCAGACTAATAGAAGTATCTGGAATTCTATTATCTGTTTATTTTATTTTGTATATCGTGTGGACTGAATCAAAGAGGGTTTCATTGCAACTGAAAATATCTGATTATATTTTTATTTATTTATTATTTATTAATTTTATTTCTATACCGCCCTTCTCCCGAAGGACTCAGGGCAGTGTACAGCCTAATTAAAAACACAAAGACAGAGTTTAAAAATAATTAAAATTATTAAATAATAGGCCCAATTTATAAAACCCCAAATTTAAAATCCCATTTAAAACCAATTAAAATCTTTACATTGATAGCCCAGCCTGGCGGAACAACATGGTTTTGAGGGCACAGCGAAACACACGGAGATCAGAGATTTTACGAATTTCTGGGGGCAGATCATTCCAAAGGGCAGGGGCTCCCACAGAGAAGGCCCTCCCCCTGGGTGTCGCCAGCCGACATAATTTGGCCGATGGCACCCTGAGGAGACCCTCTCTGTGGGAGCGAACTGGCCGGTGGGAGGCTACTGGTGGCAGAAGACGGTTGCATTCTGGCCCTGTGCTTCATTGTAATATTAGATGAAAACTGAACATAAAATGATTCAACATGCAAAATTTGGAATTACTTTCATCTCTAGCTCTTTTGTGCCATGGTCAAGATAGAGTAAGAAAACATAGCCATTATTCTTTAAAAATACATAGTCCTTGACTTATGACCAACATTTCTATTGTTAAGTGAAACATTTGTAAAGTGAGTTTTGCGCCATTTTAACTACTTTTCTTTCTAAAGTTGTTAAGTGAATCACTGAAGATTTTAAGGTTAACATGGTTGTTAAGTAAATCTGGCTTCCCACTGACTTTGCTTGTCAGAAGGTAGCAAAAGGTGATCATATGACTCTGTGACACTGCAACCATCATAAATCTGAGTCAGTTGCCAACCATTACAACCATGAGGATGCTGCAATGGTCAAAAGTGTGAAAAACTGCTGCTATAACTTTGAACAATAAGTAAATTAACTGTCGTAAGTCACTTTTTTCAGTGCTGTTATAACTTTGAACAATAAGTAAATTAACTGTTGTAAGTCGATGACTACCTGTATAAAAAAAGAACAGGACAAGATTGCCCATTATCCCTCTTCTGTTTATTTTGGTTCTTGAAAAACTGAATAGGTACATAAAATGAAAGGATTATGGAATTAAAATTTTAAAAGAGACATAGAATTTAAGAACTTTTCTAGATGACTTGGTATTGGTTTTGGAAGATCCTTTAAAGGTATTTGGTATGTTGTTAATTGGTAAATTAAAAGAATTTGAGGTATTAGCAGGCTTTAAGACTATAAATAATAATAATAAAAATTGAGAAGCTGCAATGGTCAAAAGTAGGGAAAAACTGTCATAAGTCACTTTTTAAAATCCTGTTGTAATTTTGAACAGCCATTAAATGAACTTTTGTAAGTCGAGGACTACTGTAGTATTTAGTATATTTCTAGGAATTGTAGTTATTTTGTGGAACTTGGGAGTTAAATTATTTGAAAAATCTATCTTCTCCATAGTGTGACAACGGGAGGTGCCAGGCTGGGTTATTCTAGGCTCTAGCTCTATGGACTGAGTTGAAACTTCTGAGGTCCCGCCTCCCTGGTGAAGTTCCTCAATTTTCTTCAACTCGGCCTCTGCTCATGGACGCAACTTTTTTCACTCCAGAGCTTTGAGTTGAGTTTAGACATAATTCCCTGGAAAATTTTTCTTTTTTATTTCTTTTTCCTTCTTTTCCCTTTCAGGAATGTTTTGATTGTTTGCAGCGGGGGAGGGCTCTCCGCGGCTACGGATTTGAGCTGGGGGGTGGCCCCTTTGCAGCGCCTCCCACCCTCCCCAATCCCCATAGGTTCCTGCCTGGTTTTGGGGTGCTGCCTGGCTGGGTTTCGCCCCAGAGACTGCGGCTTGGCTCTGAAGTATCGAGGAGGCCTGGATTGCAGCCGCCAGTGCCGCGCCAGCCTCCTAGAACCTTGGCGCGGCTTGCCTTTGATCCCTCCTGATCAGCTGTAGAGCGGGGCCATTTGCAGCCTTTGTGGATTCTGGCTGCCTGTTTGGAGTTGCTGCGGCCACGCCAGCCTGTTGCAGCCTGGCCGCGGACTGTTGCCTTGCCACCTCACCTGGTAAGCGCTGGAAGCACAGTGGTGGTCAGTGCCAGCCGCCGGACCACGCTAGCCTTCCTTAGCCTGTCGCGGTCCCTAATTGTCTTCAGTCAGTCGCGGTGGCCTTGTTTCCCGCACATTTGTTGGCGGCCTATAGTCGAGAGGCTTTGGCCCCCCCACGGCATTGGACATTTGGCACAGGACTGGTAGGGCTCTCCGCGACAGCGGATGGGAGCCCTGGACAATTACTAGCCCTTTGTGGAGCCTGCGGGCTTGCATTGCAGCCTGACCTGGCTGGACCGGTGAGCCTGATCCTGGCCACTAATTTTGAACAGCGACGGTTGGAGCTGCCATTTTGAGGTTCCAGTGGCCATTTTGTCTTCAATCTGCCTCATGGGATCAGGCCAGTGTTTTGACTTTACACCCTGTTTCAACTTTATTTCAGGACATTTGGACTCTGTTGGTCCTTTAGGGGTTTTTTTGTGTCTTTTGCTCCCAGAAGGGGCTGGACAGAAGTCAAAGACATTTGTGCTCTTTCATTGAGGCCTCACTGTGGGCTTCGTGCCTAACGCCTGCTGATATGAAGGACACTGGCAGACAGGGCTCATTTTCGGCAGAGGGCTCTTGGTCGCCTCAGCCTGACAGGGTGGGCAGAGCGCCAGCCAAACCTAGGCCACCCAGCATTGCTGCGCTGCAAAGATTAGAGCCAGATCCAGATCCAGATCCAGAGCATGTTCAGGCCTCTCTAAAGCAGATGAAAAGACTGCCTTGATAAGACAAAAGGCCCTGGACAAAGAGCTTGCTAAAGCCTCAACTGGAGTTTTACCTCAGGCTTCGTCTAATTTGGCAATTTCAGACCACTAGCTGGCTTCTCCACATCCAGATTTGGCTGTTCAGCAGTCTCAGAATGTACCTTCACAGTCGAGTGCTGTCCGGCCCTGGTCCCCGATGCCCTGGGGGACCCTCAGCCAAGGCCTTTATTCAGAGGACTATCACGGTGAGGGGGATTTTTCAGATTTGGACCAGGATTCTCTCTCGAGACCGCTCTTCAAGGGTCTGTTTAACCCAGCCCTTCTGAAACCATTGTTAGCAAAGGCACGGGCTACAGCACGTCTGGGCCAGACCCCTACACCTTCTGGTCCTGCCATGGGCAGTGGAGTACAGGATGATTTCCTGTTAACGGAACAGGTGGTGGAGGCAGATACCATTCCTATACCTGAGATGTTTTTGGACATGATCCGTCAGCAGTGGGCCTCACCGACCATGGCTTCTAGGGCCACTGGGTTAGATAATCAGCTTTTTGGAGTAGATGCAGCCCTGATTAATTTGCTGGAGGTCCCGAAGGTGGATACTCTGGTGGCGGCGCTCACATCTTTTTCCGTTTTACCACCAGATGCGGAGGATGCTTTTGAAGGCAGAGGGAGGGAGGGAGGAGACAGCACTCCACCGGGCTCACCTGCCGGATTCTTGGGCTATCAGGGCATCCACGGTGGCATCCTTCCTTACCAGGATGTCAGTCCAATGCCTGCATCAGCTCCAGTTCTCCATGAATCTGGAGAAGTGCCACCTTCTGCTTTCAGTGAGGCTCATTCACCTAGGGGCCATGATAGACACTTGGGCAGGTGTTCTTGTCCCAGGAACGGCAGGAGAGCATACGGGCCTTGATTCAGCTCATCTGGCACGAACAGAGGGTGCCAGTGGCCCAATTGTTCCAACTCTTGGGGAAGATGATCTCCTGTCTGGCCATAGTCCCATGGACAAGGTTCCATGCACAACCACTACAGTGATTCTTGCTCCCTTTTCAGAGGGCGGGCACCAGCTCCTCAAAGGTATGGGTACGGGTGCCATCACGAGTGCTCCTCTCTCTGTCTTGGTGGGTGTCAGAGGCCATCCAGAGGGGCTCTTTTTTCAGGGAGCCTTGCAGGGTGACTGTGACATCGGACGCCAGTCTTTTCGGCTGGGGTGGCCATTGTGGGTCTCAGGTAGCCCAGGGACGCTGGTCTCAGCTGGAACTCTTCAACTGGTTGGAGTTACGGGGTACCTATTTAACCCTTCAGAAATTTCTGCCACAGGTGAGGGGGCAGCATGTTCTTCTTCTCACGGACAATACAACTATGAAGGGCCATATAAACAGGCAAGGGGGGGACTCGGTTACGAGCTCTGATGCTAGAGGCGGAGGCCCTTTGTCAATGGGCAGAGACTCACCTTTTGTCCCTGATAGCGGACCACATCGCCGGGTCGTCCAACGTCCGAGCCGACTGGCTGAGCCGGGCCACCATGGATCCATCGGAGTGGAGGCTCCATCCCAGATTGTTTGCGGACCTTGTCAACCGGTTCAGTCAGCCGGTAGTGGACCTCTTTGCCTCTCCAACGAACACTCACCTTCCCCGGTTTCTGTCCCGGTTTCCTGCCCCGGGAGCGGAGGGGATGGATGCTCTGAGGACCCCATGGCCCAGGGGACTCTTATATGGCTTCCCTCCCCTGCCCGATTCCGGCTATCATTAGGAAGGTGTTGTTGGAGAGGGTAGAGATACTGTTGGTGGCCCCCCATTGGCCCAAGAGGCCGTGGTTCACTGACCTGGTCAGCCTGTCTGTCGCCAGACCCTGGAGGATTCCCCAGGACAGATTCTCCCTCAGCCAGGGGCCAGTGCAGCATCCCGACCCCCAGAGGCTGCAGTTGGCTGTTTGGCAGTTGAGCAGAGGCTCCTTAGATGGGAGAAGTTTTCTACCAGGGTCATCCGGACGATTCAGGCAGCCAGGCAGCCTTCAACAACGTGCATCTACAACGCCACATTGACCAAGTTTGCCAATTGGTGTGCCACGAGACATTTGGACCCTACTTCAGCCTCAGTGGCAGAAGTAAACTCAGTGGAGTTTTACAAGAGGGCTTGGAACTGGGACTTTCCCCTAATACTCTGTGATGGCAGGTGGCTGCACTGGGCTCTGTTTTTTGTTTTGGATTTGATTTATATGTTATCTGTTTTGACCTTTGGGGACTGGGGCTCCCTCACTTACCATCCGAGGGTGCGTGCGGGCCTTTCTACGTGGAGCATTTAAAGTCTCCTAAGCTCCAGTGTTATCCAACTTGGGACCTGACTAAGGTTTTACAGGCATTGACCAAGGCACCTTTTGAACCATTGAGGGAGGCTAATCTTCGCCTCCTCTCGTGTAAGGTTGCTTTCCTTGTGGCCGTTACGTCTGCCCGACGGATATCAGAGTTGGCAGCATTATCAGTGAGGAAAGACTTGTGTATTTTTCACTCAAACACGGTGGTCCTGCGGCTGGACCCTACCTTACTTCCTAAAGTCAACTCCTTGTTTCACCGAGCACAGGAGTTGGTCCTGCCAGATTTCTGTCCCAGGCCTCAGCACGCCTTGGAGCAGACCTGGCATATGCTGGATGTTAGGAGGGCCCTCTGTATTTATATCTCACGGACCTCTTCATTCCGGAAAATGGAGTCCCTGTTTATCTCCTTTCAACCATCAACTCTAGGCCACAGGGTGACCCCTTCCACAGTAGGGCGTTGGCTTAGGACATGTATAGCATGAGCTTACAAGCTTCAAGCTCTCCTGGTGCCTCAGGGGATAACGGCCCATTCTACCCGCAGTGCAGCTACAACAGCAGCCTGGGCTACTCAGGCTTCCGTAGAAGAGATTTGTAGGGCGGCTACGTGGACATCATCCTCTAGCTTTATATGTCACTACAAACTTGATTCCTATGCCTCGGCAGAGGCTGCGTTTGGGAGAAGGGTGTTACAAAGGGTCCACAAAGTGACAGGGTCATCAGCCCAGAACAGTTACCACCCATAATTCTGGCCAGATTTGGTATATCCCAGCCTGGCACCTCCTATTGTCACACTATGGAGAAGGGACGTTGGTCTTACCGTGATACGTCCTTTCTCATAGTGTGAAATGGGAGGTGCCAGCCCTACCCATTTTTCTGTCTGGTCCAACTCCCGTAGGGTGGGGAGTATTTGTTTCTGTCTTTCAGAAGGATTTCCATTCGCTTCGTCTTTGTTGTCAAAACTGAGGAACATCACCAGGGAGGCGGAACCTCAGAAATTTCAACTCAGTCCATAGAGTTAAAGCCTAGAATAACCCAGCCTGGCACCTCCCATTTCACATTACGAGAAAGGACATATCACGGTTAAGACCAACGTCCCTTCTTCAATACATTCCACAGTGAATGGTTATTTTATTTTGCCATGGCCTTGTGATGCTCATTTTAATGATGCTGTGGAAAAGGAAAGGCTCTGCTGTGCACAGTGTGGAATGATGTCCTATTGATTGTCATAGCATGAACAACATGTGACTGCTACTTACTATTTTGCCCAAAACTGCTATTTACTTCCAGGCTTTTGTCAAAACACCCCAGAGTGAACAATGGGTTCACTTATTTAATCACACTTGCTTAACAGATACATAATTGCTTAATAAAAGCAGCATTTGCTCAACAACTGCCACATTCATTTAACCACCACAACCATAAAAAAGGTTGTAAAATGGGCAGCCATGTGAAGACTCACTTTACAATCGTTATTACTTATGACTCTAATTGGCAGACTCCATTACAGTCATAATTTAAAGACTATCTGTATGTTACTAACCATATCTGTACCAACTATACATTCATTGAGCAATTTCCATCTTGAGACTGATTCTGAATGAGAAATCCCACTAATAAAGATAAATAAGGACTACCTATAGCAATAAATTACAGTTATTTCTCATTCATGAGACATTGGTCTACCTTGCTTTTCCAAGACTATAATTATCAGTTAACACAGATTATTTTTGTGTGTGTTATATTTTTGTTTAGTTCTTTTAATGGGAACTAAACAAAACTATTCTATACCAATAGTATGAAACATTCTGTGCCAGTAGCATATATATATATTCTTTTTATAACTCAAAATGTTTTTATCAATAGCCAAACACTGTTTCCTTAATTTCTTGTTGGTAAAGATGCTAGCATTCCTTTATACTTTTAAAGTCTTATGCTTTTAAATTCTTAAAGTAAGAATTAACCACGAGTCAATTCTTACTTTTATGTAATTATTTAGTTATATGCCAAATGATATACTGAAACTAGTGCCACATAACTGATATATCCAGTTTTCCATCAACTGTGTAGAAAGTTAGACAAACACTTCAATCCTTAGCTGCATAATTGCTCCAACACTGATATTATACTATATATGAAAAGGTCACAGCTATTAATTTAATTAATTTAATAAAACAACAAACTTTTAACAACTGTCTACAAAAGCATAGAAAAGTTACCCTATTACTCTTGATTTTGCTTTTTGTTACATTTTATTAATTTCATTGTATTTCCTTTGATTATAATTCTTTCTATGTCCAATATAAATGTACTAAAATGTAGTGTTAGTTTTCTACCCCAGCGATGAACCTGTGGTTGATCCAAATTGAAAAAGTAAAAAAACAAAACAAAAAACTCACAGCACTACAAGGGCTCTTCTTCATTCTTGGACAGTTGAAATTGGACAGACAGAAAGAGGATATCTCACATTATCTCTGGAAAGAAGTGAGGGATGACAGTCACACTGATACAAGGAAGACGGTGACTAAATCAATAAATGAAGTTATTCAGTAAAGGTTAATAGTTGAAATTCAATGCAAATGTCCTTAATGAAAATCAATGCTGCTTTCTTTGGACAGCAATCCTAAGGCAATATTATGTGAATCTTGGCTGGACAAGTTCTTGTCCTCTCTGAATCAACTGAAGGTCAAATGATGTTAAGGAACCCGAAGAGAATAATCAAAATAGCCTTTTCAAATAGGCAGAATTATAAGTAGTGCCAGATGTAGTCCTACTTCAGAGCTGAGTCACTGTATATTATCAAAATTTATCCTACCAATGGACTACATGACAAGTGAACTTCTGCATACAGAACATGACTACTCTTCTCCCAACTGTATTGACTCCACTGGCGGATGCCATTCTATTAATTATTGGACATAGTTGGAAGGGAAAAAAACAATGCTTCTATTGTAAATATGATGAATGTGAAACCATTCAAAATAAATTAATAAAAGCAAATCTCATGAATAAATAGTAATAAAGTAACTGTAAGTAATTGCCTGTATGTTTTTCCCACATGTTTATTGATGGGATTTGTAATTCAGAGTCAGTTCCAAGATGGAAATTGCTCAAAGAATATATAGTTGGTACAGATATGGTTAAAAGCATACACTGTGTGCACAATTATTAGGCAAGTGAGTATTTTGACCATCATTTTTATGCATATTTGGCACCTCCAAGCTGTATAAACTTGAATGCTTATTGGATACAAACATATCAGGTGATGTGTATTTGTGTAATGAGGGAGAGTGTGGTCTAAGGAGATCAACACCCTATATCAAGGTGTGCATAATTATTAGGCAGCTTCTTTTCCTCAGGAAAAATGGGCCAAAATGAAATTTAACTGACTCTGAAGTCAACAATTGTTAAAAAGTCTTTCAGAGGGATGCAGCACTCTTGATGTTGTTAAGATATTGGGGCATGATCACAGAACCATCAAACATTTTGTTGCAAATAATCAACGGGGTCGCAAAAAACGTGTTGAGGAAAAAAAGACATACATTAACTGCCAAAGATTTGAGAAGAATCAAATATGAAGCTATCAGGAACCCATTATCCCCCAGTGCTGTCCTATTCCAGAACTGCAACCTACCTGGAGTGCCCAGAAGTACAAGTGCGCAGAGACAGGCCAAGTTAAGGGAGGCTGAAACCCGACCACCAGTGAACAAGTTGAAACGGCAATACCGGGCCAAGCAATATCTGAAGACAGATTTTTCAAGGGTTTTATGGACTGATGAGATGAGAGTGACTTTTGATGGACCAGATGGATGGGCTCGTGGCTGGATCAGTAATGGGCACAGAGCTCCACTTCGACTCAGATGCCAGCAAGGTGGAGGTGGGGTACTGGTATGGGCTGGTATTGTTAAAGATGAGCTAGTTGATCTTTTCGGGTTGAAGATGGACTCAAAATCAACTCCCAAACCTACTGCCAGTTTTTAGAAGACACTTTCTTCAAGCAGAGGTACAGGAAAAAGTCTGCGTCTTTCAAGACCACTATGATTTTTATGCAGGAGAATATTCAGTTTTGAGGTTTATTAACATTTTGGATTGACCGAGGGCACTAGTTGTTCAATAATAAAATTAATCCTCCAACATACAACTTGCCTAATAATTGGGCACACAGTATATTTAGTTCTTGGGCTAAGACTTTAATTAGTTAACAGAGATTATTATTCTATGTGCTATATTTTTGTTTGATTTCTTTTTATGGGAAACAATTTTTTTGTAACTTAGCCTTAAACAAATAGTTTAAGAAAAATAACTTTTTCACTTTTTCACTATTAAAAGCTTAACTACTTTAAACAGTGTTTGCTTCTTATCAGTTGAGAAGAAAAAATGCAAGTATGTCATTTTCTCCATGTGTAAAAAAAAAGACCTCTCTAATCACCATTGACTCTTGTCTACCAAAACATCTCAATTCTCACATGCAAGGAACGACATATAGGTATACTTATTTTATAAAAAAGCCATCATTTTGTACATAACTTGATTTGATTTAATTCTGTGGCAGCAATTATGAGACAAAATGCTATAGAAATATAATTAAACTTGGACCTGAATGTCATTATCTGAACGCAGAAATTACTTTTGAAAGTGTGTTTCATTACCTCACATCCTGCTGGGCTATTGCCAAAAACTCTAATTAACACAATGGGAATTGTATTAATGTGTTAGATATAAAGAGTATATTAAACTTTTTTCTCTTCTGTAAGTGAATTATTACTTTTCCATGCTTTAAAAGTTTATTTGCATGAGTAAAATACATATGATACATACAATACATACATTGTTTTTTTGAACATTAAGGATTGTTACAGCTTAATTATTCCATTATTTATAAACATGAATGCCTTTTGAGATCATAATTTTCTATTGTAAACTGCTATTAATGTTTCAGTTAATTGATTTCCAATTTGTGCGCTTTCCAAATTAACTAAAATTAATGCACAAATCTCTATAAAACATCAACAATAAGTTCCTACAACCATTTTTTTGTGTATCTAAATTTGTACTAAATGCACTGTATCATTTCTCCTCAGCTGAATTGACATCTCTGATTTTGACAGAACAATTTTAGGGTTCTGATATCTACCAGAACTCAAAAAACTTGCCTCTTTGACTAGCTCTTTTCTTTAGAATAAAAACAAAAGTTTCAGAGATTACTTAGGGCAGAACTGAATGAACTTGTTTGCACATCATATTAAGAAGCAGTCACAATATCTAGATGTGATCTAAGGTATATATTTAACCATGACATGATATTTTGCCTACAACTGCTAACAGTGATAGCTTAGCCAAAGTTCCTTTTTCAGAAAAGTTTCCCTCTTTTCCCTACAATTCAAATTCAATAGAAACCACCAGCATGTTTTGTTGTATTGCTCCTATTATAAAGGTAGCCAGCAATTTTTCATATTTCCCATGCTGGAACTTTTTTGTTATATTTTATCTTGATTTTCTCTTTTCAAACCACATGCCTAACATTACATATAATGTAGCTACATTTTGTAACGAGCAGTGAAAGATGAAAACAAATTACAAGAATAAATGCTATTCTTGTAACAAAGAATATGTGCTTACTTATGTCATTAGAATTATAACTGAATAATACAGTTCAATAATTCAATAATTTTTTAATTATGCTACATTGCTATCATGCAATTTTATTGTCCAACTCTTTTATTGTTCTGGACATTAAATGAAAACATTTGTGGTGATGATAAGGATGAATGTAGGTATGTGTGCATACCATATTCTTATGCCAGTTCTTCACCATGCATTTGGTAAAGGAAACAGAAGGAAAATAAAATAGAGAGAAAGAATGTTATGGCAAAAAGTGAAATATATAAATTGTGCTGGAGAAAACTAAAAGTTGTAAAAATTTTGACTTCGGCCAATACTCTGTTCAGAAAAAATGTATTGTTTGTTTGTTTGTTGTGTTGCCGACCTTGATATCTGTCTGTCCTCTGTTTTTTAGTTTTTGAAAGGTTGGAACTGAATATTATGAAGCCAAAATTATGTGTACAAATGTACAAGCAAACCAAATACTAGGTAGCGCAATAAGGGCCCAAATAAAGACTTGGGGAAGAGAATTAAGTATCTTTAAAGAGGCTGGAATTCTACACAGCATAATCATAACCCAGTTAAACGTGCAAATTGATTCTTTTTATGTGATTATACTAACCCAAACATATGGAATTGAACTGGGGCGTGGTGGGGTGGTCTGCATCTTCCTTCGCCCTATGTTTGTCCGCTGCTTCTTGCGCTCCCCCCGCCCGCAAAACTAATAAATAATAATAATAATAATAATAATAATAATAATAATAATAATAATAATAATAATAATAATAATAATAATAATAATAATAATAATAATAAAAAAACATTATCTGGGGCACTACTGCGTGGGGCTCTCTTGAATCGTACCGCTGTGATTCACCTGTTAGCTGAATTCAGCTTGTTGGGAATGAAGTCAAGTGGCACCCTATGCGATCTCATAAATGAACATTTCAGGGTTGGGCATCTTCGGAGCTGCACCAAACCACAACCGCACCGGAAAAGCAAGCTGGATTTGTTACCGGCCTGCATGAAACTCCCTCCTCTATTAGCGGATGATTCAATATGCGCGTGTGCAAGTTTTGCACGTTTCCCCGATCAGATACAACCAAGCGGCGTATGGGATTGGGTAGAAAATTTATTTCCCGCTTCGTGAAAGGCAAGGCTGGGAAAAAAGCAAAGCAGTTTTTCCGCGAATGTGACATTTCTCAAACGCTAGCGGAGACATAGGAAGGGGAAACTTACTTTTTGCAAGGGACGAACCTCTTTTTTTCTTCCAGAACACGGAGGCGCTGGTTAGGACTGTCGTAAGACACCATGGCACGGATATTCCTGCCGCTGCTGTGGTCGTACTCCACCGTGCGGCCCTCCCATTGCAGCGGGGCCTGGCAGGGGACGACCGGTTGGGCCCTTAATGCCCAGGTCAAGCGTAAGAAAATGCTAATGATCAGCAAGCTGAGGCTGACAGCGACGGTTTTTGGGGCCATCCCTTAGCCCACGTTCTCTTGCGCTCCGCGCGTTTAATGCTGCAGACTCGGTAGAATCCGCTCGTGAACGGTTCTCCTTTCCTCCAACGTCGTGCCCCCGATAGTCAATAGCAGTAGTGTGGGATTTAGAAGGCTGCGAAAGGAAATGCTGCTACTCGTCACGCCGCGATTGGACAGGAACTGCAGAGGGAGCTACTGCCAAACGTTTCGATCTTTACCCAAGGAGCTCTGCGCTTCTGCGCGGGGAAAATAACGAGGGTCTTTTGGTTTTCCCAGCTGGATCATAATGGCTGCAGGTCGCCGGCGGTGCTCTTGCAGGATTTCGTGGCAATGGTATCGATGCCCTAAGCAGGAAGCATAGTCGATTCGTCAGTTGTTACATACTCACGATTGTGGTCGTAGGTAGCATTATTAAGCAGGCTGAAGTCTTCTGTCTGCAGAATTTGGTTTCTTTTAGATGTTCCTTTAAATGGCAGCATTTTTTTGCTAGAAATTATAGTGGTCATTCAATTCTAACTCAAGCAATGCAGTATATAGAATTGGATCCTAACATTGACTTACCTCCTTGATTTATTTTCTAGGAGTCTTTATTTCACTGCCTCTACATGTGATTAGAGCCTGTTTGGTGTAGCAGTTAAGGTGTCAGACTGAAAACGAGATATTGAATTCTAGTTTTGCCTTAGGCAAAAAGCCAGCTGTGTCACCTTTAACAAGTTGCTTTCTCTCAGCCCTAGGAAGGAGACAATGACAAACCATTTCTGAAAAACCTTGCCAAGATAGGGAGTTATCTGGGCAATCTCTGAGAATATGACAAAATTGAACAGAAGAAGAAAAAATCCATATGATTACATTTGAATCCATTCCATAATGTGATCATGTTTCACAAACATTAGAAGTGCATATGTATTCTGGTGATTGTCCATTTGCTAACAATGATACTAATAAGACCCTTTTCACATTTTATTATTATTATTTATTATTGTTTATATTTATATACTGCCCTTCTCCTGAAGGACTCGGGGCGGTGAACAGCCAACAGATAAAACACAGAAATACAAAATTTAAAAACAATATTAAAACCCGATTAAATTAATTTGGCTCACAATTAAAAAACACCCCTGTATTAAAACCCATAATTAAACAGTTTAAAGATTAAAACAATTTAAAAGAGTTAGGCCAGCCCGGCTTGTTGAAATAAAAACGTCTTTAGGGCGCGACGAAAGATGCATGGATCCGGGATCCGCCATATCTCTGGGGGCAGCTCATTCCAGAGGGTAGGTGCCCCCACAGAGAAGGCTCTCCCCCTGGGGGCCGCCAGTCAACATTGTTTAACCAACGGCACCCTGAGGAGCCCCTCTCTGGGAGCGTACTGGTCAGTGGGAGGCTATCGGTGCAGAAGGCAGTCTCGTAAATACCCGGTTATGGGAGCCGAGTCGCTCCCATAACCACCCACGCGGCCACATTCTGGACCAGTTGGAGCCTCTGGGTGCTCTTCAAGGGGAGCCCCATATAGAGAGCATTGCAGTAGTCCAGGGGGGACGTGACAAGAGCATGAGTGACCGTGCGTAAGGCATCCCGATCCAGAAAGGGGCACAACTGGCGGATCAGGTGAACTTGATAAAAAGCCCCCCTGGGCACAGCCATCATATGCTCTTCTAAAGACAGCCGTGTATCCAGGAGGACACCCAAGTTGCGAGCCCTCTCTGTGGGGGCCAACAACTCACCCCCAATAGTCAGCGATGGCACCAACTGACTATATCGGGATGCTGGAAGCCACAGCCACTCGGTCTTGGATGGGTTGAGCCTGAGCCTGTTTCTTCCCATCCAGATCCGCACGGCCTCCAGGCACCAGGACATCACATCAAGGGCATCGGTGGGGTTGTCCGGGGTGGAGATGTACAGCTGAGTGTCATCAGCGTACAGATGGCACTTCACCCCGAAACCACAGATGATCTCACCCAGCGGCTTCACAAATGTTGAACGGAAGGGGCGAGAGAACCGGCCCTTGCGGCACCCCACACACAAGGCGCCTCGAGGTCGATCTCTGTCCCCCCCCGTCAACACAAACTGCGACCGGTCAGAGAGGAAGGAGGAGAACCACTGCAACACGGTGCCCCCTAGCCCCAACCCTTCCAATTGGAGCAGCATGATACCATGGTCGATGGTATCAAAAGCCGCTGAGAGATCTAATAGGACCAGGACAGAAGAGCAGCCCATCCCGAGCCCTCCAGAGATCAACGCGACCAATGCCATTTCCGTGCTGTGCCCAGGCCTGAAACCCAACTGGAACGGATCTAGATAGACTGTTTCCTCCAGGTACCGGGGGAGCTGTCACGCCACCACACTCTCAACAACCTTCGCCACAAAGCGAAGGTTGGAGACTGGACAATAATTCGCTAATACAGCCGGGTCCAGGGAAGGCTTCTTGAGGAGGGGCCTCACCACCGCCTCCTTCAAGGTGGCGGGGAAGTAACCCTCACTCAAAGAAGCGTTAATAATGCCCTGGAGCCAGCCTCATGTAACCTCCCGGGAGGCCAGCACCAACCAGGAGGGACACGGGTCCAATAAACATGTGGCTGCGCTAAGCCTGCCCAGAATCCTGTCCACGTCCTCGGGAGCCACCGGATCAAACTCCCCCCAGATAACATTCTCAAGGCCCGCCTCAGTCACCCCGCCTGAAACTACCCAGTCAGAGTCCAATCCTTCCCAAATTTGAGCGATTTTGTCATGCAGATATTGCACAAAGTCCTCAGCTCTACCCTGTAAGGGGTCTTCCCTCGCTCCCAGATGAAGCAGGGAATGGGTCACCCTAAACAGGGAGGCTGGGCAGTTATCTGCTGAAAAGAACTTGTCTGTTGCTCAGTGGTCCAAAGTCCTCTTTTCTGATGAGAGCAACTTTTGAATCTTATTTGGAAACCAAGGACCCAGAGTCTGGAGGAAGAATGGAGGGGCACACTGCAAGATGCTTGAAGTCCAGTGTGACGTTTCCACAGTCTCTGTTGATTTGGGGAGCCATGTCATCTGCTGGTGTTGGTCCACTGTGCTTCATTAAGTCCAGGGTCAACGCAGCCGTCTACCAGGAGATTTTGGAGCACTTCATGCTTCCTTCCGCAGACGAGCTTCATGGGGATGCTGACTTCATTTTCCATCAGGACTGGGAACCTGCCCACACTGCCAAAAGTACCAAAACCTGGTTCAATGACCATGGGATTACTGTGCTTGATTGGCCAGCAAACTCGCCTGACCTGAACCCCATAGAGAATCTATGCGGCATTGCCAAGAGAAAGATGAGAGACATGAGACCGAACAATGCAGAAGAGCTGAAGGCCGCTATTGAAGCATCCTGGTCTTCCATAACACCTCAGCAGTGCCACAGGCTGATAGCATCCATGCCACGCCGCATTGAGACAGTAATTGATGCAAAAGGGGCCCAAACCAAGTACTGAGTACATATGCATGCTTATACTTTTCAGCGGTCCGATATTGTTCTATGTACAATCCTTGTTTTATTGATTTCATGTAATAATCTAGTTTTCTGAGATTGTGAATTTGGGGTTTTCATGAGCTGTAAGCCATAATCATCAAAAGTATGACAAATCAAGGCTTGAACTATCTCGCTTTGCATGTAATGAGTCTATCTCACATATTAGTTTCATTCATTAAGTTGCACTACTGAAATAAATGAACTTTTGCACGATATTCTAATTTTTCGAGTTTCACCTGTACGTTCAATAAACATACCTGAATGGATGCTATTCTGTTGAGTTGTTTCTAATTGCCAGAGGTTGGTATCAAATAAAATGGGATGGTACTGTTGGTAAACAAAATATATCATTGACCAAATATAACCATCAGTCAATCAACCAATCTTCAGTTCCTTTGATTTTGGTCTGGTATAGGACAGTTGTTAGGTTCTTAATAAAAGAGGAATATGAGAACTTAGCAATTCTTAGCATGGCTAAGGGGATAGGGATATCAGCACACTACTATATCAGCATCACAGTTGTGATAATAGAACCTATACTTGGGCTTTTTTTTTTATTTGATCAACTTTATTTGACTTGGAAGATAAATAAGACAATCAGGTATAGTTAATCTTTGGATAGGAGACCATCAAGGGAGTTCAACAGCAAAATATTGCAGTTC
Source organism: Pantherophis guttatus (assembly GCF_059756535.1). NCBI lineage: Eukaryota > Metazoa > Chordata > Lepidosauria > Squamata > Colubridae > Pantherophis > Pantherophis guttatus. Next base: position 78,941,339 of record NC_142066.1, read on the forward strand.
TTGTCCACCAAACAACTCCAAACTCATGATACAAAGTTACCAAGATACACAACTTGAAAGATATCATCTTGAAAGATATTATTTTATCTTTATATAAAACACAAAGTCATCCAGAGTAACAGGAAAAATGTAATGCCACAAATTAATCTATCTCTGACCAGTTATTGTGATACTATTCTGTTTTAAGTTTTAAACATTCTGAATTAAAGACATTTAGAGTGTTAGACTGAATGGCAGAAAATGTAACATTGTTATTAGAACTTATGCAAGTGCTAAGAATTGATACTACAAACATTTGTTTTACAAATAAGTGGAAGAATATAGCAAGGGAGGGCATATAACTGATAGTTCATCTTTTAAAGAAGGCTCCACATTTTCTGGACATCTTATTCATTGATATTAGTACAGTCAAGAATTTGCTAAAGTAATGGGGTGGGAAAGGGGGTTGTTTCTATGCTGGATTTTTAAACTATTCCTAAGAATTTTATTTTAATGGGTTTAATTAATGGAGAATGCTTAGTTTCAAAAGTTGAACAAACATTTGTTAAAGTTGTCTTTAACTATTTCCTTCTTTTCTAATCCCAGATGAAGAATTTACTTATTTGTATTGAAAATAATCTTTCTTCTCTGGACAAGGGAAAGCTTGTCAGATTAATGCTCCTGGCTTCTCCTATCCAAAAAACTACAGTATTCTGCACCTGTAGTTTTTAAATAAACTCCCGCCTCCAACTCACCCCCCTCCCCACCCCCTCTTCTACACAATCACACTGCTTCTTTTCAATGTACTTGGATAATTGGAGAGAGAGAGAGCGCGCGCTTCAAGTGGAAATTCAGTAGAAATGAGGTACAGTCGGGACTTGCCTCAGAAGACGTCCAGCCCGCGCACAAGATTCCCCCCTCCCTTCCAGTA